>NC_052147.1:14333787-15055575 GCF_902713615.1 Scyliorhinus canicula | reverse complement strand
CTCCCCCCCCCTCTTCCCCCTCCTCTCCCCCCCCCCCCTCCTCCCCCCCCTCCCCAAAATAGGTGCCTACTCTGTAAAAAAAAAACAATTATAAAAAAAAATATTCACAAAGTAAAATGAAAACCAAAGAAGCTTAACACAGGACACCCATTGCATCTACGCTCACCCGTTGAAAGAGCTGCCCAATTTAGTCTAGTATAGAAGTAAAAACAAAACTTACATCTATGTCATCGATATCATTTTCATCCGAGAGGTTTGGTATCTCCACAGTTCCTTTATAATTAATTCCAGTTTTTGAAGTGCCTATAATATAATAATTTAAAATGCTTATGCAGGCAGAGATTTGAGGAACAAATTATTAAGTTCAGGAGGTGAGGAGGGGGAAGTAATCTGGTTATTCCTTTCCCCACTTATTAGGTCCATAAATACATTTCTCTTCAAGGCAGGTACAACATAATCAGCTAATCCCTATTTTTTCATAATCTGAAGATTTCCATTTCCCCCCAAAGCATCATACTGCACAAGCTTCACAATGCTTCTTGAAGTTAAAGTTCAAATCTTCAAATAAAGTGTTCATTAGATAAATATTTTGTTTGATATACAAAACAGACTTAGACATCAGACAATCAGGTGGAGGATTTTATAAAATGCAGACCCAATATTAAAGTGGGCTACAGAGGCCACTAAAAAGCCGAGGTTTGCACTCTTGTTTACTTAACCATACCAGGATCCCCATCCTCAGGCGCAATTTCATCAAACCTGATAGTGCTTTGGCAATTTTATCTCCATATCCAAGTTCTATACAGTATCTCTGCCAATGAAACTGCATTCCCCCTCCCACCCTCTTTTAAAATTAATTTAAAGTACCCAATTGTTTTTTCCCCCCAATTAAGGGGCAATTTAGTTTAACCAATCCACCTACTCTGCACATCTTTGGGTTGTGGGGGTGAGACCTACTTCAACACAGGGAGAACATGCAAACTCCACACGGACAGTGACCCGGGGCTGGGATCGAACCTGGGCCCTCAGTGCCGTGAGGCAGCAGTGCTAACCACTGCCTGTCTACCCATCCACCCACCACTCAGATCATCCTCCTATCTGTTATTCCTGATGATGTCACATCTCCACCACAGATTTGTCAGAATGGTAATTGGATACATTACCTGCTGGAATGCTAGCCAACAAACTTCATTAGTAGTTCTGCACAGAGTAGATGGAATCAGCTTTTACTGCAGGACAAAAACAGAAAATGCCAGACAATCTCAGCAGTTCTGATGCCATCTGAGGCGAGAACGGAGCCAACATTGAATCTGCATGGGCAGCATGGTGGCACTGTGGCTTCATGGCACTATGGTCCCAGGTTTGATCCCAGCTTTGGGTCATTCTCCCATGTGGTGTTTGCACATTCTCCCAGTGTTTGCGAGGGTTTTGCCCCCACAACCCAAAGATGTGCCAGGTGGATTGGATTGGCTACACTAAATATCCCCTTAATTGGAAAAAATGAATTGGGTACTCAAATTTATTTTTTAAAACATTGAATCTGCATGATTTTAGCTTTGACAAAGTCATCCAGACTGGAAATGCAACTCTTGGCATCAGATGCCACCAGACCTGCTGAGATTGTCCAGTATTTTCCGCTTGTGTTCAGATTCCAGCATATGCAGTCACTGGCTTTTGTTTATTTTACTGTAGCACAACTTGGTCAATATACTAAAAAGCTGCCAGCACCCATACCCCAACATAAGCAACAATGCTTAAAATGGGGCTGGGGGGGAGCAATTAGAAAGACAATGATTTTGACTTGGCACTTTCCTGGTGAAAACAAAATAAATTTACAAACTAAAATTAAAATCAGGGTGAAATTGCCAGGACTTGGAAATTATTCAGCTTTGGGTATTAGGGGCAGCATTAAGCACACCCACAGACAGGCTAAAACGCTGTCCCAATAACATGTAGCACTGAAAGAAATGAGTCGATAGTCTGGACTGGAATGCAGATAAAAGTACATCTCTTGTCTTACACCCCCCCCCCCCCCTTTCCAAATCATTCTCCCCTGCACAGAAAGCTTTCGCTCTGTTTGGACACTGCTCCACAGCTCCGTGGTTATATGATGGTACCATGCCCACGTGTCTCAGAGCCCCGCTAAGGTTATAAGCTATAGGGGCAGAATTAGGCCATTTGAACCATTGGCCCACACGTCAGTATGTTACTCCACTGTTACCTTTGCTGCACTTTAGGTTAAACGTGATATCACTAATATCCACAGATGTGAAAAGTCGATGAAAAATGTTTAAGAATTGAAATGCTCAGTTTTCTATTCCTCCCAAGGCAACAGTCCTGGCTAAGGTCGGGAATCAAACATTTCTGGTCCGCAATACTGTATTACTGACTGGATAAGTCGGATGAATCATTTTAGTCAAAGTTTCAGATTAACTTGTGTGGTTTTGCATACTCACCTATCCATGACATTTGGATGTTCCACTCGAAGAAGAAAATTAATTTTCCTTTTCTGTTGTTAATTGAAGCTTCACCATCAGTCTTATTCACTTCTGTCACTTTGCACACTCCCTCTTCATTATCTACACTGACCAGCAGCAACAGTGACTTAAGTTTGTCTATGGACCAACTCGAGGCATCTCTTTCTGTCCTGCAGATGAATTAAGGTCAGCTTTACTATGAACACAATATGGTCATCCCAGAGATCAGTCTTAAGTTTGTGATCACATCTGTACATGCTAGCTTCACCCTAGTACAACTGTACCAGTAAATGAGGCACGTTATCCTACATAACTACAGGGAACAGACCTTGACAATCTGAAAAAACACCTCAAACCTGTCAAGTTTATACAAGTTGCTTTCATCATTCAGAACTGTTCACTGCAGCAAATGGAAGAATGTTTCTAATAATAACAGCCTCTGCATGCCACCTTAAGCATTGTTTGACTAAGCTTTGTACCAATTTTAGAACATTTTACCAATCAAGGACAGGGGAGGCATTTTTTAAACTCTCGTTCTTTTGCATCCTGCATGCAGGCTAAATGAAGTGCCCTTGAATTAGGAATCTTACTTTTATGTGCATTTGTATTAACTTTCTCAATTTATAATGAAAATTACAATACTGCTGTAATGTTACTGAAACCTTTCATCTTATACACATCACAACAAAATTCAAGGTGGCTGAATTTCAAACAATTTTTACTTCAGGGCAACTAGCTGTTTACTCACCTTGCAGGGTAGACACAGAATTAGAGTACAACGCTATCCTGATCAGATTATTGTTCGTTACGTATCACGCAACCCTGCAAATTAGCCAAAACAAAACCCACCACTTCAGACTTGAAAAGCACCTAACCAACTCAACTTAACCTGCCTTTCAAATTTTAGATACTTTGTCTTTCCAGGATAATTCAATTCACGGAGCTACGATTTAGGGGAGCACGGTAGCATTGTGATTAGCACAATTGCTTCAGAGCTACAGGGTCCCAGGTTCGATTCCCAGCTTGGGTCACTGTCTGTACGGAGCCTGCACATTCTCCCCGTGTTTGCGTGGGTTTCCTCCGGGTGCTCCGATTTCCTCCCAGTCCAAAGATGTGTAGGTTAGGTGGATTGGCCATGCTAAATTGCCCTTAGTGTTGGGTGGGGTTACTGGGTTATGGGGATAGGGTGGAGATATGGGCTTGGGTAGGGTGCTCTTTCCAAGAGCCAGTGCAGACTCAATGGGCCGAATGGCCTCCTTCTGCACTGTAAGTTCTATGATTTAGTGGCCGGTGGTGTTTTGCCATTAGTCCTAAAAGGCAGTCTGCTGACCACTGTTGAGCAACATGGTTGAGGCGATACCAGATAGATAGAGTGTACTTCCCAAACAGCAGGTTCCTTTGGTTATTTGTATTAGGCAGAGTACAGACTGTACTCAATTGGCTCGTTCGCAAAATGTTAAAATAAGCATATACAATGGATGCTGGAATCTGAAACCAGAGAATGCTGGAAACACCCGAACGGTCTGGCAGCATCTGTAAGGAGAGCAAACATGGATAACGTTTCAAGTCCACATGACTCTTCTTCAGAGATGGAGGGATACAGCTGTTGATATTAAAAACTATAGGTGGAAGAGATTACAACAATATGCAGCAACCTTAAGAACAAGAGTCAGATGACCTGAGGGGTGTTGTGTTGAGACAATAAATGCAAGGGATATGAAAAAAGATAGAGTTGAAAGGTCATTGTCTAAAGTTGTTGAACTCAATGTTGATTTCCGAGGGCTTTAACATGTCTAATTGGAAGAGATACTGCTCCTCTTCTTGCCTGTGTTGGGCATCATTGGAGCATTGCAGCAGGCCAAGGATGGACATGTGGACATGAGAGCAAGGATGGCTAGCAACAGGAAGGCTGGAGTAATGCTTACAGACTGAACAAAGATGCTATGCAGTGCAGCCACCCAGTCTGCATTTAGTCCCCCCAATGCATACACATCTGCAGTAGGAGTGACAAATACAATAGACTAGATTTAAGGAAGTGCAAGAGAAATGTTGCTTCACCTGAAGAGCATGAAACTGCACTGATAAGAGTCATTGGAGTTGTAGTGAGCCCGAGTAGGACTGGCACAAGAGTATTCCACACAGCCCACCAAAAAGACAGGCATAACTGGAACCCACCAAAAAGACAGACGTAACTGGAATCCATGTGTGGGTCTCACCCCCACAACTCAAAGGTGTGCAGAGTAGGTGGACTGGCCACACTAAATTGGCCCTGGGAAAAAAAAAAAGAATTGGGTGCTTTAAACCCATGTGGGTTCCCATAGCCACACCTTTTTCAGAAGTGAAACAAGTTACAGGGGCCTCACGGTAGCATGGTGGTTAGCATCAATGCTTCACAGCTCCAGGGTCCCAGGTTCGATTCCCGGCTGGGTCACTGTCTGTGTGGAGTCTGCACGTCCTCCCTGTGTGTGCGTGGGTTTCCTCCGGGTGCTCCGGTTTCCTCCCACAGTCCAAAGATGTGCGGGTTAGGTGGATTGGCCATGCTAAATTGCCCGTAGTGTAAGGTTAATGGGGGGATTGTTGGGTTACGTGGGTTTAAGTAAGGTGATCATTGCTCGGCACAACATCGAGGGCCGAAGGGCCTGTTCTGTGCTGTACTGTTCTATGTTCTATGTTAGAGAAATTATTAATCGGCAGCAGGTGTTTAGCTAGGTGGAGGTGTTGTGGTGGACAGAAATTGGACATCCAGAGGAAAGTTAGGGCGAGAAAACTAGAAATTGTTGAAGTGATGCATGGCAGAGGGATCACAAATGTAGATGGGAAGAGACTGGACAAGGGAGAGAGGTGGAGTCAAGATTTCATAGAATTTACAGTGCAGGAGGCCGCCATTTGGCCCATCGGGTCTGCACCGGCTCCTGGAAAGAGCACCCTACCCAAGGTTAACACCTCCACCCTATCCCCATAACCCAGTAACCCCACCCAACACTAAGGGCAATTTTAGGCACCAAGGGCAATTTATCATGGCCAATCCACCTAACCTGCACATCTTTGGACTGTGGGAGGAAACCGGAGCACCCGGAGGAAACCCACGCACACACGGGGAGGATGTGCAGACTCCGCACAGACAGTGACCCAAGCCGGAATCGAACCTGGGACCCTGGAGCTGTGAAGCGATTGTGCTAGCCACAATGCTAGGAAGGAATGAGTTCTGTAGGGCAGGAGCAATAATAATAATCATCTTCATTAGAACATAGAACAGTACAGCACAGAACAGGCCCTTCGGCCCTCAATGTTGTGCCGAGCCATGATCACCCTACTCAAACCCACGTATCCACCCTATACCCATAACCCAACAACCCCCCCCCTTAACCTTACTTTTGTTAGGACACTACGGGCAATTTAGCATGGCCAATCCACCTAACCCGCACATCTTTGGACTGTGGGAGGAAACCGGAGCACCCGGAGGAAACCCACGCACACAGGGGGAGGACGTGCAGACTCCACACAGACAGTGACCCAGCCGGGAATCGAACCTGGGACCCTGGAACTGTGAAGCATTTATGCTAACCACCATGCTACCCTGCTGCCCCGAATGTGACATTAGTGTCACAAGTAGGCTTACATTAACACTGAAAATCCCCGAGTCGCCAAACTCTTGACGCCTGTTTAAGTATAGAGGAAGAATTCAGAATGTCCAATTCACCAAACAAGCACGTCTTTTGGGACTTGTGGGAGGAAACTGGAGCACATGGAGGAACAAACGCAAAGAACATGCATACGCCACACAGACAGTGACCAAAGCCAGCAAGTCAAAGATGCAAGATAATGCTTTGAATGCAAGCATTTACAGGTAAAGTCTTTACAGATCCAGAGATAGGGGTAACCCAGGTTAAAGACGTGTGAATTGTCTCAAACCAGGACAATTGGTAGGATTTCACAAGCCCAGGCCAGATGGTGGGGGGTGAATGTGTTGCAACATGAATCCAAGGTCCCAGTTGAGGCTGTACTCAATGTACGCAGAACTTGGCTACAAATCTCTGCTCGGCAATTTTGCATTGTCCTGAAGGCCGCCTTGGAGGACGCTTACCCAGAGATCAGAGGCTGAATGCCCTTGACTGCTGAAGTGCTCCCCGACTGGAAGGGGACATTCCTGCCTGGTGATTGTCACACGATGTCCGTTAATTACCTGCAAATGCTCGCATTCAAAGCATTGTCTTGAATCTTTGACTTTGCCTATATACGTTTCTGGAACATACCTCTTCATTCACCCGAGGAAGGAACAGTGCTCCGAAAGCTAGTGTTTGAAACAAACCTATTGGACTTTAACCTGGTGTTGAAAGACTTCACGCTGCGAAGCAGCAGTGCTACCCCAAACTGATGCAATGGGTCTACCAAGGTAGTCCTGTTGTGGATTTTGGGAAAGAGGTAGAATTGGGTTGTGCAGGGTTTTGGGGGGGGGGGGGGGGGGGGGGGGGGGGGGGAGACTAGGAGGTTGAGGCTGTGCAGGCAAGATTCCCAAAAGCAACAGGGTCGGTGACAATCCTGCAAACTATGTATTGGTGTTTGGTGGTGGGGTCATGGTTCAAAATGTTAACTGATTTGTGATTCAGCGATGGGGCAGTACTTGTATAACAATCCTGAGTGTACTGACAGCGATACTAATAACCAACTTAAGATAATCAGTCAAGCTCGTAATGTGGTTCATTTGCATGTGCTGGAAGCAACATATTCTCATACTGACAGACCAACGTGCTCTACAACGAAAGGAATATGTTCAAGCCTTGCATCTTTTTTTGAATTACCCAGGAGATTGGCAAGCCTATAGCTGGGCTCCCCATTGGAACATTTCAGCCAATCAAAGTCAACTTGCTGACCAACGAGCAGCCAATGGTCCAGTCGTATAAATTGTGATAGTTTGAAATTGGGCATTCTTGCATTTGTCCTGACGAAGATGTAAACATGCCTCTCTTCAGCAATATTCAGGTTAGGTAGCACGGTAGCATTGTGGATAGCAGAATTGCTTCACAGCTCCAGGGTCCTAGGTTTGATTCCGGCTTGGGTCACTGTCTGTGCAGAGTCTGCACATCCTCCCAGTGTGTGCGTGGGTTTCCTCCGGGTGCTCCGGTTTCCTTTCACAGTCCAAAGATGTGCAGGTTAGGTGGACTGGACATGATAAATTGTCCTTAGTGTCCAAAAATTGCCCTTAGTGTTGGGTGGGGTTACTGGGATAGGGTGGAGATGTTGACCTTGGGTAGGGTGCTCTTTCCAAGAGCCGGTGCAGACTCGATGGGCCGAATGGCCTCCTTCTGCACTGTAAATTCTATGATTCTATGTACTGCAAAGCCACTAAACACACAAAGTCAGCATACTGTAATTACATCCGCCTCGCAGCAGTGACGCTGGATAGTAACATAGGGATAGGAGTAGGCCATTCAATAAGGTCATGGCTGATCAGACACTTCAATGTCCGTCATAACTTTCCTAAGCCTTTAAAGTTATTGTTAATCAGAAATCTCAGTCTCTACCTTCAACATACCCAAAGACTAAGCTTTCACTTCCCTCTGGGTAGAGAATTCCAAAGATTCACAACCCTCTGCGTAAATAAATTTCTCCTCACCTCTGTTCGAAGTGGCATTCCCTCACTTTGAAATTGTGGCCCCTGGTTGCAGACTCCCCAACCAAGAGAAACACCATTCCTGCAACTACCGTGCATATATTTTGTATACAAATACAAAATACTGAAACAGATACAAGAATGTGTGGAAAGAGCAGGACATTTGGATAAGTTGAGATGGATCTAACAACAGAACCAGCATGGACGATCAAAGCATAGTTCTGTGGCCTCAGAAGCCAAAACTTCGATGAGCATTGGCTCATCAGAAAGAGGAAAGAAAACAAGCATCCCCTTTTCCCTGAGCTAAAAAATATGTCATCTCTCAGAACTCCCAGTTATGAAAATTGAAGAAATCAAGCCAGGTATCCACCACTTCCATCATATCTGATAATCAATATTGCAACTCAATTTTAAAACGGTATCCTCTTGATCCATGCAATGCAACAGCACAGCCCTCCCTATTCTGAACTCTCGCATCAATATACATTCATACAATGTCCCCTTTGTCCCTTTCCCAGAGGTGACCATGCAAGTTGACATCTACAGCTTTATCCATTCATCACAGGAACCTGGACCAAACATTTCACTGCAGTGTATTAACAGTGAAAAGAATCACTGCCAACCCAATAGGTTCAGCTAATCGCAGGTATACCAGGCATTTAGAATTCCGTAAATCAAGGGGCACCTAGCTTCCTTTACAGTGCCTTAAATTTCCCTGGACATTAGCCAACTCTATTCTTACCAACTTGCACTGTTCAAGACATTTTTCCAGGAAAGAAACACTTCCAGTTCCTTCAATTGCCATGCTGTCTCAAAACAAAAAGCCAAATGATTCACTTGCAAGAAAATACAGACAACACCAAGGACATCATAGGGAAACTGTCAGGAATTTGCAGCATATAAAAAACAGAGAATGCCAGAAATACTCAGGTCTGGGAGCATCGGATAAAAGATCACTGACCTTCCATTTCTCTCTCCACTGATACTGCCATGCCTGCTGAATATTTCCAGAATTTTCTATTTTAGCTTAGATTTCCAGTATCCACAGCATGGTTTATCTTCTCCTATTAAATGCAAATTTTCTCCATTCACAATTTTCCCTGCCCCACTTCAATAACCAGGGTGACTAATGGGGACACAAAAAAGGGAGGAGGAAAATTAACAGTATAATGGAGGAAGGGTATTTTATATCTATCTTCATTGTTCTAATTGCAGAAACAGCACACAACTGGCCCCGCTATAACACCCAATCATGCTTCTGAAATTATTCCAACACATAGTAATCAATCTATCTGGAAGCAAGTTCCAAGATGTTGTGATGGACAGCATGAAGGAGCACATTCAGAATCTGCTCTAGCTTTATCATTTCTAGCTTCAACACTCAAAAACCTGTCCTACTTTCAGACTTTGCTTTTCTGTAGAAGATCTTGTGCATTTAAGCCCAAGTTTTCCAAGCTTGGAGAGCAGAAGTGTTATGAAAAAGAAATCAAACCTGTAAAAAATAAAGTAATTTCTCAAATCACAAAGGGGGGGGGGGGAAAGAGATAACAAAATGTAGGTAACAACTGCAGCAGCTCACGCTATATTTAAACAAAATGGTGGCACAGAGCCCAGAAAGTTTTATATATAGAAAATATGACAGCTATAAATAGTCCCTCGAATTGACCAGAATTGTTAAACCAAACAAAAAAAATGCATTGAGACAAAGTATTCCCAACTCCTTCTCATCTGTAGGCAATAAGATACAGAAAGGGGGGGGGGGGGGAGAAAGGGGCAAGAGAGACGAGAAAGGGGGGGGAAAGGAGCAAGAGAGAGAGGAGAAAGGGGGGGAAAGGAGCAAGAGAGAGAGGAGAAAGGGGGAAAGGAGCAAGAGAGAGAAGGGGTAAAGGAGCGAGAGAGAGGAGAAAGGGGGAAAGGAGCGAGAGGAGAAAGGGGGAATGGAGCAAGAGAGAGGAGAAAGGGGGAAAGGAGCGAGAGAAAGGAGAAAGGGGGAAAGGAGCGAGAGAGAGAGAAGGGGGTAAAGGAGCGAGAGAGAGAGGAGAAAGGAGCAAGAGCGGACAAGGGGGAAAAGGAGTGAGAGAGAAGGGGGAAAAGGAGAGAGGGGGAAAGGAGTGAGGGGGAGGAGAGGAGAAAGGGGGAGGAGAGGAGAAAGGGGGAGGGGAGGAGAAAGGGAGAGGGGGGACCGAGAGGAATGGGGACAAAAGAGAGTGAAAGGGGGAGAGAGAGAGAGCAAAGGAGGGATAGATACGAAGCGAGAGAGACAAAGGAAGATGGAGGTAGTTAGAGACAGAGCCGCCGGTGGGCTATTCCTGCCCTTACCAATGCCAGTTATTGACATTAGTGGCGTCGGCCCGTTCCTCCACGATCCACCGCGGGTCTCCCTGCCCCCACTTGGCCATAGTGACAGTGAGCTGGGGATGGGCGCAGGGAGGGGGCAAGGTGGGCACTCAGGCAGTAGATCAGAGCGGAAAGTGGGGGCAACCAGGCCACAGCTCACAGACCCCCAGCCCAGGAGACTCTTCTTCACCAAAGCGCCCGGCGTCCTCGAGTCTTTATCCGGTCGCCTTCAGAACATGCTAGAAAGCCGTGACGTCACTGTCGCTACTTCCCCCCCTTTATCCGCACCGCACGCTATTCCCCACTGACGTCAACAGAGTTCCGCCCCGCAATCTCTCTCGCCCTCTGCCTCCGCTCCGTTCGTTGCTATGACGTCCTGCATTTCCGCCCCGCTCTCGTCTCTGCCTCCCACCTCTCGCAATGCCATGACGTCTTAGCACTTCCGTCCCTGATTGTCAAGATGTGAACACCCTTCTGCCCCGCCTTGTCTCTGCCCCGCTGGTTTCCATGACGTTTCGGCGCTTCCGCCCCCCTCCATTATCATGACGTTTCGGCGCTTCCGCCCCCCTCCATTATCATGGCGTTTCGGCGCTTCCGCCCTCCTCCATTATCATGACGTTTCAGCACGTCCGCCCCTGAGCAGAGGCGCGGCTTTTCCCCGCTTCCGGCGCCATGCCCGCCAGGAACGCCCGCCAAAAGCTTTATTTTCTACTTCTTTTAATTAGTTGACTGAAGGATTTATATTCCCCGGCCTCTGCCATGCAGTGATTGTCTGAAGACGTCCGCAGATTTCATTTTGCTCTCTGAGCTATCGGCCGTTTAGAAAATGCTAGAAAAACGGACGTCATCATGTCGGAAGCTCCGGAACGGTTAACCTACGGAAAGAGTTCCTTCTAAATCCTTCCGGCGGCACCCGCTGCTGCAAGTGGGGTTCCGGTTTGCTTTAGACAGTTCATTCGTTCCCAGAAAGCTGACATTTGATTGAGGGTGAAACTGTGCGTTTTACAGCTTCATAATGTTACCTGAAAAGGTTATCATTCTCTCCCTCTCTTACATTTATGACTGTCAGCTTTGGACCCTTAGTTGCACTCTTGTGGGTTGTGCATTGGAACCCTATTCTGTACAAGATGGGCAGAGAAGATGAAGGGACATGTCAGATTAGTCACAATCTCATTGAATGGCAGAGCTGACTCGATGGGCTGAACGGCCTACTTCTCCTATGCCTAATGGTCTCTGGTTTAGGAGCTTGTTGGGTGGGGTGGGGTGGGGGAGAGGAAGGGGGAAGGCTGAAGCTTGGGGGCCGATGCCAGAGCTGTGAGGAGAGTGAGTCCTGTGTGTGTTCAACATTTAACGGACAACGTTGCATGAGGAAAGGTGCCCGGGCTGCCTGTGACCCTGACCCGTGGCTTCAAGTATGGGACAGTCCTTTAAAATAAGGCATGGTTGTTCACCCAGGTTCTGGAGATGCAGGCACATAATCTAAACTAGGTGTGTCCGACATACAGCCCGCAGGCCAGTGTCCAACCAGCTAAAAGCTGTTATTTGGTCTGCCAACCTTTCCTAACTTGTGCCGGCAGAAGAATGTAAACGCCAGATTTTCTTTAAACCGCCTGAGTTTTTGCTCTATCAACTTACAAATTCTTAATTTCAAATTTCTATCTCAAACAATGCCCGCCCACAGTACTTATCAAAACAAAGGCAGCGACACCCTTGATTACAGACAAGAAAAGGAAAATCAATGCTGAATGTTGATAGATACTCTTGGAACAATTTTTTTAAAAATTGAGCAGAATCAATTGGACAACTTTCTCCAAATGTGCAAACTCGAGTTCTGAATATCAATATCGGTTTTCTGATAGCTGAAACAATAGTCAAGAGAGGGAAACCATTCTGCGATCGAGAATTTGTGAAAGACTGCTTGTGGATATTTATATCTGTGGCATGTCCCGGTAAAATGACAATGGTAGAAAAAACCAGCATTTCACATCAACCATTGCTGGAGGAATAGTCGACCTAGCACCCAGCATTCAAAATTCTCTGATCAAAATACTTGTTGCCTTAAGATTAGCTGAAAGCGCACATGTGAGTGATCCAGCTGAACTTGAAATCTTTGCACAAAACTTTGAAGTTGTTGAGGAACTTTTTGACCTTTTTGAAAGGTTGTTTCTACAGTCAATTTAATAAGGCCCAATCAAAGTTTTTCTTAACCTTTTTTTTTATAAATTTAGATTACCCAATTATTTTTTCCAATTAAGGGGCAATTTAGCCTGGCCAATCCACCTACTCTGCACATTTTTGGGTTGTGGGGGCGAAACCCACGCAGACACGGGGAGAATGTGCAAACTCCACACAGACAGTGACCCAGAGCCGGGATCGAACCTGGGACCTCAGCGCCGTGAGGCGGTTGTGCTAACCACTAGGCCACCGTGCTGCCCTTTCTTAACCTTTAACAGGATCAGGTTATTGATGTAATTTGCTTCAGCGCTGTTTGACTGGGAGGAAACCGGAGCACGAAGGGCAATTTATCATGGCCAATCCACCTAACCTGCACATCTTTGGACTGGGAGGAAACCGGAGCACCCGGAGGAAGCCCACGCAGACATGGAGAAAACGTGCAGACTCTGCACAGACAGTGACCCAGCAGGGAATCAAACCTTGAACCCTGGCACTGTGAAGTCACAGTGCTATTCACCTGTGCTGCCTGTGCATTCCGAGGATGGAATTCATTCCGAAATCGTTGACTGAAAAACATTGTCCATTTTGCATTGCTATCAACAAGGTTGGAGGCGTTGTGGTGCAGTGGTTGCCTCCCTACCTTTGGGCCAGCTGATCTGGGTTCAAGGCTCACTTCAGGACTTGATGGCTGTGGAAGATATGTTCGTAATGTGGCAAAACAGGTTGCCAATATCCTCCCAATATATCTGATGACAGACGGTAAGAGCAAGACAGTTTCCTGGCCCGCCAAACTACACAAGGCGACAGCAAGCAACTGCAGTGCTTTGCGAAGTGTAATCCTGGACTAATGCAATGGAAGTCCATGGTCGTCAATGCCCTCTTGGAGCCTGGTATCTGCAGGAGGATCAACAAGGCATGCCGATGCAGTGAAACGTAATTATTCTTCCCAACAGAGAGGTGAATTCAAACAGATTTGTGTATTTTCGGAAACACTGGAAACTGAAGCCGTTTGCTGCTCCATTTGGATCTGATGCCACTGGTGCTTATGGCATGTTCCAACTGGAACTCATTGAGGTCTAGACTACCAGTGACCTGAAGAGAACTTTGGAAGAGCATGACCTCCTGATACTTTACAATCAATATACACCCTCAGAGTTTTATCCAAATCTATCAAAACACACCTTTGAACACCTGCGCTGTTCTTGGCACATATTGCTGCCAACAGCATTTCTCAAGAATGAGAAAGTATCAAAACAAAATCAACATCACTCCCGACAGACGGACATCAATCCAGACTATTCCGTAGTGCGACATTAGGTTTATGGGCAAACATCAACTACTTGTGCAAGCAACAACTACCCCAGGCATCTCACTGAATCAGCGATCAATATTGTGATGAAAAAGTGAACTAATAAATGAGTCTTAAACTTGTTCATAAAAATGCACATTTTTTTTTTTGTTTTAATTACTAGTGAGATAAATTTATGCCTAATCTTGCCGAAAGTTACTCAGCAGCCTTTTGCGTGAGAAAAATATTGAATTGTGCCCCCCCCCCCCCCCCCCCCCAACCCCCAGCGCGAAAAGGTTGGACACCCCTGATCTAGACTGACAATCCCATGCAAGGCAAGGTGACTTCCCTCTCGGGTGAAATATGAAAAACCCCATTGTACTATTTTAAAAACAAATTTCCAATCAAGCGGAAAATTAGCGTGGCCAGTCCACCTACCCTGCACATCTTTGGGTTGTGGGGGTAATAATTATTTTTATTAGTGTCACAAGTAGGCTTACATTAACACTGCAGTGAAGGGGAGCACGGAGGTGCAGTGGATTATCATTGCTGCCTCACGGTGCCGAGGTCCCAGGTTCGATCTCGGCTCTGGCTCACTGTCCGTGTGGAGTTTGCACATTCTTCCCGTGTTTGCATGGGTTTCACCCCCACAACCCAAAGATGTGCAGGGTAGGTGGATTGGCCATGCTAAATTGCCCCTTAATTGGAAAAAAAAATGAATTGGGTACTCTAAATTTATAAAAAAACAAACAAACACTGCAATGAAGTTACTGTGAAAATCCCCTAGTCGCCACACTCCGGCGCCTGTTCGGGTACACAGAAAGAGAATTCAGAATGTCCAATTCACCTAACAAGCACGTCTTTTGGGACTTGTGGGAGGAAACCGGAGCACCCGGAGGAAACCCACGCAGACACAGGGAGAACGTGCAGACTCCGCACAGACAGTGACCCAAGATGGGAATTGAACCTTGGTCCCTGGCGCTGTGAAACAACAGTGCTCACCACTGAGCTACTGTGCCGCCTATACCATGAGTGAGACCCATGCAGAGATGGGGAGTGTTCAAACTTCACACCGTAGCTTCTATTTTTGAAGAAGAGCAGGGGAGTTGCCCCCTATGTCCTGTCCCAACATTTATCCCTCAATCACCACCTAAAATCGAGGATCTGGTCATTATCGCATTGCTGCCTGTGGGAGCTTTCCAGCTTTCCCTGGGTGGACTGATCAGCTGTATTTCCTACATTGCAACAGTGACTATGCGTCAACAATACCTCATTGGCCAATGGGATGCCCTGAGATCATGCAAGGTGTTATCGCCATGAAAGTCTTCCTTCCTACAACATTATAGCAGCTTTAGTGGGGGGGGGGGGGGGGGGGGGGGTTGGTTAGCACAGTTGTCTAGAGAGTGGTGCAGAATAATGCTAACAGCAAGGGTTTAATCCAGTAGGGCTGCCTTCTTGCCTTGCTTGAGGCTTGATGTGGAATGATGCCCCTCAAACTCTATAAATATTTGTCTCCCTGTCTAATGGAGGGGGATGCTTGTGTTTTTTTTGTGGACTATGGCTAGTAACATGGGACAAGGAGTGGGCCATTTGGCCCGTTGAGCCTGCTGTGCCAATCAAACAGATCATGACTGATCATCTACCTCTTCACTACTTTTCCCCATGTCATTGGAGCCCTACAATGCAGAAATCCCTTGTTGCCATTAGTATCCAGAAACTATCTCTTTTGGTTTTGAACATGCTCAATGATTGAACTTGCACAGCCCTCTGGGATAGAGATTTCCGAAGGTTCACGAGTGAATAAATTCCTTCTCATCCTTAAAATTAAAAAAAATAGATATTTTTCCAATTGAGGGGCAATTTAGCGTGACCCATCCAACTACCCTGCACATCTTTGGCTTGTTGGGGTGAAACCCACGGAGAGAATGTGTAAACTCCACACGGTCAGTGACCCCGGTCCGGGATCGAACCCGGGTGCCCAGCGCTAGGCTAATAATAATAATCTTCATTATTGTCACAAGTAGGCTTACATTAACACTGACATTAAGTTACTGTGAAAAACCCCCAGTCGCCACTTTCCGGCGCCTGTACAGGTACACCGAGGGACTATTCAGAATGTCCAAATTACCTAATAGCCGTCTTTCGGGACTCATGGCAGGAAACCGGAGCACCCGGAGGAAACATGCAGACACAGGGAGAATGTGCAGATTCTGCACAGACAATGACCCAAGCCGGGAATCGAACCTGGGACCCTGGCGCTGTGAAGCCATAGTGCTATCCATTATATTTCCTCACCTTAGTCTTAACTGGCCTGTCCCTTATTCTGAGTCTATTGCAGTACCTACTTGGAGTACTGTGTGCAGTTCTGGTCACCTCATTTTAGGAAGGATGTGGAAGCTTTGGAAAAGGTGCAAAGGAGATTTACCTGGATGTTGCCTGGAATGGAGAGTAGGTCTTATGAGGAAAGGTTGAGGGTGCTAGGCCTTTTCTCATTAAAACGGAGAAGGGTGAGGGGCGACTTGATAGAGATTTATAAGATGATCAGGGGAATAGATAGAGTAGACAGTCAAGAGACTTTTTCCCCGGGTGGAACAAACCATTACAAGGGGACATAAATTTAAGGTGAATGGTGGAATATATAGGGGGGATGTCAGAGGTAGGTTTTTACCCAGAGAGTAGTAGGGGTATGGAATGCACTGCCTGTGGAAGTAGTTGAGTCGGAAACATTAGGGACCTTCAAGCGGCTATTGGATAGGTACATGGATTATGGTAGAATGATGGAGTGTAGATTAATTTGTTCTTAAGGGCAGCACGGTAGCATTGTGGATAGCACAATTGCTTCAGAGCTCTAGGGTCCCAGGTTCGATTCCGGCTTGGGTCACTATCTGTGCCGAGTCTGCACATCCTCGCCGTGTGTGCGTGGGTTTCCTCCTGGTACTCCGGTTTCCTCCCACAGTCCAAAGATGTGCAGGTTAGGTGGATTGGCCATGATAAATTGCCCTTAGTGTTGGGTGGGGTTACTGGGTTATGGGGACAAGGTGGAGGTGCTGACCTCGGGTAGGGTGCTCTTTCCAAGAGCCAGTGCAGACTCAATGGGCTGAGTGGCCTCCTTTTGCACTGTAAATTCTATGATAATCTATGATTAATCTAGGACAAAGGTTGGGCACAACATCGTGGGCCGAAGGGCCTGTTCTGTGCTGTATTTTTCTATGTTTTCTATGAAGCAGCTTTCTGGTAATGGATCACAAATTACCAAATTTATTGAATTCTATTTTCCAACCTATCATGGTGAGATTTGAACCAATATCTGCGTAATGACTCTAGTGTCATGACCACTATCCTGCCATGCCCTCTGATTGGGTGTTGGAGGAACTTTGGCCAGTGCACCAGAAGAATGGTATCTTTAGGAGCTTAGCAGTCACTGTTACAGGTAGGTGGATCTTGTTTCCATTGCGCATTGCATTTGAGGATGGGACCTCAGAGAATATAGTGTTCCCTCAGTAAAGAAAGACCACGTATCTACGTGGTGCCTTTCACATCTCCAGCATTGCATTTGTCAAGGGAAGAATGACAGCCAGAATATCTAGAGAGCTCTGTGTTCTTATTAAGGCACCATGGGATCTTTTAATTCATCTAGACTGTAGGCATTCATGAGGATGGGTCTGTGGCAAAGCAGCACTCCTTCACGACTGCACTAAAGTGTCAGCTTAGGTGATATTGTCTGCTGTTGGCTCTGTACTCATTCTGAATCATAAGCAAGACCACGAACATTGAGTCAAGATGTCCATACCCTTAGTTCCTCATGCCTCTCTCAGAAAAATACCCATATTACAACAGCATAATTTTTATCAACACTTAATTATTTTTCCAATTAATGGGTAATTTAGCATGGCCAATCCACCTACCCTGCATGCACATCTTCGAGTTGTGGGGGTGAGACCCACGCAGACACGGGGAGAATGTGCAAACTCCACACAGACAGTGACCCGGGGCCAGGATCGAGCCTGGGTCCTTGGCGCCGTGAGGCAGCAGTGCTAACCCACAGTGCACCCCTATTTTTATTTTTTACAACTCATACCAGCTTTCCTAATGATCTCTTTAAGTGAGATTCAAGGAAGTGTTGCATTGTGTTCCTGGGAATAATTTTGAAATTGTCCAACTTTAGTTCACAAAGGACTTTAACAATAAATGCAGCAAGTCAGATAGGAATCCATTCAAGTTAGTATTGTTCCACTCCTTGTGATTTGTCAAAGCTTGTTTAATCCTTGTGATACGTGCAAAATATTTAACTAGGAAAGAATGACATATACATATTAAGTGTCATTCCCAGAAGTCAAGGAGAAAATATACATATACGTCTAGATTATCTACTTTATAAAATAATTGTGTTTTTTTAAATGAGCAAAGGCTTTTACCCTGACTGAAACCTGACTAGCAAGACTCACTCAAAAAGGAATTTCTTGCCTTCAGGAAACATCAAGAATCTCGTTATCTCACACAGGGGGGAAGTGGGGGGCTCGGTGGAGGCCCCGCTGCGGGGGAACCACCGGTTTGTCTCAGGGAACATTGATGGCGGGTTCCTGGGGTGGGACAGGGCGGGCATTAGGAAGTTGGGAGACCTGTTCATTGACGGGAGGTTTGCAAGCCTGGGTGAGCTGGAGGAGAAGTTTGAGCTCCCCCGGGAATATGTTCAGGTCAAGGCGTTTGCTAGGCGGCAGGTGGAGGGGTTCCCTTCGCTGCCCCCGTGGGGGGTATGGATAGGGTGCTTTCGGGGGTGTGGGTCGGGGATGGGAAGGTGTCTGACATCTACCAGGTGATGCAGGAGGTGGAGGAGGCATCGGTAGAGGAGCTGAAGGCTAAGTGGGAAGTGGACCTGGGGGGGCAGATTGAGGAGGGCACATGGGCGGACGCCCTGGAGAGGGTGAACTCCTCCTCTTCATGTGCGAGGCTTAGCCTCATCCAGTTCAAGGTACTGCACAGGGCTCATATGTCCGGGACGAGGATGAGCAGGTTTTTTGGGGGTGAGGACAGGTGCATTAGGTGTTCGGGGAGCCCAGCGAACCATGCCCATATGTATTGGGCATGCCCGGCACTGGGGGAATTCTGGCAGGGGGTGGCGAGGGTAGTAGGGCCAGGGTCAAGCCAGGCTGGGGACGCGCGATATTTGGGGTTGGGGTGGAGCCGGGAGTGCAGGAGGCGAAAGAGGCCGATGTTTTGGCCTTTGCGTCCCTAGTAGCCCGGCGGAGGATCTTGCTGCAGTGGAAAGATGTGAGACCTCCGAGCGTGGAGACCTGGATCAATGACATGGCGGGATTCATTAAGCTGGAGAGGGTCAAATTCGCTCTGAGGGGGTCGGTACAAGGGTTCTTCAGGAGGTGGCAGCCTTTCCTCGACTTTCTGGCTCAACGATAAGGAACTAGGTCAGCAGCAGCAGCAACCTGGGGGGGGGGGGGGGGGGGGGAAGGGGGGTATTGTTTAAGTTAATTTGCTTATTGTTAATTTATTTTGTTGTTTATTGGGTTTGGGGGGGTGGGAGGGTTCGTTACATGCGTTGTTACGGGTGCCGGGTTGTGTTTATTATTGTTATTATTATTATTGTTCTGTTGTTATATATTTTTCAAAAAATTCTAATAAAAATTATTTTTTTAAAAAGAATCTCGTTATCTCTAAAGAGGTACTAATGCCCCCTGTGACTGCAGAAATAAATCTCCAAAGGAATGCACAAAGACCCTTTACGTTTCGAAGGCAGCGCTCCGGCCAACTGAGACGGTACAGCTGTGAGAACAAAGGGGCCCTGAAACCGCTGAAATGTATTAATGGATGCAACATTAACCATCTGAAGATTCCAGACTAGGAATATATATACTCTGTCCAAACCAAGGAGAAGAGGTGAGAGTTTTGAGAGGTAAGCCATGTGCCTCCCCCCCACCCACCACTCCCCATCTCCCTCCAACAGACCCTGTAATGTTGCCTTTTGGAGCTGAATCGAGGCAGTTTGCCATCTTCCATCAACAAAGCAGCAGAATCAGAGCTCAGTCCAGGGTTTCTAGTGGAACACCTGAACTTCTGTACCAGTGCCTCCTGCAAGACTAATTCATCTCTACCTTCCTCTCCCATCGTGGAAATCAGCGCTGCTGGAAAAATGGATCATCCCACATCAGCTTCAGCTGGCTAACCTCTCTGAAGAAATACACCATGAAACAATGATTCTTATTTTGTCTGTGGTCTTTGCCTGCTGCCTCTTACGCTCATAGAGGAAGGGGATAATATGTTTGCGTGGATTGAGGATTGATTAACGGACTAGACGCAAAGAGTAGGGATAAAAGGAGAATTTTCAGGTTAGCAGTAGAATGCCAGGATCATTGCTGCCTCTCAGCTAAGCTATTTATAGTCTTTACTAATGACTTAGGTCCTGTGGTGCAGGGGTTAGCGGCCTGACCTCTGAGCCTGAAGCTTGATGGCCAAGGAAGGTGCATTCATAACGGCGTCAAACAGGTTGAGTATCAACCTGCAAACCCTTTCAAACAGGCTGCTGGCTGGCGGTAAGAGCAGGAGAGACTCCTGGTCAGCCGCACATGGTGTGGAGTGGTGCACCTCAAGCTGTAAGCCCCCGGTGACAGACTAGTGACCTGTTCCGGGAATTACGAGCTTTGGAAACAGACAAAAGCCTGTCTTAGCGCACCAGTAGGTGCTGGAAGAGAATTGGAATTGGGCTCAAGACTTAGGCAAGGAGACAAAGAGTATTGTACCTAATTTGCTGACAGGACAAAACTAAGTGGAAATGTTAGCTGTGGGGAGGACACAAAGAAACCACCAAGAGATATAGACAGGTGAAGTGAGTGGGCAATACAGTGGCAGATAGAGTATAATGTGGGAAAGTGTGAGAGTCTTCACTTTGGCAGTAAGAATAGAAAAAAGTATTTTTTTAAAAGACGTGAAATTTGTCAATGTTGATGTTTAGAGTGACTTGGGTTTACTCCTGGAAGGGACAAATAAAGTTAGAATGTAGGTAAAGCAAACAATTAGGAAGGCAAATGGCAGGTTGGTCTTTATTGCAAGGGGATTGGAGTAAAATAATAAGTAAATCTTGCTACAATGGTACAAGGCTTTGGTGAGATCGCACCAGGAATATCGCGTGCCGATTTGGTCTCCATACCTCAGCAAGGATATTCCTGCTTTGAAGGCAGGACAGCAAATGTTTGTGAAATACCTGGGATGAGAGGCAATGTAAATTGTGCCTATACTCTCCGTAGTTTAGAAGAATTAAAGCTGACCTCATTGAAACATTCTGAAAGGATTTGATAGACTGTGGGTAGGGAATTTGGAACACGAGGGGCACTGCTCCAGGCTAAGGGGCTTGATTGTTTAGGATTGAGATAAGGAGAAAATAGTTCACTCAAAGGGCTGTGAATCTTTGGAATTTTCTACCCCAGAGGTTGTGGATGCTCCATCGCTGAATATATTTTAGACTGGGATAGTCAGATTTTGGTCTCTCACGGAATCAAGGGATGTGGGAAGCGGACGGTAAGTGAAGTTGAACTGGAAGATTAACCATGATCGTATTGAATGGCGAAGTAGGCTCAAGGTTCGAATAGAACATAGAACATACAGTGCAGAAGGAGGCCATTCAGCCCATCAAGTCTGCACCGACCCACTTAAGCCCTCACTTCCATCCTATCCCCATAACCCAATAACCCCTCCTAACCTTTTTGGACACTAAGGGCAATTTAGCATGGCCAATCCACCTAACCTGCACATCTTTGGACTGTGGGAGGAAACCGGCGCACCCGGAGGAAACCAACGCAGACACGGGAGAACATGCGGACTCCGCACAGACAGTAACCCAGCAGGGAATCAAACCTGGGACCTGGCGCTGTGAAGCCACAGTGCTATCCACTTGTGCTACTGTGCTGCCCGGAATGGTCTACCCCTGCTCCTAATTCTTAATACGATAAACAGTGTTTTATAAAACTTTGGCATAATTTTCTTGCTTGTATGGCTAACAAAAGAAATTCCTTGCAACCATGGCGAACAAAAGAAATTCAGGATAGTATCAGATCCAAAGAGGAGTCATATAAAGTTGCTGGAAAAAGTAGCAAGCCTGTGGATTGGGAGCAGTTTAGAGTTCAGCAGAGGACCAAGAGATTGATTGAGAGGGGAAAAATAGATTATGAGAGTAAACTTGCGAGGAACATAAAAATAGATTGTAAAAGCTTCTATAAGTACGTAAAAAGAAAAAGATTAGTGAAGACAAATGTAGGTCCCTTACATTCCGAAACAAGAATGTATAATAGAAAACAGGGAAATGGGAATTGAAGGAAATTAGTATTACTAAAAAGAAATAGTGCTGGAGAAATTAATGGGACTTCAAGCCGATAAATCTCCAGGGCCTGATAATCTACATCCCAGCGTACTAAAGGAAGTGGCCATGGAAACAGTGGATGTGTTGGTTTTCATCTTCCAAAATTCTGTAGATCTGGAACAGTCCCAGCAGATTGGAGGGTGACAAATGTAACCCCACTATTTAAAAATAGGAGGAAGAAAACAGGGAACTATAGACTGGTTAGTCTGTCATCAGTAGTAGGACAAATGCTCAAGTCCATTATTTTTTAATACATTTATGAATGAAAATTTAGAGTACCCAATTAAATTTTTCCAATTAAGGGGCAATTTTAACGTGGCCAATCCACCTACTCTGCACATCTTTGGGTTGTGGGGGCAAAACCCACGCAAACACGGGGAGAATGTGTAAGCTCCACATGACCCCAGAGCCGGGATCAAACCTGGGACCTCGGCGCCGTGAGACAGCAGTGCTAACTACTGTGCCACCGTGCTGCCCGGATGAGTCCATTATAAAGGATAACAGGACACTTCAAAAAATATCAGTGAGATTTGACAAAGTCTGCATGGGTTCAGGAAAGGGAAATCATGTTAGACAAACTTACTGGAGTTCTTTGAGGATGTAACTAGCAGATTAAATGAGGGAGGACCAGTGAATGTGGTGTATTTGGATTTTCAGAAAGCTTTCGATAGAAAATCCCATATAAGAGGTTAGTGCAGGGCAGCACGGTGAAATGAAATGAAATGAAATGAAAATCGCTTATTGTCACGAGTAGGCTTCAATGAAGTTACTGTGAAAAGCCCCTAGTCGCCACATTCCGGCGCCTGTCCGGGGAGGCTGGTACGGGAATCGAACCGTGCTGCTGGCCTGCTTGGTCTGCTTTATAAGCCAGCGATTTAGCCTTGTGAGCTAAACCAGCCCCTAGTGGCCTAGTGGTTAGCACAACCGCCTCACGGCGCTGAGGTCCCAGGTTCGATCCCGGCTCTGGGTCACTGCCCGTGTGGAGTTTGCACATTCTCCCCGTGTCTGCGTGGGTTTCGCCCCTACAACCCAAAGATGTGCAGAATAGGTGGATTGGCCACGCTAAATTGCCCCATAATTGGAAAAAATAATTGGGTAATCTAAATTAAAAAAAAAAAAATAAGAGGTTAGTGTGCAAAATTAAAGCCCATGGAGTTGTGGGTAATATTGAGAATTGGTAAGCAGACAGGAAACAGAAAAGGAATAAATCGATACTTTTCGGAGTGGGAGGTGATGATGAGTGGGGTACTGCAGGGATCAGTGCTTGGTCCCCAGCTATTCACAATATACATCAATCACTTGTACGATGGAACCAAATGTAATATTTCCAAGTTTGCTGGCAATACAACATTTAATGGGAATGTGAGTGGTGAAGAGGATGTTAAGAGGCTTTGATTTAGACAAGTGAGTGGGCAAATAAATGGCAGATGAAATGAAATGAAAATGGCTTATTGTTACGAGTAGGCTTCAATGAAGTTACTGTGAAAAGCCCCTAGTCGCCACATTCCGGCGCCTGTCCGGGGAGGCTGGTACGGGAATTGAACCGTGCTGCTGGCCTGCTTTAAAAGCCAGCAATTTAGCCGAGTGAGCTAAACCAGATGCAATATGACGTGGATAAATGTGAAGTTACCCCCTTCAGAAGGCGAAACACAATAGCGGAGTATTATTTACATGATGATAGATTGGGAAATGTTGGCATGAAAAGGGCCTGGGTGTCCTTGTCTACCAGTCACTGAAAAAAAGCATGAAGGTGCAACGAGCAGTTAGGAAGGCAAAAGGTGGGAAGCACGGTGACGCAGTGGGTTAGCCCTGCTGCCTCACGGCGCTGAGGTCCCAGGTTCGATCCCGGCTCTGGGTCACTGTCCGTTTGGAGTTTGCACATTCTCCCCGTGTTTGCGTGGGTTTCACCCCCACAACCCAAAAGATGTGCAGGGTAAGTGGATTGGCTACGTTAAATTGGAAAAAATGAATTGGTTACTCTAAATTTATAAAAGAAAATGGAAGGCAAATGGTATGTTGGCCTTCATTGCAAGAGAACTTAAGTGTCTTATTGCAGCTATGCAGGGGCTTGGTGACAGCACACCTGGAGTACTGTGTGCAGTATTGTTCTCTTTATCAAAGAAAGGATATAGTTGCCATTGAGGGAGTGCAGCGAAGGTTCACCAGACTGATTCCTGGGATGGCAAGATTGTCATATGAGGAGAGAGCGAGTCAACTAAGCCTATATTCTCTGGAGTTTAGAATAATGTAGGGGACGGCATTGAAATGTATCAAATTCTGACAGGGCTGGACAGATTGATTGCAGAGATGTTGTTTCCTCTGGCTCAGGGTCTGGAACAAGGGGCCACAGTCACTGGATGCCGGGTAGGTCATTTATGACTGAGATGAGCAGAAACATCTTCACTCAGAGGGTGATGAAACTGGAATTCTCTACCACAGCAGGTGTGGAGTCTAAATAATTAAATATATTGAGGAAAGAAGTAGATAGATTTCTGGATTCTGAAGGCATCAAGGGGTACAGCGAGAGAGTAGGAGTATGATGTTGAGTTGGAGGATCAGCCATGATCATATTGAATGGCAGAGCAGGCGCAAAGAGCCTACTCCTGTTTTCTATATTTCTATGCATATAGATCTCCCTGTTCCTGCACCCATTTAAAATGGTACCACATAACAATTACATCACACAGGGAGGCCATTTGGCCGGTCATGTCCATGCCAGCTCCCTGCAAAAGCTGTTTTTTTATCCAACTGCCTTTTGATAGCCAAAATCGAATCTGCCTCGACCGCACTATCGGGCAGTTCATTCTAGACCCTAACCATTCATTATGTCGTGAGGCGGCACGGTAGCACAGTGGTTAGCGCTTGCTTCACAGCGCCAGGGTCTCAGGTTCGATTTCCAGTTTGGGTCACTGTCTGCGTTGAGTCTGCATGTTCCCCCGTGTCTGCGTGAGTTTTGTTCGGGTGCTCCGGTTTCCTCTCACAAATCCTGAAAGACATGCTATTAGGTGAATTGGACATTCTGAATTCTCCCTCTGTGTACCCGAACAGGCGCCTGAGTGTGGCAACTAGGGGATCTTAAAATTTTTTTTTTAGAGTACCCAATTCATTTTTCCAATTAAGGGGCAATTTAGAGTGGCCAATCCACCTAGCCTGCCCATCTTTTAGGCTGTGGGGGCGAAACCCACGCAAACACGGAGAGAATGTGAAAACTCCACACAGACAGTGACCCAGGGCCGGGATCGAACCTGGGACTTCGGCGCCGTGAGACTGCAGTGTTACCACTGCGCTACCGTGCTGCCCTTGACTAGAGGATTTTCACAGCAACTTCATTGCAGTGTTATCGTAAGCCTACTTGTGACAATAAAGATTATTATATTATATTAGAGTTTCTTTATGTCAACAACAAAGACATATTTACATCGCACCTTTTACATACTGTCACATCCCAGAGTGCTCCACAGGAGCACCAAAAATCAAATCATGACACCAATCCGCTTCAGGTGATATTAAGTCAGACCAAATGATTTAAGATCTTAAAGAATGTCATAAAGGAGGAAAACTAGATAGAGAGGCAGAGAGATGTAGGGTGGGTATTCTGAGTTTAGGGCGTAGGCAATGAAAGCACAGCCAGCAAAGGTGGAGCAATTAAAATTGGGGATGCAAAAGGAACCAGAATTAGAAGAGCTGAGATATCACATACAGTTGGGGATGGGTTAGAGATAGGGAGGGGCAAAGCCAAGAAGGGGTTTGAAAACAAGGATGAGAATTTTAAAATGAAGACATTGAGAACTTGATTATTGCTGACAATAGAGACATGCTGCCAAAGCTTTTCATCTTGCACTCATCAGGGCAGGCATAAAAATGCAACATTTCAAAGGATGCAATGATTTAAACTGTATGAGAAAAGTGTGCTGATTGGTTGGCAGGTTGACTGTGATGGGTTGAATCATTGCCATGAAGAATGCACCAGGGAGGTGATTGTTCTTCCAAGCAGTTTTTTTAAAATTGCAATGCCTGGACGTGTTCCTTTTGCCTGCAGAGGACAGATACATGCATGTGAATATATGTAATTTCTATGAAGGGTAAGTAAGCCATTTTTGTGAGCTCAACTGATAATCTTAAATTGGTTGTTTGTGTAATTCTTTTTTTTTAAAAATCTTTTTATTGGCTTTTCTCATATTTATAAACATTTATTACTTATATACATTGCATTTTTCTTGCCCGCGCTAATTTGCTTTATTTTACAGAGAGGTTTGTTTTGTCCTTCATTTGACTAACTGTACGTACATTTTGCTGCCCTCTGCATCGGTCTATGATCTCCCCCCTTCCTCCTCCCCGCCCCCCCCCCCATTGGTTTCAGCACCCTTCCTCTTCTCTTGTGGTTTCCCCATCCCCCCCCCCCCCAGATTGCGCAGCCCTTTGGTTCTTCATCTTTTTTCCCCCCCGGCTTACTCCTTGTTGCTGGCCTGGAACAGGTTTTGGAACAGGCCGACGAACTGCCCCCCAGGTATCCAGGAAGACTTCCTCTGACCCTCAGGTGGCGAACTTAATCTTCTCCAGGTGGAGAAATTCCGAGAGGTCAACGAGCCAGTCTGCAGCTTTGGTTGGTGCTGCCGATCGCCAGCCGAGCAGGATTCTCTGGCGTGCGATTAGGGAAGCGAAAGCTAAGGGCGTTGGCCCCCTTCCCCATGTGTAGCTCTGGCTGCTCCGAAACCCCGAAGATTGCCAGTATTGGGCATGGCTTCTCCCTCATAACCTTGGACACTGCCTCGGTGAAGACTGTCCAGAACCCAGCAAGCTTGGGGCAAGCCCAAAACATGTGGGTGTGGTTGGCCGGGCCCCTCTGGCACCGTTCACATTTGTCCTCCACCTTCGGGAAGAATCTGCTCATTCGGGTTCTGGTCAGGAGCGCTCTGTGCACCACTTTGAGCTGCATTAGGTTTGCATTGCGCTGCAGGTGGAGCTCACCCTGCTCAGGGCTTTGCTCCTGTGGTGAATGTATAGGTACTATTAATTCACCAGAATACTGTGTTGCATTATACCATGCTATGAACCCTGTGGGCTCCATCTATGGACCACTGTGTGGCTTCACCCACAGGGGGAGATGTGGAGCATGTACGGGCTCTGTCCATGGCTCCGCCCCTTTCAGGAAGTATAAGAGCAGATGACCTGCGGGACCGCCTTCGGTATTGTACCGGTCGCAGGCAGGCAAAGTTGTAAGCTGATTAAAACCACTGTTTACTTCGACTCAAGTGAATTGATGGTCGTATCAATTTAATCAGCTTAGAGAACTACTATGGAGTCAGCCCTCAAACCTGACAGACTGGAACTCGATCCACAGGTTGCGGAAGCGAAATAAATTTTTTCACATTGGCTTCGGTGTTTCAAGGCCTACCTGGCAGCGTCGTCGACATCTTCCGTCACGGACGAACAGAAATGGAGTCTTCTCCACGCAAGGGTGAGCCATCACATTTCTGCCCAACTCGACGAATCCACCTCCTATACTGAGGCCCTCGCGACACTCGAATGCATCTACGTGCGGCCTGTGAATGAAGTCTATGCGCGACATATCTTCATTACTCGCTGCCAGCGCTCCGGGGAGTCGCTAGATGACTATCTGAGCGACCTCAAAGCCCTCGCGCGCGACTGTAACTATCAGGCCGTTACAGCCACTCAGCACATGGAACTCGCCATCCGAGACGTTTACGTTGCGGGGGTCAGATCAAACTATGTGAGGCAGCGCCTGCTCGAAAAAGCGGGCCCAGGACCTGGATGACACGGTAAAACTGGCGACCTCGCAGGAGGTCGTTTTTCAGAGTCTCACTGCATTCCGAGCTGATCACGCGACTCCCTCGTTGCCCCAGACCAGAGACTACCCCAGGCCTGCGCCACGTCGCTGCCCGCCCACCACGGGGACTATCTTGCCATTTTTGAGGCCAGCCCCAACACCCCCGGGAACAATGCCCAGCCTGCAACGTGAACTGCAGCAGCTGCGGGTGAAAAGGACACTTCGCAAAGGTCTGCCTGGCCAAGCCTAAACACTCGAACTCACAGACCCGATCCACCAACTCTCAGGCCCGCAGACCCCGTAATGTGGCAGCGTGTCTGCCGACCCCGACTCCGCACAACACGTGCGACTCACGGGGGCCGCCATCTTGGCCATCCTCCCCCACGCGGCCAGCTACGTGCGATCCATGGGGACCGTCATCTTGGGCGCCATCTTTCTCGCCGCCCGCCACGTGCGATCCATGGGGACCTCCATCTTGGTCACCATCTCCCTCATGCCCGCCACATGCGATCAACGGGAGCCGCCATCTTGGCCATCACCCACTACGCCGCTCGACGCATACGACCTGCACGGACAGTCATCGCGGGGCCGCCCCAGCACCGCCGACTACCCCCAACTCAGCACAGTCACCTTGGACCAGTCAAGACCCAAGCACCTCAAGAGCTCCATGGTGGCTGTCCGGGTTAACGGATACGAGACACCTTGCCTGTTCGACTCCGGGAGCACCGAGAGCTTTGTCCACCCGGATCTGGTAAGATGCTGTTCGCTCCCGATATTCCCGACGCAACAAACAATCTCCCTCGCCTCTGGGTCGCACTCAGTACAAATCCAAGGGCGCACTACTGCAACCTTAACGATACAGGGCGGCGAGTATACTAATTTTCAATTGTACATGCTCCGAGACCTCTGCGCCCCTCTCCACTTAGGACTCGATTTTCAGTGCAATCTCAGGAGCCTAACTCTTAATTTTGGCGGACCCCTGCCCCCGCTCACTATATGCAGCCTCGCAACCCTAAAAATCGACCCCACTCCCCTCTTCGCTAGCCTCACCACTGACTGCAAGCCAGTAGCCACTCAAAGCAGGAGGTATAGTCTGCAGGACAGGGCATTTATTAGGTCCGAGGTCCGGCGTCTCTTGCGGGATGGAGTCATGGAAGCCAGCAATAGCCCCTGGAGAGCTTAGGTGGTGGTCGTCAAGACCGGGGAAAAGTTCCGGATGGTGGTTGATTACAGCCAGACCATTAACCGGTTTACGCACCTTGATGTGTACCCCCTTCCCCGGATTGCAGACATGGTGAATCAGATCGCGCACTACCGCGTGTTCTCCACGGTGGATCTGAAGTCTGCATACCATCAGCTCCCAATCCGCCCGGAGAACTGCCACTACTCGGCGTTCGAGGCAGACAGCCGCCTTTTTCATTTCCTCCGGATCCCCTTTGGCGTCATGAATGGGGTCTCGGTGTTCCAACGAGCGATGGACCGAATGGTGGACCAGTACGGGCTGCGGGCCACATTTCCGTACTTGGACAATGTCACCATCTGCGGTCATGATCAGCAGGACGACAATGCCAACCTCCACCGATTTTGCCAAACCGCCCAAAAACTTAACCTCACTTACAACAAGGAGAAATGTGTTTTCCGCACTACCAGGCTAGCCATCCTCGGCTACGTCGTGGAAAACGGGGTCCTAGGGCCCGACCCTGACCATATGCGCCCCCTCCTACAACTCCCTCTCCCTCACTGTCCCAAGGCCCTCAAGTGGTGCCTTGGATTTTTTTCCTATTACGCCCAGTGGGTCCCCCAGTATGCGGACAAAGCCCACCCACTATTTAAGGCCACCCTTTTCCCACTGTTAGCCGAGGCTCGCCAGGCCTTCAACTGCATTAAGGCGGACATCGCCAAAGCCACCATGAGTGCGGTGGACGAGTCTGTCCCCTTCCAGGTGGAGAGCGACACATCAGAGGTCGCTCTCGCCGCCATCCTTAACCAAGCAGGCATCGGTAGTGTTTTTTTCACGCACCCTCTCCACCTCCGACCCTCCTCGGTCGAAAAAGAAGCTCAAGCCATCGTAGAAGCCGTGAGGCACTGGAGGCACTACCTCGCTGGTAGGAGGTTTACCCTCATCACCGATCAAAGATCAGTTGCCTTCATGTTTGATAATTCGCAGCGGGGCAAGATCAAAAATGGTAAGATCTTGAGGTGGAGTATCGAACTCTCCACCTATAATCACGATGTAGTATATCGTCCTGGGAAGCTCAACGAGCCCCCAGATGCCCTGTCCCGCAGCACATGCGCCGGCGTGCAAGACGACTGGCTACAGGCTATCCACGAAGACCTTTGCCACCCGGCTCGCCCATTACATCAAGGCCCGCAACCTGCCCTTCTCCGAGGAGGTCAAAGCTGTAACTAGGAATTGCCAAATCTGTGCGGAGTGTAAACCGCACTTCTATCGTCCAGATAAGGCCCACCTGGTAAAGGCTTCCCGGCCCTTTGAACGCCTCAGTATTTATTTCAAAGGCCCCCCCCCCCTCAAATAATCGCAATACCTATTTCCTTAACATTATAGATGAGTTCTCCCGTTTTCCGTCCCATGCCCCGACATGACCACCCCCACCATTATCAGAGCCCTGCACAGCGTCTTCACTCTGTTTGGTTTCCCCAATTATGTCCACAGTGACAGGGGCTCCTCCTTCATGAGTGACGAACTGCGTCAGTACCTGCTCAGTAAGGGCATCGCCTCAAGCAGGACTACCAGTTACAACCCCAGGGGTAACGGGCAGGTGGCGATGGAGAACGTGACGGTTTGGAAGACCGTCCTACTGACCCTATGGTCCAGGAATCTCCCGGTTTCCCACTGGCAGGTGGTTATCCCCGATGCGCTCCACGCAATTAGGTCCCTCCTTTGCATGGCCACAAACCAGACTCCTCATGACCGCTTGTTTATCTTCTCTAGGGGAACTACCACAGGGGCCTCGCTTCCGTCCTGGCTGAGGACATCAGGCTGTCCTCCTTCGGAAACACATTCGGACCCGTAAGACCGACCCCCTGGTAGAGAGGGTCCAGCTCCTGCACTCAAACCCACATTATGCATACGTCGAACACCCTGACGGCTGGCAGGATACCGTCTCCCTCGAGATCTGGCACCCGCAGGCTCCTCCACCACTACCACTAATGTACCCCCCACACTATACCCAGCCCAAACCCCCCCCCCCATGTCCTGCGCCCCCGCACCTATTTGGTTTCCGCACTCGCTTCCACCCGGTACACCAGACCACATGAGCGAAGCTCCGGAAGAACCGCCCCCGGAGTCCACCACCGGGCCCGCACCTGACCCACTTCCACAGCCACCTGAAACGGCTGCGACACCAGTGTTTCGTCGGTCGCAACATACGATCCGGACACCTGACCGACTGAAACCGTCACCCCACCGGACTTAATATTTTTACAGGGGGTGAATGTATAAGTACTATTAATTCACCAGTATACTGTGTTGCATTATACCATGCTATTAACCCTGTGGGCTCCATCTATGGACCACTGTGTGGCTTTACCCACAGGGGGAGATGTGGCGCATGTACGGGCTCTGCCCATTTCAGGAAGTATAAGAGCAGCTGACCTGCGGAACCACCTTCAGTATTGTACCAGTCGCAGGCAGGCAAAGTTGTAAGATGATTAAAACTATTGTTTACTTCGACTCAAGTCTCCGAGTGAATTGATGGTCGCATCAGCTCCAGAGTCCCCATTCTATTTCTGTCCCCAGTTCATCCTGTCCAGTGGTGTTCGGGCTCTGTCCAGTAGGTTTGTGTAATTCCTAACACACATTCCTAACACACTCTGGATTGTTCCTAAATCACTAGACATTTATTTTCCTGCACTAAATTTCATCTGCCAAAAGTTGTTTGCCCATTTTATTGGTCTCTGACTGTAGTTTGGAATTGGGTAGGTGGAGGAAAAGTGCGTAAGGTTTATTTGGAAAAAAAAAAGCAAAATGCTGGAAACATTAAATAAAAGTTTGAGCTAAATGTGGAGACTGATTGAGGACCGCAGCCAGACACTTGCGGCCCATAGGAAAAGGTCTCTGGCTGCTGCACGGGACTAGTTCATCGTTGCACCGACGGTGCAGCCGCAGTAAACGTCCCTGGGGCGAAACTCCGTCGACGTCTCCACGATGAAAAAGCGGCAGAAGAAAGGACGAAATCGACTGCCGCAGAAACGCGGCGTTAATTTTCTCCTCGCGTTTCGAAAGTGGCGGTTCGGCCTCCAGCGGCGCCGGAAGCCCGCGGGCCGCAAGCGCCGCCGGGAGCTGTAGTTCCGCGACCGACTTGGAAACTACAACGGGCGGCGAGCCTTGCGCCCCGGCGCACGCGCAGACCGTCTGTTCCCGAAGAGGCTGATGCAGGGAAGTGAGTGAATTCAGGGGTGACTGAGTGTCTGGAAGCATTGATTTCCTCTCTGTAATCATGATTATAGTAAACAAACAAAGCCAGCAGATATACCCGGTGTTTAAAACAAAAGTGGTCTATTCCCTGTGACTGTAGTGTGTTTGTGTGAGAGAGTCTGAGAGAATCAGTTTTGTGTCCTGTCAACACTAAAGGACAGAGGGTCAGCTTGCAGCATTACATTTCCATTGTCTTTTGGGAAGGATTGTTCCATCTCTGTTCTGGTTTGTCATTAAAAAAAAAAATGACCTGAAACCTAGGTCAACATCCACTTCTTCCTCATTTTGACTCCTGGAAGGAGATAGTCGTTGCCACCCTTCACCCACACTTTCAGTTTTTCCTCTCCTCGCTGGACCGCAGATCCTGCAGCTCACACTCCTGTCCCAGGTGACTGATGCAGTTTGAAACTAGACATTCGATGTTGGTAGGCTTCTCTGTTGTGGAGGGCACGGTTAGCACTGCTGCCTCACAGCGCCAGGGGCCCGGGTTCAATTCCGACCTTGGGATGCGGGACTGTGCAGAGTCTGCACGTTCTCCCCGGGTTTCCCCCCGGGTGCTCCGGCCCTCCTGCAGTCCAAAGATGTGCAAGTTAGGTGGATTGGCCATGCTAAATTGTCCAGAGATGTGCAGATTAGATGGGGTAGGCCAGGGACTAGGTAGGGTGCTCTTTCAGAGGGTCAGTGCAGACCCGATGGGCTGAATGGCCTCCTTCTGCAGTGTAGGAATTCTATAGTTCTATGGCAACATTGTGGTTGATTATATCGCTCTAGTGGGTCAATTCTGTGCCTCCTCCATTGCTGCCTTGCCCCAGATCAACTGAGCAGATTGGTCCATTGATCCCCACTGTTCACCAGTGAACTCTTAACTTGAAATCTGTTTGGAGAAATAGCAAGCAGTACCTTGCAAAGAGTAGAGAAATTTCAGCATGGGCTAAAGTTAGAGATGATTCCTGTATTTTATATATTTAAATAACTTTAGAATATGCAGTTATTTTTTTTTTCCAAATTAAGGGGCAATTTAGCATGGCCAATTCACCTAACCTGCACATATTTTTGAGTTTTGGGGGTGAGACCCACGTAGACACAGAGGAAATGTGCAATCTCCAAACATTCAGTGACCCGGAGATGATTCCAATGTTTTATAAACATTGTGATTAATACTCATCCTGGTTTTCAAATCCCTTCATGGCCTTGCCCCTCCCTATCTCAGCAATACCCTCCAACCCGTTTGTTTATCTACTAATTCTGCACGGTAGCCCAGTGGTTAGCATTGTTGCTTCACAGTGCCAGGGGTCCCAGGTTTGATTCCCGCTTGGTCACTGTCTGTGCGGCGTTTGCACGTTCTCCCCATGACTGCGTGGGTTTCCTCCGGGTGCTCCGGTTTCCTCCCACAAGTCCTCAAAGACTGCTTGTTAGGTGAATTGGACAATCTGAATTCTCCCTCAGTGTACCCGAACAGGTGCCGTAGTGTGGCGACTAGGGGATTTTCACAGTAACTTCATTGCAGTGTTAATATAAGCCTACTTGTGACAGTAATAAACATCAAAGCTAAGTTGATAAATTAAATTCTTGTGCATTCCCATTTATAATTGTTCCACAATTGCTTGTCATTCAGTTGCCTCGGCTCCAAGCTCTGGAACATGATCCCTAAAGCTCTCTGTCTCTCTGCCTCACTTTCCTCCTTTAAGACCCTTTGACCAAGCTTTTAGTTATCTGATCTAATGTTCCTTTATGCGGCTCAATATCAAACTTCTTTAATTTTCTACTGAAGTACCTTGGACGTATCATTACTTTAAAGGTGCTATATAAATATAAGTTGTGAATACACTTTAAAAACATTTTTTTATATTCTATTCTATTTGCAGATGAGCAGAACTAAAAATGACGAAGAAGATTATTGGAACAGCACAAAATGCAAAGCTTTCGCGTTTGATGACGACGATGAATTTACAGAGGTGAGTAAATTGCCTTTATTTAAATTTCCTAATCAGATTACTTTTTAAAGTTTGCATTGCAAACTTCTCAACCATTGGGGTCATCTCTGTAGACAGTTGGAGCAATTATTTGTGCAAAGCAACATGTTACAAACAACAAATCGATATTTGGCCAGTTGATACTATTAATTTTGGAGTTACTTGAAGGAGGAACATTGCCCAGGTTACCAGAACACCGTGATCATTACCTGGACAATATTATAGAGTCTTAAATGTCTCTGTGCAAGCAGATGCGATTGGAGTCACATAAGGAGCTATTGGATCTTGGTTTAGCAGCTTATTTAATGAATTTATTCAGAAGAATAACCTGAGAACTGTTGAGGTCTATTCAATCTTTCTCTTCCCCTCTTTAGTGCCTCACCTCTCCTGTGCCACACCTTTTCCCACAGTGTACAGGTTGGGATCAGTTATCACTTATTTTCTTTTGGGGCTGCCAGGGAGGGAATGGAACTATTTGGCGCCACCCTTTTGGCGCCGATCAATTGGCGCCGACCTTTTGGCGCTCATCTGTTTTGGCGCTGGCCTTTTGGCGCTCATCTGTTTTGGCGCCGTTCATGTTTCATCTGGGGGCAGCTGTCTGACCGCATGAAGAGGAAGGATCTACAATGGTGTACACAGCTCAAGTAGCAGCAGGAGCGGGGACTGACCATTTCAGCAGAGACGGCCAATCCTCTGACTACTGTTTTATTCCAGGGGCAGGCTGTGTTCGTGGTACACCAAACGTCTACACAACAAAGGCGCCAAAACAGCTGGGCGCCAAAATAATGAGCGCCAAATCAATTTAGCGCCAAAATGGCGGTGCCAAATGATCGGTGCCAAAAGGGCGGCGCCAAAACGTACCCGACCCGCCAGGGGTAGGCCACTCAGCTCATCCTGCCTATTCCACCATTCAATTAGACGACTCTTTTATATTACTTGGGATTGTTCGATGATACGACCGTAGTGGGCCGGATCTCGAATACCGACGAGTCAGAATACAGGAGGGAGATAGAGAACCTAGTGGAGTGGTGTAGCGACAACAATCTCTCCCTCAATGTCAGCAAAACTACAGAGCAGGTCATTGACTTCAGGAAGCAAATTACTGTACACACCCCTGTCAGCATCAATGGGGCTGAGGTGGAGATGGTTAGCAGTTTCAAATTTCTAGGGGTACACATCTCCAAAAATCTGTCCTGGTCCACCCACGTCGACGCTACCACTAAGAAAGCACAACAGCACCATAGAAAGCATCCTATCGGGCTGCCTCACAGCCTGGTATGGCAACTGATCGGCCCAGGACCGCAAGAAACTTCAGAGAGTCGTGAACACCGCCCAGTCCATCAGACAAACCTGCCTCCCATCCATTGACTCCATCTACACCTCCCACTGCCTGGGGAAAGCGGGCAGCATAATCAAAGACCCCTCCCACAGGCTTACTCACTATTCCAACTTCTTCCATTGGGCAGGAGATACAGAAGTCTGAGAACACACATGAACAGACTCAAAAACAGCTTCTTCCCCACTGTCACCCGACTCCTAAATGACCCTCTTGTAGACTGACCTCATTAACACTACACCCTGTCTGCTTCATCCGATGCCAGTGCTTATGTAGTTACATTGTATATGTTGTGTTGCCCTATTATGTATTTTCTTTTATTCCCTTTTCTTCCCATGTACTTAATGATCTGATGAGCTGCTTGCAGAAAAATACTTTTCACTGTACCTCGGTACACGTGACAATAAACAAATCCAATCCAATCCAATCCATTCATTCTTTGTTTTAAGTGTCTGTTGACCCAGCCATGCCAACCAACTAATTGATGGCTGGCAGGATCTAATGGTGTTATAATCTAATTGGAAACTCGTATTTTGTTTTACAAAGTATCCAAAATTTTAAACCGCAATTTTTAAAAATAAAATGTTAAAATCTTAAGATTCCATGGTTTAAAACACAAGAATTGTTCCAGAACAAGAGTCAACAAAGCAAACACTAAATACTATCTATCCCATACTCTTAATTTGTAGAATTAACATGTATTAAATGTGAATTAACAGGCACATTATGGCTGATGTAGGGCGTGATTTGACGGAGTCCCATGTTGAGCGCGTGTAGCTGGGTGTTTCCCAGAGCTCGCAGCGGAGAGAGAGACTCCGCTATTTAATGGGACTGTTTCATTTTGGGGCCTTAACCCCCCCCCCCCCCCCCCCCCCCCCCCCCCGCCCCGCCCCCCGGTGCCTGGTCCCTGTTCGTGGAGACCAGCAATAACCGGCGCTCGCTCGGGGTTTCTGAGGCGAGGGGGTTAGATGCTGTGCCTTGGGCTAATGCAGGCGAGTGGATATCAATGTGCTGCTTATTGCAGCACTTTATATTCAGATTAGCCAGATCTGGATTCTGCCCATTGCAACGTTTCGCAAGATTCCCTTAGATCTCGTGATGTGTGGTGACCCAGGTAAATCCCGCAAGATTTACCAGCCATTGTGCCCTGGTTTGGATGCGGTGCAGTTGTTAGATTTTGCCCGCAAACTATAAATTGTATGTTTAATGGCAGAGAGGTCTAAGACAGATCTTATGAGCTGGCTCAACAGTCCACTCAGATTTTGGTAATAACACTCAATCAAAAAAGTCCTTTGAACTCTGTCTTTCTCATAAAGGATTTCAGCTCCTATCCTGCTTGTAGCTAGTCTGATTCCCAGCTGACAGCAACACAGAGCCAATCTGAGTTCCACGGTCATGGTCCTCTGCTACAAATAGCATGTGACTGCAGAACCTACTTGGGTCTGTCTGGATGGGGAGGATTCACCAATGTTATCTTCAACTAACAGAAACAGCTGCGGCAACCTTTCTTAGTACCTGGATCTGGACACTGCCTTCTTCCGTCTTCCAGCTGGTCTGAACTTCACCAGTGGACTCATCAACTACTACTGCCCAGATTGGACTGATCCATATCTTTATAAACATGTTCCGTTGGCCAGAAGTTTTGGTTTCCAAACCTCAGTTTGGTTTCTTTCCTTTTTTGTTTTGTTTTTCAGTTCAGTTTCAGTTTTCGATAGGGTCGGCCTTGAAACTACAAATTAAAGTTAAATACACAGATTCCATCACAACATCAAACAGTGCATTTTTGCAGCAAAGTCCATTCACTCAGCAAACAAAATCTACTAAAATAACGCGGCACCGCAGCCTACAGAGTCCTCATGAACCACAGCAAATAGAACTTTGACCAAAACTGTAGCAACATCTTCAGGTAATGGTAGCATCATTCCTCCAACAAATTGCAGTGAGTGGAGGATAATTTAATGATGCACATTGAATATTCCCCCAGTAAAATGCACTAAGTGGAGGATAGTTTTAGAATACACATTGACTATCCCTCCAATGAGTGGAGGATAGCTGCAGAACATAAAATGTGTATGTAAGATCAATCCTTGTCACTTCAAGCTCCTGTGAAGTGTAATGTTTTACAATTTGTTGTCATAGAAGATAGAGTGCAGAAGGAGGCCATTCGGCCCATCGAGTCTGCACCGACCTTAACCCCTTGCTTCTATCCTTTCCCAGTAACCCCTCAACCTTTTTGGCCACTAAGAGCAATTTATCATGGCCAATCCACCTAACCTGCACGTCTTTCGACTTTGTCACAGTAGTGCGGTCTCTGGGTGTGATTGATGAGGGACTTCTGAAGTCATTGGCTGGGAATCGAGGTGTCACTGTTTATATCTTTCTTCATTCTGTTGTCTGCCTCGTCAAGTGTATGTTACTGGCAAAGCACTCTGAATTACCAGGTTCCCTGAGGATAACTAGGTAGGAAATATATCCACATTCTTACTTGAACACATTGTCTGAAGGCCAAATCACAGCATCACCAAATAAGATGATAAGAAATTAGAATTCCAAACATTTACAACCCTTTTGAGTGAAGATGTTTCCCCTCACCTCCAACCCCTTACCCTGAGATTGCAGCCACGTGTTCGAGATTCCCCAGTCAGGGAAGATAATGTGTGTGACTACCCTAACCCCTTCAGATTCTTGTATGTTTCACTCCAGAGAGTGTAGGCCCAGTTTACACAGGGCAACGCTCTTGTTTCCCGGGGGCTAATCGAGTGACAATTCGCCGCACTGCTTCCAACGCGAATATATACTTGACCACATGACATTTTGATTGATCTGCTCTTGATGTGTTGTATTTGGCTGCCATGTTTTTTTTTAAATGTTTTTTTATTGAGTTTTCATATTTTATATACAACATATTACAAATCATTAGAGAAGAAAAAAAAACACACGCAAAAATTAACATGTATATTTATAGGTAAGCATCTTCATAATCACAATTGTGGCCGCCCCCTTTAGCCGGCATACATATTTTACATTCCCCAATATGGCCGAGGCACATGTTTATAGGCATTTATTTATAGTTTGGTTTTGGGCCTTAGCTAGCCATCAAACCCCCATAGCGAACCCGTAGCCCCTCCCCCCCCCCCCCCCCCCCCCCCGGCTACCTTCCCCCGATTCCCGTCCATTTTCCCCTGATTCTTGGCCACCCGACTATTCTTCCTCTTGTTCGTTGGCCACAAACAGGTCCCGGAACAGTTGCGTGAATGGCTCCAACGTTCTGTGGAAGCCGTCGTCCGACCCTCGGATGGCGAATTTGATTTTCTCCATTTGGAGAGATTCCGAGAGGTCGGACAGCCAGTCTGCAGCTCTGGGTGGTGCTGCTGACCGCCAGCCAAACAGGATTCTACGGCGGGCAATCAGGGAGGCAAAGGCAAGGGCGTCCGCAATCCTCCCCAGGAATAGATCTGGCTGGTCTAAAACCCCGAAGACGGCCACTATCGGGCATGGCTCCACCCTCACCCCCACCACTTTGGACATTGCCTCGAAGAAGGCTGTCCAGTAATCCACAAGTCTGGGGCAAGACCAGAACATGTGGGTGTGGTTGGCCGGGCCTCTTTGGCACCGTTCACATCTGTCCTCCACCTCCGGGAAGAACCTACTCATACGGTTTCTTGTTAAGTGGGCTCTGTGCACCACTTTTAGTTGCGTCAGGCTGAGCCTTGCGCACGTGGAGGTGGAGTTGACCCTATGCAGTGCTTCGCTCCAGAGTCCCCACCCTATCTCCATCCCCAGGTCGTCCTCCCATTTCATTCTTGTTGCGTCCAGTACGGTGTCGTCCCTTTCTACCAGTCGGTCATACATGTCGCTACAGTTCCCTTTCTCTAGGATACTTGCGTCCAGTAGGTCTTCCAGTAGTGTCTGTCGTGGCGGTTGTGGGTACGTCCTTGTCTCCTTTCGTAGGAAGTTTTTGAGTTGCAGGTACCGTAGCTCGTTCCCCCCAGCTAGTCGAAATTTCTCTGTCAGTTCGTCCAGTGTTGCGATCCTGTCGTCCGTGTATAGGTCCCTGACTGTCAGTGTCCCCCCGTCCTGCTTCCACCTTTTGAAGGTGGCGTCAGTCAGTGTTGGTGTGAACCTATGGTTGTTGCAGATGGGAGCCTTGTCCGACATTTTGGTCAGGCCAAATTGCTGCCGCAGTTGGTTCCAGGATTGGAGGGTGGCTGTCACCACTGGGCTGCTGGAGTGTTTTTTGGGTGGGGATGGGAGTGCTGCCGTGGCGAGGGCCCGGAGGGAGGTCCCCATGCAGGAGGCCTCCTCCACACGCACCCACTCGGCTTCTGGCTCCTGGATCCATCCCCTTACTCGCTTGGCTGTTGCCGCCCAGTGGTAGAATTGTAGATTCGGGAGGACTAGCCCTCCCCTGGATTTTGTTTTTTGTAGGACCTTCTTTGGGATCCTAGCATTTTTACCCCCCCCCCCCCCCCCCATACGAACGCCATGATAAGTTTGTGATGATTCCGTCCATGCTGCTTTGTGGGTCCGAGATGTAGAGGAGCAGATCATCTGCATAGAGTGAGACTCTGTGCTCTCTGCCTCCCCTTTGGATCCCCCTCCAATTTTTTGCTGCCCTGAGCGCGATTGCTAGCGGTTCGATTGCTAGTGCGAACAGCAGCGGGGACAGTGGGCATCCTTGTCTGGTGCCCCTGTGTCGGCTGCCATGTTGACGGTTGCTTGTATTCTGTATGACGGTTTGTGTTATATTTTCACTTCAGCTGAAAGAGTCCAAGCGAGCAGTAAACAGTATCCGCAGTATCGTGGATGATGATGACGACGACGTAGAGAAGGTTAGCTGGAGCGGAGAGCCAGTTGGGAGTAAGTACTGCAATCCTAACCCAATTGACATTCCCTCCCCCGTTCGCTCATCACCCTCCCTGCCTGCCCGTTCTCCTCTTTACCCTCTCCTGCCCCGCCCGTTCTCTTCCTAATTTCCCATTCCGCTTTTAAATGGGCAGAAAGTAACATTGGACACTGGCAGCGATGGTATTGAAAGTGTTTGGAATGCAGTGGCAGTGAAGGACGTCCTGCGCCTTACCCCGAGGTGTTTCTGAATTCAATATTTCTTTCTCCCCAGGTATCTCGTGGTCAATCAAAGAGAGTGCGACAGGGATCCGAGCAGGTGAAGTCCGGGACGTGGGACCTGCAAAATCTCCTTCTGACACCGCGCAGGCCTCTCTTTCCAAGCCTATCTCTGCGTATTCCCTCAGCAGCTTTTTCAAAGGTATTGGTGGCCTCATGGACATTGTTGTGCAGTGAATGAACCCCCCCCCCCCCCCTTTTTAACTTGCTGACCTACATTGACTCCAGTCTGGCAATACCCCAACGTTAAAATTCTAAACCTTGTTTTTTAATGCCTCCGTGCCACCTCTACAATCTCCCTCCGGAATAGCTACACTCCTCTCACTCTGGCCTTTTGTGTATTCCTCATTTTTATTGCTCAATTGTTCCCTCCCTCAGCCTCACCTTTTCGCTCCTGCTGGACGTTCCAGCAAAGCTATCACTTTGACCAAGTTTTGGTGACCTTTCCTTAATAGTTCCTCGCGTGGCTTGGTGTCAAAACTGTTTGTTTTTTCTTGCTTGTGAATCGCATTGGGTTATTTCACTGTGTTGAAGTCACTGGGTAAATTCAAGTTATTGACAGCCACACCCAGCAGTGCTCTGTGTATATTGGGAACCCTGGTTGAGGAGGTTGGTGTTAATTGTATATTACTTGTGTTTAATTGTATGCAGATAGAGCATTAACTGGGAATTCAGATAAATAGGAAAGACTGAAACTGTGGGCATGGAAGTGCATGCTTGGAATGTGCATCTCTGCAAATAAAAGTTTATAAAATTATGTAAAGATTAGGGGCAGCACGGTAGCATGGTGGTTAGCATAAATGCTTCACAGCTCCAGGGTCCCAGGTTCGATTCCCGGCTGGGTCACTGTCTGTGCGGAGTCTGCACGTCCTCCCCGTGTGTGCGTGGGTTTCCTCCGGGTTCTCCGGTTTCCTCCCACAGTCCAAAGATGTGCGGGTTAGGTGGATTGGCCATGCTAAATTGCCCCTAGTGTCCTAAAATGTAAGGTTAAGGGGGTGTTGTTGGGTTACGGGTATAGGGTGGATACGTGGGTTTGAGTAGGGTGATCATTGCTCGGCACAACATCGAGGGCCGAAGGGCCTGTTCTGTGCTGTACTGTTCTATGTTCTATGATTAGAGCCAGTTCTATCCTTCAGTGGCTGGCTGTCTGGAATAGATCAATCGGGAGGTGGGGTTACCAATCTTATAGTTGTGTGGCAGTCTTAATGTAGCTGCCTTTGAGTGGAGAATGTCCTTTCTATTTCAATTTGTATTCCTTTTAAAAAAAAATAAAAAATTTAGAGTACCCAATTCATTTTTTCCAATTGAGGGACAATTTAGCATGGTCAATCCACCTACACTGCACATCTTTGGGTTGTGGGGCCGAACCCACGCAACACGGGGCGAATGTGCAAACTCCACACGGACAGTGACCCAGAGCCGGGATCAAAGTTGGGACCTCGGCGCCGTGAGGCAGCAGGGCCACCGTGCTGCCCTTCAATTTGTATTGCTGACGGCAGAGTCACTGGATGCCAGGAAGTGAATGTGTGGCAAGTTGACAGTCTCGCTGGCCAGGGATTTCTAACAGGATACATGTGCATTGCACTGCAAAGCAACGGTGGTAATCACATTTAAATGTGTGTTCAGTTAAATGGCAGATTCAGAAAGATACTGTGACCTTTGTTATTGTGGTAAAGTCAAACTATTCTGATAGTGGATAAATATGGCTTTTTATAAAGGAAGTGGAACAAGTGTTAGTCAGTTTCGGGACGTCCTGGAAATTTTGGAACATTTTTATTCCGCAGGTAAAAGGGATCCATCGAGCGTTTTATTTGGGATCAGTCGGCCTGGAAGTTTCCAGTCACTCTCTGATTGTAAGTTTTCTATTTATGTCCCACTTTAACCCCTTCCCACCATGTAACCTTATCACCATATCCTTCTATTCCTCCCTCCCTCCCTTGAGTTTATTGAGCTTTCTCATTTCTGCTAGTCACTTCAGCAATTCCACATGGTTATGAGTTCCATATCCTAACTGCTCTCTTGGCAAAGAATTTGCTCTCACTGAATTTATTAGTGACGATCTTCTATTTATGCCCCTGGTTTTGGCCTCCTCCAAAAATGGCGACACCATCTCCAAATCTGCTCTATCAAACCCTTCCATAACATTAAAGGACCCCATCGGGCCAGCCCTGGAGAAATGAGCCCCAGCATGTTCAACCAGGGCAGCACGGTAGCATGGTGGTTAGCATACATGCTTCACAGCTCCAGGGTCCCAGGTTCGGTACCCGGCTGGGTCACTGTCTGTGCGGAGTCTGCACATCCTCCCCGTGTGTGCGTGGGTTTCCTCCGGGTGCTCCGGTTTCCTCCCACAGTCCAAAGATGTGCGGGTTAGGTGGATTGGCCATGCTAAATTGCCCGTAGTGTTCTAAAAAGTAAGGTTAGGGAGGGGAGGGGTTGGGTTACGGGTATAGGGTAGATACATGGGTTTGAGTAGGGTGATCATTGCTCGGCACAACATTGAGGGCCGAAGGGCCTGTTCTGTGCTGTAATGTTCTATGTTCTAACCCTGCCTGATATGTATAATTTTTTCATGTTGGATATGTGGGACCTTTAGTATTTCTCCTGCATCACTATCCTTTTGCTGCTTAGGGTTACAGTGAATTGCGCTGTCGCTAAAGTACCTGCCCAACTCCGCTTTTGAAATTATTTATGGAATCAGCTTCCACCACCTGTTCAGGTGGAGCAATCCCGATCCTGTCAACGCAGCTTGTCTCCTCTCTTTTGAAGTGAAAGTATCCAAATAATTTAAATTGTTGGCCGGAGCAGGAGACGGTTTTATTGAAGTCTTTATTGGATTGGATTTGTTTATTGTCACGCGTACCGAGGTACAGTGAAAAGTATTGTTCTTGTGTGCCGCTCAGACTGATCATTTGTACATAAAAAGAAAATGCATAGGGCAAACATGCACACTGTACATAAAATACACACTGTACATAAAATACACAATGTGAATACATAGACACAGCCATCAGTGTAGTACTGCTCAGTAGAGAAGATGTGTGAAGAGATCAGATCAGATCAGTCCAAAAGAGGGTCTGGTAACAGCAGGGAAGATGTTGTTTCTGAACCTGTTGGTGTGTGCTTTCAGACTTTTGTATCTCCTGCCCGATGGAAGAAGTTAGAAGAGTGAATAAGCCGGGTGGGAGGGGTCTTTGATTATGCTGCCCCCTTTCCCAAGGCAGCGGGAGGTGTAGACAGCGTCAATGGATGGGAGGCGGGTTTGTGAGATGGACTGGGCGGTGTTCACAACTCTCTGTAGTTTCTTACAGTTTTGGGCCGAGCAGTTGCCGTACCAGGCTGTGATGCAGCCAGATAGGATGCTTTCTACGGTGCATCAATAAAAATTGGTGAGAGCCAGTGTGGACATGCCGAATTTCCTTATTTTCCGGAGAAAGTATAGGCGCTATTGTGCTTCTTGGTCGTAGTGCCCTGTGGGTGGACCAGGACAGATTGTTGGTGATGTGCACCAACAATCGCCAACCAGGGGGCAGCAGTGACAGGAACCATGCTCATGATCACGAGCTTCACGATGCCTGGCTGCGGTACACTGGGACCATTATGAAATTCTCCCCCTCATCTTCAGGGAGAGGAGGAGGAATCAGCGAGAGGTTTGCAGGGTTGTCAACACACATGGCTTTTGTAAAGAGTGCCACAGCGACAGAGTGGCTGGAAGAATCCCTTAAGCCACTCTCAAGACTGCCTCTTTGACCTGGTGTTGGAATCTCCCTTTGAGTGATTTGATTTTTAGAAGATTATTTGTATGATAGAAGCAGTGCCACCAAGATCAGTATTTGTTGCCCATCCTAATTTGTCCTTGAGAAGGTGGTGGCTAGTTTTCTTGAACTACAGCAACCTAAGTGTTGTATGTACAACCACCGTGCTGTTAGAAAAACAGCTCCAGGATTTAGACCCAGTAATAATGAAGGAATGGCGATATAGTTCGAGTTCAGGATGGCATGTGGCTCGGAGGGATCTTGCAGGTGGTGATGTTCCTGTGACCTTGTAGTTGGTAGAGGTCGTGGGTTTGGAGGTTGCTGTCAAAGAAGCCTTGGTGAGTTGCTGCATTGCATCTTGCAGATGGTCCACACTGCTGCCAGTGTACGGTGGAGGGAGTGGATGTTGGACGTGGTTGAGAGGATATCGATCAAGCAGTAGCTTTGTGAGAATTGGGTAGACTTATTTTGGAGGAGGAGCAAGTCACCAGAGGTAGCGCTCAACTAAGGGATAAGCGAGAAATAAGATTTTGCTTTCTCATTGTCACGGTATTCACCACTCTTCAATGCTTTTGTGCAGCTGTCGTCGGCTCAAGCACCACGAACTATGCACCCAATCTACGTAGATCGAAGGCCGATTACAAGGTGGGTGAATGAATTCATTTAAACCTGTGTAAGTTGCTGGTTAAGTTGTAAACTGGTTCCATCACCGTCGTTTTGGAACATAAGAAATAGGCACAGGGGTAGACCATCCAGCCCCGGAGCATGCTCTGTCATTCAGTAAGGCCATGGCCGATCTTCTATCTCAATTCCACTTTTCTGCCTATTCCTGTTATTCCTTGATTCCGATAGTGTTCAAAAATCTATTGATTTCAGTCTCAAATATGCTCATTGATTGAGCACCCATTGTTCTCTGGAGATTTCCAAAGATTCACAACCCTCTGAAGAAACTTCTGCTCCTGTCAGTTCTAAATAGCCATTCCTTTATTGTGTCGGTTCCCCATTCAGAGGAAACAGCCTTTTAGCACTTGTGCTGCAACAAGTTTAAAGGCTAGAAATTTTCAAACTAATTTCTTCGACCCAAGTTTTGGTCAGCGTTGTTGCCGCTGTAGCAATCCCTCCCGGATCAACCGTAACCTAGGCAGCTTCTGCCCAAAACTCCAGAGCAGGACTGTTACAGCAATAGATTTCCTGCATCTATCTCCTCCTATGGGCTTCGCTGGGCAGCGATACCAGATTGAGACTGAACCATGGTAATTGAGCCCATTGCCCAGCTGTTCCTATGGGGAGAGAGGACTTTTGTTGCATCGCCCTGGATTCTAATTTGAAACCGCAGGGCGAAGAGCATATCCAACCCCCCACCCCCCAAAACTCCCAGCCAGTCACTTTTAATGATAGTGCCTCCTCTGCGAGCCATCTTGGAACTTTGCTGCATGTTAAATGTGCTGTGTAAATCCAAAAGGGGAATATTGCATTTTCTTCTCTGTAACGGAGCATGCTGCTAATTAGAAAACATTGCTCAGATATTGTCCACAAAAATTGAGACGACTGTTTATAGTTTCATTCATTGAATCTGATTCCACTTAAATGAAATGAATGCTGTAATGATAATACTGCAGGCTTCTGTAATGATTCTACTGCAGGATTAGTAACCAGATGCCTGAATTAACGATCCGGAGATCATATCCCTCCATGATAGCTGGAATATTTAAGTTCAGTTAATTGGCAAAATATGCAATAAGGTGCTAGTATCAGTGACACTTGTAAATGACAATGGTTCAAGAAAGTGGCTCGCCACCATCTTCGAGGGCAATTAGGTATAGACAATAAACATTAGCCTTGCCAGCAATGCTCACTTCCCATTAATGAATAAACGGCACGGTAGCACAGTGGTTATCATTGTTGCTTCACAGCGCCAGGGTCCCAGGTTCGATTCCCGCCATGGGCTCTCTCTGTGCATTCTCCCCGTGTCTGTGTGGGTTTCCCCCGGATGCTCTGGTTTCCTCTCTCAAATCCCGAAAGACATGCTGTTAGGTAATTTAGACGTTCTGAATTCTCCCTCTGTATACCTGAACAGGCGCCGGAGTGTGGTGACTAGGGGCTTTTCACAGTAACTTCATTGCAGTGTTAATGTAAGCCTACTTGTGACAATAAAGATTATTTAAAATAATAAATAAAACCTGAAAGCACTAGGTCTGAACTAATTATATATCATTTTGAATCTTGTTCTGTTACGATTCTGACTAGGATTCATATTGTGTTTCTCAATTCCTTTTCACAGGACATTTCAATTGACTGGAGTCCATCGGAGACAGTTCGGCAGATGCAGAAAGGAAAGGTATGGTGAACTATTAACAAATATTCTTTTACACTCTTCTCCTTTCTAGAATTTGTTCAAGTTCCACTGGCACAGGGCACTTGCCACTCCCTTCACCCAGCATCATGATTAAGGTGAGAATCTGGATGCAGAGTGTCTGCTGGACCATTATCCTTGAGGCGGCTGAGTCTGACCCTTAACCTCCTCGACATTCACACATGCTTTCTTTCCTGGGATTGTCAGACAGATAGTTTATTCTCTGCTGCAACTTAAGGCCACTGGCCGACTGTGGCCGTGGACCAGTCGCAGAGGCCGACTGTGGCCACTGGCCAATAACTCTCTCTAGCTCTGGTTTAAAACATCAAAATTAGAATTTAAAAATTTGACGTGGAAGATTGAAACTTGAATATAGTCACTGTCTCATGTATGTTTATGTGTACGCACGCAAGCACGCTGTTTTGATTTTTATATAACCAACATTTATTTTTGCCCATTCTTGTACCAATTTGGTTTTCAGATGTACTCTTTAGAGAGGTTTCGCTCCTTGAATGACAAATTGCATCTTGTGGATGAAGCAGTTCGCACGCATGATGGGAATGTCATCACTGCTGTGAGTGCTCATTGGAAACTCCACTAAAACTTGGTATCAGTTCACTCACTGTCGACTCTGGCTGGTAAAAGTAGGAAAATCTCAAGATAATCTATAAGTATATCAATGGGTGGTGGATAACTAGGGAAAGATTAGGGACCAAGGAGGCAATCTGTGATGGAGCCAGAGGACATTGGTAGGGTGTTGACCGAGTACTTCAAATCTGTCTTCACCCAAGAGAATGAGGATGTACGTGAGGAGACAGCTGGTGATCCTCATGGGTGGGGGCCACTGGTGAATCCTCTACCCTGAGAGGGCAGAGAGCCAGGGAGGACAATCCTCCGGCAGTGGATTGGAAAAATGCTAATGTAACGCCCTATTCAAAAAGGGAGGGAGGCAGAATGTAGGAAATTACAGACCAGTTGGTTTAACATCTGTTATTGGGAAATTGCTAGAATTCATTATTAAGGAAGTAATATCAGAACATTTGGAAAGTGAAAACACAATCCATCAGAGTCAGCATGATTACCCCTTCATAAAAGACGAATTTTCTAGAGCTCTTCGAAGATGTAACAAGTGGATAATAGGGATCCTGTAGATGTATTTAATCTGGACTTCCGGAAGGTGTTTGATAAGGTGCCGATTAGCACTGCTGCCTCACGACGCCGAGGACCCGAGTTCGATCCCGGCCCCATGTCACTGTCCGTGTGGAGTTTACATATTCTCCCACTGTCTGCTTGGGTCTCACCTCCACAATCCAATGACATGTAGGGTTAGATGGATTGGCCATGTTAAATTGCCCCTTAATTTGAAAACAAAAGACAAGGTGCCGCACAGAAAGTTAATACTCGAGGTTAGATCACATGTGGTTAGGGGTAATTTATTAGCTTGGATAGAAGACTGACTGACGGACAGAAGACAGAGAGTCAGGATAAATGGATGGCAAGATGTAACTAGTGACGTGCCACAGGGTGTGATCCTTGGAGCCCCAACTATTTACAAAACCTATATTAATGACCTGGATACAGGGTTAGGTCCTGTAGCCAAATTTGCAGATGACATTAAAATAGGTGGGACGGTAAGCTTCAGTGAGGAAATAAGAATCTTACAAGTGGATATGGATGGGCTAGGTGAGTGGGCCAAAATATGGCAGATGGAGTTTAATGTGGGCTAATATGAGGTCATCCATTTTGGTTGGAAAAGTGGAAAGGCAACTTCTCATCTAAATGGGGAGGGACTTCAGGGTGCTTCAGTACAAAGTGATCTGGGTGTCCTTGTGCATGAGTCGCAGAAAACTACCATGCAGGTACAGCGGGTAATAAAGAAAGTGAATGGAATGTTGGCATTCATAGCTAAAGGAATAGAGCATAAAGGTAAGGGAAATGTTGTTGCAACTATACAAGGCATTGGTGAGACCGCACCTGGAGTATTGTGCACAGTTTTGTTCCCCTTATTTGAGGAAAGATGTAGTGGCATTGGAGGCAGTTCAGAGGAGGGCCACTGGGTTTATTCCAGAGATGAGGGGTTTGTCGTATGGAGAGAGATTGAGCAGTTTAGGCCTATACTCTAGAGTTTAGAAGAATGAGGGGAGATCAAAATGAGGCATACATGATGATAAAAGGTATGGATAAAGTAGACGTGGAGCGGATGCTTCTTCTTGTGGGACATTAGAAAATGAGCGGTCATAGTCTCAGGATTAAGGGATAGCAAATTTAAAACAGAGTTGAGGAGAAACCACTTCTCCCAAAGGGTTGTGAATCTGTAGAATTCGCTACCCCAGAGTGCGATGGATGCTGGGACAGTGAGTGAATTTAAGGAGGAGTGAGACAGATTTTTAATTAGAAATGGGTTGAAGGATTATGGAGAACGGGCAGGATGGTGGAGTTGAGGCCAAGATGAGATCAGCCATTATTGTATTGAGCAGTGGAGCAGGCTCGAGAGCTTAAATTGCAGAGTCCTGCTCTTCGTTCTTATGGTCTTGTGATCCAAGAAAGAACTATTCTGTCCAATTCCACCTTCCAACCTGTAGGTGCCAGCACCTCAAGTACAAATCTGGTGTTCATAATTAATAAGGGGATCAGGGGTTATGGGGAGAAGGCAGGAGAATGGGAATGAGAAACATATCAGCCATGTTTGGATGGCAGAGCAGACTCGATGGGCCGAATAGCTTAATTCCGCTCCAATATCTTAAGCTCTATCTATAATCAAAAGGTCTAGATGAGTGTAAACAGTGGGATTTCAGTTGACTATGTCATGAATGGTGTTGTGTATTTCCATTTTAAGGCCTATTTTGAACTGAACCAGATTGGAGATATGTTGATGGGGTGAGATGGGGCATGGCTGAGAGGAGGCTCAGAAACACTCGGCCCACAGTCTCAGTGATTGGGCGTGGAAACGCCAATTGTGTAGAACAAGGCCATATTCTAACATTAGTGGACAGAATGAATCATAAGCAAAACATTTGAAGCAATAGTTAACAGAATCAAGATTGGTATTAACTGGCCTGGGTCTTTGGGTGGTGTAGCTTGATCAACTCCACTGTGTTCTCTTCAGCTTGCATTCTTACATTTATTTTGCTTTCCTTTATGACTGTTGTGCACACGTGCTTTTGTATCAGCCAAGAATCTTCGCACACAGCCAATTAACTGCATTGCGCCTAGCCTCAGCCAACCATTATCTCACACAGGCTACTGGGCCGTTGTTTGACTAGAACTAGGTGTGAACGTCGTCAATCAGCTATCAAAGCATGAAATTATCATAGAATCCTGACAGAGCAGAAGGAGGCCATTTGGCCCATCAAGTCTGGACCGACCCTTCGAAAGAGCACTCTTCAAGGTCCATTTCCTCACTCTATCCCTTAACCCCGTAACACCAGCTAATTTTTGGGCCTTCTCCCCATAAACTCTGATCCCCTTATTAATTAAGAACACCAGATTTGTACTCGAGGTGCTGGTACCTACAGATCAAGAGCTGGAAGGTGGAATTGGACAAAATAGTTCTTTCTTAGATTAGGCAATTTAGCATTGGCAATCCACTTAACCTGCACATCTTTATGCAAATCATTTCAGTTCATGCAATGAAACAGGACCAGGCAATGTTTCTGGATTTGTTTTCCCGATTGTTTGAGGAGCTACTGGGAGATTCATCTTTAATAATAAATAAAAACAGGAAATACTGGAAAAACTCAGCAGGTCTGGCAGCATCTGTGGAGAGAGAAACAGTGTTAATGTTTTGAGTCCATAGGAATGTTTTGAGTCCATAGGAATGGGCAGCATGGTAGCACAATGGTTACCACTGTTACTTCTGGATTCAATTTCCGACTTGGGTCACTGTCTGTGCGGAGTCTGCACATTCTTCCTGTGTATGCGTGGGTTTCCTCCGGGCGCTCCGGTTTCCTCCCACGAGTTCCGAAAGAGGTGCTGTTAGGTAATTTGGCCATTCTTTTTTTTTTAAATTTAGATTACCCAATTATTTTTTCCAATTAAGGGGCAATTTAGCGTGGCCAATCCACCTACTCTGCACATTTTTGGGGTGTGGGGGCGAAACCCATGCAGACACGGGGAGAATGTGCAAACTCCACACGGACAGTGACCCAGAGCCGGGATCGAACCTGGGACCTCAGCGCCGTGAGGCGGTTGTGCTAACCACTAGGCCACCGTGCTGCCCTGTAATTTGGACATTCTGAATTCTCCCTCTGTGTACCCAACCAGGTGCCGAAGTGTGGTGACTCGGGGCTTTTTACAGTAAATTCAGTGCAATGTTAATGTAAGCCTACTTGCGACAATAATAAAGATTTATTATTATCATGACTCTTCAGAGACTCTCCCTCAGCTCTGTAGAAGAGTTGTACGGACGCGAAATGTTAACTCTGTTTCTCTGTCGCTGAGGACCCAGTTCGTTCTGCCAGTCGTCATGGAGGATGGTTTAATTCTTATTGTATTAGACTCTGTATATTTACAAAAATGTTTCTAATCTTTTATTTCCTTCTAGGTTTTGATATTCCTGAAAAAATCATTAAGCAAAGGTAATTTCATCTTGTATGATATCAATATTTGTGGAGATGAAGTAAATTGAGGACAATATAAAGCCCCACCTACTTTGTCTTGGGTGGCTTTCTTTCCTGGTATCCAGATAACTGGGCTTTTACGCACCCAGTAACGTTCCACATTCAGTCCTGACCCAGTACTGAGTAATGCAACATCAAGATTGGGAGGGCAGGGAGAGGAGAGGCACAGTTGACTTCAACCTTTGCGTGTTTCTGAAGGAGGGCAATAGGGCGAACCTGATTAGGATGCCTGATCCTCTAACTGCCTGGTGACCTCCGTCAAGCAAATGATGGATGAGCTGTGTACCCTTCACAGTTGAAGGGCCGTTTGAAATTCACCCTCTTATTGTAGAGGATAGGAACGGGAGTACAACATTTAGTCCCCCCCCCACCCCCAAGCCTGTTTCATCTTTCTATGCGATCATAACTGATTTTCGGCTTAACCCATGTTCTTGGACAAGCAATAGGGGTTTTCAAAATAACTCCCTTTCCTTTGCAGTAAAGGTAAATTTGTTCCACTTCTCACATTGTGCATCATGCAGCCTGTGACGTTGCCAATTCATTGAAATATATGCTCTCAGCAGGTCAGTCAGGACCAGCTTTCCTCTCTCCACTGATGCCATCAGATTGCTGAGTATTTACAGAGTTTTCTGATTATCTTTCTGATTTTCCAGCATCTGCAATATTTTTCCTTTTTGTCATTTTGCTGAATTGTGGGCAGTTAATCCAATTAGCCTGTTTGTATTCATTAGGCTGCCGCTGCGCTACATCTCGGTACATCTCCCCGGAAAAAAAAATAACAGTATACTATTGCTGAACTGACTGCCTATCCAGGGATTGTCAAACAGTGGGTTATGACCCCACGAATGATTGGGGTTGAGAGTTCCTCCTCCTTCCAGTGTTCAGTGTGAAGTGAATATTCTGACAGGACAACCCTGGGATTGGCTCTGAGTCCCCATGAAACACGCACACATATATTTTATTTTTCTTGCCCTAGATTTGGAAGGCGCGGCCTAAGGAAAATAGATCTGAGACCCCAGTCCTGCCTCAATCAACACCGGCAAGCTGATTGTGGGAAATACCATTTCTCCCTACGCTCACGACTCCGCCCTTCGGCGCTCACAAACCGCCCCCCCTCTCTTCTCACATTCTCACAGCTCTAGCCCTATCCCCCCATATCGTTCTAGTCCCACTCTCATTCTACCCCACACCACCTATACTGCACTCGCTATGACAATTGGCCCTCGCTGTTTTTCTAGTGATGCCACTGAATTCGCACAGAGCTGCAGGGAACTGGGTTGGATTACCCAAGATAATTTTCATCTATAGACCTTTGGCAGAAGTGCGATTAAAGCAGGAGCAAGGGGAGAAAGATGTTCATCTATTAGTTTAGGATTTAAGCCTGGGACCCTGAGATGCAGAAACTGTGTCTCAGTGCAAGACACCTACCCAGGGTCCCATTAATTATTGCTACTGTGCCAAACTGTGTTTGTTAGAGCTTGCTAATTTCACAGGATTTCCCCCAACCGTGCCACTGTGTGCCAACTGGTGGGAATATTGCTTAGCACGAGTGGTTAACCCTGCTGCCTCGCCAGGGACCCGACAATGGGTGACTGTGTGGAGTTTGCACGTTCTCCCTGTGTCTGCATGGCTTTCTTCCGGGGTCCTCTGGTTTCCTCCTACAGCCGAAAAATGTGCAAGTTAGGTGGATTGGCCATGCAGAAATTGCCCCTTAGTGTCCAAAGTTATGCAGGTTAGTTATGGGATTGCTGGGATGGGGCGGTGTTCTGGGCCTGGTGGAGTGTTCTTCTGAAGAGTCAGTGCAGACTCGATGGGCTGAATAGCCTCCTTCTGCACTGTGGGGATTCTAAGTTGCAGGAATACTTCATGCAGCCAATATTCTCTTTGTTTACCTCTGATCTCTATTTATTTATTCCATACATTTACAGTACCCAATTCTCTTTTTTTTTTGGCAATTTAGCGTGGCCAATCCACCTACCCTGCACATCTTTTGGGTTGTAGGGGCGAAACCCACGCAAACACAGGGAGAATGTGCAAACTCCACACGGACAGTGACGTGGAGCCGGGACCAAACCCGGGTCCTCAGCACCGTGAAGCACCAGTGCCAACCACTGCACCACCGTGCTGCCCGCCCATCTGTGATCTTTTTTTTTAAAATTTAGAATACCCAATTATTTTTTCCAATTGAGGGGCAATTTAGCGTGGCCAATCTACCTATCCTGCACATCTTTTGGGTTGTGGGGGTGAAACCCACGCAGACACGGGGAGGATGTGCAAACTCCTCATGGACAGTGGCCCAGAGCCGGGATTCGAACCCGGGTCCTCAGCGCCGTAGGCAGCAATGCTAACCACTGTGCCACCGTGCTGCCCCCATCTGTGATCTTTAACCGTAACTTCAGCTGCTGTGATCACCAACCTTCCCCAAGCCAGTACCTCCATCAGTGTTTCACATTGAAACGGTATGCGTTTACCATTGAGTTTGTAATGCTGCGATGCTCCAATTATTGCAGTCCAGTGAAGCGCAATGGGCGGCACAGTAGCACAGTGGTTAACACCGTTGCTTCACAGCGCCGGGGTCCCAAGGTTCGATTCCCGGCTTGGGTCACCGTTTGTGTGGAGTCTGCACATTCTCCCGTGTCTGTGTGGGTTTCCTCCGGGTGGTCCAGTTTCCTCCTACAAGCCCCGAATGTCACTTCATTGCAGTGCTAATGTAAGCCGACTTGTGGCAATAAAGGTTATTATTATTATTGTAAACAGTGCAGTCGTGGTAAGACCTGCTTCTATTCCTGCTTTCTCCCCTTGATGGCGCTGTTCCATGATCAAATTAAAACTAATATAAGCTATTGTAAGAGGCTGTTGTTGCTTTACCCAGCGGTGGTGCTGTCTGTTCACTCTGTAAAGGGAAATAGAAGCGTTGGCCCAGAGTTTCCACCAGGTTATTTATCCACAATTGGCTAAGCCAACACAAATGATCAAAAACAACTGCTTATAGCGGCGCAGTGGTTAGCACTGCTGCCTCATGGCGCCGAGCACCAGGTTCGATCCCGGCTCTGGGTCACTATCCGTGTGAAGTTTGCACATTCTCCCCGTGTTTGCATGTGTCTCACCCCCCACAACCCAAAATGATGTGCAGGGTAGGTGGATTGGCCACGCTAAATTGCCCCTTAATTGGCAAAAAAATTATTGAGGGCTCTTAATTTGTTTTATATAATATTTATAAAGCAGCTTTAACATGAACGTCTCAAGGTGCTTAGGTGACAAACACATGATTTGCACATGAAATTCCGCATCGTCAACACTGGTTTATCAAAATGTAGACTGGAAACCAACCAACTGGATAATCAGAGGCTTTTCCCCAGGGTAGAGGGGTCAATTACTAGGCGGCATAGGTTTAAGGTGCGAGGGGCAAGGTTTAGAGGAGATGTACGAGGCAAGTTTTTTTACACCGAGGGTAGTGGGTGCCTGGAACTCGCTGCCGGAGGAGGTGGTGGAAGCAGGGACGATAGTGACATTTAAGGGGCATCTTGACAAATACAATAATTAGGATGGGAATAGAGGGCTACGGACCCAGGAAGTGTAGAAGATTTTAGTTTAGCCGGGCAGCATGGTTGGCACGGGCTTGGAGGGCCAAAGGGCCTGTTCCTGTGCTGTACTTTTCTTTCTTCTTTGTTTGTTCTCTCCCACACAATGTGGCCTCCCCAGAATGTATTCATCACTGTGATGAGTTTCCAAGAATTGCTACGGACTGCAGGCTTTTGAGGAGGCTCTTGAAATGAAGCTTTATTTTTGCGCACAAGAACACTAATAGGCAGCTTAAATTTTTTAAAACTGAATTTAATGAGGAACTGACTGCAATACACCTGATTCTATATCATTGTAAGTAATTTTCAGTTCTTTAAATCTTGTTACAGGTGGAGGACTGAAATGCTTATTTTTAGTGATAACCCCATTTTTGGCTATATTAATAAAACTGCACCAGGTTATCACTCTTAACTACACCCAGGACTATTTTTGACACAAGGGAAAGAATTGCTTTGTAAAACACTGCCAGATAAGTGCTGATTCATGAACCATTTTATATGTATGCAAATAAGTTGAATGGAAACTTGAACATAAAATAAATCTGCAAAACTAGTGTAATTGTGAGCGCAATTTGTACCCAATTTGGAAACTGTACCTCATAAAGTACAAGAATAAATCTAGCTAGCACCGAGGGAGCTAATTCGCACAGGCACGATGGGCTCTGTATAGATTCCTGAGATGTTCAAAATCATGAGGGGTGTGCACAGAATAAATAGAGATAAACTGTTCCCGTTGCTGAAAGGATTGAGAATCAAAGGGCACTGAGTTAGCGTCATGGTGGTTAGCAACAAATGGTTAGGATCTGGGATGCACTACCGGTGGGGGAGGGGAGCAGGTTCAATCGAGGCATTCAAGAGGGAATTAGAACATAGAACATTACAGCGCAGTACAGGCCCTTCGGTCCTCTGTTGCGCCGACCTGTGAAACCACTCTAAAGCCCATCTACACTATTTCCCTTATCATCCATATGTTTATCCAATGACCATTCAAATTCCCTTAATGTTGGTGAGTCCACTACTGTTGCAGGCAGGGCATTCCACACCCTTACTACTCTGAGTAAAGAACCTACCACTGATATCTGTCCTATATCTATCTCCCCTCAATTTAAAGCCATGCCCCCTCGTGCTAGCCATCACCATCCGAGGGAAAAGGCTCTCACTGTCCACCCTATCTAATCCTCTGATCATCTTGTATGCCTCAATTAAGTCACTTCTTAACCTTCTTCTCTCTAACGAAAACAGCCTCAGGTCCCTCACGCCTTTCCTCATAAGATCGTCCCTCCATACCAGGCAACATCCTGGTAAATCTCCTCTGCACCCTTTCCAATGCTTCCACATCCTTCCTATAATGCGGCGACCAGAACTGCACGCAATACTCCAAATGCGGCCGCACCAGAGTTTTGTACAGCTGCAACATGACCTCATGGCTCCGAAACTCAATCCCTCTACCAATAAAAGCTAACACACCGTACGCCTTAACAACCGTATCAACCTGGGTGGCAACATTCAGGGATCTATGTACATGGACACCAAGATCTCTCTGCTCATCCACACTACCAAGAATCTTACCATTAGCCCCGTTCTCTATTCCTGTTACTCCTTCCAAAATGAATCATCTCACACTTTTCTGCATTAAACTCCATTTGCCACCTCTCAGCCCAGCTCTGCAGCTTATCTATGTCGCTCTGTAACCTGCAACATCTTTCCGCACTGTCCACAACTCCACCGACTTTAGTGTCATCTACAAATTTACTCACCCATCCTTCTATGCCCTTCTCCAGGTCATTTATAAAAATGACAAACAGCAGTGGCCCCAAAACAGATCCTTCTGGTACACCACTAGTAACTGAACTCCAGGCTGAACATTTCCCATCAACCACCACCCTCTGGGGGAAGCACGGTGGCACAGTGGTTAGCATTGCTGCCTACGGCGCTGAGGACCCAGGTTCGAATCCCGGCACTGGGTCATTGTCCGTGTGGAGTTTGCACATTCTATCCATGTCTGCGTGGGTTTCACCCCCACAACCCAAAAGATGTGCAGGATAGGTAGATTGGCCACACTAAATTGCCCCTTAATTGGAAAATTAATTGGGTACTCTAAATTTATACAAAAAAAACCCACCACCCTCTGTCTTCTTAAAGCTAGCCAATTTCTGATCCAAATTGCTAAATCACCCTGAATCCTATGCCTCCGTATTTTCTGCAATAGCCTACCGTGGGGAACCTTATCAAATGCGTTACTGAAATCTATATACACCACATCAACTGCTTTACCCTCGTCCACCTGTTTGGTCACCTTCTCAAAGAACTCAATAAGATTTGTGAGGCACGACCTACCCTTCACAAAACCGTGACTATCCCTAATCAAATTATTCCTTTCTAGATGATTATAAATCCTATCTCTTATAAACCTTTCCGAGACTTTGCCCACAACAGAAGTAAGGCTCACTGGTCTATAGTTATCGGGGTTGTCTCTACTCCCCTTCTTGAACAAGGGGACAACATTTACTATCCTCCAGTCTTCTGGCACTATTCCTGTAGACAATGACGACATAAAGATCAAAGCCAAAGGCTCAGCAATCTCCTCCCTGGCTTCTCAGAGAATCCTAGGATAAATCCCACCCGGCCCAGGGGACTTATCTATTTTCACACTTTCCAGAATTGCTAACATTTCCTCCTTATGCCCTTCTAGTCTAGTAGCCTGTACCTCAGTATTCTCCTCGACAACATTGTCTTTTTCCTGTGTGAATACTGATGAAAAATATGGGATTGCTATCTGGGAAGGAAGAATGTGCAGGGTCACGGGGAGAAGACGGGGGGGGGGGGGGGGGGGAGTGGCACTAAATAATTAGCTCCTTCGGAGAGCCAGCATGGATGAGATGGGCTGAATGGCCTCCCGTGCTGTAACAATTCTGTAATTTTTGTACTGTGCCACCCTATAAGGAGAGACCCGAGATACTGAGATCTATTTCCTTTGGAACAGGGAAGGCTGAGTAGAATCAATGGAGGTTATTAAAATTCTGAAGACCTTTTGATGGTTTAAACAAGGAAAGGTTATTTTCGCTGGTTGGAAAAGCAATGCTAAAGAGTCATTAAATTATAATTGTCACAGAGATTGGGGAGAAAAACCAGGGGAGATTCTTTAATGGGGGGAGTTATTAGAGCATGAAATGCTTTGCTACAGAGCGTGATTGAATCTTTTAAGGGAAAGTTGGATGAATATTTGAGGGAACAATAGGGTAAACGCAGGACAGAGAGTTTAGATTTTGTGTTGCTGTCAGAAGAAGCTTGTACAGGCACGATTGGTCGGGTTGCCTTCTGTGCTGCCTATGTAGCCTCTTTCAGCCAGCTGAAACAGGTAGAGTTAAAAGGCATACTACGTCCTCCTTCGTGCCTACCAGAACCAGTGGTGGAAGCAGAATCCACAGTCACTTTTAAAAGAAAAGTTCTGATGATTGTTCCTTTTAAGGGCAACACAGCAGAGTAAGGGTCACCTGGCTTGGGAGATCAATCTTGGGAGTGGGGAATCGCCCCAGGGAGAGGAGTTATCTTAGGCTGGAGGAATTCGAGAACTAGCAGCAGACATGCTGCTAGTTCTTGTAGGTCCTTGTAAATAAGTCCACTAATGAAGTCTCCAAAAGTGCATCACTACAGAAGTGGATACGTGTTTGAAAAGAGGAAAATGTAGACGGATTTGGGGGAAGGGAAGGCAAATGAATTAAGTAGGTTGCTCTTCGGAGTGTCGACACAGCGGTGATGGGTCAAATGGCCCCCTGTGCCGCAACATCTATGATTTTTACAGTTAACACAATGGAGATTCTTCTCAGCCCCTGATGGTAAGAATATCTTTTTAAACGATTATGTGATTCCCACCAGAGTGTTTGATGTAGGAATGTAGGTTTCTTGTGTTGGTAATTTGTCGTGCTTATCTGGGAACATATTTGTGTATTTATTGTAGAAATACTATTTCGGGAGTTGGAGTACAGACCGGTCGCCCTGCAACATTTTGTCTACTATCTGAAAGAGACAGAGGAACAGAAACTGCTGTTGGAGATGCTCAAGTAAGGCAGCTATTTTTATATTCAGTAGTTTTCGGTTATGAATGTAAAAACTGAGAATAGAGCATCGAAGAATAACCTAAATAAATGGCAGGCTAACGCAAAGTGGTGCACAGGAAGGAACGGGGATCTCCGAGAACAGGAGAGAATGATCAGTATTGAGAACAGCAGCTGAACAGGCAACAGGGCGAGAGATTGGACAAATCCTCATGAAGGCTGTCTGGGTGGGGGAGGGGGACAGAGAATGTAGCGAGATGGATGAGGTTGGACTCCCAGGCTCTCCTCCGCTGATCTGATGTAAGGCAACACTAAGAATGCTCGAGTGGGACTCCGGGATGTGCAAGGAAATGTGGAATTAAATAAATAAATAATAATCTTTATTGTCACAGTTAGGCTTACATTAACACTGCAATGAAGTTACCGTGAAGAGCCCCTAGGCGCCACATTCCGGCGCTTGTTCGGGTACACGGAGGGAGAATTTAGAATGCCTAAATTACCTAACAACACGTCTTTCGGGACTTGTGGGAGGAAACCAGAGCACCTGGAGGAAACCCACACAGACACTGGGAGAATGTGCAGACTCCGCACAGACAGTTGACCCAAGTCAGGAATCGAATCTGTGACCCAGGAGCTGTGAAGCAACAGTGCTATCCACTGTGCTACCATGCTGCTATCGCTACTCCTGATCAATATCCAGTAATCACTTGATGGGGGTAGAATTAGATTCTTCTAGCGAGCATCCGTGACAAATCCAACAAGTGATCGCTTTAGAAATAGGTAGAGAAAGAACGATAAATTTGGATAAGATATTTTGTGAATTGAAATGCAAAGTGACATTACAGTATCGTCTATGTTTCTTTTAATGCAGGGTTCTGGGAAGAACAGAAGAGGCTGCAGTAAGTGTGCTAGAGCTGGGAGATGCAGAATAAAGCTCTGTCCGATCCACTCAAACATTCCCGGGTTGAGTCCAGTAACTTTGGGGTATGACGACGATGTTGTGGTTATGTTACTGGACTAGTCACCCAGAGAGTGTGAAATCAGTTTCAAAGATCTGGGAATAAACGAGCTGGCATCAGCATGGGTGACCAATAAGCTGTTGGGTTGTCGATTTAAAAACCCAACTAATGCCCTGTAGACAAGTAAACCTGCCATTCCTAGCTGGTCGAGCCTATATGTGACTCCAGTCCCAGTCTAATGTGGTTATTTGTTATGGGCCAGGGATTAGAGAACCCCAAAGTGTATCATGGAGTTCACCTGACCCACAACTTTTAATAGATTGTGGTATGGGGAGCACACGGCCCACTCTACAGGCGTGGTACAGCAGAAATGGAAAGTATTTTTTGAAGCAAAACAACGTTTATTCTGTGAACTCAAGTTAACCTTTCTAAAACAAACAGTGAACATCTTAGCAACCATTAATTCAAATACACCCCCCAAAGAATACAACTCTAAGTAATCCTTTAAGCTTTCCTTTTTAACATCCATACGACTTAAAGAAAAAGAACTTTAACAGAAGCACATCAGGTTAAAGTCACTACTGAAAACATTTATAATTCTGAATTCACCAAATGATCAAGAGATAGTCTTTTGAGAGAACAGCAGTACACCTGCTTGGTCTGGCTTCAGCTCCAACACTGAAAATGAAACTGAAACACACCCTGCAGCACACAGCCTAAAACGAAAGTAAAAAGCTGATAGCCCAGCTCCACCCACACTCTGACATCACTGCAGTAGTAAACACCCATTTCTTAAAGGTACTCTCACTACAGATATTTATATGCACACCCATTTATAAACACCCATTTCTTAAAGGTACACTCACATGACACGTTGAATCTTAATTGCCTGAGCTCACCACTCGGTTTTATTAAACCACATCAGGGCTTCATTTAAAAAAAAATGCTGCCTCTCACCCCAACCTTCTTGGAGCCCTCGGGATGGACAATCGATGCTGCATGTGACGGAGACACCCACTTCTCGAAAGTGAATTAAAGTTAAATGTAAAATGCACAATTGCGTTTCCCATCAAACCCCCACAGGTTCAGAAGGTGAGATAGTATGATTTTCTCAACAATGTACCAGGATCTCTGGTGACTATCCCTCTGCTGCTTTGGTGTAATGTTTCTGAATGAAGTTTCCCCACTTAAAACCAGTGACTGTGTAATTTAATGGATCAACATGGCAGAGGGGAAGCGGCCATCTCCTTGGGTGTGGGTTGCAAATGAATCCCAGGCAAGGAGGTGTGATTATGGAGGGGTTCACACTGACTGTCCTCTGCATTTAATCCCATCCCATAGGTGGCCTGGGTATAATTCAGTGTTGTCCCATTAATCCTTTAATTTTAGAACTCAAAAACATCTGGCCCAATCTGATCTCTTACCCGCTTACCCAGCAAGGATTGACTACATTACCTTTCAAAACGCCCACTGTTGCGGAAGTCAGATAGATGTGACATTCGAGTACCACCCACAGAATGTCATCAATTGCGGGTGGTATGCGGGGTAGGGGTCTGTGGGAGGGGGGCAGAGGGGTGGTGTCTGCAAAAGCCTTGGGGTAGAAACAGAATCCGAAGAATACATAACAGATCCATCAGCTTCTGAGGGGACAAAATTTGGGTGAATGTTTTACATCTGGATCATTCATTAGAACTGATGAAACATTATGATTTAAAGCCAAAACATTAACTTCTTTGTACCCTCTTTGGTGCATGTCGTGCTTTTGAATTAGGAGTAGGTGGGCGGCATGGTGGCGCAGTGGGTTAGCCCTGCTGCCTCACGGCACCGAGGTCCCAGGTTCGATCCCGGCTCTGGGTCACTGTCCGTGTAGAGTTTGCACATTCTCCCCATGTTTGCGTGGGTTTCACCCCCACAACCCATAAACGTGCAGGGTAGGTGGATTGACCACGCTAAATTGCCCCTTCATTGGAAAAAATTAAATGGGTACTCTAAATTTAAAAAAAAGAATTAGGAGTAGGTCTCTCGGGGCCCCTCGAGTCTGCTGCGCCGTTCAACACGATCATGGCCAATCTGCTTGTAACTTCAACCCCACCTTCCTGCCTACCCCCAATAACCTTTCACCCTCTTGTTAATAGAGCATCTTCCATTGTTGCCGAATTCCAGCATTTACATTGTTCCCTTGTCGCCATAAGAGTGGTTTGGATTGTGAGAGGTTGTTAAATTGATGGCAAACGATTTTTCTTGTATTGTGTGAAGCAACTGCACAAGGGATGTCCCAAAATATACTAAGACTCAGCTGTTGTACCTCAGCAAGGTGATTTTGTAGAATTGTTTATTTTTTTGTTACAGCTCTTGCAGTACAAGGATCATCTGAGTATCAAAAGCCAAGTGAAAAAAACAGAATATTTAAAAAACTGCACTGGGTGAGTGTCCTGAAGAGATGTGTGAAAGTAGCTGAATGGGAGCTAGGCGATCTGTGCTTGTAATGTCTAATGATTCCAACCCAAATGTTTCTATCTTCTGCTTTCTCTATCTTTTCCTGCAGATGTCGGTCGATTCCTTGCTGTGATGTGGCCTTGGGCTCTGTGTCATCCCAGTGCCTGCCCCAAGCTCCTATTCTTTGTGCTCGTCGAGGCGGTCTGTGTCCGCAGGCTGTTTCGAGCACACTGCGACTGAGCCCAGTTGCAATCCCGACTTTCACACCTGCCCACTTTCCAGCAGCTTCTGCCTTTCTACAACCTTCTGCACTCTTCAAAATCGGGTCTCTTGCACATCCCTAATTATAATCATACCACCATTGGCAAAATTCGCTCTCTAAACCTTTCTTTAAAACGCTCCTTTGAAAGCTACATCTGACTAAAGATCTAGTCACTTGTCCAAATACCTCCGATGTGGCTCGGTGTCAAATTTTGTGAGAACGCTCCTGTGAACTCACTTGGGGCATTTAAAAAAATATAAATTTAGAGTACCCAATTGTTTTTTTCCAAGTAAGCGGCAATTTAGCATGGCCAATTCACCTACCCTGCACTATCTTTGGGTTGTGGAGGTGGAACCTACGCAGACACTGGGAGAATGTGCCATCTCCACACGGACAGTGACCCGGAGCTGGGATCGAACGTGGAGCGATTGTCCTCGACAACGTGAGGCAACAGTGATAATTAGTGCACCACCGTTAAAGACAATAGAGGGGCAGCACGGTGCACAGTGGTTAGCACTACTGCCTCACGGCGCCGAGGTCCCAGGTTCGATCCCGGCTCTGGGTCACTGTCCATGTGGAGTTTGCCCATTCTCCCTGTGTTTGAGTGGGTCTCACCCCCAGAATCCAAAGATTTGTCTGGTAGGTGGATAGGTCACGCTAAAACTGCCCCTTAATTGGAAGAAAATGAATTGGGTATTCTAAATTTAAAAAGAAAGACACTATAGAAATGTAAGCCATTGCAACCTTGGCTGTGTTTGTTTTCTCTCTTCCATAGCCTGGGCGAGCAACCACCGTCATCCTTCTACAGATACAGGCTGAGATCTGCTAACTCAGTGTTTATCAGGAATTAAATCTGGGACCATGTGGATCATATGAAGAATGTCTTATTTCTGATTCCTTCCAGTCTTGTATTGATGTCTGATGTGTTATGTTTGGGTCCATGCCATATCCAGATAATTGTCAGCTCGGAATGTACAGTCAGGTACATCTGATAGACTGAATATCTGGTGTTAGTCGAGCAAGCGGATCCAGTGAGCAACTTAGTCCAAAACATAAGCTTCATTTCTACCCAGGACTCAAGTAATGGAATGTAGAAATGGATGAACACTCTGGACTGAATAGCCTTCTGTGCCCTATCCTTAAATAGAATCTCTACAGTGCAGAAGGAGGCCCATTGCGTCTGCCCCCACACTCCGAAAGAGCACCCCACTCATGTCCACTCCCCCGCCCCATCCTTGCAACCTCGTAACCTAATCGACACATCTTTGGACGAGGGCAATTTAGCATGACCAATCCACCTAACCTGCACATCTTTGGACTGCGGGAGGAAACGGGAGCACCCGGAGGAAACCCACGCAGACACGGGGAGAACGTGCAAAGTCCACACAGACAGTCACCCAACGTCGGAATTGAACCCAGGTCAATTCCCGGTGCTAACCACTGGGCGGCTGTGCCATGTGGCGCACTAATACACAGTGCCCTTGGTGGTGTCTTCACTCCAGCAATCACTGACAAACATACTGATTAGTATGTGATGCCAAGGAGCAGATCAATGTGAGCCTTGTGATTTGTTTTTGAGCTGACCTTGGGAGTAGCTCCCTTCACTTTGAGTAATGTGTGTGAAGCATTTTAAGAATATTTCTGACTATTTGATCTACCTGACTGTACATTCCGAGCTGACGGTAATCTGGATGTGACAAGAACCCAAACATAACACATCCGGGCATCAAGACAGGACTGGAGGGAATCAGAAAGACGCGATCGGGCACGATATAAATGCAGTTCTTTTTTTTTTTAGTTTTGAATACTCTCAAATTTATGTCATTGTAGGAGAATTGGGATGTAGAAGTGTTCTCTCTGCAAATCAACAGTTTTGTCTGTCTTGCACTGGGCGGTTGCTTTACTTTAAGTCCTTGGGGATGCTGATTGTTGAAATGTTGAAACAGGCATTCCACATGACTGTATCTCCACGCTTTTCTTTTTAGACTTCCATTTGCTTACGATGATGCCACATTTGTCAGGGACCACTACACACTGCTGGACAGACAGATCATTATCGAGGTAAGAAATATTTCACTTTCATTTTTCTTCCTGAATTTAATTTTGTTTCAGTTTGGTTGCCGTATCCTGTACCCACCATTAGTTCAGAGGTTGTGAACCTTTGGAACTCTCTTCCCCAGAGAGTGGTAGAGGCAGGGTCAGTGAACATTTTTAAAGGCAGCGGTAGATAGATTCTTGACTAACGGAGTCCAAGATTATTGGGGGCTGGCATATTGTGGAGTTGAGGCCAGTCAGATAATCCACGATCTATTGAATAATGAAGCAGACTCGAGGGGCCGAATGGCCTACTCCTAATTCGTAAGCACGTCGGAGGTATGAAGGTATTGGACTAGTAATCTGACGGACCAGGTTAATGTTCTGGGGACATGGATTCAAATCCTGACAGAGCACATAGCAGCTGGTGGAATTTAAATTCAATTAATAAGTCCAGAACATAAAGCAAGGCGCAGTAGTGATGACCATGACAACTATCATCTATTGTTGGAAAACCCATCTGATTCGCTAATTTCTTTTGGGGGGAGGAAATGTCGCCTCCTTACAGGGTATGGCCTACATGTGACTCCAGACCCACAGCAACGTGGCTGACTCTGAACTGCCCTCTGGAATGGCCCAGTAAATTAAAGGGCAATTAGAGATGGACAACAAATGCTGGCCTTGTCAGCGACATCCACATCCCAGGAAAGAATAAGACGCAAAAGAGTTTTACTTCAATGGTCTGGATTTTGCTTTGAAAATATCAGCAGTTACCATTATTTCTGATAAAACAGACACTGATTTCCAGAATGTGCACGTGCATATTCTGGTTTAGCACAGTGGGCTGAACAGTTGGCTTGTAATGCAGAACGAGGCCAGCAGCACGGGTTCAATTCCTGTACCGGCCTCCTCGATCAGGCGCCAGAATGTGGTGACTAGGGGCTTTTCACAGTAACTTCGTTGAAGCCTACTTGTGACAATAAGCTATTATTATTACAGTTAAATTTGTAAGTTACAGTCTGGGTTTCCCTGCTGCTCTGCGCTCACTGTAACTCTTCAACATTGAAATTAATGTAAGGACGTGAAGTTGCAGTACTTGACCCTAGTTAGACTAAACGTGGCAAAAAAAGATACATTCAGGTGAAAGTGAATTTTTGCGGCATGATACGTAATGTCAGACAAACTCTCCAGCCCTAAAAATGTAACTTCATAAGTGTGGAAATACAGTCCTTCAGAGTTTAATTTGTGTTGGAGGTTTTTAAAAATACATTTAATTTTAACTTTTTTTCCACATCTCTTAATCCCCTCTCTCTTATTCCCATCTCTTAATCTCTCGTTTTATTTTGCTTTTCATACATGATTTAAAAAAAAAAGAAATTTAGAGTACCCAATTATTTTTTTCAATGAAGGGGCAATTTAGTGTGGCCAATCCACCTACCCTGCACATCTTTGGGTTGTGGGGGTGACACCCACGCAAACACGGGGAGAATGTGCAAACTCCACACGGACAGTGACCCAGGTCCGGAATCGAATCCGGGTCCTCAGTGCCGTAGGCAGCAGTGCTAACCACTGCGACACCGTGCTGCCTCGCTGTTGCTTTCTCTACACTAACATGCCACAAATCTCTTGAGAGGGGGCTGCGCAGGATCAGAGTCCTGATGATAGAGAGTCTCCACTCCAAAACCCACAAACGTTTGTGGATAGCTGTCAGCGTAATGAACAGCAACTGCCATTCCTTTAAACTGCAAAAAGGGGGAGCAGCTTTGTGTCTCAACTTTATTGGTATCTGAACCACAGTGTAACCGTGAGTGTATTAGTGATAAATCGGTTTGGGAATCGGGAGTCACCCTTTTTTGTTTTGTGGTTTTCAGGAGAACGACAAACGCATTGAGGCATCTGGACAAATGGAGGTTTTCAGGAAACACCCCAGGAAGGCCTCCATCCTTCACATGCCACTGGTCACAACACTTTATTACTCCTGCTTTTATCATTACGGGGAATCTGAAGTGAGTCACTGTTTCTTGTTTGTACATGTATGTCTGTGCACGTGTGTTAATGATAGCAAGGCTGATAGCATAAGATGGCTTTGTCATATTTTTTTAAAAATAAACAATTTTATTGAGGTAGTTTTTGGCTTTATAAACAGTTACAGACATCATCAGAAAGAAAGTAAAAAAGGCAAAAATGTGCAAACACCCACGTACTTTCAATACTTCCATCGTAACATATTGCACAAGCCCGCTCCCCTCCCACCGGTACTACCCGCCATATTTTCCCTCCTACTCTACTCTACCCCCCCCCCCCCCCCCCAACCCCCCCACCCCCCCTGCTGACGCTCACTCTCCCGCAAAGAAGTCAATAAATGGTTGCCACCTCCGGGTGAACCCCTGCACAGATCCCCTCAAGGCGAACTTAATTTTTTCCATCCCCAGGAAACTCGACATGTCCGCAAGCCACCACTCAGTCTTCGGGGGCTTTGAGTCCCTCCACGCCAATAATATTCGTCGCTGGGCTATCAGGGAAGCAAAGGCCAAAACATCGGCCTCTTTCTCCCCCTGGACGCCCGCGTCTTCCGAAACCCCAAAAATTGCCACCCCTGGACTCATCACCACCCTTGTTTTTAGCACCTGGGACATGACCCCCGCAAATCCCTCCCAGTACCCCCTCAGCTCAGGGCATGCCCAAAACATGTGAACATGGTTCGCTGGTCCTCCCGCGCACCTAGCGCATTTGTCCTCTATCCCGAAAAATTTGCTCATCCGAGCCACCGTCATATGGGCCTGGTGAACGACCTTAAATTGGATCAGCCCGAGCCTAGCACATGTTGCGGTCGAATTTACCCTACTCAGGGCCTCTGCCCACAGCCCATCCTCCATTTCCCCGCCTAGCTCCTCCTCCCATTTAAGTTTCAGTTCCTCTGTCTGGGACCCTTCCTCCCTCATAAGCACCTTATATATACCCGAGACTCTGCCCTCCCCTTCTTCCCTCCTAGAGACTATTCTGTCGAGGATCCCCATTGGCGGGAGGCGTGGGAAAGATGGGACCTGTCTACGAACAAAGTCCCGCAACTGTAGGTATCTAAAATCATTTCCCCTTACCAACCCAAATTTCTCCTCCAAGCTCCTCAAACTGGCTTTGTCATATTTTGACCAATTACACAACCACCCTGAGGAAGAGACGCTATTTTCAATTCCACCAGTGCAGGCACACATTTGGATCATAAATGTAAAATAGGGCAGCACGGTGGCGCAGCGGGTTAGCCCTGCTGCCTCACGGCGCCGAGGTCCCAGGTTCGATCCCGGCTCTGGGTCACTGTCCGTGTGGAGTTTGCACATTCCCCCTGTGTTTGCGTGGGTTTCGCCCCCACAACCCAAAGATGTGCAGGGTAGGTGGATTGGCCAGGCTAAATTGCCCCTCAATTGGAGAAAATGAATTGGGTTCTCTAAATTTATTTAAATAAATAAATAAATGTAAAATAGCCACAACCTCTCTGTAAAATAAATGCTTGTAGAAATAAAACTATTCATTCCGAATGGCAGAGTGACACACAGTGTTTGTAGTGAGTGGTAAATCAATAAAGTATCATTGATCGAAAAGTATCAGCTTAATTTATAACCCCTTCCCTTCAACTCCATGTCAGAGATAGGGTTGGAGTTTTGCCTTCCACCTTTAAGCTTGATCAAAACTTTGACCTGATTTACAATATAGTTTGTTACCAGACCAGACCCAGTGACACTGCCACTGAAAAGGACAAGTAGAACATTGTAGGAACCCCTGTTACCGCCTGCTTCCTTACTTGGACATATGTCATCATTTCTTGGTCAATATCCCTGAATCTCAACACACCATTGTGGAGCTTCATCGCCACAAGGACTGCAGCAATTCGAAGGGAAGTTCCACCAGCAACTTCTATGGGTAATTAGTGACCAGCAATAAACACAGTCTTGCCAACGTTGCTACATCTCAAGACGTTGCGCAAACCACTCCGATCGCAATTGGAATGCTGCACACCAGTGAGTAAGTTAGCTCATTTCCTTTTACCTGAGAATTAAACCAGGCACAGAAACACAAAACTATTGCCACTTTACTAACGCACCAACAAATACCATCATAAACTTTAATATTTTTAAAGTACCTGACATACTTGGGTAGATACAATAAATTGAAATTGGGCAGCACGGTGGTGCAGTGGTTAGCACTGCTGCCTCAGGGCGCCAAGGACCCGACCGGATTTGATCCCGGCACAGGTCACTGTCCGTGTGGAGTTTGCACATTCACCCCATGTCTGCCTAGGTCTCGCCCCCACAACTCAAAGATGTGCAGGCTAGGTGAATTGGCCACGCTAAATTGCCCTTGATTTTTAAAAAAAGAAATTAATTGAAATAACTTTGTTGCAGGATCAAACATTGTTAAATCGGTTGCAATAACATCAGCTGGACTACACCTAATATCGAATAAGGTTACAGTTCATGACCAGATTATGTAAATTGACAGGGTTGTTATAATGGACAGAGATGGGGAGGTGAGAGCACCGTTGTTGGTGTCACCACCATGGTGGTTGGGGTAGGGAGTGTGGTGGAACGTGTATCATTATCTCCTAAATCGTTCTGGCACTCATTTAGAAATTAAATACTTGTTGATTCTAATCTTGTTCTCATTTTGTTTCTTCACAGGGAACATTCAGCAGCCCAGCCAATTTGAAAACAACGTTCAAAGTAAGTGCTGCACCTTCACAGTTGAGCATAAGAAAGCATTCATGGAGCAAAATACACAAGTCCCAACAAGTGCTTGTATTTCACTGTACAACCTAGCTTGTCACTGATTCCATCTTCCTGGTTTAATCTGTGGGGAGAAAATGCTCAGAAATTCTCCCAGCCCTACTCCATTTAATATGTGTGAGGTCAGTGCCACTTCTCTTGGATGGGAAATCGCCATTTTTATTGTCTGCTTCCTCAGTGATAACACTCCCTGCGATGAGCCGGACGGTTGTGGGTTGAAGCCCCACTCCAGATAATTTAGGCTGACGCTCCGTTGTGCGATACATTCTCCTCCAGTTGTGGTAACCTCTATTTTTGAGCCTTGGGTAGAGGGGAGAACCCATTTATCACATGTACGAATGCAAACTTGGGGGCATCGCGAGTTGGAATCCCAGCCCAGATTAGGTGATCAAGAAATGTTAATAAAGGCAACTTTCAAAATGGTCTGAATGGTTTCACAAGAGATGTGGAGAGGGGGAAAAAAACAATTATTTGATTTTTGTCCTTTTTTAGTGAGGTGACATTGTGCATGTGTATTTGTATTTTAATAGAAAATATTGATTCTGATTCTGTTTTAGATTTCAGACAAGCAGTACTTACTCACTACGCTTGCAGCTCGTGCCAAGCTGAAGGCTTGGAAAGACGTTGACACTCTATTTACCACTAAGGTAACTTATTTGTATGAAGTTCACATGCATGTATCAATATCAGTCTATAATTACAGCAGCATGTGTTCTGTAATATTTTAACCCACTGATGTGTTTGTTGGTGAAATACCAGGTTTTATAGCTTTACTTTCTTGTTATTGAATGGTGTTAGATGTTCATAAAGAAAAAAATCTTGCATTTAAATAGCATCTTTCATGGCCAGGGAATCCCTCAAGAGCACTGTTGAGTTAAGTACTTTTGAAGTATAAACAGAACATTCTGGAAACACTGAACAGGTCTGGCAGCATCCGTGAAGACAGGGACAGAGTTAATGTTTGACGTTGTTGACCTTTTATCAGAACTGAACGTTTACAGTATTGTCACTGTTGTAATGTAGGAACCAATGCGGCTCAAATTTAAGCTCAGCAGGCTCCCACAAACAACAATATGATGGGCAGCGCAGTGGCGCAGTGGATTAGCCCTGCAGCCTCATGGCGCCGAGGTCCCAGGTTCGATCCCGGCCCTGGGTCACTGTCTTCAGAACAGTTGAGAATTGAGAACAGTACAGCACAGAACAGGCCCTTCGGCCCTCGATGTTGTGCCGAGTAATGATCACCCTGCTCAAACTCGCGTATCCACCCTATACCCGTAACCCAACAACTCCCCCTTAACCTTACTTTTTTGGACACTACGGGCAATTTTAGCATGGCCAATCCACCTAACCCGCACATCTTTGGACTGTGGGAGGAAACCGGAGCACCCGGAGGAAACCCACGCACACACGGGGAGGACGTGCAGACTCCGCACAGACAGTGACCCAGCCGGGAACCGAACCTGGGACCCTGGAGCTGTGAAGCATTGATGCTAGCCACCGTGCTGCCCCATGCTGTGTGGAGTTTGCACATTCTCCCCGTGTTTGCGTGGGTTTCGCCCCCACAACCCAAAAGATGTGCAGGATAGGTGGATTGGCCACCCTAAATTGCCCCTTAATTGGAAAAAATTAATTGGGTACTCTAAATTTATTTAAAAAAAACAAAAAAACAACAATATGATAATGGCTAGTTTCTATGATTGAGCGATAAATATTGAACAGGATACCAGAGAGAATTCCCCTTCTCCTCTGAGTATCGTGGGATCTTTCATGCCCATCAAAGAGGGCAGATGAGACCTCAAATTAACATCTCATCTGAAAAATGGCATCTCTAACAGTGCAGCACTCTCTTGGCAGTGCACTGGCGTGTCAGTCTTGATTTTTGTGCAGGGGTCCTGGATTGGGACTTGAACCTGGAACCTTGTGACTCTGAGGTGAGTGCACTACCAGCTGGGCCCAAGTAAATGAAGTGAAGTAATTTATTTTTTTTGGAAATGTTTTTTATTGAGTTTTCATATTTTATATCCAACAAATTACAAATTATTAGAAAAAAAAACACGCAAAAATTGACATGTATATTTACAGGTAAGCATCTTCATAATAACAACTGTGGCCGCCCCCTTTAACCGGCATACATATTCTACATTCCCCAATATGGCCGAGGCACATGTTTGTAGGCATTTGTTTACAATTTGGTTTTGGGCCTTAGCTTGCCATCAGACTGTCGCTTGCTGTTTTGTCTTTCCTTTTTTTTTGGAATAATTTTTATTCAAGTTTTCAACAACAAATTTTTATCACAACAGAGAAAAACAGTAACCCCTCCCCTCCAATACACCTCCCCAGGCAGCGTATTCCATATATTTACCACCCTCTGTGTAAAAAAACTTACCTCGCACATCTGTTCTAAACTTTTCCCCACGCACTTTAAACCTATGTCTCCTAGTGCTTGACTCTTGACTCTCCTACCCGAGGAAAGAGCATCTGACTATCCACTCTGTCCATGCCACTCATAATCTTGTAGACCTCTATCAGGTCGCCTCTCAACCTCTGTAGTTCCAATGAGAACAGACCGAGTTTATCTGACCTCTCCTCATAGCTATTGCCCTCCATACCAGGCAACATCCTACCTAGTAAATCGCTTCTGTATCCTCTCCAAATGAATTATATATTACCCGCATCATTTCATCTTTGTCAAGAATTGAGAAGTTTTTTTTCTCTCGAGCTTTATTTTGCCACAAGTTATTAATGTGGTCATTCAAATCCTGGGGTATGATAGAACACTTGTTTTGTTACCCGTTCAAAGGCTTGGACCACTGATCCAGGCAGACAGGTTCACACCCCACCACAGTAGCTGGGGAATTTTAATTCAATTGAGTCTGGAATAAAAAGCTAATGTCAGTAATCGTGACCATGTAAGTACCAGATTGCCATAAAAACCCATCTGGTTCCCTGATGTCTATCCTTAGCCGGCCAAGCCTGTTTGTGACTCGAGACCCACAACTATGTGGTTGGGCTCCCCTGAAGTGGTCTCCCAAGCCAGTCATTTATACTCAGGAAGATGGCTCACTGCCAACGACTCAAGGGTGATTAGAGATGGACAATAAATGTTGGTCTTGATGGTGATTTCAGCATTCTTCTCTCCTCCCCCCCAACCCCGCAAATGAATTTTGAAAACATTCCATTTGAATCGCCTTTCTCCTTTTAAATAGATGACATATCATTGCCTTCTGTTTTGATTTTAGAATTGGTTAGGATACACCAAGAAGAAAGCCCCCATTGGATTTCATAGAGTTGTGGACATCTTGCATAAAAACAATGCTCCAGTTGAGGTAAGATGCTAGTTTCTGATACTGTTGAGAAGAAATTTTCTCCATCCTCCTCCTTTGAGTAGGAATAAAACAGGCCACAAATCGAGGAGAGGCACAAGAACAACAACAATCCTTCAGTATGCTCTTGGTGCAACAGAATGGACCAGTACCCATGTATAAGTTGGGGCTGGCAACTGTTACAATCCCATGATAGGTCAATTAGGCTCATTCTGTGCATTGCCATTCTCTTGAGCTTCAAATTAACTTCCCTTGCTGCCCCACGTCGGCCTAAGTGTCGCTTATTTTTCAGTGATTTATTGTGTCGGTGACTTAGGTATGGGTTATAAGATAATATCATGTAAGAATATAATACCATTGTGTTTTGGGGTTCAGAAAGTTATCACTGCTACAAATGTCTTTTTTGTCTTGGCCGAAACCATTTGGGATGTTGCAATGACTCCTGGGGGAAATTAAATTATTAACGCTGGGAGGAGTTTTGTGCATTTTGTTTTGGGTACAGTAGAGGACACTACACTTTGCAACTTAGTCATGACAAATCTGACCCAGGGCTGTTTGATGTTGGGAAAAGTCAGTATTAACTCGCTACTGCTATCTTTTGTGGCAAATAAATATTACATCGGAGGTAGTTTTTTGCCACTGGGTCAAAACTTCCCTGACACCAGGTGATGGGACTGGGATGTCAGCAGTGGGATTTGAAGACTGTAAAACAGTTAATCTGTGGGATGTGTGGGTTCCTGCAACACATCGCGCCTCTCTAAAAAGAAAGGGGGCAGGATTCTCCGTTTTGCCGGCGCCCAGGGGTTTCCCGACGGCGTGGGGCTGCCCCACAATGGGAAACCCCATTGACCGGCCAGCGTAACGGAGAATCCATCCGGCGAGTCGAGGCTGAAAAGTGGCGTGGCGGGGCGGAGAATCCAGCCCAGGATGTTCCATGGAAAGAGAAGGGGGCCATTTGGCCCATCGAGCCTTTCTTTTTTGTTTGCTGGAGTTATCCAATTGGCCTCAATTGCTTGCTGTTTCGCCATAGCCCCGTAAGTATTTATACAAATTCCTTTTTGAAAGTTACTATTGAATCTGCTTGCTCTGCAGTGAATGCATTCCAGATCACAACTCACTGCGTTTTAAAAGAAAATGCTTCCTCATGCCGCCTCCGATTCTTTTGCCAATGACCAATGGTATTTCATACCGTATTGTAATACCTTTCTACAGGTTATTCAGGAATATGTTGCTTTAGTGGACAGCACAGAACTGAAGTTGAACCTTGCCACAAAGTACAAGTGCCATAACATTGTGATTGATGTAAGTATGAGTGTGGATTTATTTCTGCTGCAATAGAGAGGAGCTTCGGGCCAAAAAGAACAGATAGTGCAGTTTCATGCAGAGTGGCCATTTTTTGCATTTAACACTCAGGAGAGGGTTCATAAACAGCCAAATGTGTTTCATATCAGAAATGGTATGGATCAACTCGGCTAGATATCCTCTTGGACACCCCTTCCCCAACCGACCCTCATCCCTCTTTTCCCCCCCCATAAAACCGATCCTCACTCCCCACCCCCTGCAACCGATCCTCATCACCCCCTCCCAACCGATTTCCCCCCCGCCCCGAGCAACGGGATTTTCTTTTTTGCACTTTCTGTTCCCAAGCAGCTTGTTTATGGTGGCAAAGGCATAAATTGTCCTGATTCCCCTGAACCAATTGGATTGGATATGTTTATTGTCACGTGTACCGAGGTACAGTGAAAAGTGTTTTTCTGTGTGCAGTCAAACAGATCATTTAGTACATCAAAAGAAAATACGTAATAGGGCAACACGAGGTACACAGTGCCATTCCGAATCTCATTGCCAGAGACCTGAGAATCATAGAATTTACAGTGCAGAATGAGGCCATTTGGCCCATCGAGTCTGCACCGGCTCTTGGAAAGAGCACCCTACCCAAGCCCATACCTCCACCTGTTGCTCTGTTTACTTGCTATAAATATAGCAGTCAATACGATCGCCTTCCTTAATCCTAATTATGTTTACTTTCAGAGTCGCCAAGTATCTCTCGTTACCGCCACAAGGTTCAAACCGAATACCGATCAAAGAGCTAATACACCAGTTAGTTAGTTCAAAGTCAATACTATTTATTTACACATACAGTAAGATCTACTCATGCACAACAGTACTACAAACTAAACTATCTCTAACGCTAACGCCTATACTTAACTTTGGGTGCCCACTTAGTCAGAGGAACATTGGCCGTTGTTCGGATCTGAGGCTGTTGGGTTCAAAGAGATACAGGAGAACAGCTAAGGTCGTCCATCTGGTAGCGAGCGTTGACCTTGGACTTACTTGCTTCTGGTAATGCTGGTGGATGGGTCTCTCCGTCTGTGAGCCAAATCCAAGAGAGCGAATCTCTCGGGGGGGGGGGGGGGGGGGGGTCCTTCTTATACTTGGAGGGGCTTCGCGCGCTTTCAGGCGGGCCTTAAACTTGGCCCCAATTAATTGGGCAGCTTCTCGATCATTGTTATCGATCTTAACCAATAAAGGGGTGGGCGCCCTGATGGCTGGGCGTGTCTTAGGTGGCCATTGGCCTTGCTTTGTTTGTGTCTTTCGGTTGGGGTACTGGCGCCGGGATATCTGCGGCAGTATCAACTACCTGAGTGTTAGTCCTTTGTTCCTCGGAGATGGGCCATCAATATGCTAATCGACCCAGAGTTTCGATAACTGGTAACTGCTTCCCAACTATACATTCAGGCTCTGTGCCTGTTTATCGTTTAGTATTGTCCACATTTCCCTAGAGTCTCTGTGAGCATCCATTTTGTGTTCTGAAAGTGGCCATCCCAGATGGCTACACACCCTATCCCCATAACCCAGTAACCCCACCCAACACTAAGAGCAATTTTGGACACTAAGAGCAATTTAGCATGGCCAATCCACCTAACCTGCACATCTTTGGACTGTGGGAGGAAACCGGAGCACCAGGAGAAAACCCACGTGCACACAGGGAGAACATGCAGACTTCGCACAGACAGTGACCCAAGCCAGGAATTCGAACCTGAGACCCTGGAGCTGTGAAGCCATTGTGCTAACCACTATGCTACCGTGCTGCCCAAATGGTTGAGCTGGGAGGATTGGTTTAGGATAGAGGGAGTGTGGACTTATAAAAAGCAGGGCAAAATCAGACCCTCAAGAAAGATGAGCGAAGATGGTGGTAGTGACAATGACTTCAGATGTTGTTTAAATTGAAGATATAAATATCAGTTGAGATCTTTTGCTCCTAATTTAGACCTACAGGGATCTCAAAGACCGACAGCAGCTGGTTCAGTACAGAGACAAACTGGAGACAAACTCGCAAGAACACCGGAAGATAGACTATATCCTGAGCAACTCTGTAAGTTGAAAACAAAGTGTTAAATTTTAGCTAGTGCTGGGCTGCAATGTTTAAAGCATTTGTGACGGTTGACTTAAATCTTCTGGCCAAGAGTGACTATGTTAGCCTGCAACGGGGTCTCCGGATTGCTTTAGCAATGGTCGAGTTCCAGGCATTCGGACAATAACTGCCCTGTTAAAACCGTTGCTTCTTTAATGGCCGGAAGTGAAAACCTAACTTGAAAACAAATAAATGAAAAATGAATGCACCTTGCTAATGGCAGTTTTGAATATTATTGTGCTTTGCAGCAAATCAGATGGAAAAATTGATGAACCAAGATTCAAGGCAGCAATACCTCCTGTGCACATGATTCCTGAGGGAGACGGAGGTTGGAGAATCTCGCAATCAGGACAAGGAAGAAAGATCGATATCAACCATTTGAAAATCGCAGGAGCTCTTCCCCCTCATGATTTAAAATTAATAATTAAATGGGAACTTATAAACTGGAACTTAAAAACTAAGTGTCCTGTCCATACATTTGTATATTCCATGTGTATCAAGTTGTTCAATTGCAAGGTTTTTACTTTTTAAGAGAGTGGGTGGGACGAGGGTATGATGGGGAGTGGTGGAGGAGGTAAGGCTGGTGAAGAACAGCCATACTTCATGGGAGAGGGACAGATCCTCCCTCCAAGCTGAACAAAATACTAAGGACAAGAGACAAACTCTACTTCAGAACTTCAAGTATTTGGTTTTAGCCAGTGTTTATTGCTAGCTCCCCTCACGGATGACATCTGGAAACAAGAATGTGATATGAGAGAAAAGTTAATATATTTATTGTCTGCTTATTGGAACCTACCCGAATAATGCTTTTTTAAAAAAAAAGTACAATTCCTGAATATTACTTCAATATAAATGAGATGAAGCATCTTTGTTGTACAGAAACTGAAAACCAAGTCACACATTAAGAATACATTTTGTAATAAAATGCTGGTAGCATTCTACTTTGCACTTCATTTGTTTATTTGTATGGTGCTTTTTTGTTTTCTTCCTATCTTGGATCTTAGGTGAATGCGAGTAGGTTGGTGAGGGATGGAGGAAAGAGTGGGGAAAGTCTTGCTGGTTTTCCTTCTGGTGAGGTGGGAATTTCTCTCAATTATGTGGGGCTTTGCTGGGGCACATGGACTAGTCTTCGTAACACGAAGTGGGCTAAACCCAAGTCCTGTAAACTCTTTTTTTCGCAGGCTGAAGGTTTTCAATGGGATTCCCCATCCGGTGCTGCAGGGTGTAGGTTTTCAATGGGATTCCCCATCCAGAGCTGCAGGCTGAAGGTTTTCAATGGGATTCCCCATCCAGTGCTGCAGGCTGAAGGTTTTCAATGGGATTCCCCATCCAGAGCTGCAAGCTGAAGGTTTTCAATGGGATTCCCCACCCAGAGCTGCAGGGTGAAGATTTTCAATGGGATTCCCCATCCAGAGCTGCAGGGTGAAGATTTTCAATGGGATTCCCCATCCAGAGCTGCAGGCTGATCCCGAGGTGTCCCGCTCACTGCCTGAACCGCGCAGGACCCTCCCTAGCAACGCGTCCTCTCGCTGCGTATCCAAGGGTCCGGGCGGCCATGGCGGGGTCTGCGTCTACACCTGACAAAATCCGGAGCAAGCGGATCTTCCTCAACAACTTAGACTCGTTTGTGGGGAGTCATGTTGGGAAAGTTAGTGAGATCGCAAATGGTCACTGAGGGGCAGCGTGGGGGAGGGTTAGTGTGGGTGTGAGGGGGGTGTGTAGGTGGTGTGAGGGGGGTAAGTGTAGGTGTGGGGGGGCGGTTAATTTTGGGTGTGAGGGGGTTAAGTGGGTGTGGGGGGGGGGTTAAGTGTGGGTGTGTTGGGGGGTTCAGTGTGGGTGTGAGGGGGGGTAAGTGTAGGTGTGGGGGGCGGTTAATTTTGGGTGTGAGGGGGGTTAAGTGGGTGTGGGTGGGTTAAGTGGGTGTGGGGGGGTTAAGTGTGGGTGTGAGGGGGTACGTGTGGGTGTGGGGGGTTAAGTGGGTGTGGGGGGTTAAGTGTGGGTGTGAGGGGGGTAAGTGGGTGTGAGGGGGTACGTGTGGGTGTGAAGGGGTGTTAAGTGGGTGTGGGGGGGTTAAGTGTGGGTGTGAGGGGGTACGTGTGGGTGTGAGGGGGGTTAAGTGGGTGTGGGGGGGTTAAGTGTGGGTGTGAGGGGGTACGTGTGGGTGTGAGGGGGGTTAAGTGGGTGTGGGGGGTTAAGTGTGGGTGTGAGGGGGGTAAGTGGGTGTGAGGGGGTACGTGTGGGTGTGAAGGGGTGTTAAGTGGGTGTGGGGGGGTTATGTGTGGGTGTGAGGGGGTACGTGTGGGTGTGAGGGGGGTTAAGTGGGTGTGGGGGGGGTTAAGTGTGGGTGTGAGGGGGTATGTGTGGGTGTGAGGGGGGTTAAGTGGGTGTGGGGGGATTAAGTGTGGGTGTGAGGGTGTAAGTGGGTGTGGGGGGTTAAGTGTGGGTGTGAGGGGGGTACGTGTGGGTGTGAGGGGGGTTAAGTGGGTGTGGGGGGATTAAGTGTGGGTGTGAGGGTGTAAGTGGGTGTGGGGGGTTAAGTGTGGGTGTGAGGGGGTAAGTGTGGGTGTGAGGGGGGGTGGGTGTGAGGGGTATGGGTGTGAGGGGGGTTGTGGTTGTGAGGGGTATGGGTGTGAGGGGGTTGTGGTTGTGAGGGGTTTGAGTGTGAGGGGGGTATTGTGTGTGTGTGTGTGGGGGGGGGGGGGGGGTTAATGGGTGTGGGAGTTTGGTGGGAAGGGGCAATTGTGTGATGGGTAACCGGGCAGGTATGTGAGTTTTTTTGGGTTTGTGTGTGTATTTAACTATGTGGGGGTAAATGTGTGTGTGGAGATAGAGGTATGAGTTTGTTGGGCTATGTGTTAGGAGGGTAAGCGTATGTGAGGAGAGTGTGTGAGGGTTAATTGTATATGGGGCAAATATTAATGTCCAACTGTGGGGTTAAGTGTGTGTGCGCAAGCAAGTGTATGCAAATTTGCACGTGGGTAAGTATATGTGTAAGTGTGCATGCATGTTTATAGAAATTTGTCTCCTAAGTGTGCATGTATATATGCATGTGTACACAAGTATGTAAAGGAGTCTACATGTATACATACTCTTGTACACAATTCTGGTTGGGAAAATTCCAGAAGGCTGCATTGCGTAACATTGAACAACCCCTACCAGAGTGCCATAACCTACTATGGGAGGAAGCCCTAAGCAGCAGCAATAAAATGAAGAAAACCAAACCTGGAACGAAAGATGTTCAAGGAATAAATTGATCACTTTTGTTGAAATGCAATGGGAACCAACGTGGACGACATGGTGGCACAGTTGTTAACACTGCACAGCACCAGGGACCGCGTTCAATTCTGGCCTTGGTGACTGTGGAGTTAGCACGTTCTCCCCGTGGGTTTCTTCTGGGTGCTCCAGTTTCCTCCCACAGTCCAAAGATGTGCAGGTTAGGTAGATTGGCCTTGCCAAATTGCTGTCAGTATCCAAAGATGTGCCGGTTAGGTGGTGTTATGTGGATAGGACAGTGGAGTGGTCATAAGTAGGGTGCTCTTTTGGAGGATTGGCGCAGACTGGATGGGCTGAATGGTCTCCTCCTGCACTGTAGGATACTATGATTAGGAAGGATGTCAAGGTCCCATAGAGGGTGCAGAGGGGATATAGAATCATAGCAGGGATGTGGGACCTCAATTACATGGGTAATACATGAGAAAGTGGAGCCCTTGCCCTAAAAGCAGAGAAATCTGGCTGGAGAATTAATAGAGAATTTTTAAATCATGAAAGAGCAAATAAGGAAAATCTGTTTCACGTGGCAGAAAAATTGATAGCCAAAGGGCACAGATTTAAGGTGATTGGCAAAAGGAACAGGTTGTGAGGTGTTATGATCTGGAATGCACGGCCTGAAATGGTGGTAGAAGCAGAATCAGTGATAACTTTCTAAAGGAAATTGGTTAAATACTTGAAGGGGAAAAATATGTAAGACTATGGGGAAAAGGGGCAGGGAATTGAGACTGTTTCAAAGAGCTGGCATCGGCACAATGTACCAAATGGCCTCTTGCCTATGCATCAACGTAGATTCACTCGGGGTTGTCTAATGAGGAAAAGTGCAGCAGGTTGGGCCTTTATTCATTGGCATTTAAAGACTGAGATGTGAGCTTATTAAAACATATAATATTCTGAGGGGGCTTGCCAGGTTGGATACTGAGAGGATGTTTCCTTCAAGTTAGAGGGGTTTAGTTTCAAAATAAGGCTCTTCTATTTAAGGAGATCAGCAGGAATTTCTTCCACCAGTGGATTGTTAATTTTTGGAATTCTCTACACCAGATAGCAGTAGGGGCAGGTAAATTCAAGGCTGAAATAGACAGATTTTTGAACTACGAAGGTGTCACGATATGGTGAACAGGCAGAAAAGTGGAATTGAGGTCAAGATTTGAACCATGATCATACTAAATGGTGGAACAGGCATGAAGGGCCAAATAGCATACCCTTGTTCCTATTTCTTATCTTCATATCGTGATCCAGGACTATTGGGTGAAAAGACTGAAGAAAATGGGAGATTTTCCCTGTCGAAGGGAGGCAAATGAGAGGTAATGTGGATCAGAGCAATAATTTAACCTGAATCAACAAGAGTTATACAGGTTCAAAGCCAAATTTAAGACAGATTTCAGATGATAGTTCGTGAACACAAAAGGGGGCTTTTCCGCTCCCGTTTTCGTTGGCCTGATCTGCAACGGAACTGGAAAATCCTGCTGGAGGTGCAAATCGCATTTCACGCCAACATAATGGTGTTGATGTGATTGTCCCGCCCCGCCAGTGGTGAAACAGGAATCCCGATGTTTCTCCCATGACGTTTCTCCCAGGGCGTGCATCTGATGAGGCAGAACCCATCGAGGTGTTCAGAGTGAGTATGTTACGCAGGAGGGAGGGATCATTGAGCGATACATGGGACTCCTCAAATGCATTTCGAATGCCTCGACCGCTCCGGTGGTGTCCTGTATTACACAACCCGGAGGGTCATCCGCCTTTGTGTGTGGTCTACTGGCACAGCGCGGTGACTTGCTGGAGGCTGGGATGAGGAACATGTGCCCACCCCCAAGGAGGAGATGAGGAGGTTGCCGCACTAGCAGGGCTGGAGGAGGAACTGGAGGACCAGCCGGAGACTGGCAGGACAGGCACCAACGGCAAGTTCCAACAAACCCGGAGGGCTAGGGAGGAACTCCATACTCACCCGCTTCACATCGGACGTGCCTTGGTCCAATCAGTGAAACCGTACCCAACCCCCCATCTCCCACTCTTCTAGGGTCTGTGTCATATCACTCCTGTGTTGCTGGGACTGTGTCTGCACCGCCAGTCACTGTCGAGGAACAGGGGGTGGTGATGATAAGCCGCAGAGAGCTAAGCACCAGTGTTCCCTCAATCTATGCCATAGTCTGCCCCCTGCCTATTTGTTGAGTGCTTGCTCACCACCATCACGTGCACGCGGTTGTAACTGGGGAGGGGTAGATGCCTGGAGAGATGGGCGTCGGAGATTGGCCCCGCATTGCGGAACAAAGTGAAATAGGAGCCAAACTGGTTGAAGTGGTGTTTTTAATGTGTCCCAGGTTTCCCCACTCTCCCGAACTTGCCGCCCCCACATCCCCCCCAACCGTCTACCGCCTCCTCCGGTGCCCTCAGGGATCTTCAACGTGCTTAATCTTCCTAGCTCTACCACTATGTCTAGGTATGTCTAGGAGACAGCCAGCTGCTTACCACGTCCCGTAGTCTTTGATACCCCGGCGGGCGTCCTCTGGGGCTCAGGGGCTGGAGGGGCCTAGCGCACTTGTCGATGGCACATGCACAGTGATGCCGTTCTGTCCTGTGTGCTGACCTCAAGATACAGCCTCATCAGAGGGGTGGAACTCGGGGGAGCTGGTGGTCACCATACCCACTCCATGGGATGGGTTTGGATTGGCACCCAGCGCCCTCTCCAGCCGGTCAGTGCCCATAGGGCCCTGGGGTTCACCTCGGGATGGAGAGCCCTGGTTCAAGCCCCGGCTGCCCCTGCACCATCAGGCTCTGCCAGCCCTGGCAGCTCCCTGATTTCTGCATCTTTGTGTCGGCACCCTCGGCAGTATCGCTCAGTGATTGGGCCATGCTTTGCAGAGCCTCAACAATGCCCATCTGCGACTGGGACAAGCTCCGCAGCGCCTCGGCCATTCTCATCTGAGAGTGGGACATGTCCCACAGCATCTCATCAAGGTCAGCCTGGTACTGGGTAATATTCTGCTGAGGTCCTCAGCTGTGGCCGTCACTGACTGCACCACGCCTTGGACATCTTCGCCATGATACTGACGTCATGCACCAGGCTCTCCACTGCAGTCGCCACACTAGTAGTGTTGTTCTTGGTGCCTCACATTGCCAGCAAAATACCTGCGCCAGTCGCCTCTGTGATTCCTCCAAGCGGCTATGGACCTGCTTGGGTGTCGCTGAAATCCCTCTCTGAATGTCCCAGGCACACTTTAACGCCTCCATCAGCTCTGGGTAACCCTGAACCAGAGGCTCAGCATCAGGCTGGGACCCAGCTGGGACCTGGGATCCAGCAGACCTCCGAGTGCTGTCTTGCCTAGGGGTTCCTGCCTCCACCTGATGTAGATCAGCAGCTGTGTGGTGCTCATCACATTGTGCCCTAGAAATCTGTCCACTAAAGTTCCCACTGAGGTGTGTGTATCTACGCTGGTGGAGGGTGGGGATGACAGCTGTGACGTATCAATCGTGGCATCCTCGGAGTTCTCCTCCAAGGTGTTCTCTTGGCAGGCAGGAGAGGGGGCCACGCAGGATGGGCCGGCGGTGCCAGCTGGAGGAACTACAGGAGAAGGGTATGTGGTCAGTGGGAGGGATGGGTCAGTCAGTAAGGCAATAACAAGTCACATTGACAGGCCCTTCTGGTGGATCCTCACCTCTGCTGCGTCCGACAACCTCCGAATTGGTGACCGTTCTGTTCTGTTGCCCCAGTCTCCTTGAAGGTGGTGAGGATTTGTATGTCCGACATGCCTCTGCCAGTCTGGGCCCCCTCCTGGCGTTTGTGGAAGAGCTTCTGCGTAGACACAGAGAGGGCATCATTAGCCACATGCGTGGCTCACATTAGTGGGAGGGATGGGTGTGAACAAAAGTGTGGGGAAACATTAAAAGGGGAGATTGAAGGGAGAGTTGGGGGCCACATGAAAGGTTGGGGAGTGGATGCTCACGTGGGGGCGGAAAGTTCTCGGAGTGGGGGGAGGGTGTTGGTGTCACCTCACCCGTGCTGCCCGGTATAGGTCATTGACCTGCTTAGGTCACTGGAGGCCAGTCCTCCTGATCACACTTCCCAAGCTCAAGGCCGCCGCCACCTCATCCAGGCGGCACTGACTGCTCTGTGGCTCACCCTCCGGGACCTTCGGGGGAACAGGGCATCCCTCCTGGCCTCCACTGCATCGAGGAGCCTCCCCAGGACTGCATCCCCGAATGTTAGGGCCTGTCTTCTCGGCACCATGGCTGCGAGCTGAGTGGGGCTGGCTGTGCTCTTTAACCTTGTTAGCGGGGATGTGTGGGGGGCGCTGATGATTGCGGTCCTGGCGAATTGGCTGGTGAACCTTCATTTACAGCAAGAAGCCCATGGGGTCTCGTTAAGTGGACCAATCAACATTGAATAGCATTGCCGGCCTTGCTGAGCCGAGCACCGGGAAGCTATCGGCAGATCCCGCTCGCTACCACACTTAGAAATCTTTTCAGAGAATCGCACCCTAGGAAAGATAATTTAATAATAATAATCACATATGGTCACAAGTAGGCTTCAGTGAAGTTACTGTGAAAAGCCCCTAGTCGCCACATTCCGGCACCTGTTTGGGGAGGCCAGTACGGGAATTGAACCCACGCTGCTGGCATTGTTCTGCATTACAAGCCAGTTCTTTAGCCCACTGAACTAAACCAGCCCCTAATCGAAGCAAGGAGAATTTTAATTGAAGAGGCCATTAAAACTGGCAGCATCAGAGCTGTCGAAAATTGAGCAGAGCCTTTAACAGGTGGACAATCTGATGCCATTAAATTTACTGCCCTGCTGAAGTTGAAAGTTTTTCTCAGTTTCTCATTGACAGCAGTAAAATGAACTGCTGCAGGTTTCAGAGCATGGAAATTCCATTTTTATATGCTTGAAACAACAACCAAACGGACCTTTGCTAATATAATATATAACCTTTGCTAAGATCGTCAGTGCTGAAAGTTAATAATGCTGTTGGAGAACTGTAAAAAAAACACTTAATTTCTTGGTAATATGATGCATATTCCATCAGCAGGTTTTGATTTGTATCTCTTATTATGCTAAACCTGTATAAAACACTACTTTTGGGGTATTGTGTCTGATTCTGGGCACCACATTTTCATAAGGACATTAGAGATAGTATAAAAGAGATTTATGAGAATAGTTCCAGGTGGGGATAGCAGTTACATGGATAGATTGGAAAAGCTGGGGTTGTTCTCAGAGCAGAGGAGATGATAAGGATTATGAATGGCTTAGAGTAAGTAAAAAGAGGCACTATTTCCAATGGCTAAAGAGCCAATAACCAGAGGGCACAGATTTAAAATGATTGGCAAAGAACCAGATTTGTCATCTAACATTTTTTTTAATAGAACAAGTGATTAGGATTTGGAATGCACTGCCTGATAGAGCGGCGGATACAGATTCAATGGTAACTTTCAAAAAAGAATTGGATGAATACAGAAAGGAGAAAAAAATTTCAGGAGCGTCGGGGAGAGCAGAGGGAATGGAACAAACTGGATTGCTCCCCAGTGGAGCTGGCGCAGACCTGATGAGTCAAATGACCTCTTTCGGTGCTGCACTATCCTCTGGTTCTATGAACTCAAAGATTAAATTCTGATACCTGATTCATTTCCAGCACCTATCCAACTGTGTGGTTGGAGCATCGCTGGAGGAGCAGCTAATAGATGAAGAACAGATTGAGGAAGAGGCTGCAACAGTCAAAAGTATTACACTAACCAAAGGGACTTACCAGGTGGTGGGAACAGTGAGTGTGCCTGATGCCAAGCAGCCGGATTTTGCTTTTGAAGTCTTCTCTGTAAGTCCCCAATTCACTTTTCGAAGCAAAAATGTTCCTAAGATTATTATTTTTAAATTTACTAACAGGATTAATGTCTCAAACAGGACTGGAGTTTTTATAAATAGCTAAAGATAAGTGTGTATCTGTATGGTTTCTTACCAGGTCATTATGGCTTGATATGCAGAAGAGCTGATCGTTAAAGCAACATGTCTCAAAGCATGAACAAATGCTGCACGTGTATAACAGGCTAATCAGAATCTGAAAGGGCACCATAGGTTAAGGTTTCAAGTGTAACGTTAACCAGAACTGCCACAGTGAGACTGAAGAAGACACCTGGTCTCAGTGTTCACTGTAGCAACATCAGAGTTTAACTGAATTCCCCCAATTTCAGACAATATTCCCCCAATAAATATTGTTCCCATTCTGCTGTTTCCCATCCAAAAGAACCAATTTTGTCCTTCCTGTCTTTGTTTGCCTGCATTGCATGGTGCTGTCAAACCCCTCTTTATTTTCTTAGAGCTGTTCTTATATATTGCGCAGGAGGGCTTTCTCCAGCTTCCTCATTGGCATCCCCACCTTTACCCTGTGGAAACTCCAACTCATTCAGAACTCTTATTACCTGGAATGTTACCTCTTTGCTCACCAACCTTCATGAGCTCTCTATCCTCAACCTATCAACCTCAGGATCTTCATTGTCTTCCATAATATTTCTGCTTGCATCCTGTCTTCTTCCAACTCTAGATCTTCCTCCCCTGATCCATCATTGGTGGCAGAGCGAAGAAGTCAATGAATGGTTGCCACCTTCCGGGCGAACCCTGACACCCGACCCTCTCAAGGCGAACTTGATCTTTTCCAGGCCAAGAAAGCTCGCCATGTCGGTTAATCAGGCCTCTGACTTTGGAGGCCTGGACTCCCTCCAAGCCAGTGGTATCTGTCACCGGGCTACCAAGGAGGAAAAGGCCAGAACATCTGCCTCTCTCTCCCGAACACCCGGTCCTCCAACACCCCAAAGATCGCTACCCCTGGACTCATTTCCACCCTTGTCTTCAATACCCTGGACATGTCATCCGCGAACCCCTGCCAATATCCCCTAAGTTTTGGGCATGCCCAGAACATATGGACATGGTTCGCTGGTCCACCTGAACATCTGACACACTTGTCTTTCACCCCAAAAAATCTACTCATCCCGGTCGCTGTCATGTGTTCCCGGTGCACCACCTTAAACTGGATCAAGCTGAGCCTTGCGCATGTAGCGGTCGCATTGACCCGCCTCCGCCCATAGGCCGTCCTTCATCTCACCCACCAGTTCCTCCTCCCACTTACGCTTCAGCTCCTCTGTATGCGTCTCCTCCGCCCCATTAATTCTTTGTAGATGTCCGAGATGCTCCCCTCCCCCACCCATCCCCTAGACACTACCCTATCTTGAATCCCTCTTCATGGCAGGAGTGGGAAGGATGGTACCTGCCTGCGCAGAAAGACCCGCACCTGTAGATATCTGAAATCATTCCTTGCTGTCAGCCCGAACTTCTCCTCCTGCGCCCTGAAGCTAGGAAAGCTCCCTTCCAGAAACAGCTCCCCAATCTTCTCAATCCCCGCCCTTTGCCATACCCGAAATCCCCCATCTAAGCTCCCCGAAGTGAACCGATGATTGTTACATACTGGGGACCAAACCGATGCACCCACTGCACCAACAGATCTCCTCCGTTGACCCCAGATCCTCAGGGCCACCACCACCACGGGGCTGGTGGAATATCTCGACGGCGGGAACGGCAGTAGTGCCGTTATCAGCGCCCCTAAGCTGGTGCCCCTGCATGAGGCCGCTTCCATCTGTTCCCAAGCCGCCCCCGTCCCCACCACCCACTTCCTTATCATCGCAATATTGGCGCCCAGTAATAATTACTAAAATTTGGCAGGGCATGCCCTCTCTCCCCATTCCTCTCAAGCATCACCTTTTTCACCCGTGGGGACTTACCCACCCAAACAAAGCCCAAAATGATTTTGTTGATCCTCTTAAAAAAAAGGCCACGGTATGAAAATCGGGATGCATTGGAACAAAAATAAAAATCTCGGCAATATCGTCATCTTAACCGTCTGCATCCTCCCTGACGGTGATAGCGGGAGCGCATCCCATCTCCGAAACTCGCCCCTCATCTGTTCAACCAGCCGGGACAAGATCAACTTGTGTAACCGGCCCCAGTTGCGCGCCACTTGTATCCCCAGATACCTAAAGTTGTCCCTCACTAACTTAACGGTAGCTCCCCCAGCCGACCCTCCTGGCCTCTTGCCTGGACTACATACATCTCATTCTTCGTCATATTCAGTTTGTATCCCGAAAACCGGCCAAATTCCCCCAGAATTGTCATAAACTCCCTCATCCCTGCCTCTGGATCCGCCACATATAGGAGTAAATCATCCCCATACAGCGATACCCTATGCTCCACTTCCCCTACCCCCCCACCCCGAACCAGCCCCTTATAGCTCTCAGAGCAATTGCCAGCGGCTCTATGGCTAGCGCAAACAGCAGCGGGGAGAGGGTACATCCCTGTCTTGTCCCCCGGTACAGCATAAAATAGTCCGAGGTTGTCTTATTTGTCCTTACACTAGCTTCCAGAGCCTGGTACAGCAGCCTGACCCAGTCGATAAAGCCCCTACCAAACCACCTTTCTTAATTTTACCACAACTCTTTTTCGAGGAGTTTGATCTGAACCTGTGAAGGAACGTGGGAGATTTTGCTGCTTTAAAGAGAGCATATATTTATACATTTTTATACATAATTTCCTTAGATTGTCACCTTGCCAAGGTGGAGAGGCTTGAACATTTTGTTGGTCCTGAGAGCAATGTGATCGGGCGTCCTAAACCCCTGGCAGGGTCTCCCATGATGTTAAGGTCAGAGGGGAGAAACCAGACAAAGCGCAATCCAAAACATGTCTTCATTGGTGGGTAAGGTTGAAGATACTCATATGCCTGCGATGGCGGATGAAGGCTGCAGCAGCAGGATAATCCCCAGTCTTCAAGGTTCCCTCGCCCTGGAACTAGACCTACCCTCTGTCAAGGACCGTGGCAAAAGGCATACCCACATTAAAAAATGTCCTGCACCAGGCGTTTATCGAGAGGAAACCAACACACTTTCCACATGAACAAGCCCTGCGGGGATCAGCTGGGGACAGAATTGTGAGATCTGGAAGTCCCTAGCTTCGGACCGGCACGTAGGCAGTGGAGTTTGATTTAGTCATCTCGCCCTTGGAATAGGAACAGGAGAGCATTTCAGTAGCTTTCTTCACAACGGAGCAGCCCTCTTCAGGGTCCACTCTGCTCACCCCGCATGTGGAAATGGCGAGAAAAGGTGCCCTAAAAATAGTCTGTTCCATCCCCAACCTGGCTGGCAAACAGCATCCAGCAGCTCATCTACCCGCGGTCAGAAAATAAAACTTAAACTCAATTTTGGAACCTGGAATGTACAAACCCGCATGGATAATGAGCAAAACATTCGAGCAGAACGGAGAACTACCCTTTGTTGCCAATGAACTCAGGCACTTCAATTGTGACGTCACTGTCCTGCAAGTGACCCGAAGGGCAGTTGAGGGAAGATGGCGGTTATTACACCTTCTTCTGGAGAGGAAAACCCAAGGATCAGCCCAGAACACGTGGAATTGAATTCACCATCAAGAACAAACTCGTCAACCGATTCTCAAAGCTGCCTATCGGCATCAACGAGTGCCTTATGACCCTTTGTCTACAACGTGTCAAGAACCAACAGGCAACAGTTGAGAGTGCCTGCGCTCCAATCCTTGATGCCAATGATGAATAAAAGAAGGCTTCTACTCCACGCTAGACACCATACTCTCCAACACTCATAAAGAAGATAAGATCATCCTCCTTGGGGATATCAATGCCAGTGTTGGAAAGGACTCCCAATTCTGGAAAGAAACCATCGAAAAGGAGGGAGTTGGGAATTGCAACTCCAATGGGGTTCTCCTGCTCACCAAATGTGCGGAACACTGGGTTGTCATCACTAACATACTGTTCCGTCAAAAAGACAAGTTCAAGATTTCCTGCAGACATCCATGATCAAAGCATTGGCACATGATCAACTTCGTCAATGTCTGATCCTGAGACCAAAAGGATGCCTTCATCACCAAAGCGATGACTAGTGCAGATGACTGCTGGACAGACCCCTGGCTTATCCACTCCTCCATGTTCATCAAACTCCGCCAGAAGCAGCGGAAGATACAGGTCAGAAAAAAGATCAACATTGAACGGCTTCAAAAGCAAAGTATGCAAGTGAACCTCCAACAATATCTTCCCCAAAATCCCAAAGTGTCCATTGTAATGGAGTGGCAGAAACCCAGAAAAAGCAGTCAACAGCCAACATCTCATGCTGTGAAGAAACCATTGGCTACAAGACCAGGAAACACCAGGGACTGGATTCTCTGATTGCCGACACTGAAATCACGAAACGCGATTGGGCGGAGAATAGGTTCCAACGCCAAAATCGCAGTGGGCGCCAATTTAATGCCAAATCGCGATTCTCCGACTCCTCGACAGCGGTGTCAATGCGTATTGGAACGTACGTACAGTGGACACTGTTTGCATGTCATTAGCGGGCCTCATCTGGTATTCTCTGGGGCTTCCGCGATGCTCTGCCTCTGACCGGTGAGTTCATGACGACAGGGTTCACCTGTGCTTTTAAAAGTCATGAAACCGATGTAGTGGCTGCTGAGGGAGAGAGAGGGGATACGTAAAGTGGCTATAGTTTGCTGACAGTTGTGCCGCTGGCCAGGGGGGCTTCTGCCAGCGCCGGGGTAGTAGTGGGTTGTGGCCAGGTGGGCTCTGGGGTCGGGGCTGATGGGCATGAAACATCATTGCAGCAGCCAGCAAGGCGGCTATACAGCTGCACACACCGCTGACAGCCCACTGTGAACGTAGGACCACAGGTCATATGGGTAAGGGGTGCCCTCTGGCCTCAGCCCACCCGTCAGCTGTATGGGCGGGCTCCAGCACAACCAGTGCCACATTGTTGGCTGTGATGAGTGTGTGTGCGGATTGTACTGTGTATATGCGGCTGCAGCTTGTCAGCCTCCCGAGTGTCAATCACGGACCCAGCGAATCCCGCACCGTTTATCATTGAAATCGATTGTGTTCCACACGGTGCAAGTGCTAGCCCCTTAACAGTAGCGGAATCAATCCAGGTGGTGTGGTGCCAGTTTTGTTGACGTGAAAGACCACAAATTCTGCATTGGCGTCACACTTAGTCTCAGAAACTGAGAATCCAGCCGCAGGACTGGTTTGATGAAAATGACCACACCATCCAAGAACCCATTGACAAGAAGAAGAAAGCTCTCTGCACCTGGCACAACAACTTAATTAGCAAGGCAAAGAGGAGACCTCATCAATCAGCCAAGGCAGATGTACAAAGAAGAACTAGGGAAATCAAGAACCAATGGTAGACTGAGAAAGCTAAGGCACTGCAACTCCTCACTGATGATCACGACACCTGGGGTTCTTCAGTTTCACTAAAGCAATATATGGACCTAACACCTTAGGCCTTAAACCAATGTGGAGTAATGATGGAACCCTCTTGATAGACAGAGAAACTAATCGGACTTTGATAGAGAGAACACTTCAAAGAACCACGATATAATCATAAATGAGGACGTGTTTGAGGAAAACCCTAACTGCCCATCAAAGATGATCGTGAACTCCCACCAAGTGTGGACATAGTCGAAGTTGCCATTAAACACGTGAAGAATGGATAGGCCGCAGGAGTGGACAGGATTCCAGTGGAAATTTACAAACTTGAGGGAGAAGAGATAACCCGTCATCTTCATCAGCTGTTTCTAAAAATCTGGGACAGAGAAGAAATTCCTACTGACATCAGGGATGCCGTCATTGCCACTATCATCAAGAAAGGAGACAAAGCGCACTGTGAGAACTACCAAGGAATCTTCTTACTCTCTATCACCAGAAAGATCATCGCCCGAATCCTCGCTAGCCGCTTTCTCTCCTGTGTGACTTCTGACCGAACCGTGGAACAGCGGACATGACTTTCACAGCTCGGCAACTTCAAAAGAGATGCCAGGAGCAACATCAACCACTCTACATGGACTTCATCAATCTGACCACGCCTTTTGACTCAGCCAATCTGGAAGTGCTATGGAAGACGGTCTCAAAGGCTGGCTGTCCCGAGAAATTCATCAACATCCTCTGACTCCTCCATGACAAGATGTCGGCGACACTCCTCACAGACGGAAATAAGGTAGAAACCTTTGAGGACCATGACTGGAGTTAAGCAGGATGTGTCATCGGCCTATTCTTTTCTCCATCTTCATTGCCACCATCCTTCACCTTGCCAAGAACAAGCTTCCCCTTGGAGTGAATATTATCTATAGAACATAGAACAGTACAGCACAGAACAGGCCCTTCAGCCCTCAATGTTGTGCCGAGCCATGATCACCCTACTCAAACCCACGTATCCACCCTATACCCGTAACCCAACAACCCCCCCCCTTAACCTTACTTTATTAGGACACTACGGGCAATTTAGCATGGCCAATCCACCTAACCCGCACATCTTTGGACTGTGGGAGGAAACCGGAGCACCCGGAGGAAAGCCACGCACACAGGGGGAGGACGTGCAGACTCCACACAGACAGTGACCCAGCCGGGAATCGAACCTGGGACCCTGGAGCTGTGAAGCATTTATGCTAACCACCATGCTACCCTAGGATGGACGGAAACCATTTCAACCTCAACAGCACCACTTCGGCTCTCAATCTCTTCAAATGCCAGAAGAATCTCGCCCGCTTCACCAGCCCACCCAACCCCCGCACGTTCCACGTTACCATTTGGACTGGGGGGGGTCTCTCACCACCTTGCCGCCCATCAGCCATGACCACGATCCCCGGCTCTGCCCCATGAGTGGGATCAAGCCCCACCCCTAGTCACCATCAGCCAGTTACCCCTCCCCCCTTCCCCAGAAACCCCCCAACCACTTCCATTTGAAACTGCTCCTCTCTCATACTCCCCACCCACCCCACCATTCACACCTCCCAGGCCCATCGAAACCTGTTCACACAGGCTCAGCTGGCCGTGGCCCCGCCCCCCACCTCACTCCCGTTCACCAGCCAACTTAGGTTTCCTAGCGAGGTGGCCCTTGCCAGAGCCCCCTTCCGCACATACCTAGCACAAAAACCAACAGAAACCTCCCCCCAACACGCAACCCTTTAAAAAAAAATTTTGAGTACCCAATTCATTTTTTCCAATTACAGGGCAATTTAGCATGGCCAATTCACCTAGCCTGCACATCTTTGGGTTGTGGGGGCGAAACCCACGCAAACACGGGGAGAATGTGCAAACTCCACATGGACAGTGACCAAACCTGGGACCTCAGTGCCGTGAGGCAGCAGGGCTGACCAAAACCAAATCCTTTTAAACCAACCAAACTTGATAAACCCCTATCACGGCTCTTGGTGGATAATTCGCCTTTGCCTGGAGCAACCGATGAGCCCTATCCAGCTCAAAGAGGGAGGTGTTCTCATCCTCCTCCAACAACTTGCCGAATATCTCTGTAAAGTACTCCTTCGGCCTGTGGACCTCCAGTCCCTCAGGCAGTCTCACAGTCCCAAGATTCTGCTGCCGTGACTCATTCTCCACTTTGGCTGTCAGCCCTTTGTCAATTTCCCTCCGCAGTTTCTCTCGCATTGAGGTGAGCTGTTTGCTGAGCCGTGACAATACCTCCTCCAGCCCCTTCAACACCTCTCCATACTGCTGTCGGACGTCTTTCCAAGAGCCTCCTTTGTCGGGGCCAAAATATCATCCGCCAACTGTTTGAGCGTTCTCATCATCTCCTTCCCTTGCTGCTCATAATGCTAAGCAAACTGCGGCTCAAACTCCACCACCGTCACCTTGGCCAGCGTATCCACCATAATAGCTGCAGCCCCCGCCATCTTTCCCCCACAGAACTCCGCACTGAACTCGAGCCCTCAGGCGGACTAGCGGGCGTTCCTTTTTGTACTGCATTCTTCCATTGGGTTTTCAATACCTTCTAATTACCACGGCTTTACTGGCGGCCGTTCATATAAAATTTCGCCCAAAATTACACTTAGAAATGTTTTGGTTGAATTCCCCCCTTGGTTTCTATTCCAGTGACCTCTGCTGGAGGGTCTGTGTGTGATGACATTAAGTGAGGCTCGGTCTGAGCTTAACTACGATGCCCTCTCCAGTCAAACAGTCTGCTGAAAATCGCAATCTACCTCCATGCATGACCGATATTGGTGTCATTTGCAAGTGGTATTGGAGAGGCTTCGCAAGATTTGAAGAGAAGAGGGGAGAAAATTTAATTGAATTGGAAGTCAATAATATAACATGTCAATGTGCATATGCCTGGAGACCTAAAAAATAAAACACTAGCTTTACACCTCCATTGAACAGTTTGACTTTGATATGATTGAAGTATTGCAAAAATGAACTGCAAATATGTAGTGTTGTACACTTTAGAGTTTAGACACAAATTCTAAATAGTAATTTGAAATTTGCCACCTTACACATTTTGTAGGAAATATTTTAATGCAGACATCTGTAAAAAGGTAGTTTCCTTTATTTTTCACATCTGATTTCAGTTTAGTGCACGGGAACAGCTGTTGGAATATCTTCTGGACTGCGACATCATCATCTATAACATCTCAGATTCAACAGAGCAAATTGATGAAGCCTCTTGGGCTGTTTCAGGTTATAATTTCCTTTTTCTGTTTTTCATTTTGGTTTTCCACATTAATTATGTATCTTCAGCTCAATTTCTTTCATCTTGTTTGTTCCCTAAATGACCAGTGTTCCATAAAGGTCAAAATAAAAATCTTACCTTAAATACCTGTCAGTGAAGATGCATATTTTTAAAGAAGTATTGTCTTGAAAGCTGATCTGGCAAGGTGGAATGGTCTCCCTCTGTCACTGGCGGGTCGGATACAGCCGGTTAAAATGAACATGTTTGCCGCGATTTCTGTTTATTTTCCAATGCCTGCCGATTTTCCTGCCAAAGGCATTTTTCAGAGAGATTGAAGGAATGATTACCTCGTCCATATGGGGAGGGAAGGCGGCCAGAGTTCGAAAGGTGCTGCTACAGAGGGGAAGGCAGGCAGGGGGTTTGGGTCTGCAGAACTTGATGTATTATTACTGGGCGGCGAATGTGGAGAAGGTGCGGAGCTGGGTCAGAGGGGTTGATTCCCAATGGGTCAAAATGGAGGAGAGTTTGTGTAGAGGGTCAGGATTGAAGGCGCGAACAACAGCGCCGCTCCTGATGGAGCCGGGCAAATACTCAGGGAGTCCGGTAATAATAGCTTCATTGAGAATTTGAAGGCAGATTCGCCAACACTTTGGGTTGGGGACAGGGTCAAGGGAAATGCCAATTCCGGAGAACCACAGATTTGAGCCACGGTAGTGGGACGGAAATTTTGGGAAATGGGAGGAGAAGGGGAGTAGGACACTAAAAGATTTGTTTCTTGGGGGTCGGTTTGCAGGATTGAAGGAGCTGGGAGCGAAGTATGGGCTGGAGCAGGGGGAAATGTTTAGATACATGCAGGTTCAACATTTTGGCAGGAAGGAGATACAGAGCTTCCCGGTGGAGCCGGCCTCCACATTGCTAGAGAAGGTGCTGACGTCAGAGGGACAGGAGAAAGAGGTAGTATTGGTGGTTTACGGGGCTATTTTGGAAGAGGAGAAAGCACCACTGGAAGGGATCAAAGTAAAGTGGGAGGAAGAGTTGGGGGAGGGTAAGGAGGAGGAGTTCTGGTGTGAGGTGCTCCAGAGAGTGAACGCCTCCACCTCGTGCGTGAGGCTGGGGCTGGTATATAGAGCACACCTCACAAGGGTGAGGATGAGCCTGCTCTTTGAGGGGGTAGAAGCTGTGTATGAACGTTGTGGGGTGGGCCCTGCAAATCATGTTCATATGTTTTGGTCCTGTCCAAAGCTGGAGGATTACTGGAAGGAGGTTTTTAGGGTAATTTCTAAAGTGGTGCACGTGAAACCGAGCCCACGGGAGGCCATATTCGGGTGTCGGACCAGGCGGGGTTGGAAACGGGTGCGGAGGCAGATGTTGTAGCCTTCGCCTCGTTGATCGCCTGTAGGCGGATCCTGTTGGGATGGAGAGCAACCTCTCCACCCCGTGCCCTGGCGTGGCGGGGGGACCTGTTGGAATTCTTGACTCTTGAGAAGGTTAAGTTTGAACTGAGGGGAACGATGGAAGGGTTCTACAATTCTTGCATGTTATTCATTATGCACTTTCGAGAATTGGATAACATCAAACATTAGTGTGTGTTGGGGGGGGGGGGCGGTTGCGGGGAGGGGGAGTGTATGTATTAATGGTGACTATGGGTGATTCCTGATTCCTTTTTGTTATTTGATTATGTTAACATGCGGGCAGCTGTTTGGGGGTTGGTGGGAGGATGGGATTGTTGTTGCTGATATGGGGATTGACATTATTTTCTTACTGCTTATTGTTTATTGTTGGTGGGTGCAAATTTGGGAGAAATGTGAAAAAGGAGGAGTATAAAAATATTTTTTAAAAAAGAAGTATTGTGCTGAATTTCAATAAAAGTGTAAGTGGGGGGCGCTTGTACTTTCACCCAGTAATATAGAGTGGAGCCCCCTCTGATTTACCCTCTCCTTAGAAAGCTGAGATACACAAATAAATGATATGGCAGCTGGTAAGTGCCAGGCTGCCCAAATCCCAAAGTGAAACTTGAACAAGCTATCACAACGATTTGCAATTTGTATTTTATGAGAAGGTATCTAAAATCAGGAGAAAGAATTTTTAACCACTTGTGAAGATTTTAACAACTAAATGTAAACAGTTATTGACAAAAAGTTACATTTAAAGACACAAGATTACATTTATACTGTTAACAGTACTTTTACAATCATTTCTCAATTCTGTTTAATTAACTCAGAGCTAAACCTCCATTTTAGGCTACAGCCCACATAGATTTTAATCTATAAAATTCCAGTAATATTACCACAAATTCTTTGTTGCTATAGGGGAAATCTTACACAAGCTTTACCCTCTCTCACATTTGACACTGTGACCAAAGCTTGTCTCATAGAACATAGAACATACAGTGCAGAAGGAGGCCATTCGGCACTGACCCACTTAAGCCCTCACTTCCACCCTAGTCCCGTAACCCAATAACCCCTCCTAACCTTTTTGGACACTAAGGGCAATTTTAGGATGGCCAAACCACCTAACCTGCACATGTTTGGACTGTGGGAGGAAACCGGAGCACCCGGAGGAAACCCACACAGACATGGGGAGAACGTGCAGACTCCGCACAGACAGTGACCCAGCAGGAAAGCGATCCTGGTACCCTGGCGCTGTGAAGCCACAATGCTATTCACTGTGCTACCATGCTGCCATATATCTCCATATACAAACACTTTTCTCTGAAGATGGCAGCACGGTAGCACAGTGGTTAGCACAGTTGCTTCACAGCTCCAGGGTCCCAGGTTCGATTCCAGGCTTGGGTCACTATCTCTGAGGAGTCTGCACGTTCTCACCGTGTCTGCGTGGGTTTCCTCCGGGTGCTCCGGTTTCCACCCATAGTCCAAAGATGTGTGGGTTTAAAGCAAATTACTGCGGATGCTGGAATCTGAAACAAAAGGGAAAATGCTGGAAAATCTCAGCAAGTCTGGCAGCATCTGTAGGGAGAGAAAGGAGCTAACGTTTTGAGTCCGATGACTCTTTGTCAAAGATGTGTGTTAGGTGGATTGGCCATGCTAAATTGCCCTTAGTGTTCAAAAAGGTTACGTAGGGTTACAGGGATAGGGTGGAGGTGTGGGCTTGAGTAGGGTGCTCTTTCTAAGGGCCGGTGCAGACTCCATGTGACGAATGGCTTTCTTCTGCACTAAAAATTCTATGATTCTATGGTGACAGCTGCTTATTCATGGGTTTGTTTCCACGCTGCTTTTGGATGTCATAACCATACCTTCTGATAAAGTCTTCTATCTCTCTTTCAATATGTTTTTTTTGTCTTTTCTCTTTAACTCCATTGTTTTATCTTCCTTTAGACGTTTCTTTTCTCAGAATTTACAGGTCTTTCATGGTATTTTATCGTCACTACTTTTGGGTAAACATAAACTTAATATTTTGCTTTATTTAATTTACAATCCCCTCCAATTGTGCATGTTCCCTTTTAAATACAATAGTTAACTTCAAGTTACTTCCTTTATCTGCCGAATGCAAATTTCCATTGATGCTGCTCCCTGTCCCCAGTTTACCCCCTTCTCCATTTCCACTTAAAACATTAGCTTTCAAACCTATTTTTAAAATTTAGAGTACCCAATATTTTTTTCCAATTAAGGGGCAATTTATTTATTTATTTATTAAATTTTAGTGGACCAAATTTTTTTTTTTCCAATTAAGAAGCAATTTAGCGTGGCCAATCCACCTAACCTGCACATCTTTGGGTTGTGGGGGGGTGAAACTCGCGCAGACATAGGGAGAATGTGCAAACCCCACACCGACAATGACCCAGGGCCGGGATTCAAACCCGGGTTCTCAGTGCTGCAGTGCTAGTGCTAACCACTGCACCACATGCCGCCCCATTAAGGGGCAATTTAGCATGACCAATCCACCTACCCTGCACATCTTTGGGTTGTGTGAGTGAAACCCACGCAGACACGGGGAGAATGTGCAAACTCCACAAGGACAGTGACCCAGGGCCAGGATTCGAACGCGGGTCCTCAGCGCTGTAGGCAGCAGGACTAACCACTATGCCTCCTTGTCGCCCGCACTAGCTTTCAAACATATCTCATTTTTGATCTATTTAACCTTGTAGCCTAACTGTCTTTAGTTTAATTAAATGAGGGGCTGGTTTAGCACAGTGGGCTAAATAGCTGGCTTGCAATGCAGAACAAGGCCAGCAGCGTGGGTTCAATTCCTGTATTGGCCTCCCCAAACAGGTGCCGGAATGTGGCGACTAGGGGCTTTTCACAGTAACTTTATTGAAGCCTACTTGTGACGATAAGTGATTATTATTATTAATTAAATTAGTCACACCGTACACATGCACACAAGCCTGTTTCACAGCATACCGCAATAGTATTTGGAAAATATTGAAAAATATTGGGCGCGATTCTCCCAAAACGGGAGAAATCGTAAGGCTGGCGTCAAACCCGTGTGGGTTTGACGCCAGCGCGCCCCTTCCCGACCGGGAACCGATTCTGGTCCCCGGTCGGGGCTAGCAGCCCGACGCCGTAAGCTCCGGCATCACGGGCTTAACGAATTTCGTTAAGCCAGCTTGCCGGAGTTAGCGCCGGCTGACGCGTCATATGACGTCAGCCACGCATGCGCGGATTGGAAGACTCCAACCCGCGCATGCGCGGATGACATCATCGCGTATTTGCGCGAAACCCGCGCATGCGCGGGCCGGGATGCCCCTCAGCCGCCCCGCGAATGGATACTGCGGGGCGGCGGAAGGAGAAATAGTGCGCGGGCATCGGGCCCGCTGCCCGCGATCAGTGCCCACCGATCGCGGGCCCATGGCACCCTTGGCACGGCCGTGGTACTGCCGTGCCAACCGGTGCCATGGTTATAAAAAGCGAGTTGTTCCCGCCGTTTTTACGAATGGCCAGACCAGGTGTGTTTGCCGTTCGTAAAACAGCGTAAAGGGCTGGGACTTTCGGCCCATCTATCAGCTGTGAATCGCTGCCGGCCGTAAAAAAACGGTGGGCAGCGATTCGTGTCGGGAGTTGGGCGGGGGTGGGGGGGAGAATAGCGGGAGGGCGGGAAAAATGTCGGGAAGGGCCCTCCCGCTATTCTCCGACCCGTCGTGGGGGGGCGGAGAATCGCGCCCATTATACTTTTGTCACGATGGGCAATGGTATATGTTGAGATATGCAATTTAACTCTTGTCAGTGGGATTTAATCTGCAGCGAACCTTGATAGAATACACACTACCATGATGTTTAGGTTACAGTCTGAGTAATCGTATCAGTCAGGTAGATCGTCATCAGTCTGGGCTTCACTTTATTTGTGATCTGTATACATGCCTATCCCTGTATCAGTATCTAGGGGTAACTTGCATTCCACTTGACTAGCAATGATAGACGTCTGCACTTTAACTTTTTAAAGAGGCTGGATGGTAGCATTGTGGATAGCACAATTGCTTCACAGCTCCAGGGTCCCAGGTCGATTCCGCTTGGGGTCACTGTCTGTGCGGAGTCTGCACATCTTCCCCGTGTGTGCGTGGGTTTCCTCCGGGAGCTCCGGTTTCCTCCCACAGTCCAAAGATGTGCAGGTTAGGTGAATTGGCCATGATAAATTGCCCTGAGTGTCCAAAATTGCCCTTAGTGTTGGGTGGGGTTACTGGGTTATGGGGATAGGGTGGAGGTGTTGACCTTGGGTAGGGTGCTCTTTCCAAGAGCCGGTGCAGACTCGATGGGCCGAATGGCCTCCTTCTGCACTGTAAATTCTATGTAAAAAAACTTAAAACAAACCCATTTTAATTTGACAGTTTTAATTAGCCCAATTGTGTTGTTGTGGATTGTAGAATCAAAACACAATTTTATCATTTACCCTTAGACTGCCAGCATGTTCAGGGACACCACAGCTATATTACTAGAATATTAACTGTAACCTACAGAAAAAATACCAACAAACACATTTGCATAAAAATATAACTGTAAAAGATCTTACCTCTGCTCTCTATTCTTGCTTTTTTCTTCCTGTTGTCTGTTCTTCCTATGCAACTTGTTTGAAGTTTAAAATATGACCTTTTATCTAATTCTTGAACGAGTACTTTTCTTCAGTATTTACAAACGAGAGGGGCCATATTGTTGGAGAGGACAGTGTGAAACAGTCTGGTAAGCTCGAGGAGATACTTGTTAGGAAGGAAGATGTGTTTGGCGTTTTGAAAAACTTGAGGATAGACAAGTCCCCCGGGGCTGACGGGAAATATCCAAGGATTCTATGGGAAGCAAGAAATGAAATTGCAGAGCCGTTGGCAATGATCTTTTCGTCCTCACTGTCAACAGGGGTGGTACCAGGGGATTGGAGAGTGGCGAATGTCGTTCCCCTATTCAAAAAAGGGAATAAGGATAACCCTGGGAATTACAGGCCAGTTAGTCTTACTTCGGTGGTAGGCAAAGTAATGGAAAGGGTACTGAGGGATAGGATTTCTGAGCACCTGGAAAGACATTGCTTGATTAGGGATAGTCAGCATGGATTTGTGAAGGGTAGGTCTTGCCTTACAAGTCTTATTGACTTCTTTGAGGAGGTGACCAAGCATGTGGATGAAGGTAAAGCAGTGGATGTAGTGTAAATGGATTTAGTTCGGGCATTTGATAAGGGTTCCCCATGGTAGGCTTATGCAGAAAGTAAGGAGGCATGGGATAGTGGGGAATTTGGCCAGTTGGATAACGAACTGGCTAACCAATAGAAGTCAGAGAGTGGGTGGTGGATGACAAATATTCAGCCTGGAGCCCAGTTACCAGTGGTGTACCGCAGGGTCAGTTCTGGGTCCTCTGCTGTTTGTGGTTTTCATTAATGACTTGGAGGAGGGGGCTGAAAGGTGGGTCAGTAAATTCGCAGATGATACGAAGATTGGTGGAGTGTGGATAGTGAGGAGTGCTGTTGTTGCTGCAAAGAGACATAGATAGGATGCAGAGCTGGGCTGAGAAGTGGCAAATGGAGTTTAACCCTGACAAGTGTGAGATTGTCCATTTTGGAAGGACAAATATGAATGCGGAATATAGGGTTAACGGTAGGGTTCTTGGCAATGTAGAGGAGCAGAGAGATCTTGGGTTCTATGTTCATAGATCTTTGAAAGTTGCCACTCAAGTGGATAGAGCTGTGAAGAAGGCCTATGGTTGCTAGCGTTCATTAGCAGAGGGATTTAATTTAGAGCTGTGAGGTGATGATGCAGCTTACAAAACCTTGGTAAGGCCACATTTGGAGTACTGTGTGCAGTTCTGGTCACCTCATTTTAGGAAGGATGTGGAAGCTTTGGAAAAGGTGCAAAGGAGATTTACCAGGATGTTGCCTGGAATGGAGAGTAGGTCTTACGAGGAAAGGTTGAGGGTGCTAGGCCTTTCTCATTAAAACGGAGAAGGATGAGGGGCGACTTGATAGAGGTTATAAGATGATCAGGAGAATAGATAGAGTAGACAGTCCGGGTGGAACAAACCATTACAAGAGGACATAAATTTAAAGTGAATGGTGGAAGATGTAGGGGGATGTCAGAGGTAGGTTCTTTACCCAGAGAGTAGTGGGGGCATGGAATGCACTGCCTGTGGAAGTAGTTGAGTCGGAAACATTGGGGACCTTCAAGCGGCTATTGGATAGGTACATGGATTATGGTAGAATAATGGAGTGTAGAGTAATTTGTTCTTAAGGGCAGCATGGTAGCATTGTGGACAGCACAATTACTTCAGAGCTCCAGGGTCCCAGGTTCGATTCTGGCTTGGGTCACTGTCTGTGTGGAGTCTGCACATCCTCCCTGCGTGTGCGTGGGTTTCCTTCGGGTGCTCCGGTTTCCACCCACCGTCCAAAGATGTGCAGGTTGGGTGGATTGGCCATGATAAATTGCCCTTAGTTTCCAAAATTCTATGATAATCTATGATTAACCTAGGACAAATGTTCGGCACAACATCGTGGGCTGAAGGGCCTGTTCTGTGCTGTATTTTTCTATGTTCTATGTTCCATCAGCTACTCGCTGTTGAAGAAAGTTTAATGAACAAAAAGATTTTTGTCAGTTGAAAGCGAGCTTTAAATGACTCTTTTTCAGCCGCTGAACATTACATTTTCGGTAAATGTGGAGAGGTGACTCCTAGATGTGACTCGGATTAAATAGGATATATAGCACAGAAACATATCATTTGACCCAACCAGTCCATGTTGGACTAAGTAAATCATTTTTTAAAAAGACATTTCCAATGAAGGGGCAATTTAATGTGGCCAGTCCACCTACCCTGCATATCTGGGTTGTGGGGGTGAAATCCACGCGGACCGTAAGGGTGGCACACCACTCATCATCCGGATAAATGCTGTATACCGGTAAAGGCTGGACTTTTTGCTTCGGGGGCACCATGTTTTTGGTAATGATACTGTTATAACCTGCCTGCTTACCATTGGCTGGGGACAAATGACAATCCCACAATCCTATGGGAGTATGAGCTTCCCCAATGAGGGGGCGGAGAAATCATTAGCAGACTCTCTGCATAAATAGAGCTGGCCAGTTTGGAACCAGCAGAGAGAGAGGAATGAGCAGCAAGGGAAGTTGCTGCTGCTGCTGTTGTATATGTTATTGTAAATAAATGTTATTTCTTTGTATCCTGAAAACTCGTGCTGGATTCTTTGTGGCCCTCACAAAACTGGCGACGAGGATTAAAGTGAATAGCTGTCTACACTGCTGAAGCCACCTCCCTGGATTTTTGTTGGATACAGGTTGGAAGTTGTTTTCTGTTACACCATGCCTCTGTATGGACGTTTGGATATTTTTGATGCTGCGCTGGAAAGCTGGAACCAGTACGCAGAACGGATGCGTTACTATTTCCGGGCAAACAACATCACCGAAAACGAGCTCCAGGTGATCATATTGCTCACCGCCTGCGGCCCGCATACGTGATTAGGAGCCTTACGTACCCAGCTGCGCTGGACACCAAAACGTTTGATGGAACTTAGTGGGGCAACATTTTAACCCAACCTCATCCACAATAGTCCAACGTTACCGGTTTAATACCGCTGAGAGGATCCCAGGAGAATCCCTTGCCGACTTTCTATCCACGCTACGCAGGATTGCGGAGTACTGTGACTATGGTGATACCTTGTCAGAAATGTTACGCGACCGTTTGGTTTGCGGTATTAACAATGTGGCCACCCAGAGAAAGTTGTTAGCCGAGCCAACATTGACTTTTCAACAGGCCATTCAAATAGTATTGTCCCGAGAGAGCGCAGAATGAGGAGTGCAGGAGCTACAGGGAATGGAGGTGCATGCCTTAGGGCGCTCCCCTGTACCCCTGCGGTACCTTGGGCGAGGCGACGTCCGGATCGACACCAGTGGCCGTCAGACATTCCTCCCCGAAGGGAGCCTTCTCCAGAACCAATGGATGAGGAGCCATGTCCGTGTCAGACTTGTAGGCGCCGACCCCGTCCCTGGGGGCGCCAGAGGCGCCGTCGTTCCGACCGAAACTGGGGCCAGCCCAGAGGCCGTACCTTTCATTTGGATGAACCTGCGGCGACTACTCCCGAGGACATGGAGACGGAGGGTGACTGCCTGCAGCTGCATTGTGTGGCAACTCCCCGTGTGGCCCCCATTAAAGTGACAGTACGGGTCAGTGGTCACCCGCTTGAGATGGAGTTGGACACTGGCGCAGCGGTCTCCGTGATCACCCAGAGGACATTCGACCGCATCAAGCAGGGTATACAGACCCTTTCATTAACGGACACACAGGCCAGGTTGGCCACCTACACGGGGGAACCATTGGACATTGCAGGAACTACGATGACCCCTGTTGTTTATGGACGCCAGGAGGGGCGTTTCCCACTTATCGTGGTGCGCGGCCATGGGCCCAGCCTGTTGGGTCGGGACTGGTTGCGCCATTTGCCGTTGCAGTGGCAGCACATCCTCCAAACAGTTTCTGGAGGGTTGACTGAGGTGCTAGGACGATACCCAGATGTATTCCAGACCGGTTTGGGGAAAATAAAAGGGGCTGTAGCCTGTATCCAAGTCGAACCAGGAGACACGCCGCGCTATTTCCGGGCGCGCCCGGTGCCTTATGCCTTGCTCGAGAAGGTAGAAGGGGAGCTCACTCGTTTGGAGACTTTGGGTATCATCAGGCCCGTCCGTTTCGCTGACTGGGCAGCACCAATTGTACCTGTAATGAAGCCAGATGCCACAGTTCGCTTGTGCGGTGACTATAAACTTACAGTGAATACGGCTTCCCGACTCGACCGATACCCAATGCCTCGCATAGAGGATCTCTACGCGAAGCTTGCAGGTGGACTCTCATTCACAAAATTAGATATGAGTCATGCCTACCTACAGTTGGAGCTGGATCCTGCCTCCCGGCCATATGTAACGATTAATACACACCGGGGCCTGTATGAATATACATGTTTGCCCTTTGGAGTATCCTCTGCCTGTGCTATTTTTCAACGCATTATGGAGGGCATTTTGAGAGGTTTACCGCATGTTGCTATCTACTTAGATGACGTTTTGATCACAGGGACGTCGGAGCAGGAACATTTGGAAAATTTGGAGGCTGTCCTTAGACGCTTTTCGGAGGCTGGAGTCTGTTTACGTCGCACAAAGTGCGTTTTTCAGGCGAAGGAAGTAGTCTACCTGGGTTATCGGGTGGACCGCGAAGGTTTGCATCCCGTCGCAGAGAAGGTGCGCGCGATTCAACAGGCCCCCGCCCCGACTGACACTTTGCATCTTCGTTCGTTTCTCGGCCTCGTAAACTATTACGGAATGTTCCTCCCCAATCTGGCAACTGTTGCACCTTCTGCTAAAGAAGAATCACACCTGGGTTTGGGGTCAGCCGCAAAAAACCGCTTTCCGGCGGGTAAAACAACAATTGTCGTTGTCTGGGTTACTAACGCACTATGATCCTGGAAAGCCTTTGCTCGTCACATGTGATGCATCCCCGTATGGTATTGGGGCTGTCCTGTCCCACAAGATGGATAACGGGGCTGAGCGGCCGATAGCTTTCGCCTCCCGCACATTGACTGCAGCGGAAAAAAAGTACGTGCAGATCGAGAAAGAGGGCCTGGCAGTGGTCTTTGCGGTGAAACGTTTCCACCAGTAGGTATGTGGCCGCCACTTCACTATCGTGACTGATCATAAGCCTCTGCTGGGACTTTTCAGAGAGGATAAGCCAATACCGTCCATTGCTTCTGCACGGATCCAGCGCTGGGCTTTGTTGCTCGTTGCATACGAGTATTCTCTGGAGCACAAACCAGGAACCCAGATAGGGAATGCCGACGCACTGAGCCGATTGCCTTTATCGACCGGCCCCATGTCGACTCCCACAACCGGTGAGGTGGTTGCAACCCTAAACTTTATGGACACCTTGCCTGTCACGGCATCACAGATCCGTGAGTGGACCCAGACGGAGCCAGTCCTGTCAAAGGTTCGGCACATAGTCCTGTATAGTGGGCAATATACAGCTCCCAGGCGGGTTGCGGGCATTTTCCTACACGCTGTCCCAATTCAGCATGGAAGACGGCATCCTTTTGTGGGGGACCCGTGTGATTGTCCCGAAAAAAGGACAGGAGCTGATACTGAGAGACTTGCACAATGGGCATCCAGGTATGACCAAAATGAAAATGTTGGCCCGGAGTTATGTCTGGTGGCCAGGCCTCGACACTGACATTGACAAAACTGCTCCATTTGCCAGGAGCATCAGAAGCTTCCGCCGGCCGCGCCCCTACATCACTGGGAATGGCCAGGGCGGCCTTGGGCGCACTTTCATGCGGATTTCGCCGGCCCTTTTCAAGGATCCATGTTCCTGCTATTAATCGACGGCCAGTCTAAATGGCTAGAGGTGCATAAGATGGGAGGCACAACGTCGTGCGCAACAATCGAGAAGATGCGTTTGTCTTTCAGTACGCATGGCCTCCCCGAGGTGCTGGTCACGGACACCGGCACTCCGTTCACAAGTGAGGAGTTTGCGAGGTTCATGAAGATGAACGGCATACGCCACATCCGCACTGCCCCTTACCACCCGGCTTCAAATGGGTTGGCGGAGCAGGTAGTGCAGACATTCAAACGAGGCCTAAAGAAGCAGTCTTCCGGGTCGATGGACATGAGACTGGCTCGGTTTTTGTTTTCATATAGGACCATCCCCCATGCGGTGACTGGGGTAGCTCCCGCAGAACTCCTAATGGGCCGGAGACTTCGCACCCGCCGTAGCATGGTTTTCCCGGACATTGGCGCAAAAGTACGCCACACACAAGAACGTCAGGGACATGGTTTTTCTCAGCATCGGCCGATTCGGCAATTTACGCCTGGTGACCCAGTGTTCGTTCGGAATTTTGCTGGTGGTGCCCAGTGGGTCCCTGGCGTAATCTTTCGCCAAACGGGACCTATTTCATACCAGGTGCAAGCCCAGGGTCGTCTCCAGCGCAAACATGTAGACCATGTTCAGTCCAGAAGACTATCCCTTCCAAAGATTCCCCGCCCCAGGAGCTAATTTCTACAGCCACAGAGACCAGACACAATGGAAAGTATTGCTCACAATCTTCCTCTGGTGCCTCACTCAAAGCCTGCGCAGGCCGTGACAGAACCGTGTGGAGATAAAGACGCCGAGATGACGGAGGCAGCAGACTCTTGACTCCGAGATGGAGACACAAGACACCTCAGAGGGGAATCCTTGGGCCCACGGCCGTGGATGTACAACCGTTACGCCGTTCATCACGGAAGCACCGGTCTCCGTCTCGTTACATGCCGCCTGATCCAGCGCCTCTTGCAAATGGTGTCCGGCCTGCGGCAAAACGAGTCCGACGCCCTCCTTCGCCAGGGTCTTCGGTGGATTCCTTGGACTTTGGGGGGAGGGATGTTGTAACCGGCCTGCTTACCATTGGCTGGGGACTAATGACAATCCCACAATCCTGTGGGAGTATGAGCTTCCCCAATGAGGGGGGCGAGAAATCATTAGCAGACTTTTGCATAAATAGAGCTGGCCAGTTTGGAACCAGCAGAGAGAGAGGAGTGAGCAGCAAGGGAAGTTGCTGCTGCTGTTGTGTATATATGTTATTGTAAATAAATGTTATTTCTTTGTATCCTGAAAACTCGTGCTGGATTCTTCGTGGCCCTCACAAAAGATACCGACTCGAAAAGGCGCCTTTGGGTCCTCGGTGTCAATATCGGGCAGCAGGTCAGAATCGGGTTCGGTGACCGTGGGTTGAATGGCACGGACATCCCTGTGAGGCTGGCTGGAGCGCGAGAGTTGGCAGGCTGAGCAGACCTGCATAAAGCAGCATAGTGGCCAAGTTTGCCACATTGTAGGCAGCGTCGGGATTTGGCAGGACATTGCCGCTTTAAGTAGGCAGAGCCACAGTTGCTGCACGTTGTCGCGTCAGTGCGCTCGCTGTGCCACCGTGGTGCGCGCCTGCGCAGTGCGATCATTGGCGTCGCCGTCCCCTCGTTCAGTGCGCGCATGCGCGGGAGATCACGAAAAGCGCGCGAAATGGCCGCCCTCATCCAGGCTGAGGCCCTGGAGTTGCTTGATTGCTTGTACCCATGAACACCGAAAACGATCTGGTCGCATATCATGGAATCGGAGATGGGCCCGCAATTACAGGACTGCGCAAGGATGCGGAGGTGGGTGAGTGAGAACGGACGGGAAAGTTTCATCCTTACTCTGCAAACACTGTTGGAAGACATAGCGCTCGAAACTTTCATTCACCTCTGTCGCAGTGACTGTCAAATTTGAGGAGGACCGTCTTGAATTTTGATTTGTCTTCAGCATCGGCAAAGGTGAGAGAGTTGAAGATGTGGATGGCGTGGTCCCCGGCCGTGGAGAGGAAGAGAGCGATCTTCCTGGCGTCTGAAGCAGCTTCCAGGTCTGTGGCTTCAAGGTAGAGCTGCAAGCGTTGTTTGAAGATCTTCCAATTGGCCCCTAGGTTACCAATGATGCGGAGTGGCGGTGGCGGGCGGACGCTGTCCATTTTGCAGGATGGCTGTATGCTGGTGGTAGACAGATCACTTGCGGGTAGGTCTAAGAAGTTCTAACATCAACTACTGGTACCATGATGTGTTGGGTACTCTGGATCTGTGGAGACTGCGTTTACCTCAGCAGTAACACATACAGGCTACCAACACTTGAAATAGTACAACGCTATTTTATTAAGATGGAAACTGTTGAACATACCTTCACTGTGGGCCGACACTATGTTAGATTAAACTAAAGACCTATGCCTATCCTAACCAGTCTATGCACTCAGCACATGGTGAAGATCTGTGCTGCAAGCTGTGAGCTCTGTCCTTCTAAGAGGCTGCATCCCGAATGAGCGGAAAAACTGATGCCCTCTGTCTTTATAGTGAGTGTCCTCTAACTGGTGATTGGCTGCAGTGTTGTGTGTGTTAATTGGTCTTGCTGTGTGTCAATCAGTGTGTGTCTGCACCATAATATACTGGTGTGTATATTATGACACTCCACACGGATGGTGATCTGTGGCCGGGATCGAACCCGGGTCCTCGGCACCGTGAGGCAGCACGGTGAGAGAGTTGAAGATGTGGATGGCGTGGTCCCCGGCCGTGGAGAGGAAGAGAGCGATCTTCCTGGCGTCTGAAGCAGCTTCCAGGTCTGTGGCTTCAAGGTAGAGCTGCAAGCGTTGTTTGAAGATCTTCCAATTGGCCCCTAGGTTACCGGTGATGCGGAGTGGCGGACTATTTCCCAGACTACTAACCTCATTCATGGCACACAGTAGGTTAATAAATAGAGTTTTTCGAAGAGGTCACAAAGATGATTGATGCAGTTAGGGCAGTGGATGTTGTCTAAATGGACTTCAGTAAGGCCTTTGACAAGGTCCCTCATGGTAGACTGGTACAAAAGGTGAAGTAACACGGTATCAGGGGTGAGCTGGCAAGGTGGATACAGAACTGGCTAGGTCATAGAAGGCAGAGAATAGCAATGGAAGGGTGCTTTTCTAATTGGAGGCTGTGACTAGTGGTTTTCCGCAGGGATCAGTGCTGGAACCTTTGCTGTTCGTAGTATATATAAATGTTTTGGAGGAAAATGTAACTGGCCTGCTTAGTAAGTTTGCAGACGACACAAAGGTTGGTGGAATTGCGGATAGTGATGAGGATTGTCAGAGGATACAGCAGGATTTAGATCGTTTGGAGACTTGGGCAGAGAGATGGCAGATGGAGTTTAATTCGGACAAATGTGAGGTAATGCATTTTGGAAGGTCTAATGCAGGTAGGGAATATACAGTGAATGGTAGAACTCTCAAGAGTATTGAAAGCCAGGGCGATCTAGGTGTACAGGTCCACAGGTCACTGAAAGGGGCAACGCAGGTGGAGAAGGGAGTCAAGAAGGCATGCGGCATGCTTGCCTTCATTGGGCCGGGACATTGAGTATAAGAATTGGCACGTCATGTTGCAGCTGTATAGAACCTTAGTTGGGCCACACTTGGAGTATAGTGTTCAATTCTGGTCTCCACACTATCAGAAGGATATGGAGGCTTTAGAGAGGGTGCAGAAGAGATTTACCAGGATGTTGCCTGGTATGGAGGGCATTAGCTATGAGGAGCGGTTGAATAAACTCGGTTTGTTCTCACTGGAACGACGGAGGTTGAGGGGCGACCTGATAGAGATCTACAAAATTATGAGTGGCATAGACAGAGTGGATAGTCAGAGGCTTTTCCCCAGGGTAGAGGGGTCAATTATTAGGGGACATAGGTTTAAGGTGCGAGGGGCAAGGTTTAGAGTAAATGTACGAGGCAAGTTTTTTTACACAGAGGGTAGTGGGTGCCTGGAACTCGCTGCCGGAGGAGGTGGTGGAAGCAGGGACGATAGTGACATTTAAGGCGTATCTTGACAAATACATTAATAGGATGGGAATAGAGGGATATGGACCCAGAAAATGTAGAAGATTGTAGTTTAGTCGGGTAGCATGGTCAGCACGGGCTTGGAGGGCTGAAGGGCCTGTTCCTGTGCTGTACCTTTCTTTGTTCTTTGTTTGTTCTAAATGTGGCCCACACCAAGGATAGATATTCTGACACCAAGTAATGTTTACTCTGATATGCTTAGGAACAGATATAAAGCAGTCAATGTGAAGCTGAAATATACACAAAATACCTTGCTCACTTCATTTACACAGTTATGCATAGCAAGTGGCAGATGAAGTTCAATGCAGAGAAGTGTGAGGTGATTCATTTTGGCAGGAATAATATGGAGAGAGAGTATAAAATAAAGGGAGAAACTCTAAAGGAGGTACATGTTGGGAGAGCAGTTAGTAAAGCATACAGTATCTTAGGCTTGATTAATAAGGTCATGAGTACAAGAGTTAAGGGCACTGAGTACAAGAGTAAAGAGGTCATATTGAATTTGCATAAGTGGCTAGTTAGATCTCATCTGGAATACCGCGACCCTGTTCTGGGTGATGTACTTGAGGAAAGATGTGAAGGATTTAATAAAGTACAGTGGAGATTCACAAGAATGACTCCAGGAATAAAGAACTGAAGCCATGAAGGTGGATTAGAGAGGTTAGGACTGTTTTCCTCGAGGAAAAGAAGACAAAGAGAAGACTTTGTAAAGGTATTTAAGATCCTGAGGGGTATGGACAGGGTAAACAGTGAGGAACTGTTCCCACTAAAGACAGCATCAATAACTAGAGGGCTCAGGTTCAAAATAATAGGCAAAAGGAGTAAAAGTGATGTGAGGAAAGCTTCTTCACCCAGAGGATGGTTTGCATGTGGAACAAATTTCCTGAGAGTGTTGGAGGCAGGTTCAATAAGATATTCAAAATGGAATTGGTTTGCTATCTGAAAATAAAGAACACACAAGGTTATGGTATAAGGCAGCGGAGTGGCACGAGGTTGAATGTTCTTTCAGTGCCGACTTAATGGGCTGAATGGCCATCTTCTGTACTATGAAGATTCTGTGATTCCAGATGCAAAATTGTGCATGGGCAGAAGGCAAAGGAAATTTTCAGATGACACAAAGATTGGCCGAGTGATTGGACCGTGTAGAGGATCGCTACAATCTTCAAAATGATACAGATGGACTGGTGGGGGCAGCAAGGTAGCATAATGGTTCGCACAATTGCTTCACAGCTCCAGGGTCCCAGGTTCGATTTCCGGCTTGGATCACTGTCTGTGTGGAGTCTGCACGTTCTCCCCGTGTCTGTGTGGGTTTCCTCCGAGTGTTCCGGTTTCCTCCCACAGTCCAAAGATGTGCAGGTTAGGTGGATTGGCCATGCTAAATTGCCCTTAGTGTGAAAAATTGCCCTTAGTGTTGTTGGGGTTACTGGGCAATGGGGATAGGGTGAAATGTGGGCTTGGGTAGCGTGCTCTTTCCAAGAGCCGATGCAGACTCGATGGGCTTAATGGCCTCCTTTTGCACTGTAAATTCTATGAAAAAGTGGCAGATGGAATTTAACACAAAGAAGTGTGAGGTCATGCATTTAGGGAGGTCAAACAGTTGTAGGGAGTACACAGTAAATGGAAATATATTAAGAGGGGTAGTGAGAGATCTTGGCGTTCAGTACACAGGTCCCTAAAGACAGTAGTTCAGGACATCCAGTGGCGGCTATGGAGTAGGTCGCAAATTTGGTGGCTCCCGCTAGGGTCAGACTTTTGAACCTTTCCCCCAATTTTTCACCGGACTTGATTTGGAAAATTGATGGTAGTTGATTGAAAATTGTTGATTGGATTCCCACATCAGTGCATGGAGAGGCGGACGAGAAGTGCTCGCAAGGCAGAAACAGACGAACTGAGAAGGCTTGGGCTGAAGCTGCAGCGGGGGAAAGCATGGCGGATGACTGGAATCCTGGCTTGTCGACCCAGCGGTCAATGGAGCAGCTGATGCAATTCATCCAGGAGGGCTTCGCCCAGCAGAAGCAGGAATGCTTGGACCCAATTAACGAATCAATTGCGCAGCTGGAGCTTAGACTGGATGTCCAAGATTGGGCGATTCAGAAAGTAGAGAAGGCGCTGGCTATGCAGGAGGAACATCAAACTGCGGTGGAGTTGGAAGTGGGGATGCTGAGAGACCAGCAGAAAAGGCTCCTGGGGAAGTTGGAGGACCTAGAGAATAGGTCCCTCCGGCAGAACTTTAGAATCGTCGGGCTCCCGGAGGGATCCGAAGGAGCGAATGCTGGGGCATACATTGCGGGCATGTTTGAGAAGTTACTGGGGGATGGGACGTTCTCCCCCCGAGGCCAATGGTGGTGAGATTCCACAGGTATTTGGACAAGGAGAGTATTTTCCAGTGGGCCAGGCAGATACAGAGTTGCAAATGGGAGAACAGTATCCTGCGGATCTATCAGGACCTGAGTGCAGAGGAGGCCAGGAGAAGAGCGGGGTTCAACCAGATAAGGTTGACCCTTTTTAAGAAAAAGGTGAAGTTTGGACTGCTGTATCCGGTCCATCTCTGGGTCACGTTTGAGGAGCAACATTTTTATTTCGAGTCGCCCAAGGAAGCGCTAGACCTCGCGAGAAGGAAAGGACTGGTGGCGGATTGAGGACTTTGAACTTTGCTGCAACGTTCACGTTTTAAAAATTTCTTGTTTTTTTTCGTTTTGTGGACGCTATTTGTAATGCCTTCTGTATTGATTTGGGACAATTGCAGAGCGGAGTGAGTTAAAGTTTACATTTGCACTGATGGGGGATGAAGGTGTGTTTGTTAGGTGCTGGAACCTCTGCTTGATCTTTTCTTTGTTGTGCGTTTTTTTGTCAGGCAATTATGTTGGGATTGTTTTTTATTTGTATATGTGTATGAGCGAGGGGGCGAGGGTGGGGAGGGAACGATAGGTGGGTGAATGTCTGGTGCCAGGGGCAGGGGCCACCAAGCTAGCTGGGCGGGCTAGCTCATAGAAGCGATGTGATTTGGGGTGTGCAGATGTTAGACTTATTGAAGGGGTCGATTTACATTGTGCTGTTACTAGGGGGAGAGGGGGGGAAATGTTCTGCTGACAGGGAGGGGCTTTTGCTGAGTGACAGAGAGGAGGCTGGGGCGGAGGCTGCCTGGGGGTGGGCCGGTGGAGGCGTGGGGCACGGGCTGGAGACTGACCCAAGAAAGATGATGGCTGATCGGCGAGGGGGGTGGGGGGGGGGGGGGGGGGGGGCGATGAGCCCCCCCAACCAGGCTGATCAACTGGAATGTACGAGGGCTAAATGGGCCGGTTAAGAGAGCACACGTGTTCGCGCATTTGAGAGGACTGAAGACGAATGTGGTAATGCTACGGGAGACACACCTTAGAGTAACTGATCAGATTAGATTATGGAAGGGATGGGTCGAACAGGTTTTTCACTCGGGGCTGGACTCGAAGACTAGAAGGGTCATGATCCTGATTAATAAGCGAGTGGTATTTGAGGTGGGAAGAATAGTTACGGATGTGGGAGGCCGGTACATTATGGTCAGTGGGAAATTGAAGGGGGTGCAGGTGATACTAGTAAATGTGTACGCACCAAATTGGGATGATGTGGAGTTTATAAAGAGGATGCTGGGGAAGATACCGGACCTGGACTCGCACAGGTTGGTCATGGGAGGGGATTTCAACACAGTTATTGACCCTGGCTTAGACCGGTCAAGCTCAAGGACAGGCAGGGTGCCAGCAATGGCAAAGGAGCTAAAAGGGTTCATATGGAGCAGATGGGGGGTTAGACCCGTGGAGATTTGGGCAACTAAGAGTGAAGGAGTTCTCCTTCTACTCACACGTGCATAAAGTGTACTCCCGGATTGATTTCTTTATTTTGAGCAGGGCTCTACTGACAGGGGTGGTGGACACGAGGTACTCGGCGATCACAATCTCAGACCATGCCCAGCACTGGGTTGACCTACAGGTTGGTAAAGACAGTAGCCAGCGCCCGCACTGGAGGTTGGACGTGGGACTTTTAGCTGATGAAGAGGTGTGCGGGCGGCTGAGGAAATGTATTCAGAACTACCTGGATGTCAACGTCAACGGGTAAGTTCCAGCAGCGGTGGTCTGGGAGGCATTGAAGGTGGTGGTTAGGGAGGAACTGATCTCGATACGGGCCCTCAGGGAGATGATTAACAGGGCAGAGAGGGACCGACTGGTAAAGGAGATATTACAGGTCGACAGGAGGTATGCGGAGACCCCAGATGCAGGGCTTTTAAGGGAACGGCGGAGACTACAGGCGGAGTTCGGCTTGTTAACCACAGGGAAGCAGTAGAGCAGCTGAGAAAGGCGAGGGGGGCGATTTATGAGCATGGAGAGAAGGCAAGCAGAATGCTTGCACAGCAGCTTAGAAAGAGGCAGGCATTTATGGAGATAGGGAAAGTAAAGGATGGGGTAGGGAGCCTGGTTGGAGACTCAGCAGGGGTGAATAAGGCGTTTCAAGGAGTTTTATAGTAGGCTGTATGGGTCGGAACCCCCAGCTGGGCCGGAGGAGATGGGACACGCTCCCGTTGTCACTAGCTGGGAGGGTGCAGACGGTGAAGATGACGGTCCTCCCGAGATTTCTATTTGTGTTTCAGTGTCTCCCCAACTTTATTCCGCGGTCCTTTTTTAAATGGGTCAACAAAGTAATCACTGGCTTTGTATGGGCGGGCAGGACCCTGCGGGTAAGGAAAGGGATGCTTCAGCGGAGCCGGGGAGAGGACAGGCTGGCGCTGCCGAACTTCAGTAATTACAATTGGGCGGCGAATATAGCCATGATCAGGAAGTGGGTGGTGGCATGGGAGCGTATGGAGGCGGCTTCATGCAAGGGCACCAGCTTGGGGGTGTTGATAATGGCGCCTCTGCCGTTTTTGCCGGCACGGTACTCCACCAGCTCCGTGGTGGTGGTGGCCCTGAGAGTCTGGGGGCAATGGAGGAGGCATGTGGGAGCGGAGGGAGCAATGGTGTGGTCTCCAATCTGTAATAATCACCAGTTTGCCCCAGGAAGGATGGATGGGGAGTTTCGGAGATGGCAGAGAGCAGGGATGGAGAGGATGGGGGATATGTTTATAGAGGGGAGCCTTCCTAACCTGAGCGAGCTGGAGGAGAAATTTGGATTGGTGAGGGGAAACTAATTTAGATACCTGCAGGTGCGCGACTTCCTATGTAAGCAGGTTTCAACCTTCCCACTCCTACCACTAAGGGGGTTACAGGACAGGGTAGTTTCCAGAGTGTGGGTGGGAGAAGGGAAGGTCTCTGACATCTACAAGGAACTCATGGGGCAGAGGGGACGCAGATGGAGGAGCTGAAGAGCAAGTGGGAAGAGGAGCTGGGTGGAGAAATAGAGGATGGTCTCTGGGCGGACACGTTGAGTAGAGTCAACGTGCCCACAACATGTGCCAGGCGAAGCCTGATACAGTTTAAGGTTGTTCACCGGGCTCACATGACAGCGGCCCAGATGAGCAGGTTCTTTGGTGTAGAAGATAGGTGTGCAAGGTGTGCGGGACAGCCAGCGAAGCATGTCCACATGTTCTGGACATACCCAAAGCTTAGGGGATTTTGGCAGGCGTTTGCAGATGTCATGTCCACGGTGTTTAAAACAAGGGTGGCACCGAGTCCAGAGGTGGCGATTTCCGGAGTGTCGGAAGAACTGGGAATCCAGAAGGAGAAAGAGGCAGACGTCTGGCCTTTGCCTCTCTGATAGCCCTGAGACGAATATTATTAGCTTGGAGGACTCAAAGCCGCCAAAGTCGGAGACCTGGCTTACTGACATGGCTAGCTTTCTCTGTCTGGAGAAAATCAAGTTCGCCTTGAGAGGGCCACTGTTAGGGTTTGGCCGGAGGTGGCAGCCGTTCGTCGACTTCTTTGCGGAAAATTAATCGTCAGCAGGGGCTGGGGGGCGGGGGCAGTTAGCTTAGCTTAGAGTAGGGGGTAAATAAAGGTGGGACCTGTGAGGGAGGAAGACGGCTTTTGCACTATGTTTGTAAATTCCTGTACATTTCTTATTTTTTTGTTGTTGTTGTAAAACCATAAATACCTTAATAAAAAGTTTATTAAAAAAAAAAGACAGTAGTTCAGGTCGACAAGTTTGCAGAGAAAGCTTACGGAGTACTCTCCTTCATTGGCAATAATGTTAGAATGTTATAAAACACTAATGAGGCCAGAATTGGAATATTGTGTGCAGTTTTGGTCGCCACATTACAGGAAGTACGTTACTGCTCTGGAGGTTTACAAGAATGTTGCCAGGGCTAGAAAAGTGTGGCGACGAGGAGAGATTGATAGGGTTGGGGTTATTTTCCTTGAAACAAAGAAGGCTGAGGGGTGACTTAATTGATGTGTATAAAATTATGAGGGGAGAGATAGGGTAGACAGGATAAAATTGTTTCCCTTGGTAGAGAATTCTAGAAACAGGGTGTGTTGTTCCTCGTGTCTGAATAAAGCTCGTAGTCTCAAATGTGGAGAAGATGCTTTATTGTGAATTCGTTCTCTCTTCAGAGCTTAACTTACGGCTACCTCAAATGCTGCCTGCCTGTGTCTGTGTCCTGCTACGAGTTCTGCCTTCCGTGAAGTGTGTCGTCACTTCCTGTCCCTGTGTATATATAGCTCTCCCGTGCTCCCTCTAGTGCTTGCTCAGTTGTATTGCATCTACTCAGATCTACAATCACCACATCCCCCCTTTTTTCTTTACATATTTTCTGTACATCGTTAAAGAAAATTGTACAAAACAGTTACTTATGATATGTGTATCTATACAAGTGATGGTGCTATTGCATATTTTACAAAGCCAATTTATATTTATGAGTCCAATCTTAATAAAAACATTTATGAGTCCAAACTTGATGAATTTGTTCACTGAGTTTTTTCTTTTGTTGTTGTTGATGTGGTGATATTGATATTGCAGCTCCGTTGTGAATGTTGTCGGTGTTCCTTGTTATTTTAAGTAACCAATACGTCATCCCATGGTTTTTGCATGGTCGAACCACTGATGTTGGCTGACATGGACTTTTTTCTGTGCTTGTGGTATCGATTTATTATGTCATCTGCCTTGAAAGTTGGTGTGCTTGCTTGTTCTGGAGCAGATGTGAGTTTGTGCGATTCATTGTCATCCCATGGCATGTTTGTAGTCTTGTCATTGCTTTGCAGTGTGCTGTGGCATTGTCCTTCATGTGCAGAGTTGTACCATTTTGTACAAGTCGTTGTTTCATTGCTGTTGTTTCTGTCGTTCCTGTCTTTGTCGTTTTCGTTGCCGTTCTTGTTGCTGTTTTTGTCGTTTCTGTCTTTGTTGTTGTCGCTATCTTTGTTATGCTTCTTGTTGGTTCTGTTGTTCTTCTTGTAGTTTTTGTCGTTGTGCTTGTAGTTGTTGTTGGTGCTGTTGTCCTTGTTTCTGCAGTGCTTCTTGCGATTTTTGTTGTTCTTATCGCGCTTCATGTTTCTTTTGTTCTTGCTGTTGTTGTTCTCGTTTCTGCTGTGCTTCTTTTGGCTTTTGTTTTTCTTGTTATGCTCAATGAGTGTCCCGTGTGGATAATTTGAGTCATTGTCATAGTTATTGGTGCGAGTGTCCTTTGTGGAATCTGTTACATTGAACGTTTCGTCTCGGGAATGGTGAGACTGATCTGATGTTGCATTGATGCTGGTGACATCAGTCATTTATTGCGGATTAGATTCGTCGTCTTTGCTTTCTTGGTGCTCCTCTTCTGGAGTCAAATTCTTCACAATTTCATTTGCGGTCTCTCTGGACTCTTGGTGCTCCTCTTCCGGAGTCAAAATCTTCATGATTTCTGTTGATGTGGTCTCACTGGTCTCTTGGTGCTCCTCTACCGGAGTCAAAACCTTCATGAATTCAATTGACGTGGTCTCTCTGGACTCTTGGCACTCCTCTTCTGGAGTCAAAATCTTCATGGTTTCTGTTGATGTGGTCTCACTGGACTCTTGGTGCTCCTCTTCTGGAGTCAAAATCTGGATGGTTTCTATTGGCGTGGTCTCTCTGGACTCTTGGGTGGCCCTACTCTGTGCTTCTGTACAGACAAGCTGAGAACTGTCAGTCTCGCTGTGAACCTGTACCTCCTGTATGTCGAGTGTGATCACCTTGTCACTGTTTTCGCATGCAGTGGGTAGATGTATATTGTCTTCTTCTTGTTTATGTGAGCTTGGTAGACTTTCATAGTCGGCTTGCAGTTGCTCAGATACGGCGGGTTGACCTTCATGGTCTTGTTCATGCATGGTGTTCGCTTGCTTCCCTTTTGGAGTCTTTCATCACCCTCACTGTGGAGCCTGTCATCGCTCTCTCTGTGGAGTCTTTCTGTGCTCTCTGTGTGGCGTCGTCTTCGTCTTGGGTATTGCTGTCATCCAATGTATCGACGATCTGCCATGGCACCATGGTGTTGGATTCATCTACCACGAGTAGATTCGTGTTGAGCTTTGCGACCGTGTTGCTGATGCTGTGATCTGCATATCCGAATAACTCAGCCATGCCTGAGTAGTATTCTTCGAAAACCAAATCATCTTGGTTGGATTCATCTACCACGAGTAGATTCGTGTTGAGCTTTGCGACCGTGTCGCTGATGCTGTGATCAGCATATCCGAATAACTCAGCCATGTCTGAGTAGTATTCTTCGAAAACCAAATCATCTTGGTTGGATTCATCTACCACGAGTAGATTCGTGTTGAGCTTTGCGACCGTGTCGCTGATGCTGTGATCAGCATATCCGAATAACTCAGCCATGTCTGAGTAGTATTCTTCGAAAACCAAATCATCTTGGTTGGATTCATCTACCACGAGTAGATTCGTGTTGAGCTTTGCGACCGTGTCGCTGATGCTGTGATCAGCATATCCGAATAACTCAGCCATGTCTGAGTAGTATTCTTCGAAAACCAAATCATCTTGGTTGGATTCATCTACCACGAGTAGATTCGTGTTGAGCTTTGCGACCGTGTCGCTGATGCTGTGATCAGCATATCCGAATAACTCAGCCATGTCTGAGTAGTAATCTTCGAAAACCAAATCATCTTGGTTGGATTCATCTACCATGAGTAGATTTGTGTTAATTTTGCGACCGTGTCGCTGATGCTGTGATCAACATATCTGAATAACTCAGCCATGTCTGAGTGGTATTCTTCGAAAAACAAATCATCTTTTTTTGTTTCGGATTTCTTTTTGTTCTCTTCACTTTGGGTGGTGCAGACTGCTTTTTCCAGGGTGTTGTGCGAGTTGTTTTCAACTGCTGGTTTAAGTTCAGGCGTTTTTTTGTCTTCTGAGGCAAAAAAGTTTGGTTTTACCGCTTTAAGTATCTTGTTTTCAATTATCGGGCATTTCCCTTTTAAGTAGGCGTGGTCTGGATGCTCAGACGTCATGACGCACGTGATGTCATGCGTAGGAATCAATTGCACATGCGCAAATCGGCCTTCCTTTACTGTGCGGTTTTGTGTCCACTGCGCATGCGCATGCGAATAACGATCCACGACCAAAACGTTGTGAGACTGCGCATGCGCGGCTTGCGCATGACGATCAGCAACACAGACGTTTTTAAACTGCAGATGCGCAAAACGATAAACGGGTGATTGTAACTGCGCATGCGCGGCTTCTGTTTCCTGCGCATGCGCAGACGCAGATTTTAGTTCTTTGTGCCCTAGAGACTGTAAAACGTGCTCCGACGCCATTTTATCGCGGATTTCAGCATTTTTTCTTTCTGAAAGTTGTAAGTTACCTTTTCCTTTCGATCTGGACTGGATTTCAGCGTTTTGGCTTTGTGGAAAATTCAAGTTATTTCTTCTTTTTGATCTGTACTTTTCACTCGCGAGTTCTTGACTGAAGCCTTTCTGTTTGTAGAGTTTTGCATCACTCAGTCTCTGTGCAGTTTGGCCTCTGAGCATACCGTGCTGTTCAAATTCCTTACAGTACTCTTCAAATTTGTTTAGTATTGTTTGTAAGTTGTTGCTGTCTTCATCTTTTGAGTATTTCAATCCATTATATACTTTCCTAGTTTCATGTCCTGCGATGAGCATTGCTATTTTAATTTTGGCTGAGGCTGCTGCTACATCATTAGCTATGATATATAAATCGAACATTTGTTTAAACATTTTCCAGACATTTCTTACATTGTCGGTCATGTCCAGCTGAGGTGGGGTTCCAAGCCACATCCTTGAATAAGCGATGTCTTCCCAAGTCGAATGTCCAGTAGGAGATTTCCATGCCATTTTGTTCTTTCTGTATCTGCAGCTGAGTTGTCCTGTAGTAAGCGTCTGAAGCCACTCTTGGTACCATGTGTTGTTCCTCGTGTCTGAATAAAGCTCGTAGTCTCAAATGTGGAGAAGATGCTTTATTGTGAATTCGTTCTCTCTTCAGAGCTTAACTTACGGCTACCTCAAATGCTGCCTGCCTGTGTCTGTGTCGAGCTACGAGTTCTGCCTTCCATGAAGTGTGTCGTCACTTCCTGTCCCTGTGTATATATAGCTCTCCCGTGCTCCCTCTAGTGCTTGCTCAGTTGTATTGCATCTACTCAGATCTACAATCACCACACAGGGGACATAGATTGAAGATAGGTGGCAGAAGGTGTAGAGGGTTCATGAGGAAAAACTTTTTTACGCAGAGCGTAGTGGGAGTCTGGAATTCACTGCTTGAGTTGGTGGTGGAGGTAGAGACCCTAAACTCTTTTAAAATGTACCTGGATCTGCACTTTAAGCTACAGGGCTATGGACCGGGTGCAGGAAGGGGAGATTAGAAAGGGCACTTGGGTGTCCTCGGGAAGCATTGCAAGATGGGCTGAATGGCCTCCTTCTGTGCTGTACCTTTTCTATGATTCTAAGTTGTAGTGTCAGTGAAATTTAAAAGATGCAGGCAATCGACGAAGAATTGGAGGACCAAAACTCTTGCAGCCTTGGAAAAGGCTCAAAAAACTTCTCCATCCATTTCCAACCTTTGACAAAAGTTGTCAAAAGAGATCTTGGAGGGAGTGACAAAGATAGGGAAGCTTTGCATTAGTTTACCCAACACCCAATCAGCAAACTGTGGAGTTGTACTGCATGGGGTAAGAGTGAGCATTTTGCCCCACCATGCTGCCAACCTCATAGGTTGGGCGATGTAAGAGAGGTGGAAATTAATTAATGAGCGCAGCACAATAGCACAAAGGGCAGCACGGTAGCACGTTGGTTAACAATGTTGCTTCACAGTGCCAGAGACCCGGGCTCAATTCCCAGTTCGAGTCACTGTCTGTACGGAGTCTGTATGTTCTCCCCGTGTCTGCATGGATTTCCAGCGGGTGCTCCGGTTTCCTCCCATAAGTTCTGAAAGACGTGCTTGTTAGGTGAATTGGACATTCTGAATTCTCCCTCTGTGTACTTGAACAGGCGTCATAGTGTGGTGACTAGGGGATTTTCATAGTAAATTCATTGCAGTGTTAATGTAAGCCTACTTGTGACACTAAAAAGATTATTATTATTACAAATATAAATCCTTTAAAGCTACCTTGTTTTCCGAACATCCTGGTTAAACAGCACCTTGATTTTAATATTCACAACCTTGTTTTCAAATCCTTCCATGGTCCTCGCCCCTCTCCATCTATATAATCTCATCTAGTTCCACAACACTGCAAGGCATCTGTGCTCTTCTAATTACAGTCTCTTGACCATTCCTGATTTTAATCTTGGATTGGATTGGATTTGTTTATTGTCACGTGTACCAAGGTACAGTGAAAAGTATTTTTCTGCAAGCAGCTCAACAGATCATTAAGTACGTGAAAAGAAAAGGAAATAAAAGAAAATACATAATAAGGCAACACAAGGTACACAATGTAGAGGTTAGTAATAATGTTAGTCTTAGAATTAAAATTTAAAAGATTAGAACAATTGTAACTTAAGTAAAATGTGGATCTGTTAGGGAGAGCTCGCAGAGAGTCGCCATGCTCCGGCGCCATCTTGGATCTTCTACCATTGGCAGCAGTGCCCTCGACTGCCTAGGTCTTAAGCTAAACTTCTCTGCTTCTCTACCTCGCTTTTTTCTTTTAAGACACTGCCTAAAGCCTACCTCTTTGAGCTTTTGGTCATCAGTCCCGGATGTCTCCTTACATGACTTGGCATCATATTTTGTTTGATAATACTTCTGTGAAGTACCTTGAGGTTTTTTATTACATCAAAGGTATTACAAATTATTGTCGTTGTCTCAGCATTCCAAAGGTTTTTCACTTCTAGGTGGTGTGATGAGCATAACATTACATGGCTTCAAGACCGGAGGGCCACCTGGAAGAAATAGCAGTAACCTGTTTGTGAATTTTCATGGCAGGGAAATATTTATTTTCAAAAGTAATGTAAGAAACGTAGGATGCACAGCAAACTGCAGAACCTTGAAAATTAATTTATAAATCAGATGCTTAATAAATAAAATGGATCTCCCTCATTCCTTCCTTCCCATTCTGTCCTCTCTCATTCTTCTCTCTTCCTTTTCTTTCCTCCCATTCCTCTGTCGTTCTTCTCCCATCCTTCTACACTCTATTCCTCTCCTCTAAAAATCCTTGCTCCTCATCTTCTGCCTCTCCTCACCTTTTTCCCTGTCTCTTCCACCCTCTAGTTCCTCCGATATCCTTGCTCCCTTCCCTCCCATCCTTCTTCCTTTTTCCTTCCCTTTTCTTCTCCCCTCTTTTCTCCTATCCTCCCTTCCTCTTCTCTCCTCTGCTCTGTTTTTCTCATCATCTGCACCCTTCCCTCCTCTCCTTTGCTCCTTGGCCCCTCTTCCCAACTTGTCTTTTATTTTGCTTTGTGCCAGGGATCATAAAAATAAAATGGTTACTAATAAATCCAATAACGTATTCAGGAGAAACTTATATACCCAGAGTGGTTCAAATGTGGAGGCAAATATCAGGGATGTATTAAAGGGGAGCACATGAGGAAAGAAAACTTACAAAGATATGCTGATAGGGTTGGATGAAGTAGGGTGGAAGAAGGTTTCTGTGGAACATAGACATTGGTTTCGATCAGTCTGGCTGACTGGCTTGTTTCTGTGATGTACTAATCTGTGTACTTCTATATAAAGTTCAGTAGAAGTGGGTAGACATTTTCTGTCTGACGTGCAGTTAAATGTTGCTGTCCATCTTCAGCCTGACCCCATTTCCCAAGCAGTGAAAAACATGATGAGCCTACTGGAGCATGAAGCATTCAAACTTATGAAGTATGGCATGGGAGAGAGCTCACCAGGTTATGAATCACTCCTGAAATCCTGAAAATAACTGTAACATTATATTCTGCAGTCTCCTTCCTTCCCTATGTACGGTATGCATTGTTTGTACAGCATGCAAAAACAATACTTTTCACTGTATACTAATACATGTGACAATAATAAATAAATCAAATCAAATTCAGAGGTGTGCAAGGATATTAAAAAATTCAATTCTGCATATTTCCTTGGCTTATTCAGGATCGGATAAGTAGACAATGAAAGAATGCTAAAGGGTAATGGTTATTTTTTCCCTCCTTTTTCCACTTGCAGCGCTACACTCAGAGATAGAAAATTTCGAGGGCACAAAGATATTCATCCTGTTGTCAACAATAATGACATGGACACTCACCAAACCCTCTGATCCTGTAAGGAAAAGTCAAAATGTTTTGACATTTGCTATTTAACCATTAAGAAAATCAAGCTGAATTTGATGCTTTTAAGCATGTTGTGAAGCTGTGTTTATTGCTGTTGAGTATAGATAACATTTCAGGCAGAGCTGATCTTCAGAATTCAAAACCCAATGATCAAGGGTGTGTTAATCTGTACCTGTCAAATATTTTGTGGATGTGCTGATTTTTAAAGAATTCTTTCATGTGACATGGGCATCACCGGCCAGACCAGCATTTGTTGCCCATCCCTAATTGCCTGAAACTGAGTGGCCCACAGAGCCAATTCAGGGGGGCAGTTGAGAGTCACCCACAGTGCTGTTTGGCCTGAGGTCACATGTAGGTCACATTTCCCTCCCTGAAGGTCAGGAGAGTACATTTTACAACATAAAAAAGATGACCATCGGCCATCTTTTCTTTGCCAGTCATCATGCATTAATCCATTCTAGACTCATTTTCCAGCACTTGGTCCGTAGCCCAGAATGCTGTGGCATTTCACGTGATCATCTAAATTCATCTTAAATGTTGTGAAGATTCCCACCCCTACCACCCTTTCAAGCAGTGAGTTTCAGATTCCCACCACCCTCTGGGTGAAAATGATTTTTACTCAAATCCCTTGATAGTGAACCAGATCAGATAGTTTTTTTGTAACAATCAATTATAGTTTCATAGTGACCAGAGAAACGATTTTGAATTTAACTTCTAGCAGCTGCTTTGGTGGGATTTGAACCTATGTAGGCAGGCAATTAGCCTTGGTCTGTGGATTACTAGTCTGGTGACATTGCGACTATTCCCCTGAGATTGACTGAATAAACTGTGCACAATTTTGGGTTTACAGTTTAAAATGCAAGTTTTTCAATAAATGTAGTGATGCAACATTTATTATTCCTGCACAAGAATTAGCTTAAAATTCAAATTGGAGTTTCAGATGGGCGCCACCTACTTCAACACCAATAGGTTACTGTGTTTGGTGAGCATGCATGCAGTCAAATCCCCGTCTAACTAAATTGCTTTTATATAAAGAGTAAGTGAACTGAGACAGTTTGAGAACCTTTGCCAAGCTAAGTGATATCACTCAGCTTGGCAATCGGAATGTTGCATTTACATTTTTAGTGCCCCTGAAGTAGGGACAGGAAAATACCACCAGTATTTGAGCTACTAATTGCTGTCTATGTCTGGAAAGTGCACTTGTCTTGACACCCTAGATCTAGTTTTCCTGATCTGCATATAGTTTAGACCTGAATGACGAGAGGAAGGGTTCAGACATTTCCAACTAAGTTTGCATCTTATTTTCTGTTTAGTTAGCTCCAGGCCTGATTTGTGTGGGTGCAGGAAACACAAAACATGCATTGGCGAAATTTTGTGGCTGGAGACCATAAAAAGGGGCATGGCAAAATGGGGTGATAACATTTTGGAAATGCTTCGGTAAAGTCGGGAAAACACCTCGACAAATTCGAAGCCTTTGCCACAGCTCTCAAGGGTGAGGGGAATAGGAAATACCAGGCAAGCCTGAAGAGAATGGTAACCCGAGGTCACAACAGCAGTCTGCATTGATGGGTTGATGACTTCTGAAGTAGAGATAGTGCTACATTAGATGGTTGAATGGAGGGTGGCCGTCTTTGTTACTCCAGGGAACCATCCCATAAGGAGGCAAAGACAACTTTGAAGCTTCAGCTGACATCAACTGTGTTGCTTGATTGCTGCAGATTTCTGAGCAGCAGATGATATGTTCTGCATCAATGTTTCCTTTAAAGTTTATCATTTTATGTAGTCAGTTTTTACAATGTGCAAGTACCATTATATGTTCTTGCACTGCCCTGCATTTAGCATGGAATAAGTTCTGCACAGTACCTTCCAAGCAGCTGCACATGCATACACCTCAGCAGGAATGTTGATCTATACTTGTTCATTTTTTGAGTGGAGCCTATGAAAATGGTTTCCTGCAGCTTTTAGAGGATAGATGCAACAGTCTTGCAGCTTTGGTTGGTGACATCTTGGCGAATACAACCAAGAAGACAATGCTGTATGTCTAACTCTGGATGCTTTCTTTAATGCACTACCGCTGAAAGCAGGTTACATGGTGATTGGGGTTCTTCCAAGAAAGCATCTAATATCATAGAGCATAGAACAATACAGCACAATACAAGCCCTTCGGCCCAAGATGTTGTGCTGACCATTTATCCTAATCTAAGATCAACCTAACCTGCAATCCTTCAATTTACTGCTGTCCATGTGCCTGTCCAAGAGTTGCTTAAATGTCCCTAATGACTCTGACTCCACTACCTCCGCTGGCAGTGCATTCTACGCACCCATCACTCTCTGTGTAAAGAACCGACCTCTGACATCTCCCCTCTCCCTTCCTCCAATCACCTTAAAATTATGTCCTCTTGTGACAGCCATTTCCACTTTGGGAAAAGTCTATTCACTCTATCCATGCCTCTCATCACCTTGTACACTTCTATCAAGTCACCTCTCTTCCTTCTTCGCTCCAGTGAGAAAAGCCCTAACTCCCTCAACCTTTCTTCATAAGACATGCCCTCCAGTCCAGGCGGCATCCTGGTAAATCTCCTCTGCACCCTCTCCAAAACATCCACATCCTTCTGATAATGAGGTGACCAGAACGGACACAATATTCCAAGTGTGGTCGAATAAAGGGTTTTATAAAGCTGCAGCAAAACCTCGTGGCTCTGAAACTCAATCCCTCTGTTAATGAAAGCCAACACACCATACGCCTTTTTTTATTATTTATAAATTTAGTGTACCCAATTAATTTTTTCCAATTAAGGGGAAATTTAGCATGGTCAATCCACCTAGCCTGCACATCTTTGGGTTGTGGGGCGAAACCCACACAAACACAGGGAGAATGTGCAAACTCCACACGGACAGTGACCCAGAGCCGGGATCGAACTGAGAACCTCAGCGCCGTGAGGCTGCAGGGCTAACCCACTGCGCCACCATGCTGCCACCATACACCTTCTTAACAACTCTATCAACCTGGGTGGCAACTTTGGAATGTATGTACGTGGACCCCAAGATCCCTCTGTTCCTCCACACTTCCAGGAATCCTGCCTTTAACCCTGTATTCAGCATTCAAATTCGACCTTCCAAAATGAATCACTTCACATTTATCTAGGTTGAACTCCAGCTGCCACTTCTCAGCCCAGCTCTGCATCCCGTCACTGTCCTGTTGTAACCTGCAACAGCCCTCGCCACTATCTCCAACTCCACCAACCTTCGTGTCATCAGCAAACTTATTAACCCACCCTTCCTCATCCAAGTCATTTATAAAAACCACAAAGAGCAGAGGTCCCAAAACAGATCCTTGTGGAACACCACTGGTAACCGACCTCCAGGCGGAATACTTTCTATCTACTACCACTCGCTGTCTTCTTTTGGCCAGCCAAATATGTATACAGACAGCCATATTTCCCTGTATCCCATGCCCCCTGACTTTCTGAATGAGTCTACCATGGGGAACCTTATCAAATGCCTTACTGAAATCCATATACCTCACATCAACTGCCTGACCTTCATCAATTTGTTTCGTCACATCCTCAAAGAATTCAATGAAGCTTTTGAGGCATGACCTGCCTTTCACAAAACCATGCTGACTATCCTTAATCAAACTATGTTTTTCGAAATAATCATAAATCCTATCTCTCAGAATCCTTTCCAGTATTTTGCTCACCACAGATGTAAGACTGACTGGTCTGTCATTCCCAGGGATTTCTCTATTCCCTTTCTTGAACAGGGGAACAGCATTCGCCTCCCTCCAATCATCTGGTACTACTCCAGTGGAGAGTGAGGAGGACACAAAGATCATCGCCAACGGCACAGCAATCTCCTCCCTCGCTTCCCGTAGTAACCTTGGGTATATCCCATCTGGCCCAGGGGACTTATCTATCCTGATGCTTTTCAAAATTTCCAGCACATCCTCCTTCTTAATATCAACCTGCTCCAGTCTATTAACTTGATTCACGCTGTTCTCATGAGCAACAAGGCCCCTCTCTCTAGTGAATACTGAAACAAAATATTCATTTAGGGCCTCCCCTATCTCCTCAGACTCTAGGCACAAATTCCCTCCACTATCCCTGATCGACCCTACTCTCACTCTGGTCATCCTCTTATTTCTAACGTAAGTGTAGAACGCCTTGGGATTTTCCCTAATCCTTCCCACCAGGGCTTTTTCATCCCCCTTCTAGCTCTCCTAAGTCCATTTTTGAATTCCTTCCTGGCTACCTTGTAACCCTCTAGAGCCATGCAAGATCCTTGCTTCCTCAACCTTACGTAAGCCTCCTTCTTCCTCTTGGCTAGAAGCTCATGGTTACTCAGGTATTCCTGTGTGTCTGTATTGTAACGATACCATTAAATCTGTTTTCCTGGTCTATTGGGAAACCATCACTTCTCTACTTTTCCGACTTCTTCATTAGAGGTAGCATCCCAGAGCCTAAATGCTTTCCCCTCCGTCCACGCGATTTCCTCGTGGGCACCGAAGGCGCGGCCATCACCCGACCCAAGGGTGTCCCAGGCCTGTGCCGCGCGGCTGCCCGCCCAACCCGGGGGGCCGTCTTGCTATTTCTGCGGTCAGAACCAGCACCCCAGGCAGTGTTGCCCAGCTCAGAACGCAACCTGCAGTGACTGCGGCAAGAAAGGACATTTTGCCAAAGTCTGCTTGGCCCGACCCAAAGTTCCAAAATCGCAGGCCCGACTCACAGATTCACAGGCCCGCAGACCCCGCAGCGTGGCTGCGTATCTGCCGGTACCGCCCCCTTCTGACGCGTCATCTGCCTCGTGCTATCCGTGGGGGCCGCCATCTTTAACTCTACCCGACAAGTGCGACTCATGGGGGCCGCCATCTTGGCCACCATCTTCAACGCTGCCCAACACGTGCAACTGACGGGTGCCGCCATCTTGGCCGCCATCTTGGGACCACCCCGCTACCATCGACCAAGCTGCTACCCGCAGCTTGGTGCTGTCACTCACGACCAGTCACGGCCCAAGCACCTCAAGAACTCCATGATGACCGCCCGGGTCAATGGGCTCGAAACGCTTGTCTGTTTGACTTTGGGAGCAGGGAGAGCTTCATCCGTCCGGACACGATAAGGTGTTGTTCCCTCCACATTTCCCCTGCATCCCAAACAATCTCCCTTGTTTCCGGATCACATTCAGTGCAGATCCGGGGGTACTGTGTCGTGAACCTCGCGATACAGGGCGCCAATTTTAAACTCTATGTCCTCCCCCATCTCTGCGCTCCTCTCTTGTTAGGACTGGATTTCCAGTGCAACCTCAGAAGCCTGACTCTGAAGTTCGGCGGACCCCTACCCCCTCTCACCGTATGTAGCCTCACCACCCTTAAGGTCGCCCCTCCCTCACTCTTCGCGAACCTCACCTCCCGACTGTAAACCCGTCGCCACCAGGAGCAGGCGGTACAGTGCCCAGGACAAGACTTTTATCAAGTCGGAGGTCCAGCAGCTCTTGAGGGAGGGGATCATCGAGATTGTAAGAACCGGATGATTGTAGACTACCGCCAGACCATAAATCGGTACATGCAACTTGATGCGTACCCCCTTCCCCGCGTAGCGGACATAGTTAATCAGATTGCAAACTACCGGGTTTTCTCCACGGTAGATCTGAAGTCCGCATACCACCAGCTTCCAATCCGCCTGGAAGACCACCACTACACTGCCTTTGAGGCAGACGGCCGCCTCTTCCACTTCCTCAGAGTCCCCTTCGGAGTCACTAATGGGGTCTCGGTCTTCCAAAGAACGATGGACTGAATGGTTGACCAGTACGGGCTGCAGGCCACGTTCCCGTACTTGGATAACGTCACCATTTGCGGGCATGAACTGTAGGACCATGACGCTAACCTTAAGTTCCTCCAAGCCGCCCAAGCCCTCAATCTCACCTCCAACAAGGAGAAATGCGTTTTCCGCACAACCCGACTAGCCATCCTCGGCTATGTCGTGGAAAACGGAGTCCTAGGGCCTGGCCCTGACCGCATGCGCCCCCTCCTGCAACTCCCCCTTCCCCACTGTCCCAAGGCCCTGAAAAGATGCCTGGGGCTCTTTTCATATTATGCCCAGTGGGTCCCTAACAACACGGATAAAGCCCGCCCACTTATCAAAGCCACCATCTTTTCCCTGATGACTGAGGCCCGCCTGGCCTTCAGCCGCATCAAGGCAGACATTACCAAGGCCGCAGTGCACGTGGTGTACGAGTCCATCACCTCCCAGGTGGAGAGCGATGCGTCAAATGTCACCCTGGCCACTACCCTTAACCAGGCAGGCAGGCCCGTGGCCTTTTCCTGTACCCTCAACGCCTCCGAGATTCGACACTCCTCTGTCAAAAAGGAAGCTCAAGCCATTGTGGAAGCTGTGCGGCATTGGAGGCACTATCTGGCTGGTAGGAGATTCACCCTCGTCACCGACCAACGGTCGGTAGCCTTTATATTCAACAACACACAGCGGGGCAAGATCAAGAATGATAAAATCTTGAGGTGGAGAATCAAACTCTCCACCTATAATTATGATATCGTGTATCATCCTGGGAAGCTTAATGAGCCCCCAGATGCCTGTCCCACGGCACATGCGCCAGCGCTCGAGACGACAGACTTCGGGCCATCCACAATGACCTCTGTCACCTGGGGTCTCCCGGCTTCTCCACGTCATCAAGGCCCGCAACCTGCCCTACTCCACCGAGGAGGTCGGGGTGATGACCAGGGACTGCCAAGTCTGCGTGGAGTGCAGGCCGCACTTCTATTGGCCAGACAAGGCCCACCTGGTGAAGGCATCCCACCCCTTTGAGCGCCTCAGCGTCGATTCCAAAGGCCCCCTCCCCTCCACTGACCGCAACGTGTATTTTCTCAACGTCGTTGACGAGTACTCCCGTTTTCCCTTTGCCATCCCATGCCCCGACCACTGTCATTAAGGCCCTGCACAGCATCTTCACCCTGTTTGGTTTCCCCACCTACGTCCACAGTGACCGGGGCACCTCATTTATGAGTGATGAGCTGCATCAGTACCTGCTCGGTAAGGTACCTGTCCTGCCTTGAGCAGGACAACGGCTACAACCCCCGGGGAAACGGACAGGTGGAGAGGGAGAACGCAATGGTATGGAAGGCTGTCCTTCTGGCCCTATGGTCTAGAAGTTGCCCGGTTTCCCGCTGGCAGGAGGTCCTCCCCGACGCGCTACACTCTATTCAGTCACTCTTCTGCACAGCCACGAACGAGACCCCTCACGACCGTCTACTTGTCTTCCCCAGAAAATCCACCTCCTGGGTCTCGCTTCCATCCTGGCTGATAACACCGGGGCCTGTCCTCCTCCGGAAGCACTTGAGGAGCCATAAGTCCAACCCCCTGGTCGAGAGGGTCCAGCTCCTACATGCCAAACCTCAGTATGCGTACATGGCGCACTGCGACGGCCGACAAGATACAGTCTCCCTCCGGGATCTGGCACCCACCGGTTCCCCTGCGACCATCACCTACGCCTCCCCCCCCCCCGAACACCGCCCCTGTCCCTACACAGCCTACAACCCCCTCCCCCTATCGCCGACCCACCGTGATGAAGCTCCAGATGACACACTCCCGGTGTCAACGAGCCCAACACCTGTGCCCGCAGCGACGAATTCAACACCCGTGCCCACAGCGAAGCCGGAGCTGAGGTGATCACAGAGAACGATCAAGGCGCCGTACAGACTCGATCTGTGAGCCCACTTCACCCCCGCTGGACTTCAATTTTTTAACAGGGGGTGAATGTGGTGAACATATTGCTACTACAATTCACCACTATTGTATTGTATTATGTTGATGCCCTTGTGGGCTCCGCCTGTGGCTCCACCCCCTCGGGGGTGATATCTGCAGCCTGTGCCTGTAGGCGGCACTCAGTACAGAGCAGTCGCAGGCAGGCACAGATCTAGCTGATTAAAACCACTGTTCACTTCTACTAATCGTCTCTTGTGAATTGATGGTTGCATCAGAGAAGTTGGGAGGGAGATAGGTTGGGACTCTAGTGTGAGGCTATGCAGCGGGAGAAGTCAACCTCCTCCTGGGCGAGGATGAGCTTGATTGAGTTCAAGTTGGTGCACATGACTCGGGAGAGGATGAGTGGGTTCTTCCAGGGGGTGACTTTTGGGGTGTGAGAAATGCAGGCTAGGACTGGCGAATCATGCTCACATATTTTGTGGTTTGGAGAGGCTAGTGATCTTTTGGGAGGTGGTATTTGGGATGTTATCTAGGATAGTGAGGGCTGAAGTCAGGCTGAACCCTATGGTGGTGATCTTTGGGGTTTTGGAGGAGCCGGAGCTGCTGGAGGGGAAGGGGCCAATGTTGTGGCCTTCGCCTCTCTGATTGCCCAGCGAAGGTCGGATACGTCACCGGGAGTGGCGGCGTGGCTGCGGGATTTGTACGACTTTCTCCGAGTGGAGAAGATCAAGTTTTCTCTGAGTGGGTCAGAAGAGGCTTTTGAGTTGCGGAGGAAGCCATTCAAGACTTTATTTGGCAGTGGGGGGGGGGGGGGGGGGGGGGGGGGGGGGGGAGGGATTAAAAGAGGAAAAACTGGACAAACTTAACTATACTTTGATGGACTGTGTATTTTGTCGATATTGTGTATGGAATAAATATCTTTTAAAAAAAGGACAGTTGAGAGCGACTTCACTCACTGACAGTTGTTATGGGCCAGGGTGTAGAGAACCCAAAGTGTATCATGTAGTTCACCTGACCCACAACTTTTAATAGACTGGGGTATGGGGAGCACACGGCCCACTCACAGGTGTGGTATCGCAGAAATGGAAAAGTATTTTTAAATGTTTATATCTATGAACTCAAGTTAACCTTTTTAAAACATACAGTGACCATCTTAGCAACCATCAATTCAATATACAACCCCCAAGAATTGCAACACTAAGTAATCCTTAATAAATTCTAAAACAACATCCAGAAGACAAAATGAACCCTTTGTACAGAAAGGCTTAACTCACTACTGAGAACCAGTTACCACGTTTGAAATCAGCAAATGGACCTTCATAAGCTGCAGAGATTCACACACATCCCCTGCTGGTGATTGCAGCTTCTCCAAAACTAAAATTAAACCAAACCCACCCTGCAAGCAAAAAAGCTAAAGCGAAAGTAAAAAGCTGACAGCACAGCCCAGCTCACCCACTCTCTGACATCACTGCAGTAATAAACACCCATTTCTTAAAAGCTACTCTCAATACAGATACTTTATATACACATTTAACACAATTTATGAACACCCATTTCTTAAAGGTTACTCTCACGTGACACAGTGCTGCTAAGTGGAAGATTAGCCCTTGGGTAAGGTAATGGGATAGCTGCGCATCTTAGGAGCCTTGATGACATGGGTTTGCACCGTCCCAGAGAGAAGTTAGGTGAAAGAAAATACCTGAATTGCTGCTTTGCAGTCTCCACTGCTACATATATTCTACATTAAATCATGAGATAAAACATTTTAAAAATTTGCTTCTAATATTTTGACGTGTTTTATTCACATAAAAATAAAGTTAGCTGCCAATTTATTTTCACAGGAGGATTCAGAGGCTGCCTTAACAGAAGATGACTATCGCAGAAGAAAGGCTCACCCAAATTTTAAGGATCACCTCAGTCTTGAGAAACTGGTTATCAAACTTGGAAAAACCGTATGTAACGACAGAAGAGTTTGAATTTTAGAGAAGTGATTTTCCTAAGTATTGCTGTTGTTACGACACCCTGGGCTAGCGCACGGTCAATTCCAGCCCACAGACCCCGGAGTCCCAACACAAATGAATTAAGCAATAATTTGTATATAATTTGTAGAATCTTTGGCCCTTTGACTGCTGAATAAGTTATAGGGCAAGATTTACCTGCTGTTCATGCCGGTGGGAAATTCAAGTCCCACGCTGGCGCATGGGTTTCCATTGAGAACGGCGGGACCGGTCGATCCTGCTGGCAGGCTCCCTTGGCCGCCGAAAAACACACGTCGGCTTGTTGGTAAATCCCGCCCATAGCCACCAGGTTTGTAATTGAACATAATAACGGTTTATTTATAACAGAAACAAAGTTGAAATATGCAGTAATTATAACGGAAGAATCGCCAGTTAATCTACTACTCCCTCCTTTCACCGTCCCACCCACTACTGAAACACACACACAATATAGACACTCACAGAGGGGGTGAGAAAGGGTGAAACTAATAAGAATGATAAATATGAAATGAAAGATGGGTGTCCTTGCTTCCGATGTTGACGTCGTTGCAGCCGGCTGTCCTCTCAAGACGCTTAGGGATCGAGGTCACCGGTGTAGAGTTAGAGATGGTCTTCTGGAAGGTGCATTCAGCCAGTTCTCCCACACACAAGGATTTCCTCTGGAGAGGCGCTTTAACTTTGATCAACTTGGGCCTTCATTCAAAAGAGCAGCCTCAGGCCTGTTTAATTCTTACTTGTTTCCAACTCCAGAGGAATGACCAATAGCCTTACTGAGATAAGAACAGAGTTCCCGACACAGGTTTTTAAAAGGGTTTTTCACATCTGAATCCTGCTTGAAGCTGGTGGCTTGACTATGCTTTCCTTACACTTCCATCTGGCTGTTTGCTCTCTGTCATAAACTCTGATTACCAAACACAACTGATCTAAACTGAAGTCATTAACCCTTTCAAATACAGAACCACAAAATTAAACTTACTAAAGCTAAGCCTTATTTGAATGCCCACAATACAAATATAGGTGATTTAAAAAGACCTCTGTTCCCTGACACAGCATTGGGGCATTAGTGATAAATAAGATACATACATTTAAAGGAAAGCTCTGTCAGGTATATTTTATCTGAGTATTTTGGTTGTTCAAGGGCAGCATGATGGCTTAGCATTGCTTGCCTCACAGTGCCGGGACCCGGATCAATCTCGGCACCTGGTCACTGTCTGTGTGGAGTTTGCACTTCTCCCATGTCTGCATGGTTTCACACCCATAACCCAAAGATGTGCAGGGTAGGTGGATGGCCACGTTAAATTGCCCCCTTAATTGGGAATTTTTTGTAAAACAAATTTTTAAAAAGTAGTTTTGGATGTTGATTTCCTAATTTTTGGACGAATTTCAAGACTATAAATATTCTATTTCATTATATGTACAAGCCATGTGTGACTCAAGCAAGTTCCTTTTCTTTTTTTTAAAATAATTTTTATTGGAATTTTTTAAACAGAAAAATATGACAACAAACATGAAATGCAACAAAATAACCCCATAATAACTGTAACATCCCCCCCAAACCCGTATCGACGCATGTATCACATCCTCCCCCCACCCCCCCAACCTCAATGAACAACAAAAAAAAAAACGTGTAAAAATAAATTAAATTTAAATAAAACAAACATAGTCAGTCGGTGTGGGGTCGCTTCTGGGGTGGTGGGGGTATTCTCCCCCCCCCCCCCCCCCCCCCCCCCCCCCCCCCCCGGGTGGCGGCTGCTCTGCTGTCCCAGTACCGCTAATCGTGAGCCAGAAAGTCGAGGAAAGGTGGCCACCACGCCTAAAGAACCCATTGTACTGACCCTCTCAGGGCGAATTTGACCCTCTCTAGCTTGATGAAACCCGTCATGTCGTTGATCCAGGTCTCCACGCTTGGGGGCCTCGCATCCTTCCATTGTAGCAAGATCCTTCGCCGGGCTACTAGGGACGCAAAGGGCAAGTTCCTTTCCTTATCCTTTACCTAATTCCAAATTTTTAATCAGTTTTGTGAAATGTTATTTTCAGAGGATGAAGGGGGGAAAATTGCATTAATTGATGCTTAAGAAAGTATTGTGTTGCATTTCATGCATGGTTTCACTATTCAGGTGATGTCATTGAAAGGATCTTTTCTGTTGATTCCATTTTTCCCTATTCTTTATTTTTTGCTGTTATCATTTTGATCCATGACTGCTTAATGGACATATATCTAAAGTCGAGCAGGGGAAATGAGGAATTCAGATGTTACAAAAGAGAACACCCTTCTAGCTTTGGACAGCAAAACTCAGACTTTGAGGCACCCGAGAGATGGGGTGGGACTCGGTTCGATTGTTTGACTGGTGGCCAGTGAATAGGCCAAAAGGCAGTATTTTGCTCGGTAACCCGTGGTGATTGCATCCTGCCTGAAAGGGATGATTTCCAGAGACCTAGGAAAAACAGAATTTGAATCCTGGATGCTAAAAGGGAAGGACCTGCTCTCTCACTCATGTTTTCTTCAGAAAAGCTGCTGTATTATTGAGAATACAGAGACCTGAATGAACCTTCAGTGAAAACCTTGAACTGAAAGCAAAGTTTGAAGAGAAGTTGCTAGAAACAACCATCTGAACACAGACTTATTTTTTTACTTTCATCCTTATTATTTTCATGCCTCTCTTCCCCTCTGTGATTGTTTGTCATGTGTTTGTCTGTCTGTCTGTTTGGCTGTGTGTGTGTGTAGAGGTTGACAGCAAGTTAAAGTTGAGATTAGGAATTTGATAATAGTTAACCAGTTGTATATGCTGCATATTTCATTACAGTTCTTGTTATTAATAAAAAAAGTAATTGTGTTTAAATTTACAGACCTGGTGACTAATTATTGGGCAGCCAAGGGCAAAAGACTGTGGATTTTTCTTTTTTTTAAATTTAGAGTATCCAATTAATTTTTTCAAATTTAGGGGTGATTTTAGCATGGCCAATCCACCTACCCTGCATACATTTAGGTTGTGGAGGCGAAACCCACACAAACACAGGGAGAATGTACAAACTCCACACGGATTGTGACCCAGAGCCAGGATTGAACCTGTGATCTTGGCGCCCTGAGGCAGCAGTGCTAACTACTGCGCCGCCTTGCTGCACTGTGTATTCCGCACCCTCGCCCAAGGTGTCGGAACACCATATAATAGATTTATTTTACTCAACATTTATCAACTTGCTCCCTGAGCACATAATTGGCAGTGTGGGTCAATAACCTGTTATAGAATCCAAGTAACTTTCCTTTACAGCATTAAAACCTGGGTTTGATTCCCAGCTTGGGTCACTGTCTGTGCGTAGTCTGCACATTCCCCCTGTGTCTGCGTGGGTTTCCTCCGGGCGCTCCGGTTGCCTCCCACAATTCCCGAAAGACGTGCTTGTGAGGTGAATTGGACATTCTGAATTCTCCCTCAGTGTACCCGAACATGTCTCTGAGTGTTGCGACTAGGGGATTTTTACAGTAACTTCATTGCAGTGTTAATGTAAGCCTACTTGTGACACTAATAAAAATTATTATTATTAAAAATATGGCAGTTTTGGACAGCACGGTGGTGCAGTGGTTAGCACTACTGCCTCACGACGCCAAGGACCCAGGTTCGATCCCGGCCCAGGGTCACTGTCCGTGTGGCGTTTGTACATTCTTCTGATGTCTGCATGGGTCTCACCCATAACCCAAAGATGTGCAGGTTGGGTGAATTGGCCATGCTCAATTGCCCCTTAATTGGGAAAAAAAAATGTCTGTTTAGATCATGGCCAAATTGATCCACAATGCCAATTTTCTCTCCCTAAAAAGTAATTGAGACTAGGGTCAATTGAAATCTTAAAAGCTGAGATTATTGGATTTTTATTTAGTAAGTTAATAATAGTTACAGAGCCAAGGCAATAAAATGGAGTTAAGGTGGAGTTCAGCTATAAACCATAAATGCCTTAATAAAATGTTTGTTAAAAAAACAGGTGGAGTTCAGCTATGATCTAATCAAATAGCACAAGGGGCTGTTGGCCGCCTCCTCGTCCAACATGTTTAATGTCGCCAGTAAGAATATCAAGTGGAGAAATTGATCTTTTTTAGGTGGATCATGTTGATATAATATGATTAATATAAATGTGGTCAAACAAATATTCCCCTTTCAGGGGAATGGTAAAAGGGTTGATTGTAGGGCAAGGTCTGTGCATGGGAGTTCATGCGTGTTAATGGCAATATGGGAACAGTGGATGGATGAGGATGGAAGAATGCATGCTGACAGGTGAAGGCAGCACCTGGCTACTGATGATAAGGTGAGGACAGAGAACGACAGCCGATTACATGAAATGGAGCTTGATGTCAAAAATCGCTCAGTATGACTTGTTGTTACACCATGGCCAGAACTTTCTGGCTGTTCCCTCCGGCTGGCCCTTCTGGTCCTGCCGACAGCAGCGGGGGTGCATACAATAAGATACCCCGTTGACAGCAGCCGGACGATAAGGGGGAGCCGCCTCCGCCGCCACGAAAACGCCGCAGGGGTGTGGGTATTTCTAAGTTGATCTTAATGCAGATTATAACAATTTAAAAGTTTATTTACTTTGTTTATCAGCCAGGAGAAATTAGTAAAGTTAAATGGCCATTGTTTGGAAATGTCTATTTTATTTACATGCTGCATGATTTAGTTCTATTAATGCTGAATTGACCAATCAGTTTATTTGTGAAGAAAATATTTTGCATTTCTTTTATTTTAGAAGAAACGCAAGTTTGCCACATATGTTGTTGCTTCTGGGCTTGTGTATGGAATGGAAGAAGGAATATTTCACTACTTGTTTAAGGTAAAGAATATAAGATTTTATCATATTGTGATAGTCACCACTGTTGTATTATATACTGCATCCAAGGGTATTACGGTAAGGCCCCTGTACTACAGGTACGGGGGTAGATCCCTGCCTGCTGGCTCTTCCCAGTCGGCCGAGTATAAATGTGTCAGCTCTCCGAGCTGCAGCCATTTCGGCAGCAGCTGCGGGAGTCTCCACATCTCTGTGTAATAAAGCCTCGATTACTCTCTACTCTCGTCTCGTCGGAATTGATACTGCACCGCATGCTTGTGACAATAAAAGATTATTATTTTTCACTTTCTTGTGATGGTCGTAATGATGCAGAAACAATAACTTGACCCCATAGCATCTGTTATTTTGTATACTGTATTATGTGGAAGGAATTCCAGGATTTGACCCAGCACCAGTGAAGGAATGGCGATATAGTTCCAAGTCAGGATGATGCGTGTCTTGAAGGGGAACCTGCAGGTGGTGGTGTTCCCATCCATCCTTGTCCTTCTTGGTGGTAGAGGTTGCAGGTTTGGAAGATGCTGTCGAAGGAGCCGTAGTGAGTTGCTTCAGTGATACACAATATGCATTGATAGTGGAAGGAGAGAATGTTTATTGTGGTGCATGGGGGTACTAATCAAATGGCTTTTTGTCAAAGAAGATTATGTCATACACCTTTGTTCTACGAGATGTGTCTAAAATGAATGTTGCCTTGCTCTGCTAGTGTTAGTATGTGCGATTGTTTTGTTTAATGCAGTAGTATAATTCTCATGGGGTTTGTATACTTTAAACATTACGCCGATAGAGCCAATCCTGACATCATATAAATGCTTCTTTCTGTATTCAGGAGGCCTGGCTTGGGCTGAATCCAGCAATATCGTGCTTTGGAGAGGGTAAAAATGTTGTTCCGACCATTCATGTCAAAGACTTAGCTTCGTAAGTATAGAACAAATCAAATCAAGAGTACAAGCAATGTAATGCTCTTTTCTTAATTTAACGTAAAAAGTACATTTTAGACAACTATCCCAAGAACAGAATTCTGTTGTATACAGCAATTCTGGTTTAGCAAAGTGGGCTAAACAGCTAGCTTGTAATGCAGAAAAAGTCCAGCAGCGCGAGTTCAATTCCCGTACTGGCCTCCCCGAACAGGCGCCGGAATGTGGCGACTAGGGACTTTTCACAGTAACTTCATTGATGCCTACTTGTGAAAATAAGCGATTATTATTATTCTGTCATTACCATCAGAATGGGACAGTCTTGCTGCCAGACCTGCTGAGTTTATCCAGCATTTCCTGTTTTTATTTCCGATTTCCAGCATCTGCAGTATTTTGTTTTGTTATTGTAGTCCTGTAAGCCTGTTGGCTCTTCACCTCTCTTTTAAGTTAATTGGATCTGAGGGACTGGCTGTGACTTGCCCTATGATGTCCGCAACCTGGGGTGAAAGCTATACTTTATATGGCCAATTTGTTAAAACTTGTAATTTTCTTCAGTATTTTGAAGGTGGGATTAAACAATGGAGAGAAGTTCCTCGTGTGGCTGTAATTAAGCTTAAGTCCAGTTTATTGCATGGCTTGCTTGTGCTTTCCCTTATTATTCCATCATGTAAGCACGGTGGCGCAGTGGTTAGCACTGCTGCCTCACAGTGCCATGGTCCCAGGTTCGATCCCGGCTCTGGGTCACTGTCCGTATAGAGCTTGCACATTATCCCCATTTTGCGAGGATTTTGCCCCCACAAGTCAAAGATGTGCAGGGTAGGTGGATTGGCCACGCTAATTTGCCCCTTATTTGGAAAAATGTAATTGGGTACTCCAAATTTATTTCTACAAAATGATTCCATCATGTGGGTTGGGACGGTAGCTCAGTGGTTCGCACTGTTGCTTCACAGAGCCAGGGACCTGGGTTCGATTCCCGTCTTGGGTCACTGTCTGTGTGGAGTCTGCACGTTCTCCCCATGTCTGTGTTGGTTTCCTCCGGGTGCTCCGGTTTCCTCCCGCAAGTCCCAAAAGACATGCTTGTTAAGTCAATTGGACATTTTGAATTCTCCCTCAGTGTACCCGAACAGGCGCTGGAGTGTGGCGACTAGGAGATTTTCACAGTAACTTCATTGCGGTGTTAATGTAAGCCTACTTGTGACACTAATAAAGAGTAAACCCAAACGTTGCTGAAATGGAAGGAGGAGCAGCTCCCTCTTCTTTTATGCAGGATGTATTAACCTCTTGTTGGGCCACAGTATCATGAGCACTGGTTGACTTCTTGCATTTGACTTAGTGTTGTGGAAAAAGAAAGACTTGCATTTATGTAGCATCTTTCATGAACAGAATTGGTCATCTCAAACGCTTTGCAACCATTAAAATACTTTCGAATGGTGTAACGTGGCAGCCAATTTATATGCACCAAGTTCCCACCACAGCAGTGGGATGATAATAAACTGGGGCGGGATTCCCCCCTACCCGGCGGGGTGGGGGGTCCCGGCGAGATGGAGTGGCATGAACCACTCTGGCGTCGAATCCTCCGCACCTTTAGGGGCCAAGCCCTCACCTTTAGGAGCTAGGCCCGGGCCGGAGTGGTTTGTGCCACGCCAATCGGCGCCGAAGGGACTCCGCTGGCCGGCAGAAGTCCGCGCATGCGCGGGAGCGTCAGCGGCTGCTGGCGTCATCCCCGTGCATGCGCGGGGGGGTCACCTCCACTTCGGCCATCGCGGAGGTTGATGGCTGATGCGGAGGGGACAGAGTGCCTCCACGGCACAGGCCCGCCTGTGGGTCGGTGGGCCCCGATTGCGGGCCAGGCCACCGTGGGGGCACCCCCCGGGGCCAGATCGCCCCACGCCCCTCCCCAGGACCCTGGAGCCCGCCCTCGCTGCCTGCTCCCGCCGGTAAGGGAGGTGGTTTAATTCATGCCGGTGAGACCAGCATTACAGCAGCGGGACTTCAGCCCATCGCGGGCCGGAGAATCGCCGGGGGGGGGCCCCGCCGACCGGCACGGCACGATTCCCGCCCCCCCTGATGACCCAGCGGGGGGTCGGAGAATCCCGCCCCTGATTTGTGATGTTGAATGCAAGATTAATATTGTCCAGGACAATGGGGATAACTCCCCTAATTTTCTTTGAAATAGTGCATTGGGATTTTTGTGTTCACCTGGGAGGCAAGAAGGGGCCTCAATTTAATGTCTCATGAAAGATGCCAACTCAAGCTGTGCAGCACTCCTTCAGTACTGGGGGATCTGACTTGATTTTAGTGCTCAAGTGCTGGAGTGGGACTTGAACTCGCAACCTTCTGACGGAGAACTAACTGAGCCATAGTCAGCACACAGTCAATTATTCAGTGTGACCCTGACAGTGAATCTGGGCATGACACTGAACCACAGCAACTTGAAATCTATTCCAGATTTTGTCCTTATTAACGTCTAAAAACAATGGGAATTAAATTAGACTTTATCTGTACCATAAAATGGGCAGTATCCTATTGACCGCCTACTCACTCGGTATCCAGTTCCCTTTACTTTAACATAACAGAATTTCAAACAGGGCCCCTAACGAGAAGATTCAAGATGAATTTCTCTTATTCCTACAACAGAACTCATTGGACAATGATCAGAAAAGGTACCCTGGTCAATTTTGCCCGTGCTAACTTAAATGTGATGTCAACTATGGCTCCCCTGCCATTTCCCAGAACTAGCAGAGATCATGACAAGTGATTGAATCTCATTTGAATAACTCAGGTACTTAATAAAATTGCCGAGCCTAATGGAGCCTCTATTACTTTAATTTGTTCAAACGACTTCATTATGTTTGGGGGAAAAAATATGGCTGTAAAAATATTAATTGACATTTTAAAAAATAACAACAAATACTTTGCCCAAGCAATGTTCTATCTTGTGGGGTCTCATTGTCTTCTTTTGTTGCATTTACACCGATGTTTATGCCTTTACTGAGGCATATACAGTTGCTTTCAGAACTAAAGAACAAAGTGTGCAGGAAGTTAAACGGAAATGTACTTAAAAAAAAAATCAGCTTTAAAAATAACCACAGCTGTTGCTAAGGTGATAGCCAGCTCAGCTCTGAGTTAGAGGGTTGAGGTTCAAGTGTCATTCCAGGACCTGAGCGCAAAATCAAAGCTGACACACCAGTGCAGTATTCAGGGAATGAAAGAGGTGCCATTTTTCAGGTGAGATTTTAAACTGAGGTCCCATGTGCTCTCTCAGGTGGATGTAAAACAGCCCATACTATTTCAAAAGGAGAAGGGGACTTATCCCCAGTGTTCCGGTCAATATTTATCCCTTAATCGATATTACAAACTAAACAGATTATCGGGTCACTTAGCAGAGAATATTCTGTCCCTGACAAGCTACCAGAATATTTATGTGACTGGTCTAGTTAAGTTTCTAGTCAATAGTAAGCTCCCCCAGAATGTTTATGTTAGGGAATTTAACATCAGCAATGTGATTTAATATCAAGGGGAGGTAATTACATTTTTGTTTTGTTGAAAATGGTCAGCCTGGCACTCAGAAACCCTGATTGTTGCATGTGGGAACAGAACGGTTCATTAGCTGAGGACTTGCAAATGTAACTGAAAATTATCAGCAAACATCCCTTCATGTGACCTTATGATGGAGGGATAGTAATTGATGAAGCAACTAAAGACAATTGAGCCTTGGACATTTCCATCAAGAACTTCTGAAACTCATGATAGCCGGGACTGAGATGATTGGCCTCCACAACCACCTTCCTTTGGTTTTAACAGCGACAGGAGAGATGGGGATAAATAAAGAGATTTATAATGAACAGAGGTTCTACGAGCGATGATTCCTCAACCCTTTGGGGAGCTGTTCTCAATGGGAATGCAGGTCAGGAATGAGGGGCACAGTATTGCAACTATACTGTATCTCATTCTTCCAATCCTTTCAAGTGTGTCTCCTCCCATTGAGATCAGAGATCACCCTTTAGTGGCCACAGAGGAGTCCAAACGAGATGTGTAAAGAAACCTGGTTTATTGTAAATTAAACTTCAGGTCCTAGCTTATTGTAAATTAAACTTCATGTCCCATCCTCGGCTCTCATCAGGGCCAGCTTTTATGTAAGAGTCCATTTACTCTGCTGGTGGGCCTCCGCCCCTCAGTGGGGAAGGTCGTATTCATGGGGAGGTTAATTGGTCCATCCTCATAGGTCTCGTGAAGGTTCTAACATCCCCTCCCCGCACACACAAAGGCTGAAGCCTCGTAGAAGGAAAATCGCATTCTAGTTTCCTCAGCCAGATTCAGCTAGTTTCCTCAAGCGCTTTAAGAACTCGATAACAGATTCCCCTGGAGACCCTCTCAGCCATGTTAAACTGGTAATGTTGCACAATGACAGACGGCTTGGGGTCATAATGGTTTGCCACTATTACAACCAATTCTTCAAAGGTTTTGGAGTCCGGGGCTGCAGGTATGCAAGACTTTTATCACGCTGAAGGTGGGGTTCCACAGGCAGTCAAGAGTATTACTGTCTGTCATTCAGCACCATTTATTTTAAAACATTTTTCCATTTAAGGGCAATTTAGCATGACCAATCCACCTACCCTGCACATCATTTTGGGTTGTGACGGTGAGACCCACACCGACACGGGGAGAATGTGCAAATCCATACAGACAGTGACCCGGGGCCAGGATTGAACCTGGGTGCTCAGCACCATGAGGCAGCAGTGCTAACCACTATGCCACCGTGCTGTCCGTGCCACTTACAGCGTTAGTCCTGAAAACGTATTGCATGAACTCTTGTATATTGCGTCCAATCCTCCACGCTAGAGTTGAATACATCGGGGCGGCAGGGTGGTACATTGGTTAACATTGCTGCCTCTCGGCGCCGAGGTCCCAGGTTCAATCCTGGCCCTGGGTCACTGTCCGTGTGGAGTTTGCACATTCTCCCCGTGTCTGTGTGGGTTTCGCCCCCACAACCCAAAGATGTGCAGGTTGGGTGGAATGGCCATGCTAAATTTTCCCTTAATTGGAAAAAAAAGAATTGGGTAATCTAAATTTATTTTAAAAAAGAATTGAATACATCAAGTTTCCCAGAGAGTGGTATTTTGAAATCAGTGCAAACCTTATTTTGGCAGTGCAGTAGGAGATGGCCATTCCTTTAGCAGCGCTGACTGTAGCTCCACTTTTACCCTTGTCACCAATTTAGGTTTATTTTAAGTGAAACTATATACACGGTGCATTTGAGGTCCCGAGCCGGGACTATACATGCTTGGCTTTCATCTGGGCCATTTTTATGTAAGAATCCAGTTACTCCGCTTATGGGCCCCTGTCCCTCAGTGGGGAAACTTGTATTCAACAAGGATCGTTGGGGGGGGGGCTAATTGGTCCACCCCTGTAGGTCTCTGGCAGGTGATAACACAACCTTTAATTTAGACTTGCTGAAATATCACTATCATTTGGGTTGATTATTTTTGTCTTTTTTTAAAGTATTTGTATTCAACAAAATTTTCAACATTTTCACAATATAGAAACAACCTCCAACAACCACGAACAAACAAAAAAATACCAAAACCCCCCAACCCTTCCCCCTCAGCAGTCAACGGTAATCAACTCCTGAAAGTGTCTGATGCACAAACCCCAACAATTGTAGAACCCCCCCCCCCCCCCCCCCCCCCCCAGCTCAACTTCACCTTTTCCAGGGTGAAAAACTCCAGCATGCCCCTCCGCTAGGCTGAGGCACAGGGTGGAGAAGCTGACCTCCACCCCAACAAGACCCGCCTGCGAGTGATCAGCGAGGCAAAGCCTGAGACATCTGGCCCCCCCACCCGCCTGCAGCTCGGGCCAGTCCAACACCCCGAATATGGGGCTGGATTTTCCGTAGCCCAATGGCGAAATCAGGATCAGCAATCGGGCAGAGAATGGATTCCGATGCCAGTCCGCCATGCTCTGCCCCTCCAAACCGACGTCACCGGGACACACGCCATTGCAACGGCTTCAGTGTGTCATTGGCCGGCCCACCTGCGATGCTCCTTTACCGACGGGCCACGTGTGGTCCCAGCGGTCAGGAACCCGGCGTGCCGGCTACGGACAGTACAGTGTCCAGCGCCGCCACACTCATCTGGGATCTGGCCCGCTGACGGGAGGGAGGGGGGGGGGGCTACAGCTAAGCTGGGGGGTGGCTAGGGGTTAGGATGTGGGTTCGCGGTTAGCAGGTTAGGGATCAAGCATGGCCGTCACCATGTTTTCCAGCCCGACTGGTGCAGGTTGTCAGCCCTGCGCATGCACGGCCCTGGACCCGGCGATTCTCTGGCCATTTTTGGAGCGGTCCGCGGGCGTGTCACGTGGCGCCATGCCATCCCTTCATTGGTACCAGAATCAGTGAACGGTTGAAATGAAATTACATAAAAATCACTTATTCTCACAAGTAGACTTCAAATGAAGTTACTGTGAAAAGCCCCTTGTCACCACATCGCGCCAATTCTCAGTTTGTGAAACTCCCACGGCACTTAGCCTCAGGAATGGAGAATCTAGCCCATGGTTTCTAGGGGACCGGGCTCCATATCCACATGTCAGACTCCCGGGTTTGTGCTAAACACTGTCCTCCAAAACATTTCCAGCTTATACCTGAACCATTCCCCCTTGCCAACCCATACTTCTCTCCCAGCTCTTTTAAACTTGCAAATCGCGCCCCAGGAACAAATCCTTCATTTCCTTAGTCTCCCTCTCGTCCCATCTCCATAACCTTGCATCCATCCACCCAACTGGAACCCATGATTCCCCATCGGCATCCTGACCCGGCCCCCAGCTTAAAGTGCTGTCTAAACTGTCTCCAAATCTTCAATGTGGCCACCACATTGGACTCACCAAATACTTTCCCGGGGCCATCGGCAGCAGCGCCGTTGCCATTGCCTGCAAACCCCACCCTCTACTGTTGCAGACACCTCTCCCAGTATTGATCCCCTTCCTCCACCTTTCACACCTCCCAGGCCCATCCAAACCTGTACAACCAGGTTCCAACAACCGTGGCCCGCACCCCACCACATTCCCGTTCACTAGCCAACCTCCACTTGCTAGTACGGAGGCCCCTACCCAAGCCCCCGCTCCTCCCATTCCCCTCCCCAGTAACCCGATCCCTAAAATACAGTGCAAAACTGCGCATCAGAAAAAAGAGATAAGCCCAATACACGTAAACAACTATAAACAAAGAGAAACTACACCCACCCATTCCATAAACAGAAAAATCAAACAACCCCTCCATCAAAACAAATGAGAATCAGAGAAAAAGAGAGATAAAGACAAAGCACAGTCCCCATCCCCTCAATCCAAATCCCAGTCCCATCTCTCATTTCAGTCCAATCCTTCAGGCTTCACAAACCCCTCCGCTGCCTCCACCATTTTGAAATAGAAATCCCTCGAGTTGTGTGTCACTCTCATCTTAGCAGGGTGGACCACTCCAATCTTCATGCCGTTGCTGTACAGTGCTGTCTTCACACGTCCAAAGGGCGCTCACCTTCTCGGCAACTCCGACTACAAGTTTTGGTATTTTCGTATACCAACGCCTTCCCACTTCACCTCTCGCCTCTGTTTCGCCCAACTCAGGACCTGCTCCTTAACATGGAACTTGTGGAAGCAGATTATGACTGCCCTTGGTGGCTCATTTGGCTTCGGCCTGAGAGGCTGATGTGTCATGTCCAACTCGTATTGGGAGGGTTCTTCCCCCCTGCCCCACAGCTCTGTCAGCATCTTTGCAAAGTACTCAGTCGACCTCGGGCCCTCCACTCCCTCCGGCAGGCCCATGACCCATAGATTTTGCCACCTTGATCTGTTCTCCAGGTCTTCACCTTAGCTCCACCATTGTTGGCCTCCGCCTCACCCATCAAGGTGAACTGGTCACTGTGCTGTGACAGAGCCTCCTCCACCCCTTTCTACTTCACTCCTTGCTCCCGCATCCCGACTGACGTCTTCAACAATGCCGCCTTTACCGGGACGATTGCCTCCTCCACCCTTCATCATGGCCATCATCCCCTTCCATATGCTTGGCCATTCCCCCGCCATTGCCTCAGTCCACTGTGACGGGAACCTACCCACCCAGCGATGCAACCTCCGTCATCTTTCTTCCTGCCGGACTCACCAACTCACTCGACGGCAGACATTTGCTCGCCCCCTTCTTTCCAGTATCCATCTTCTGGGTCTTTGACACCTCCCACCTTCTTCATACCTTCCTGCACCAGCTCATTCAAAAACTACCCCACAAACTGGGCAGGAAAGCCCAAAAACCGGAGCCTTGAGCAGGAGCCACCTGACGTGCGACCTCCACCTACATGCCGCCACCGGAAGGATGATTATTTTTATTTAGTAAATTATCTCAATTTTCCAGGTAGATTGGAAGGCCACCGTGTGGCTATTCTAGTGTACACATGGGCCAGTGAATGTTTGATGATGTTGAAAAGGAATGACCTTTTTTGGCCTTTTCTTGCAGAGTGTTACAGAATGTAATGGAACGCAAGCCAACATCATACTATATTCTTGCACTGGATGACTCAAAGCACAAGCTGAAAGAGATTGTCAAGGTAAACATTTAGAGATCTTTTCCTGAAAGAAAAACGTGCATTTATAAATTTCCCCAGGCTACTTCAAAGTGCTTTCCATCCAATATTTTGGACGTTTAGGGCAGGATAGGCTGTTCCAGCTGGCAGCACTTTCCAGTTCTGCCGACAGCGATCTCCCGCCATGTGATCCTGGTGACGGCACTGCGAACAATGGGAAACCCCATTGTCAGTCGCAGGATCATGCCACCAGCCAATGGGCTGCCTATGCAAAACATGCCGCGGAGAGGGAAGTGGAAAATCCCACCCTTGGTCACTGTTATAACTGTTAAAATCCAGTAGATAAGTTTCATGTATCCTATGGGGTATGTCAATCATGATAGCATATAAATACTTCTAATGTCAGATTGTTGCTTGCATTAACTTAATTTCAACCAGCAGAACATAATAAATGGGAGCAGGACTGGCCAGTTGGACCCTTGAGCCTGATCTGCTATTTAATAAGATCATGGTTGGCGAGGACGGTGTTGAGGGTGGTAGGATCCAGGGTCAAGCCAGGCTGGGGACTTGCGATTTTTGGGGTTGCGGTGGAGCCGGAGTGCAGGAGGCGAGAGAGGCCGGTGTTTTGGCCTTTGTGTCCCTAGTAGCCCGGCGGAGGATCTTGCTACAGTGGAAGGATGCGGGACCCCCAAGCGTGGAGACCTGGATCAATGACATGGCGGGATTTATTAAGCCGGAGAAGGTCAAATTCGCCCTGAGAGGATCGGTACAAGGGTTCTTTAGGCGGTGGCAAACTTTCCTCGACTTTCTGGCTCAGTAATAGGGTACTGGGTCAGCAGCAGCAGCAACGCGGGGTGAGGGGGGGAAAAGGGGGGGGGGGGGGGTGGCGTTGACTATGTTTATTTAATTTAAATTTATTTTTGTTCTATTGTTGTTTTTGGGGGGGTGGGGGGGAGGTGTGATACATGCGTTGCTACGATCTTGGGGGTGTTATACTTATTATGTTGTTTTATTGTTGCTTGTTATTGTTTGTTGTTATATTATCTGTAAAAAATTTCAATAAAAATTATTTTAAAAAAAAAATAAGATCATGGTTGATCTGATTGTGGTCTTAACTCCACCTTCTTGCCTGACACTATAACCTTTGACTCCCTTGTCGCTCAGACATTTACAAGGAGTCAACCTAGTGACCTTCTCTGAATTGCTTCCAATGCAAGTATATAGTCCTCCGTAAATAGCAAAATCGAAATTGTACATGGTACTCTAGGTGTGGTCTTAGCATTTCCCCTAGGACCATTGAATTCTACAGTTGTAACAAGACTTCCGTTTATACTCAATTCCCACCATGCAATAAAGTTCAACTTTCCATTTGCCATCCTAATTGCTTGCTGTACCTGCAAAATGTGTGACCAACCCTCCCTGCACCTCCATTTCCACAAAACTGGTTGAATAAGTCAGCCTTGAACTCATTCATTTATGGATCGGGAACTGGGTTCCTCACAATCCATGGAGGCCACTCCCCAGCCCTGAGCCCCTTGAGCTCTGGGAAAGCATGGGCTGTCCTCATTGCTGGCTGGAAATTCTTGTCAACATGGGAATGAGGCCGAAATAGGTTGCGTAATTAATTATAATTGGCCTCAATTGATTGTCCCTCATTTTCTAGTGGCCAACTGTCCTCCTCAAACAAAATGGTTTGGGATGGGGATCGTGGCACCACACTGGCATGGGGGCCAGTGCTGCAAAATTGAGTGCTTACCAGCCTCTGCATTGTTGGACATTTTGTCCTTGAGCGAACATATTGGGTATCTGTTGCAGTGCTTCATGTGGACCGTTAAAGTTGCATTGGCATTTTCAAAGAAATACAGAGTTCTTTTGGTGTCCTGATCCACATTTCTCTCAACCAATGCTGGTCATTTACCTCAGTTCTATTTGTGAGATGTAATTGGTGCCGTACATATGCCTCTTATGTTTATTTCAGTCAATAGACTTCAAAAATGATTAATTGCGTGAAGTGCTTTTGAGACATTTGGACATGATAATACAGACATTCCTCATATCATAGGATCAAGTTTTTATATGCATAGCAATTTAGTGATTGATTTCCTGGTCTGTATTGCTTAATTCTATCTTAAGACAGTGCCTCCAAATGCGAGGCAATGGGAGATCAGTAAAAAATAGTTTAATCCCAAATCCAGTACCTAGTAAATATAATTTATAATTATCCTAACAGGCGGTCAGCAAACTTGGACCTGGCAAGATCCAACATGTTCCTGAAGGAGATGCCCTACTCAGCTATGACTTGACAGTCAGTACACCATTTATTTTGATCTTTCACCATGCTCATGCTTAACTGTTGAATTTCTATTGTATTCAATAAAGTGACAAATTGGCTTTCCATGGCCTTTGCAGTTTTGCTAGTGTTGCCCATGTCCTGTGAACAAAGAAAGTAGGTTATTTCCAAAACATTTTCACTGCTGAATGTACCTTATTCTGCAGCTTATTTGAAAATCTTGGGCTGGTTTCTCCGGTCGCCGACCCCGGAATTGCGTTCGGCGGCAGGCCGCAGAATCCAAATTCCCGACAGAATCAGGGGCAGGGCAGCTTTCACGATGCTCGTCCCCTCCAAAGCTGCGTACAGAGGACACCGCACCATGTAACACGACCTCAAGCCATTGCCTGAGGCCTGCACCCTGATGTTCCGTCCCCGACTAGCCAAGTTCCCGATGGCGTGCGTCTCTCATGGTCTCACCCGTCGGGAAATCAGCGTGGCGGTTGCGGACTCAGTCCAGCACCGCCACAGTCGGGGGTGGGCCAATCCATGAGTAGGGGGGGACATTATTCGGGGCTGGGGGCACTGTGGTGGGGCGGTCCGGGGCCGCAACCCAGCCGAAGTGGGAGGCTATTTCATGGGCCGGGTCCACAACCTGCATCTGCCATGAAGCACGGCACAGCTGCTGGAGGACGCCACCATGCGCATGCATGGCCACGGACCCGGCAATTCTCCAGGCTGTATCGGCAGCTAGAGCGGGTGCTCTACGCTGCCATCCTACTAGCCCCCAGCCAGACGGAGAATAGGTGGCCTTTTTGCGTCAGTTTTCCTGGCGTAAAATGCCACCGTTCCCTCGCTGGCGTGGGAACATAGTCTCCAAATCAGAGAATCCAGTCCCTTATTTATATGGCCTTTGTTTCTGTAAGCTGCACTTACTGCTGGGAAGGGAAAGGGCAGGAAGAAAAAGAAGTTGGCTAAGTAGATTGAAAGGAAGACACAAGGCCGGAGAATGTGGGAAGCCAGAATATAAATAAATTGGAGGCAATTTCAAGTTGGCTGGCTGACTTAAGAGGGAGCAGAATAAAACTCGACAAATTATCGGAAGAGAAGGCATGAGACAGGAACAGTTGCAAACATGCTGTGGGTGTAAGAGAGAGGGAGGAGGTGACACTGGCTTATTTTCTACAAATATTTCAAGTAGTGGGTATAGCAAACTATAGAATACAGAAACAGAGAGGAGCTCCTTCATTATCTGAAAAAGAAAAGCCTTGCTCATGTGTTCAGTGGCATAGAAACAGAAAATGCTTGAAATATCCAACAGATCAGGCATCATCTGTGGAGAGAAACGTTTAAGATCCATCGTCCTTTAGATTTCTGATAATGTAGTCTTTGACCTGAAGTGTTAACCATAGAATCCTTACAGTGCAGTAGGAGGCCATTGGCCCATCAAGTCTGCATTGACCCTCTGAAAGAGCACCCCTTTTAGGCCCATTCCCCTGCCCTATCCCCACCTAGCCTGCACACCCCTGGGCACTAAGGGGCAATTTTGTATCATGGCCAATCCACCTAACCTGAACATCTTTGGACAGTGGAAGGAAACCGGAGCACCCAGAGAAAACCCACGCCGACACGGGGAGAACGTGCAGACTCCACACAGTCACCCAAGGCCAGAATTGAACTTTGGTCCCTGCCGCTGTGAGGCAGCAGTGCTAGCCACTGTTGCACCGTGCTGCACTCCTTTAACTTTATTTCTCTCTCCACCTGCTGAATATTTCTGGCATTTTCAACTTTTATTTCAGATTACCAGCATCTGTAATATTTCACTTTTTTGACATGTTGAGTGGGCTTGTTTCACCAGAACCTTTCACCTTGCACACCTGGGACATTGCCAGTGTAATTTTAGCTTCACCCACAAGACAAAACTTACTTGAAGCATTTCCTTTATTTAATTTCATCTTTCAAAAGCCAAAGTTTAAGTCTTTACATTTGCTTTCTGTTCCAACAGCAATCGGATATTGATCAATTGTTGGTGAATCTGACAATGGAGGCCTTTTACATCAAGGAAAACTTCAACATTCACTGGGTGGCTGAAGCCGGCATTGTGGAGAACATTCAGAACCTTATCAAAGAATTCAAGCAATCTCGAACGCTTCTGGTAAAGTGGTTCATTATCTCAGTGATTTATAATTTCTCGTGGAGATCTTTTTACAGTATTTCACCAGGCTATTTAAATATCTGGAATTTTATATTCTTCTTCATGTTTATTTCCTTCATATATAGAAAGACTGAACTGTTGGGAAAGCAGAAGCAAACGCACTCCAATGGAAGGGCATCAACTTGAACTGTTAACTTTGTTCCTCCCTTCACAAACGCTGCCCTGCCTGCTGAGTGTTTCCAGCATTTTCAACTTTTATTGCACTCAGTAAAGATGTTTTGTCACCACCCACACTCACCTACTTTGGGCCATTCATTCTTTCCCTATGGACAGTGAGAAACCTTACTGTTATTTTGATCTGGATATATACTGAAAGTTAGAAGTCTTACAACACCAGGTTAAAGTCCAACAGGTTTGTTTCAAACACGAGCTTTCGGAGCACGGCTCCTTCTTCAGGTGAAGGAGCCGTGCTCCGAAAGCTCGTGTTTGAAACAAACCTGTTGGACTTTAACCTGGTGTTGTAAGACTTCTTACTGTGCTCACCCCAGTCCAACGCCGGCATCTCCACATGAAAGTTAGAAGAGTATGGTGTTTATTTCTATTGTGGTCCCCTGCCTCTCCAATTTTTCCCATTCTGTTTCGAAGACCTTGGATCATTTTGGATTACAGTTGGCATCCCTCTGTTATCTCATCCAAATGACCATTCTTTATAGGTGAACCTCGACCAGGGCTGTTCAAACCTTCAGCCAGTGCTGCATGCAGTTCCCAAGTGCTGGCAATCTGGTCCGCAAAGTAACTCTGCCCATATTTATTTTTACATTTCTCTTTACCTGGTTTGAATTTTATGGGCCTGAATGTTTGAAATGCATTGCTTTTTAACATCTCTGCTTCATTGCTAAATAACTTGTAAATCAGAGTACCCCTCTGGGCCCTACAAGGAAAGACAAGACTTCTCATCCCTCTCAGATTTCCCTCCAACAAAAACTTCCTGAAGCCCCTTTGCCTTTTCCCCACATCTTCTGTGCTGGAGGCCAATAATTACTTCCCACCTTTCCACATGGGTGGGGAGTGGACTGAAGCCTGGGAGTTAAAATACTCACCCCACCATTCAGCCACCCAAAACCCACCGGAAGTTAAATTCGGAGCCTGTCAGTTTGCTAAATTAGCCAATAAGTCATTTCAGCCCCGCTACTTCCATGTTTGTTTTCTGTCTTCCCGCTGAGGAATATTTGCTTTATTTTCTCTGAAAGCCTTGTAGGATGTCTTCACAAATGCACAAATGTGTTTTGGTAATTATTTTATTTTTCACAGCCGCTAAAAATCGCTATTCTGGGACCCCCTGCAGTGGGGAAAAGCTCGGTGGCAGAAAAGCTGGCCAAGTACTACAAGCTACACCATATCAAAATAAAAGATGTCATTGAAGAGGCTATAGCAAATCTGGTATGTTTACTCTAACTTGACATAAGAAGGGTCAAAAATGAGAAAGAATCACTTGACCCATCTTAACTCATCCTTCCAGTTCCTTCACTTTCTAATTGGACCATCCAATTTTATGTTTAACAGTCCCACTGTTCTTGTTTCCTCTACCCTGCCTGGTAGATTATTCCCCACACAATTCACTTTGTGAGCAAACTTTTTATTCCTGAACTAAGTTTAAGTTTACTTTGAATTAATTTCTATTCATGCCATCTGCTCCATTTCCCCCCGGCTCACTTTGAAGCAATAAACTAAACTGTGTTATATATTACATGTGTCCATGTGATCCACCTTAATTTCCCAATGTGGCAAGTGTAACACTTGAGCTTCCCTAAACCTTCCTCACACCTCATCCCATTTGCACAATTGGGATCATTGTTATTTCTCTGTGGTCACTTACCCCTGTGCAAACTTCATTGGTCGGCTTTTCCAGACATATTGCAATGTTACAAGCATGCTGTTTTCTGGGCTTTTTTTGCAAGTTTATTTTTCTCCTGGATAGCTAGAGCATGGTTTTATGGGTGCCAGTCTCCCTCAGGCACCTCATCAATGTGTCTGTTCTTTATGTGTAAGCGGAGGGTAGCAACTGGCAGCAAGTTATTTAACCATGGGTGAATCACGGTCCTGTTATCTGCGGATGAACCGCACACTTCATGTTCTTTCCAGAAAAGGAGTTGCTGGCTAGCAGTTGATCTGTAAACTATGGTTGTTCCTCCCTTAGCCCAGAGGCACTGAAGCCAATTGGGCATACTTTCTTCCACCCTGACTGAGATATGTGACTCAGTACAGACCAGCAGTGGCCGATGCCAACATTGCTTTTGCCAACGGAACATTTGTGGGTTAGCTGAGGCCCACTTTATAAAGATAATGTTGGTTATTTTTACAGCTTTGAGGGTGGCACAGTAGCTCAGTGATTAGCACAGCTGTCTCACGTCGCTGAGGACCCAGGTTCGATCCCGGCCCCGAGTCACCGTCTGCGTGGAGTTTGCACACTCTCCCCGTGTCTGCTTGGGTCTCACACCCACAAACCAAAGATGTGCAGGATAGGTGGGTTTGACCACGCAAAATTGGATTTTGAAAATGAATAATTGGAAAAAACTAATTTGGTACTCTTAAATTAAATTTTTTTTTAACAACTTTAGTGTTTGAAACTAAATATTCATCATTTTAGGAATTAAAAACTACACAAACTGATATGGAGGAAGCTGAAGAAACTGAAGAAGAAGGTGATGACCTGGCAGTCAGAGATGCTCAGGAGCTCCTTGACCAAGTCAAAGAAAATATGGACCAAAATGGTGGTAATAATTGTTATTAGGTTTTTTTTGCATTTATCTTTACCTATGTATAAGCCAAGATAAGGTTGCAAAACCTTTTAAATGTTGTATTAAACTGTAAGTCCATATGTGGCCAGGCAGGTGCAGTGCGTAGCTCCCTCTCACCACACCAATTCAATAGGTTATTTTATTGATTCTTGCCCTTTAGCTTATTTCAATCAATACCTAATGTCAGGACAAGATTGTATTGTGAACTGCTGCCCATTAGCAACCTGATTAACTTTAGTCAAAATTAATTTCCTTTGCAGTTTGGAACTGATTGATGACTTTCCTGGGTTTTGTAACATTGGCTTGGATTATTGCCTGTGTCCCTCTACCCACCCCTATGGCTTCTTATATCCTGCATGCAATCTATGCCTCTCTATCCGCCCTCCATGGCCCACTTAAAGCCCCCATACTAACTCACTGCCAACCCATGCCCCCTTTGCCCTTATACTCTCCATGTGAACTCACTCAGCATTTGCCATGGGCAGACCTCAGGAGTGTTAAGAGGATCCACACCAGTTGGTGAAATAAAAACTAAAACACAGAGCGTTTCCTTGCTGAGAGAGCTTATTGACTTTGTTCAGTGTGAATACTCAGCGTATAGACTCAGTGTCCCAGCTATCCTTATTTATAGTCTCTCAAAATTCAATAGTTATTTTTTTTCTAATAAAGATAGATTACCCAATTTGTTTTTACTAATTAAGGGACAATTTAGCGTGGCCAACCCACCTAGCCGGCACATCTTTAGGTTGTGGGGGTGAAACCCACGCAAACACGGGGAGAATGTGCAAACTCCACACGGACAGTGACCCGGGCCGGGATCAAACCCGGATCCTCATGAGGCAGCAGTGCTAACCACTGCACTACTGTGCTGCCCCCGAGAAATGAACAATTGTTGCAGTTCACCCATGCACTCTTTGAATGTTTGGCATTGCTTATTGTTAAGAACCACTGTGCCAACGTGTCGCCCCCAAAAATCAATAAATTAAACAAAAGACAAAAAAAGGAAAGGGACACCATAACAAAAAATCAAAACTTAAAATATTCCCAACCCTATTTATATTTGTTCAAATTCCCTTCACCTGTTTCCTTTAACCATGTAATTGTCAAACCTTAATAAGACATCGACAAATAGCCAGGCTGAGATGAAATTGAATAAATTCCAAGTACTGTATCTATTTAAGACTGTACTACATAAAACCCACTCTTACTGTTAAAGACCCATTCCATACATTTAAACCTCTTGAAGTACTTAATCCCTTATGGAAAAAAACATTCATATCCAAAGCCCAACGTTAAGGACAGCTAATCTCTTATTTTTTTAGAAAATATTTTACTGAGGCATTTATAATTTTAACAATTTTAACCACCAGGTATGAGAAGGAAGAAAACAAGATAAACATCACACCCACCCAATAACAAATACAGTTAATCTCTGAATAAAATCTGAGAGCTGTCAAGCAAACTGTAAACTTGCAGGCCCCCCACTGTGATAATGATGGGTTGGAGAAGGAGTCAAGCAGTAATAATACTATAATGACATTTCTCAAATTATCTGTATATCTCTTGCCCAAAACCTTAAGTATGTGTCCTCTAGTTCTTGTACCACCACTAATGGGAACAGCTTGTCTTTGTTTACTCTATTTACACCAGTCATAATCTTGGACACATCTGTCAAATCACCTCTCAATCTCCTTTGCTCCAAGGAGAACAATACCATCTTCTCCAATCTAACCTTGTAGCTAAAATCTCCCATCCTTGAAACCATTCTCGTAAATTTCTACTGCACCATCTCAAGGACCTCACATCATTCCTTTAGTAGCTTGAGGAAGCCAGTGGTAAGAGAACAGAGATTTATTTAACTATTTACAACATTCTGCTTAAGGCAGCAACTCGCTCCCAGTACAGTCCTTGCTGGGAGAACTAACCACATCTGGCCCTGCTTTGGCCCTGCTTATTCCGTTTGTAATGAGCCCCCTATCTGGGAAGCTCCTACTCCACGAGATCAACAATGGTTTCCCCCCCACCCCCAGTCCTCATTGGGGGGGGTATAACAATTCCTAACGTGTGATGACCGGAACAGAATGTAATACGCTTGCTATGGCTGAAACGTAGATTTATAAAGATTCAACATAACTTCCCTGGCTTGTACACAATCCCTCTCTATATGAAGCCCAATATTCCATATACTTTTCCAACTGCTCTCTGGTTTGGAGAAAAATGCATTGCCTTTTGCAATCTAACTGATGGACTTTTTTGCTTTAAACTTTGCAGGTCGCCTGGATGATTCTTTCGTCATCAAGTTTATGAAGGAGAAACTGTCATCTATGCCATGCCAGAACCAGGGTTTTATTCTTGATGGCTTTCCTAAGACCTATCTACAAACCAAGGAACTCTTCACTGGTAAGCTTTGTACACATTAATACAATTTCACAGTTGTCATCTTGAATTGCAGTTGGCCTCAGTGCAGCCTGACATGCAAGCCCAAAGGCACACATTGATGCTGATTAGCTGATTGTAATGAGGCTGGGGATGGATGCAAGTAAAGGAACATCCCATGATTACTATTTTTTTCAGTGTGTTTTAAAACAATATCAAATCCCGTTGATTGCTTTTTTTTTATTCCATCGTTCAATCTACCTGTCACAATTACAATGCACAGCTCAAGGTTGTTGTGGAAAATCTTGCCTGGATGAGTGCAGCTCCAACGACACTCAACAAGCTCAACACCATCTAGGTCAAAGCAGGCCACTTGATCAGCACTCCATCTACCACCTCAAACATTCACTCCCTCCACCACCAATGCATAGGGGCAGCAGTGTATGCCATTTACAAGATGTGCTGCAGCAAGCAGTATTGTCGCTGGACTAGTAAGTCAGAGGAGGAAAATGCTGGAAAATCTCAGCAAGTCTGGCAGCATCTGTAGGGAGAGAAAAGAGCTAACATTTCAAGTCCGATGACTCTGATCCGCAGTAATTTACTTTTATTTAGTAAGTCAGAGACCCTGGATAATGCTCTGGAGACCTGGGTTTGAATCCCATCAAGGTAGATGGTAGAATTTGAATTCAATAAAAATCTGGAATAAAAGTCTAATGATGACCACAAAATCATTGTCAATTGTCGTAAACACCCATCTGGTTCACTAATGTCCGAAGGGAAGGAAATCTGTCATCCTTACCTGGTCTGGCCTACATGTGACACCACTATTTAGAAGTTTCCCTCCAGACTACACATCATCTTGACTGGGAACTATAACGCTGCTCCTTCACTGTTGCTGCGTCAAAATTCTGGAACTCCTTCTCTTAACACATCATGAAGACTGCAGTGTACAAGGAGGTGACTTACCAGCACCCGCTGAAAGGCAATTAGGGATGCATACTAAATGCTGAACAAATAAAAAGGCAGCATGAAGTTTACAAGCTGACACCATTGGAAGGAAGAGGCATGGGAAATACCACATTGTGATCCCCATGCTTGTTTTCAATTTTGCAGCATTCACCTCTGTTCCTGTTCTCTTTCTCAGCTCTCCCCAACCCTCTAATTCTTTCCTTTTCTGTCAATCGCAGAAAAATAACAGAAGGACAAACAGACCACTGCAAAATGCAGTGCACTGTTGCAGTATGGTAGCAGAGTAGTTAGCATAGTTGCTTCACAGCTCCAGGGTTCCAGGTTTGATTCCCGGCTTGTGTCACTGTCTGTGCGGAATCTGCATGTTCTTCCTGTGTCTGTATGGGTTTCCTCCGGGTGCTCCGGTTTCCTTCCACAGTCCAAAGATGTGCAGGTTAGGTGGATTGACCATGCTAAATTGCCCTTAGTGTCCAAAACGGTCAGGTGGGGTTACTGAGTTACAGGTGTGGGGTTAAGTAGGGTGCTAATTCCAAGGGCCATTGCAGACTTGATGGACAGAATGGCCTTCCTCTGTACTGTAAATTCTATGACTATGACTCTAAAATAAATAACAATGTGAATCTGAGTGCTGGATGCAATACATTCTAGATGAAGCTAATGAACCTGACCCTAATTCACACCGGCTGCCATGTTACTCTCTGGAAAAATAGTAAAATAGTACAGGAAAAATTGCATGTGAGGCACACAGAGACAGTGGGGAACAAACAGAAGGGAGGAGAGATAAATAGATGGACTGTGACAGAGAACAGGATAGAGAAAGAGTGAAAGCATGAATAAAAACAAACAGAAATAACTTTTTTAAAACCCAGACAGAAAGGATAAAACACAAATGGAAAGAGTTAGAGACTTGGAGAGAACTGAAGAACAAAACAAAAACAGAGACAAGGGCCACAAATTTGAAAAGGGGCAAGGGAGTTATTATCCTGAACCTGTTACCTCCGATTGTGGCAGCACGTAAACATGCTGTCTGCTAATTTTAATCATTGTAGCGAGAAGCCAGCACTAATTGCTGTACGTATGAGCAGAGGGTACAAATTTTAAAAAATATATAAATTTAGAGTACTCAATTCATTTTTTCCAATTAAGGGGCAATTTAGCATGTTCAATTCACCTACCCTGCACATCTTTGGGTTGTGGGGGCGAAACCCACGCAAACACGGGAGAATGTGCAAACTCCACACGGACAGTGACCCAGAGTCAGGATCGAACCTGGGACCTCGGCGCCGTGAGGCCGCAGTGCTACCCACTGCGCCACTGTGCTGCCCTAGAGGGGGCAAAATTAAGGCCAGCATGAGTTAAAGCCAGCCGGCATCCCTTAAAGCAGAGGTGCAGTTTGATTGGGACATGTATTAGAAGTTGATCTAAAAGTGATTTTGACTCAGCAGCAGCAGCGGCGGCGCTGCTCGCCCCTCTCGGAGGCTGCTAATGATTTCTCCGCCCCCCTCATTGGGGAAGCTCATACTCCCATAGGATTGTGGGATTGTCATTAGTCCCCAGCCAGTGGTAAGCAGGCAGGTTATAACAGTGGCATGGAGCAGGCTCCAAGATTTCCCGAAACCGCCCTGGAGGCCTTTTTGCAGGAGTTGGAGTGGAGGACTAACAACATCAATCCACAAGGATTCAGGAGGCTTTCCAGACAAAAGTTTTTTTAAAATATTTTATTCAGGCATTTGAATAAACAAACAACAAACAGAATGAATGAAAGCAGAAATGAAATTATACAACATAATAAATAACCAACACCCACTACCCGCCCCACCCCGCTGTACCACATCCTCCAGTCCTGCCTTCCCCATTTTAACCCCTTTAACCTCAACTTCCCTCTCCACCCCTAACCCTCTGCTGGCACCTCAGTCCTCCATTAAGGAGCCAACGAATGGTTTCCACCTCTGAGCAAACCCATCGACTGACCCACTCAAGACAAACTCGATCCTTTCCAACCACAGGAATTCCACCAGGTCACTCACCGAAACCCCCGCTTTCGGCGGCTCCAAGTCCCTCCACCCAAGCAAAATCCGTCTCTGGGCTATCAGGGAGGCAAAGGCCAAGACATCGACCTCTCGTCCCCTGGACGCCTGGGTCTTCCGACAACCCAAATATCGCTACCCCTGGTCTCAGGGCCACCTTCACCCCCAAGACCTCGGACTTAACGTCCCCAAACCCCTTCCAGAGCTCCTTCCCGTATCAGCCTCCCCGAACAAACGCCGGAATGTGGCAACTAGGGGCTTTTCACAGTAACTTCATTTGAAGCTACTTGTGACAATAAGCGATTTTAATTTTCATTTTCATATCATTTCATTCAGTTTCGGACCAGCCCAGAACATGTGGACATGATTCACATACCACCCCGCACCCCTCCCACACCTATCCTCTACTCCCTCAAAGAACCTACTCATCCTTGCCACCGTCATATGGAGACAGTTGCCTTCATTGGAGTAGCCATGGATGAAGCCATGGTCATTGGCAGAGCTGAAAGATCAAAAATCATAGAATCCCTGCAGTGCAGAAGAGGGCATTTGGCCCATCAAGTTGTACCAACCCTCTGAACAAGCACCCTACCCAGGCCAAACTCCCTCACCCAATCCCCATAACCCCACTTAACTTTTGGATACCAAGGGGCAATTTAGCATGGCCAATCAACCTAACCTGCATATCTTTGGACTGTGGGAGGAAACCCAAGCAGACATGGGGAGAAAGTGCAAACTTCACACAGACAGTCATCCAAGGTCGGAATTGAACCTATGTCCCTGGTGCTGTGAGGCAGCAGTGCTAACCACTGTGCCATCTTACAGCCCAAATGACAGATGACAGTATCTTCATACCTAGCCCTCATTCTCACTTCCACTTCCGCATCCCACAATTCCTTCTGATTCACAATCTGCAAATGTGGTAAGCATGTACCTTTTGCTCCCCCCCCCCCCCTCTTCTCACAACAACCCTACCTTTTGCGCCTTTCTTCTTTCACATCCTAAGAACTGCAAACTGGCCATTTTAAAATTAATTTATGGGATATAGGCATCGTCGACAAAGCCAGCATTTGTTGCCCATCCCTAATTGCTCTTGAGAAGGAGAAGGTGATGGTGAGCTGCCTTCTTGAACTGCTGTAGTTCATGTGGTGTACGTATATGCATAGTGGTGTTAGAAAGAGAATTCCACATTTCTAACCCTGTGACAGTGAAGGAACAGCGCTATATTCCCAAGTCAGGATGGCGAGTAGCCTGGATGGGAACTTTCAGATGGTGGTATTCCCATGTGTCTTCTCTTTTGTCCTTCTAGATGGCAATGGTTGTGGATTTTGAAGGTGCTGTCTCAGGGGCTTTAGCTCCTGCAGTACACCTTGTCGATGGTACACACTGCTGCCACTGTGTGTTGGTGGTGGAGGGAGTGAATGTTTGTGGATGGAGTGCCACTCAAGTGAGCTGCTTTGTCCTGAATGTTATCAAGCTTTTTGAGTGCTGTTGGAGCTGCACTCATCAAGGCAAGTGGAGAGCATTCTATCCACTCCTGACCTGTGCCTTGTAGATGGGGAGGCAGGAGGTGAGTTACTCACTGTAAGATTAGTCAGTTTCTGGCCAGCCCTTGTAGCTGCATGTGGCAGGAAAAGAAAAGAAAGAGCAGGAAGACTAAGGAAAGAAATACTATCCTCACATTTGCGCCAATAGCTCAGACACTGATACTGTATGATGCTTTCAAAAAGCTGAGAGGCATGATTTGCACTTGGTGAGACACAGGCCCAAGGGGCCTGCAGTCAGGGCAGGGGATGAGGGTATAACAGGTGCCTTGTCACCAGATGGCGAGGTCACCATCACTCACCTACAAATCCTGCCGCAGTAGGCTCGATGGATATGCACGTGCCAGAAAGCCTGCTGTCAATGTCAAGGAGCATGGAAGAGTCTTTCACAAACTTAGTACACAAGGATTTTACACAGAGCTTAGGATCCAGTGTGGAAATGATGGCCAACTCCGTTAGCACTTGTGGAGATAACCTTGATACCTAGTTAATAATTAATAGTTAATAGTTGATACCTCAATTTCCATTCTATCACCAGCAAGAGCCATCCAATATTTCCAATATATCCAATGCCTCCTCTTTGATGTCAACATGATCCAGACTGTCCACACACCTTACCCAAGAACAGCGGTACCACATTAGCTATTCTCCAGTCCTCTGGGATCTCACCTGTAGCCAATGAGGATACATAGATGTCAGTCATGGCCCCAGCAATTTCCTCCCTTGCTTCCATCAGTAATCTGGGTTAAATCCCATCCGGCCCAGGAGACGTATCTACCTTAATGTCTTTTTAAAAATCCAATACCTCCTCTATGATGTCAACATGAGCCAGACTGTCCACACACCCTACCCAAGAATCATCTTCCACAGAGTCCTTTTCTTTGGTGAACACTGATGCAAAGTACTCATTTAGTGCCTCGCCCATTTCCTCTGGACAGCACGGTAGCACAGTGGGTAGCACTGTTGCTTCACAGCTCCAGTGTCCCAGGTTCGATTCCCAGCTTGGGTCACTGTGGGCGGAATTCTCCGCAAGGCCCGACACCGTCGTGAAACCCGGAGAGGTTCACGACGGCGTCAGAAGCCTCTCCCGGCCCCCTATTCTCCCCTCCCCGGGGGGATAGGAGGGCCGTACCGGGAAACTCGGCCGCCGGGCCTTATCCCTGGTTTCAAGGCCCAGCGCGCCAATAATGACGCTGCGGCGGCGCCTAATGACATCAGCCGCGCATGCGCGGGTTGGACAGCTCAAACCCACGCATGCGCGGTTGCCGTCTTTCCCCTCATCCGCCCTGCAAGACGTGGCGGCTTGATCTTGCGGGGCGGCGGAGGGGAAAGAGTGCGTCCCCTTGAGACGCCGGCCCGACGATCGGTGGGCACCGATCGTGGGCCCATCCCCTTCCGAGCACAGTCGTGGTGCTCGATCCCCGATCCGCCCCCCACAGGCCCCACACTTATCTGGTGCGCCATGTTCACGACGGCAGCGACCAGATGTGGTTGCCGCCGTCGTGAACAGGTCGGGAACGGCAGGCCGCTCGGCCCATTCGGGCCGGAGAATCGCGGGCCGCCGTGAAAAACGGCGGCCCGCGTTTCTGCGAGCGGCATGTCGCAAAACCGGACACGCCATTTTGGGGGGGGTGAGAGAATAGCAGGAGGTGCAGGAGCGGACCTCCCGCTATTCTCCCACCCATCGTGGTTGCGGAGAATCGCGCCCTGTCTGTGTGGAGTCTGCACGTTCTCCCCATGTCTGCGTGGGTTTCCTCCAGGTGCTCCGGTTTCCTCCCACTATTCCCGAAAGACGTGCTGTTAGGTAATTTGGACATCCTGAATTCTCCCTCTGTGTACCCGAACAGGCGCCGGAGTGTGGCGACAAGGGGCTTTTCACAGTAACTTCATTGCAGTGTTAATGTAAGCCTACTTGTGACAATAAAGATTATTATTATATTATAAACTCTACCCAGATTGCCTCATTGCATGAGCCCTCTGAGATGCCCTCCCGCAGTACAGCTATAATATTTTCTTAACCAGTAATGCTACTCCCCCACCCGATTTACATCCCCCTATATCTCGCCTGTAGCATCTATATCCTCTAACATTCAGCTGCCAATCCTGCCCTTCCTTTAACCATATTTCTGTGATAGATTTGGATAGCATGTCACTTGGTGTGTCTGACATTATTATTCTTTCATGTGAAGTGGGTTTCATTGCTGCCTGGGCCAGCATTTGATTAATTGATTGATTGATTTATTGTCACATGTACCAAAGTAGTGAAAAGTAAGTTTCTGCGGCCAAGGGAACGTAAACAGTACATACACAGTAGACAAAAAGACTAATCGACAAAGAACATCGACAATAAGTAATTGGTTACAGTGTAGAACAAGAACCAAACAAAGCAAATACATGAGCAAGAATAGCATAGGGTGTCATGAATAGTGTCTTAAAGGGAACAGATCAGTCCGAGGGAGACTCGTTGAGGAGTCTAGTAGCTGTGGGGAAGAAGCTGTTCCTATGTCTAGATGTGCGGTCTTCAGACTTCAGTATCTTCTGGCTGATAGAAGGTTCTGGAAGATGGCAACGTCTGGGTGTGAGGGGTCTCTGATAATGCTGTCTGTCTTCCTGAGGCAGCAGGAGGTGTAGACAGAATCAATGGGAGGGTGGGAAGCTTGTGTGATGTGTTGGGCTGAGTTCACCACACTCTGCAGTTTCTTGCGATCTTGGGCCGAGCAGTTGCCGTACCAAGCTGTGATGCAGCCGGATAGGATGCTCTCTATAATAATAATAAAAATTGCTTATTGTCAAAAGTAGGCTTCAATGAAGCTACTGTGAAAAGCCCCTAGTCGACAATACCTGTTGAACCCGCACTGCTGGCATTTTTCTGCATTGCAAACCAGCTATTTAGCCCACTGTCTATGGCACATCTGTAGAAGATTGTGAGAGTCGATGCAGACAATGCCAAATTTCTTTCACTTCCATAGGATGCTGAGACGTTGTTGGGCTTTCTTGACAGTTGCATCAACCTGAGTGGACCAGGACAGACTGTTGGTGATGGTGACCCCCAGGAACTTAAACCAATGACCATCTCCACTTTGGAGCCATTTATGTAGATGTGTGTCGCACTATGCTTCCTGAAGTCGTTGATCAGTTCCTTGGTTTTGCTGAAATTAAGAGAAAGGTTGTTTTCGGTACACCATGCAACCAAGTGATCTATCTCCCTTCTGTAGACTGACTCGTTGTTGCTTGAGATTATGACCCACCACAATCGTATCATCTGCCACACAGTCGTTTGTGTATAGCGAGTATAGTAGAAGACTGAGCACACATCCTTGTGGGGCCTCAGTGTTGAGGATTATTGTGGAGGAGGTGCTGTTGCCGATTCTGACAGATTGCGGTCTGTTGGTGAGGAAGTCAAGGATCCAGCTGCAAAGGGAGGGGTCAATTCCAAGATTGCAGAGTTAGGTTATTAATCTTGTCGGGATAATGGTGTTGAAGGCAGAGCTGTAGTCTATGGATAGTAGTCTGACGTAGCTGATTGTTAGGGCCAGGGAGATATCACCTGCTGTGATTTATTACTCATTCCTTTTTGTCCTAAACTGAGTGGCTTGCTAGGCCATTTCAGAGGGCAGTTAAATCAACCACATTTCTGTGGTTCAGGAGTCACATGTCAACCCAACGGCAGATCTCCCAGGTGGGTTTTTACATCAGTCGACAATGGTTTAATGGTAATCTTTAGACTTTTATTTCTAGATTTTTATTGAATTCAAATTTCAACATGGTGGGATTCGAACCCGGTTCCCAAAATATTACCTTGGCCTCTGGATTACTAGCCCAGTGACAACACCACTCTGCCACTGCCTCTCCTTATTGGTCTGTTGGTTTACATGGATTGTTTACTTCCTGGGAACATTAGGATACAAGATATATTTTGTAACTTGTGTTATCCTTATAAATCTGTGTACATCTATGAAGATATAGATGGGGGTGAAGGAGTAGTGTATTATAGTTAATCTTTTCTTGTTTAATAAAGGTTTCATTCTATTTTTAAAAGTTAATCTGCAGCCTGTCCATCCATGTATCTAAACAGAAAAAGTTACGGACTATTGAGCTGGGATCCATTCTGTCCCTGATTGTCCAGCGGTAACATCAGCTGAGGTCATAACAAAAGTGGGGACTCTCTGCAGGACATTTTGAAACTTGGTGAATGGGTAATTGGATGCTGATCAATAATAATTTATCAGAGGGCAGCACAGTGGCACAGTGGTTAGCACTGCTGCCTCATGGTGCTGAGGACCGGGGTTCTATCCTGGCCCCGGATAACTGCCCGTGTGGAGTTTGCACATTCTCCCCGTATCTGCGTGGGTCTCATCCCCACAACCCAAAAGGTGTGCAGGGTAGGTGGAATGACCACGCTAAATTGCCCCTTTATAAAATAATTGTAATGATAATTCGTCAGGATATTTTGAAACACGGACAGTTACTGGACGCTCATTTGCTCTAGGATATGTTGTTGTAAGGAAGGATGAGCGAATTAATTTAAAGATGACTATGAATATATGGAGGTACTGAGATACTAGACATAGGAAGTGGAATTGCTTGTTAAAAGTTAATCGGCAGTCCTGCGACTCTGTTCATCCACGTCTCTAAACAAAAAATAAAAGTTACAGTCTATTGAGTACCATTCTGGTACCTGACTGTTCAGTAGTCACATCAGCTGGGATTGTAACACTGTATTCCTCACACACTTGTAGGATAAAGATTTTTAAGAGCTACTTAGAGATCTGGGTTTATAAGCATTGTCAAGCGTGGAATGAATTTAAAACATCAACCTATTGAGCACTCTTATTTCTGAGGAACAGGAAAATTGGAATATTGTGGGCTATGCCCAATATATTTTGTCTCCTGAGAGAGGTAAATAGTCACACAAAACTTCCAAAATGATAAGTCTATATCAAATGTCACCTTGCCTTGCAAAACACATATATATATGTGGAACATTATTAGTGATTTCATTCAATCCTGATTAGCTACATTCCAATCAGCACATTTCAGTGTCCTAGCAGCACAGACACCACTGTGTTCTTTAGAATCTGTATTAATCGGTATCTTTACTCATCCTTATTTTCTCTCACTCTATAAAGCAGTTGAAGAGGATGAAGAAGAAGAAAGTAATATAAACAAAGTACCACAATATGACAAAATGATTACTCCCGGTTAGTAATATTTCATTGCATTTATGATTTTATAAAGCTATCTCAGTCATGCTTTATTCTTTGTCATTTGCATCTTGCAAAATCCACTGTCTTCAATTGTGGAGTCAATCTGTTGGTGGTCCTATTTAATAGAGTTGAGGGTGAAAAGATCATTTGGCCAATCAGGTTTGCCCTCTTCATATTTATGATCTAACCCATAGTGGATTTTATTCCTCCTCTCAGCTCCGAAGGGAAATATTTGTTTGAAGCTGCCTGACCCTCAAAGGTAATCAAGGAAAGCTCCAGAATATTTTTTTTAAAAATAATTTTTATTGAAATTTTTACAAAATATAAACAACTCAACTCTATTAACAAAACAACCGCGGTAACACCCCAAGAACAATTCCCACCCAACTTCAAAAGCAACTACAAACAAAAGAAAAACAAAAGAACACCCAACAACAAAAGGGAAAGAGATAACACCCGCCACATCCCACAGACCCATGTACACAGTTCTCTGTCCCCCCGATCCAAACCCCCCCCCCCCCCCGGTTGCTGCTGCTGCCGGTCTATTTCCCTACCGAAGTCCAGGAAAGGCTGCCACCGCCTAAAAAACCTTTGGACTGATCCCCTCAGGGCAAAATTCACCTTCTCCAATTGATGAACCCCGCCATATCATTAATCCAGGCCTCCACGCTTGGGGGCCTCACATCCTTCCACTGAAGAAGAATCCTCCGCCGGGCTACTAGGGAGGCAAAGGCCAGAACACGGCCTCTTTCGCCTCCTGCACTCCCGGCTCCACTGCAACCCCAAAAATTGCGAGTCCCCAGCCTGGCTTGACCCTGGATCCCACCACCCTCGACACCGTCCTTGCTACCCCCTTCCAAAACTCCCCCAGCGCTGGGCACGCCCAAAACATATGGGCGTGGTTCGCTGGGCTCCCTGAGCACCTAGCACACAAAAAACCTACTCATCCTCGTCCCAGTCATGTGGGCCCTAGCTCCAGAATATTTAAACTTTACTGAAATTTAAACCTGTCATCTGGGCTTCCTCACCCTTGTTGAATTCACTTACACCAAAATTTCCTACGCCCTTTTAAAAAAAAAAATTCAGAGTGCCCAATTCATGTTTTCCAATTAAGGGGCAATTTAGCGTATCCAATCCACCTACCCTGCACATCTTTGGGTTGTGGGGGCGAAACCCACGCAAACACGGGGAGAATGTGCATCCCTTCTCCTCTGACTTTCCTGCATGCCTACCCTCACTCAGTTTCACATACATGAAAATTCTCAAGCCCACACAGATCACCACACTATCAGCTTTACCTTCTCTCTGCTCCTGAGCTCTCAATCATCAACGTGGCTACATCTGACTACTTCCTTAAATCTATTATCACCCACATCCCTTCCAGTCTCTTACTATCCACCCTTACAAAAAAATCTCACCAATTTACTTTTAAAAACCCGTATTCTTCTGAACCTCCACCTACCACATATTGAAGTCTCTGTTGCTTTCTCTCCACAGAGTTCATCTTTTCTTTGGATGCCTCCGATGAATTCTTGAAGAATCGCGCCCTGAACCTGCCAGAGAGCGTTGTTGTTGGAACCCATTATACACAAGATAGGTTCATGCGCCATCTTGCCAATTTCAGGGAACAAAATGCAGAAGATGAGACACTCCTTAATTACTTTGATGAGATTGAGATTCATCCTATACACATTGGTAAGCTTGATTGAGTCAGTAAAATGACTAACATAAGATACATGAGTAGGGGTAGGCCATATGGCCCTTTGAGAGTGCTTCGCATTCGTTAAAATCGTGGTTGAACTTCAACGCTAACTCCACTTTCCTGTCCTATCCCATGTCCCTTGATACGCTATGTGCTCAAAAATATTTCAAAGGGCGAGGCAATGCCAGGCCACCCCGCCCCATGAAGAACACCCAGAACAAAGAACAAACCACTGCCCGAGGGACCGCTCCAGGTGGGAGGCCAGGCCCCAGCACGAGGGAACGAGAGCAATGGAGAAGGGAGAGCAGGCGAGAGGGGTGCAGGGTAGGATGGGGCAAGAGCGGGCATAAAATCGTAGAGGCCAGGCAGGGGAGAAGCGAGACAATAACCCCCGAGAGGGGGGCCACCGTACTAGCAGGAAAGCTAGTGCCGGGGGCACGCAACAAAGCAGGGCCGCAGCGCACCCCCAACAGGGGGGAAGGCGCCAGGCAGGGGATGGGGGGGAACACCCGTCAAAGTCGGGAGAGCAAACGGGGACAGGAATAGGGGAAAGAGGGGCAAAGGAGGGGTATACGGGGGAGGAGGGAAAAGGGAGAGACGGGGCGGGGGGGGGGGGGGGGGGGGGGAAGGAGGGACAAAAGAGGCTATAAAAGGAACAGGGATACAAAGTGCCACAACCAAGGGCTCGAAACAATGAACCGCTGCAAGCACCCACCCAGTACGGTCTTTGAGCGAAGGGAGACCCCAGAGTGCAGGGGACTCCCCGCGTGGCAGACACACTGTGGACGGCCATGGCGGGTGCCCCAGAGACAAGTGGAAACCCGACCGCATGGGGAGAACAGCGACAGCAGCCATCCTGGACGGCCCCCTAACAAAGGGAAACCCCGGAAGGCAGGGCGCGTCCACCAGATAAGTATGGTTAATCCCACAGGAGCGAGGGGGCAGGAGCCCCCCACCAGAAGAGTCACCTGGAACGTAAGGGGACTTAACGGCCCAGTGAAGAGATCCAGAGTCCTCACCCACCTCAGAAATATGAGGGCCGAAATAGTCTTCCTCCAAGAGACGCACCTGAGGGAGCAGGACCAACTGCGGGTAAGAAAGAGCTGGGTGGGACAAACCTACCATTCCTGCTATGGGACAAGGGCCAGGGGGGTGGCGATCTTGATCGGCAAGAGGACGATGTTTAGGGCGACAAAGACGGTTACAGAACCGGGGGGGGGGGGGATGTCATGGTCAGCGGGGCCCTGGATGGGGCACCGGTAGTTCTAGTCAACGTGTACGCGCCCAACTGGGATGACACAAGTTTCATCAAAAAGACCATGGCAGAAATCCCGGACATAGCGACGCATCGACTAATTATGGGGGCGGGGACTTCAACTGTGTACAGGATCCAAAGATGGACAGATCAAACCCCAAAACGGGGAAAACCTCAAGCATGGCAAGGGAACTCAGTCACTTTATGGAGCAGATGGGAGCATTGGACCCCTGGAGGTTCGCCCACCCGGGGGAGAAAGAATTCTCCTTCTTCTCCCCAGTACACAACTTATACAACAGAATTGACTTCTTTGTGGTGGGGAAAACGGTGCTTCCAGGGATAGACAAAGTGGAATACTCCGCAATTGTGGTATCAGACCACGCTCCACATTACATGGACGTGCGGCTAGAGACGGGAATGGCCCAGCGCCTCACATGGAGGTTGGACGGTGCCTTACTAGCTGACAAGGCCTTCAGCGAAAGGATAGTGCGGGCCATAGCAGAGTACACGGAGGACAACCAAAACGGGGAGGTCTCACCCTCCACGTTCTGGGAAGCGCTAAAGCCGTACTAAGAGGAGAAATCATTGCCTTCAAAGCGCAAAGAGATAGGGAGGAAAGAGTGGCTAGGCAGCGGCTGATCGACTCCATACTGGAGGCAGACCGTAAATACTCCGAGGCCCCGACCGTAGAGCTCCTGGCGGAGAGAAAAGAACTACAAAGGAACTTTGACCTGCTCTCCACCAGGAAAGCAGTGCACCAACTCCGCCAGGCTCGCGGGACCCTGTACGAGTACGGAGACAAAGCCAGCCGCGTGTTGGCACACCAGCTGAGAAAGCAGGCAGCCACCAGAGAAATTGCGCAAATCAGGGGTACCGGAGGCTCGTGGGAAACAGAACCAGAGAAGATTAACAAAACCTTCAAGGCCTTATACCAAGAGCTGTACACCTCAGAGCCCCCAAGGGGGGAGGCTGGGATGAAACGGTTCCTTGATGGACTGGACATTCCAGTCGTGGGGGAGGGCAGAAAACGGGACCTGGAAGCACCACTAGCACTGGGAGAGATCATGGACAGCATTAGCTCCATGCAGATGGGGAAGGCGCCGGGACCGGACGGATTCCCGGCGGACTTCTACAAAATATTCGCGACAGCGCTGGCCCCGCACCTGCGGGAGATGTTCACAGACTCGCTAGCTAGGGGCACACTGCCACCCACGCTAGCACAGGCCTCTATCTCACTGATACCTAAGAAAGACAAAGACCCAACGGAATGTGGGTTATACAGACCCATCTCACTGCTGAACGCAGACGCCAAAATACTGGCCAAAATCCTAGCCAAAAGGCTAGAGGACTGTGTACCTGAGGTGGTCACAGAGGACCAGACGGGCTTCGTCAAAGGTAGACAGCTTACCTCGAACATCAGGGGCCTGCTGAACGTGATAATGACCCCCTCCGGGGAGATAACACAAGAGGTGATCGTCTCCCTGGACGCAGAAAAGGCCTTCGACAGAGTCAAATGGAAATACCTCATAGAGGTACTGGAGCGGTTCGGGCTTGGAACAGGGTTCACCTCTTGGGTAAAGCTCCTATACAATGCTCCCATGGCGAGTGTACGGACCAACAATACCAACTCCCAATACTTCCAGCTGCACATGGGAATCAGACAAGGATGCCCAATGTCCCTGCTGCTGTTCGCCCTAGCGATCAAACCGCTAGCTATCGTGCTCAGGGCAGCAAAAAGTTGGAGGGGGATCAGAAGGGGAGGGAGAGAGCACAGAGTCTCACTCTATGCAGATGACCTGCTCCTCTACATCTCGGACCCACAGCGCAGCATGGACGGAATCATTGCCCTCCTGAAAGAGTTTGGAGCCTTCTCGGGCTACAAACTCAACATGAGCAAAAGCGAGATCTTCCCAGTGCACCCGCAAGGGGCTGCCGTTCAAACAAGTCCAACACAAATTCCGCTACCTGGGGATCCAAATAACCCATGACAGGAAAGGGATCCACAAATGGAACCTCACCAGTCTGATGGAGGAAGTAAAAAAGGACCTGCAAAGATGGAACACACTCCCACTCTCTCTCGCGGGGAGAGTCCAGACGATCAAAATGAACGTACTGCCCAGGTTCCTCTTCCTGTTTAGATCCATCCCGATCTACATCCCCAAGGCCTTTTTCAAAGCGCTGGACAAACTAATCATGCCGTTCGTATGGGGGGGGGGGGGGGGGGGGGGGGTAAAAATGCGAGGATCCCAAAGAAGGTCTTTCAAAAAACAAAATCCAGGGTGGGGCTAGCCCTCCCGAATCTACAATTGTACCACTGGGCGGCAACAGCCGAGCGAGTAAGGGGATGGATCCAGGAGCCAGAAGCCGAGTGGGTGCGTGCGGAGGAGGCCTCCTGCGTGGGGATCTCCCTCCGGGCCCTCGCCACGGCAGCACTCCCATCCCCACCCAAAAAACACTCCAGCAGCCCGGTGGTGACAGCCACCCTCTAATCCTGGAACCAACTGCGGCAGCAATTTGGCCTGACCAAAATGTCGGACAAGGCTCCCATCTGCAACAACCATAGGTTCACACCAGCACTGACTGACGCCACCTTCAAAAGGTGGAGGCAGGACGGAGGGACACTGACAGTCAGGGGCCTATACATGGACGGCAGGATCGCTCACGAACACTGGACGAACTGACAGAGAAATTTTGGCTAGCCAGGGGGAACGAGCTACGGTATCTGCAGTTCAAAAACTTCTTACAAAAGGAGACAAGGACGTACCCACAACAGACACTACTGGAAGACCTACTGGACGCAAGTATCCTAGATAAAGGGAACTGTAGCGACATGTATGACCGACTGGTAGAAAGGGCCGACACCGTACTGGACGCAACAAGAAAGAAATGGGAGGAGGACCTGGTGATTGAGATAGGGTGGGGACTCTGGAGCGAGGCACTACATAGGGTCAACTCAACCGCCACGTGCGCAAGGCTCAGCCTGACGCAACTAAAAGTGGTACATAGAGCCTACTTAACAAGAACCCGTATGAGTAGGTTCTTCCCGGAGGTGGAGGATAGATGTGAAGGGTGCCAAAGAGGCCCGGCCAACCACGCCCACATGTTCTGGTCTTGCCCCAGACTCGTGGAGTACTGGACAGCCTTCTTCAAGGCCATGTCCAAAGTGGTGGGGGTGAGGGTGGAGCCATGCCCGAAAGTGGCGGTCTTCGGGGTCTCGGACCAACCAGATCTATTCCTGGGGAGGAGGGCGGACGCCCTTGCCTTTGCCTCCCTGATCGCCTGCCGTAGAATCCTGTTTGGCTGGCGGTCATCAGCACCATCCAGAGCTGCAGACTGGCTGTCCGACCTCTCGGAATCTCTCCAAATGGAGAAAATCAAATTCTCCATCCGAGGGTCAGACGACGGCTTCCACAGAACGTGGGAGCCATTCACGCAACTGTTCCGGGACCTGTTTGTGGCCAACGAACAAGAGGAAGAATAGCCGATTGGCCAAGAATCAGGGGAAAATGGTCGGGAATCGGGGGAAGGTAGCCGGGGCATGGAGGGGAGAGATGGACTGGGAGGCGGGAGGGGGGGACGGCTAAACCTGAGGAGGGAGGGGCGAACCACCGGGGGGGGGGGGGGGGGAAGACAGCTAAACCTGGGGAGGGGGAGGCGAACCGTGGAGAGGGAGGGGACGGGAGAGGAGGGCCGGCGGGATGGGGCGGGGGCAGGGAAGCGGGAGCCGGAGGGAGGACACGGGATGCCAAAACGTACATGACACATCCAGGAGCGGGGAACGAGGAGAATGGAGATGGAGGACGGGAGGAGCGGCAGAAGCGGGGTCGAGCGTGGGACGGCAGCGAGACCCGTCCGGGAGGGGCGGACGACAACAACACACAGCACAGCCAAATATCGCACACTGTGATTTTCTCCCCGACACACAAATGTGTGTGTGCCCCCCCCCCCCCCCGGCAGGCAGTCGCCTACTTACATGGTGTGGGTAATTTTGCCAGGTGTACAGAGCTGCCGCTGTCGAGCTGGTGCACAATACCCCACCAGTTATTCTATTTCATATTTTATTATATATTTTTTATGTTGGGGTGTGCCCTTCTCCTCTAAATATGTGTATATATATATGTTTCTTATTCTGTGTACATAATATAAATTATACCTTGTTCAAAAACCCAATAAAAACATTTATTAAAAAATACTTCAGCAGCAACCCGGGGGGGGAGGGGGGGGGGCGGGGGAGAGGGAGGGCTACAGGTTTGTTATGGGGGTTTTGCTCTCATGGTTTTATGCTTATTTATTTTTCTTGTTAATTTATTGTTTTTGTATTGGAAGGGAGGGGTTACTGTTTTTGTTGTTGAATATAAATTTTTTCAAAAAAAAAAAGTTGTCCTATCAACTTAGCAATGTCAAGATGGAAGTCTGAACCAGGAGACGTTAACATCACTCGGGACGACTTCCGATTGCGGCCATGTCCGACTAGGCCGCGCACACGGCAGCTCCCGCCGAGATCGGATATTTGGGCCCTTCAACGGAGCAGTATCGGCACTTTGGCGGTGATTCCCGGCGTGGCAGGAGACGCTGGAGAGATTCCCCTCACTGCTGCATGGAGGGAACCAGGAATGGGGCCGTCAAGAGAGCGATTGCAGGGAAGCGAGCTGAACGGGTCCAGGAAGACAAAATGGCGGCCAAACAGCGTGGGCCCAGTGGTCGAGAAAGCAGCAAGAGGTTTTGAGAAGCTGCTTCGCAAAGCTGAAAACACATGCTAGCCCCTATGAAGGCCTCCATGGAAAGGATGGTGGAGGTTCAGAAGGTACAGGAGCAGGCGATCAAAGAGGTGGAGAGAAAGGTATCTGACAGTGAGGATGAGATCCTGGGCCTGGCGGTCAGGGTGGAGGCGCATGAGGCCCTGCACAAGAGATGGCAGGAGAGACTGGATGACCTAGAGTATACGTCTAAGAGTCAAAACCTGCGGATTCTGGGCCTCCCTGAAGGTGCGGAGGGGGCGGACGCGAGCACATATGTGACTACAATGCTGGGGACGCTGATGGGCGCGGGGGCCTTCCCGTGCCCTTTGGAACTGGACAGGGCGCACAGAGTCCTCGCGAGGAGGCCTAGGGCGAATGAACCACCAAGGGCCTTGGTGATAAGGTTCCATTGCTTCACAGGCAGGGAGCGTGTCTTGCGCTGGGCAAAGAAGGAGCGGAGCAGTAAGTAGGAGAACTGCAAGATTTGGATATACCAGGACCTGGGAGCTGAATTGGCCATGAGGCGTGCGGGATTCAACCGGGCTAAGGCGGTCCTCTACAGCAAAGGGGTGAAGTTCGGGCAGCTGTATCCGGCGAGGCTCTGGGTAACGTACCAGGACAGGCACCACTACTTTGATACGCCGGACGGGTTGTGCTTCTCATTTTATGGGAAGAATGTGGATGGCACTTGCTCTCTTACCCTTTGGGGGAGGGGAGGTTGAGGACCCGAAAGAGGAGACTACGGTAAGATTGGGGATAAAGGCGGGAGCGGCCAGGGTCAGCATGGGTCAGCTGACTTACGGAGGCGTAATGGGGGGAAATCAGTGCTGAGTGGGTGCTTGGCAGGGGGGATTAAGATTGGGGGGCTGGGGGGGAGGGATGGGGCGCTGCTTTGCTGAATGAAGGGGAGCCAACTTTTGGGTACGGATCGAGAGTCGGGTTGGGGGGCCTCCAGCCGGAGCGCTGGAGCGAGCAGGTGGCGCGGGCAGGTGGCTGGCCGAAAGAAGGAGATGGCTAGCCGGCGGGGGGGGTCAACCCCCCTCCCCGCAGTCCAGGCTGATCACGTGGAATGTGAGGTGTCTCAACGGGCCGGTCAAAAGGGCCCGCGTGTTCTATCACTTAAAGGGATTAAAGGCGGACGTAGCTATGCTTCAGGAGACGCACTTTAAACTCGCTGACCAAACGAGGTTAAGGAGGGGATGGATGGGCCAGGTGTTCCATTCGGGGCTGGACTCGAAGACCAGAGGGGTGGCAATCCTGGTTAGTAAACGGGTGGCGTTTGAAGCAGGGAGCATCGCGGCAGACAAGGGGGGGGCAGGTACATAATGGTGAGTGGCAAGCTACAGGGGGCCCGGGTGGTGTTACTGAACAACTATGCCCCGAACTGGGTTGATGTGGAATTCATGAGGTGCATGTTGGGTAAAATCCCGGACTTGGAGTCAAGTAATTTGATTATGGGGGGGACTTCAACACAGTCCTGGATCCGGCTTTGGACCGATCTAAGTCCATGTCGGAAAAGAGACCAGCAGCAGCCAGGGCCCTGAGAGAGTTCATGGACCAGATGGGGGGGTGTGGACCCAGGAGATTCGCGCGGCCAAGGGCGAAGGAGTTCTAATTTTTCTTCCATGTTCACAAAGTGTACTCTTGGATTGACTTTTTTGTGTTGAGCAGTGCGCTAATCCCGAGGGTGGAGGGGGTCGAGTATTCGGCCATTGCGGTCTCAGACCATGGGTGGACGTGCGACTGGGGGCAGAGGGAGGGCAGCGTACTCTCTGGATACTAGATGTGGGACTGCTAGCGGATGAAGAGGTTTGTGGGCAGATAAGGAGGAGCATCCAAAACTATGTGACAACAAACGACACAGGGGAGGTAACAGCAACAACGGTCTGGGAGGCTATGAAGGAAGTTATTAGAGGGGAGTTGATTTCTATTTGGTCCCACAGAGAGAAGAGGGAGAGGGCGGAGAGGAAGAGGCTGGTGGGAGAGATACTCAGAGTTGATAGGAAGTACACGGAGACCCCCGAGGAGGGGTTGCTAAAGGAGCACCGGAGACTGCAGGCGGAGTTCGATCTGCTGACCACTGGGAAGGCGGAGGCGCAGCTGAGGAAGGTGAAAGGGGCAGTCTACGAGTATGGGGAGAAAGCAAACAGGATGCTGCCACACCAACTCCGCAGGAGAGGGACAGCCAGGGAGATCTGGGGAGTGAGGGCTAAGGCAGGTGTGGTGATTGTAGATCTGAGTAGATGCAATACAACTGAGCAAGCACTAGAGGGAGCACTGGAGAGCGATAAATACACCGGGACAGGAAGTGAGGACACACTTCATGGAAGGCAGAACTGGTAGCAGGACACAGACACACAAGCAGGCAGCAATTGAGGTAGCCGTAAATTAAGCTCTGAAGACAGAACAAACTCACAATAAAGCATCTTCTCCAACTTTGAGACTACGAGCTTTATTAAGACACGAGGAACAACACATGGTACCAAGAGTGGCTTCAGACACTTACTACAGGACAACTCAGCTGCAGATACAGAAAGAACAAAATGGCATGGAAATCTCCTACTGGACATTGGACTTGGGAAGACATTGCTTATTTGAGGATGTGGCTTGGAACCCCACCTCAGCTGGACACGACCGACAATGTAAGAAGTGTCTGGAAAATGTTTAAACAAATGTTCGATTTATATATCATAGCTAATGATGCAGCAGTAGCCTCAGACGAAATTAAAATAGCAGTGCTCATCGCAGGACATGAAGCTAGGAAAGTATATAATGGATTTAAATACTCAAAAGATGAAGATAGCAACAACTTACAAACAATACTAAACAAATTTGAAGAGTACTGTAAGGAATTTGAACAGCACGGTATGCTCAGAGGCCAAACTGCATAGAGAATGAGTGATGCAAAACTCAAACAATCACTAAAAGAACAAGAAATCGCCAGTGAAAAGTACAGATCAAAAAGAAGAAATAACTTGAATTTTTCACAAAGCCAAAACGCTGAAATCCAGTCCAGATCGAAAGGAAAAGGTAACTTACAACTTTCAGAAATAAAAAACGCTGAAATCCACGATAAAATGGCGTCCGACCACATTTTACAGTCTCGGGCAGACAAAGAACTAAAATCTGCGTCTGCGCATGCGCAGGAAACAGAAGCCCCGCATGCGCAGTTACAATCACCCGTTTATCGTTCTGCGCATGCGCCAGCCGCGCATGCGCAGTTTAAAAAAGTTTGTGTTGCTGATCGTTATGCGCATGCGCAAGCCGCACATGCGTGGTCTCAAAACGTTTTGGTCGCGGATCGTCATGCGCAAGCCGCGCATGCGCAGCGGACACAAAACCACACAGTAAAGGAAGGCCGATTTGCGCATGCGCAATTCATTCCTACGCATGACGTCACGAGCGTCATGACGTCTGAGCATCCGGACCACGCCTACTTAAAAGGGAAATGCCCGATAATTGAAAACAAGATACTTAAAGCGGTAAAACCAAACTTTCTTGCCTCAGAAGACAAAAAAACGCCTGAACTTAAACCAACAGTTGAAAACAACTCGCACAGCACCCTGAAAAAAGCAGTCGGCACCACCCAAAGTGAAGAGAACAAAAAGAAATCCGAAACAAAAAAAGATGATTTGTTTTTCGAAGAATACTACTCAGACATGGCTGAGTTATTCGGATATGCTGATCACAGCATCAGCGACACGGTCGCAAAGCTCAACAAGAATCTACTCGTGGTAGATGAATCCAACCAAGATGATTTGTTTTTCGAAGAATACTACTCAGACAAGGCTGAGTTATTCGGATATGCTGATCACAGCATCAGCGACACGGTCGCAAAGCTCAACACGAATCTACTCGTGGTAGATGAACCCAACACCATGGTGCAGTGGCAGATCGTCGATACATTGGATGACAGCAATACCCACGACGAAGACGACGCCACACAGAGAGCACAGAAAAACTCCACAGAGAGAGCGATGACAGGCTCCACAGTGAGAGTGATGAAAGACTCCAAAAAGGAAGCAAGCAAACACTCCCTGGCGAACACCATGCATGAACAAGACCATGAAGGTCAACTCGCCGTATCTGAGCAACCGCAAGCAGACTATGAAAGTCTACCAAGCTCAAATAATCAAGAAGACGACAATGTACATATACCCACTGCATGCAAAAACAGTGACAAGGTGATCACACTCGACATACAGGAGGTACAGGATCACAGCGAGACTGACAGTTCTCAGCTTGTCTGTACAGAAGCACAGAATAGGGCCACCCAAGAGTCCAGTGAGACCACATCAACAGAAACCATGCAGATTTTGACTCCAGAAGAGGAGCACCAAGAGTCCTGTGAGACCACATCAACAGAAATCATGAAGATTTTGAATCCGGAAGAGGAGCACCAAGAGTCCAGAGAGACCGCGTCAAATGAAATCGTGAAGAATTTGACTCCAGAAAAGGAGCACCAAGAAAGCAAAGACTCAAATTATCCACACGGGACACTCACTGAGCATAACAAGAAAAACAAAAGCCAAAAGAAGCACAGCAGAAACGAGAACAACAACAGCAAGAACAAAAGCAACATGAAGCGCGACAAGAACAACAAAAATCGCAAGAAGCACTGCAGAAACATGAACAACAACAGCACCAACAAAAACTACAAGCTCAACGACAAAAACTACAAGAAGGGGCAGCACAGTGGCGCAGTGGGTTAGCCCTGCTGCCTCACGGCGCCGAGGTCCCAGGTTAGATCCCGGCTCTGGGTCACTGTCCGTGTGGAGTTTGCACATTCTCCCCGTGTTTGCGTGGGTTTCGCCCCCACAACCCAAAGATGTGCAGGCTAGGTGGATTGGCCATGCTAAATTGCCCCTTAATTGGAAAAAATGAATTGGGCACTCTAAAAAAAATTTTTAAACTACAAGAAGAACAACAAAACCAACAAGAAGCATAACAAAGACAGAAACGACAAAAACAGCAACAAGAACGGCAAATTTATAACAGTGAAGCTGCCTCTGTGAACAATAGCTTGCAAAGTTAGAAGAATGAAGCTGTCTCTGTGAACAGAAGATTGCAAAGTTAGATCAGTCAAACTATCTCTGACAGTTCTCAGCTTGTCTGTACAGAAGCACAGAGTAGGGCCACCCAAGAGTCCAGAGAGACCACGCCAATAGAAACCATCCAGATTTTGACTCCAGAAGAGGAGCACCAAGAGTCCAGTGAGACCACATCAACAGAAACCATGAAGATTTTGACTCCAGAAGAGGAGCGCCAAGAGTCCAGAGAGACCACGTCAATTGAAATCATGAAGGTTTTGACTCCGGTAGAGGAGCACCAATTGTCCAGTGAGACCACATCATCAGAAATCATGAAGATTTTGACTCCGGAAGAGGAGCACCAAGAGTCCAGAGAGACCGCGAATGAAATCGTGAAGAATTTGACTCCAGAAGAGGAGCACCAAGAAAGCAAAGACGACGAATCTAATCCACAACAAATGACTGATGTCACCAGCATCAATGCAACATCAGATCAGTCTCACCATTCTCGAGACGAAACGTTCAATGTAACAGATTCCACAAAGGACACTCGCACCAATAACTGTGACAATGACTCAAATTATCCACACGGGACACTCATTGAGCATAACAAGAAAAACAAAAGCCAAAAGAAGCACAGCAGAAACGAGAACAACAACAGCAAGAACATAAGAAACATGAAGCGTGATAAGAACAACAAAAATCGCAAGAAGCACTGCAGAAACAAGAACAACAGCACCAACAACAACTACAAGCACAACGACAAAAACTACAAGAAGAACAACAGAACCAACAGGAAGCATAACAAAGATAGCGACAACAACAAAGACAGAAACGACAAAAACAGCAACAAGAACGGCAACGAAAACGACAAAGACAGGAACGACAGAAACAACAGCAATGAAACAACGACTTGTACAAAATGGTACAACTCTGCACATGAAGGACAATGCCACAGCACACTGCAAAACAATGACAAGACTACAAACATGCCATGGGATGACAACGAATCGCACAAACTCACATCTGCTCCAGAACAAGCAAGCACACCAGCTTTCAAGGCAGATGACATAATAAATCGATACCACAAGCACAGAAAAAAGTCCATGTCAGTCAACATCAGTGGTTCGACCATGCAAACACCTCGGGATGACGCATTGGTTACTTAAAATAACAAGAACACCGACAACATTCACCACGTCAACAACAACAAAAGAAAAAACTCAGTGAACAAATTCATCAAGTTTGGACAATGTTTTTATTCAGAGTGGACTCATAAATATAAATTGGCTTTGTAAAATATGCACTAGCACCATCACTTGTATGGATACACATATCATAAGTAACTGTTTTGTACAATTTTCTTTAACGATGTACAGAAAATATGTAAAGAAAAAAGGGGGATGTGGTGATTGTAGATCTAAGTAGATGCAATACAACTGAGCAAGCACTAGAGGGAGCACGGGAGAGCTATAAATACACCGGGACAGGAAGTGAGGACACACTTCACGGAAGGCAGAACTGGTAGCAGGACACAGATACACAAGCAGGCAGCAATTGAGGCAGCCGTAAGTTAAGCTCTGAAGACAGAACAAACTCACAATAAAGCATCTTCTCCAACTTTGAGACTACGAGCTTTATTAAGACACGACGAACAACACAGCAGGAAGCCCAGAGAAGATTAACAAAATCTTCAAGGAGTTTTATTGTAAACTGTACGAGTCAGAGCCCCCGGTGGGGGGGCAGGGATGAAGCAATTTCTGGACCAATTGAGGTTCCCAAGGGTGGACGAAGAGCTGGTGGAAGGACTAGGGGCCCGATTGAGTTGGAGTAGATAGTTAAGGGCCTAGAAAGTATGCAGTTGGGCAAGGCCCCGGGTCCGGATGGCTTCCCTGTAGAATTCTACAAGAAATGCTCGGAGCTGCTGAGCCCACTCCTGCTAAGAACCTTTAACGAGGCAAAGGAGAGAGGAACCCTCCCCCCGACAATGTTGCAGGCTTTGATCTCGCTCATTTTGAAGAGGGAGAAGGATCCGCTTCAATGTGGGTCCTGCAGACCGATATTGCTCCTGAACGTGGATGCCAAACTGCTGGCTAAAATTCTGGCTACTAGAATAGAGGACTGTGTCATAGAACAGTACAGCACAGAACAGGCCCTTTGGCCCTCGATGTTGTGCCGAGCAATGATCACCCTACTCAAACCCACGTATCCACCCTATACCCGTAACCCAACAACCCCCCCCTTAACCTTACTTTTTAGGACACTACGGGCAATTTATCATGGCCAATTCACCTAACCCGCACATCTTTGGACTGTGGGAGGAAACCGGAGCACCCGGAGGAAACCCACGCACACACGGGGAGGACGTGCAGACTCCGCACAGACAGTGACCCACCGGGAATCGAACCTGGGACCCTGGAGCTGTGAAGCATTGATGCTAACCACCATGCTACCGTGCTGCCCACGGTATCCTGGGAGTGATTGATGAGGATCAGACAGGTTTTGTCAAGGGCAGGCAATTGAACACAAATGTGAGGAGGCTCCGAAACATTATCATGATGCCCTCAGAAGGAGGGGATGCAGAAGTAGTGCCTGCAATGGATGCAGAGAAAGCCATTGACCAGGTGGAATGGGAGTACCTGTGGTAAGCGTTAGGTAGGTTTGGATTTGGTGAGGGATTCATAGGGTGGGTCAAGCTACTGTATCAGGCCCCCGTAGCAAGTGTGTCCACGAACCGGCTGAGGTCGGAGTATTTTAGGCTGCCCCGAGGGACGCTACTATTTGCCCTGGCAATTGAGCCGTTGGCCATAGCGCTGAGGACTTCAAGAAACTGGAGTGGGATGGTCGGGGGAGGGAAGGAGCACTGGGTTTCACTCTATGCAGACGACCTGCTATTGTATATCTCGGACTCGATAGAGGGGATGGGGGAGGTCATGCGGATCCTAAGGGACTTTGGGAGCTTCTCGGGATACAAGTTGAACGTGGGGAAAAGTCAGCTGTAATCCACGCTAGGGGTCAGGAGGAGAGACTGAGAGAGCTCCTGCTCAAGATGGTGGAGAGGAGCTTTCGTTACCTAGGTATACAGGTGGCTAGGAACTGGGATGCCCTACACAGGCTCAATCTATCTCGGCTTGTGGAGCAGATGGAGGGAGACTTTAAAAGGTGGGACATGCTCCCGCTTTCCCTGGCGGGAAGGATGCAGGCAGTGAAAATGACGGTCCTCCCCAGATTCCTGTTTGTTTTCCAGTGCCTTCCCATTTTCATCCCCAGATCCTTCTTCAAGCGGGTGAACAGGATTATCACGGGATTTGTGTGGGCAAACAAGACCCCGCGAGTTAAAAGACTTTTTGGAGCGTAGTCGGGTGGGAGGGGAGGGTTGGCGCTTCCGAACTTCTGTAGCTACTAATGGGCGGCTAATGTGGCCATGATTAGGAAGTGGTTAATGGAGGAGGGGTCGGCGTGGAGGCGGCGTCATGCAAAGGCACTAGCCTAGGGGCACTAGTAATGGCACCGCTGCCGTTCTTGCCGGCACGATACACCACAGGCCCGGTGGTGATGGCGGCGCTGAGGGTGTGTGGATAGTGGAGAAGGCACAGGAAGGAGGAGCGGGCCTCAGTTTGGACCCCGATACGAAACAATCATAGATTTGTTCCGGGCAAGATAGATGGGGGGTTTCAAAGCTGGCACAGGGCAGGCATTAGAAGGATGGGGGACCTATTCATAGATGGGACTTTCCCTAGCTTGAAGGCGCTGGAGGAGAAATTCAGCCTGCCCCCTGGAAACGCCTTCAGATTCCTCCAAGTCCGCGACTTTGTCAAAAAACAGGTGGGGACATTTCTGTTGCTACCCCCTCGTAGGATACAGGACAGAGTGGTGCCTGGCGTCTGGGTAGGAGAGGAGAAGGTGTCGGACATCTACCAAGAACTGCAGGAGACAGAGGAAGCCCCAGTGGAGGAACTGAAGAGCAAGTGGGAGGAGGAGCTGGGTGAGGAGCTAGATGAGGGCCTGTGGCTGATGCCCTAGGCAGGGTAAATTCCTCCTCATCATGTGCCAGGCTCAGCTTCATTCAGTTTAAGGTGGTACATCGGGCACACATGATGACGGCGAGGATGAGTACGTTTTTCGGGGTGGAGGACAGCTGTGCAAGATGTTCAGGGAGTCCAGCGAACCATGTCCATATGTTCTGGGCATGCCCAGCGCTTAAAGAATTCTGGCAGGGCTTTGCGAGGGCTATGTCCAGGAGTTTGGACACGTGGGTGAAGCCGAGCCCAACAACAGCGATCTTTGGGGTGTCAGAGGATCCGGGAGTGCAGGAAGCGAAAGAGGCCAAGGTTTTGGCCTTTGCCTCCCTGGTAGCCCGGAGACGAATCTTGTTAATGTGGAGGGACTCGAAACCCCCGAGTGTGGAGACCTGGGTTAGTGACATGGCTGGGTTCCTCAGCCTGGAGCGAATAAAGTTTGCCTTGAGAGGGTCCTTGCTGGGGTTCTCCCGGCGGTGGCAACCGTTCCTTGACTTTCTAGGAGAGCAGTAAAGTGTCAGCAGCAACAGCAACTTGAAGGGGGTGGGGGGGGGGGGGGGAAGGGAGGAGGGCTTAGGTGAGGTACTGTTTATTTAATGTATATTCTCTGTTTGTATAATGATAACAGCCACCTAGTTTTGTTAAATATTTTCCTTCTATTTTTCTGTTATTGGTTATGTAAAAATTCTGTTTGAAAAAAGCTTTAATAAAGACAAATTTTTTAAAAACATCTCTGGGGACTGTTTATGTGTGTTTCCAAAGAGAGAAGTGAAACAGCTTTTTGCGAGATGACCTCATGCCATGTCTACTAATTCCATAAGAGCTCTATAATATTCTGGAAAAAAAAAACATTACTTACACAACTGAGTATCCACAGGGGTAGAGAATTCCAAATATTTACAAAGTTCTGAGTGAAGAAATCTCTCCTCACCTCAGTCCCAAATGACCAACCCGTTATCCTAAGACCATGACCACTGGCTCTGGCTCTCCAGCCAGGCAAAACAGCCTCTCAGCATCTACCCTGTCACACCCTCTAAGAATCTTACATGTTTCGGTAAAATTGCCTCTGATTCTTCTAAACCCTAGAGACTATAGGCCCATTCTACTCCACCTGACCTCAAGAGACAGTAATTCATCCAGGGATCAACTGAACAATTATCTGTGCACAACCCCCAGCCAGGCAAGCATATCCTTCTTTAGGTACAGAGACCAAACTGTACACTTACTTAAATGTTGTTACTAGAATTTTGATTCTCACAAGAATGGGCATGCAATTTTTTTGTATGATGTCCATTTGAACTGAAAAAAAATCAATAACATAATTATAGATTTTTTTCTATCACTAAACATGCCTTCTAACATGTCTTGAATAACCATGTTCTTTCAACTTTGAACCATGGACTAGTGACATGTCTTCGTGTTAGGGCGGAACCTCCCAGAAATTAACCTCATGTTGATTTCTGTGTTTCTTGTTTTGCCTCTGCTGGAAGTTAGCATTATTAACGACAGGGGAGGACCAAATGAATAGGGTGAGCATCAAGGGAATTAAACTCTTTCTTATTTTTCTTTTTGTTTATATGCCACTGGTGATGGCAGTGAAGGAGCACTCTTAAAACAAACATATTGTCAAATCCTTTTACCTGCAGTTTATGGGAGCAATATGCTGAATAAGCTGAATCACAGTGAAGTTTATAGCAACTGTTACCATGTTTGCATGTCAGTTGTGACTTACATTAATCATTCTCCGTAACTTAAATTACAGCCTAGAATGGTGAATATCTTGCCCAATATGCTCAAACTTACTTATTTACTATACTCTGAGTCCTCCAAAGCATGTGTTGATGCTCTCTACAGTTCCAGCCATCCAAGATCTGCAAAGTCCATTTTGGGAGATGGACAATGTTGGAACTCTTTTCACTTAAAACACACAATGCTTACACTTGGTATTTTTCCTTCCATCCTGAGTCTCCGTTCATTGGCTTCAAACACCTCCTGTTTCCGAGTCCCCAAGCAAGATTACCCTGCCCCTATCTCACCAGCTTGCAGCTCTGTCGTAACAGCACCAACCTAAGAGCCATTCGGCACGGCTCCTGCCTGGTGTCCGAAGTTATGCTACCTCTTGCCTGATCACATTTGCCAACTTTCCCTGTACAAGTCCGGGAATTAATGTTATTTAAAGTTTTGTTATCCTTCTGACGTACTTAATCAGGAGAAATTCACACTTAATTTTTTTAAATTGTACATTCCTAATGGAGGGCCTCTCTTGGAATCACTCATGAGAACTTCAAGGTCGCATTTTATTGGAAAATAGGGACACTAGTAGGCCATTCAACCCCTTCAGCCTGTTCCACCATCCAGTTACATTGTGGCATGTGCTATGAACATGCCCTTACTTGAGAAAGTCCAGGCCCTTACTTGAGAAAGTCAAACTGCAATGGGAGGCAACTGGGCCTCTAATTGACTTCATTTGAGTCAAGCACCAGGAGAGTTACTTAAAAGAGGCAGGTAAGTCGGTTAATATTGGAGTACTTAATTGGCTTTAAGGACTATGAGATGTCCTGAGGCTGTGAAAGGGAGCATATGAATACAAGTATTTTTTTAACTGTACCACTCTGGTTGCCTTTTTCTCTGATTTTCCTCCTTTCCCTCTCAAAGGAGAAGGACCTCAGCTGTCTTCAGCTCTGTCCCCTGGTGACAGTGTGTATGGAAAATCTTGGGGGCTTACGCATTCATTTCTTAACTATAGACACCTATTTTCTCGTGTGATTGACTTTTGCTGTGGCAGAAACATCATTAGTGATTTTTATGGTTGATAATAACATCACATTAGAGTGTGATGTGGATTTAAAACAAAACAATGACTGCTTAAAATCTGAAATAAAATCATAAATTGCGAGGAATACACAGTCGCTCCATTGGTATCTTTAAGAAAAAATGTGTAGGTTAATTGTCTAGGTTCATTAGAACCGCCACGATCAATAGCAGAGTCCATTGAGAGGATTGACCAAAATACAGGTGTAGTAAGAATTCCTGTAGAGATCAGGAATGTAAATATGATACAAAACCACAGCCAAAAGTGTTTTCTTCTTTATTCTTTCATGGGATGTGGGGAATACATGGCCAGAATTTGTTGCCCTGTCCTCAATTATCCATTTCAGTGTACAGTTAAGAGTCAACCACCATGCTGTGAATCTAGAGTCACATGTCGGTCAGACCAGTTAAGGACTGTCATGTTCTGTGGACTGGCTGGAGTGAATGAACTACAGAACATGTAGTTTAAATAATGTATTATGAAACAACTGTGATAAGATAACTAGGATAAATAAAATGATAAACTACAAACACTAATTAACTATTGTAGAATTCCTGCAAAATCCGTCTATCCTCCAACACGATCTACTCCCAACTCCTCAGCCACAGGGTTATGTGGTGGGTTTACACTCTCACCTAGTGGTCGGAGGTGGTGCATAACATTATGTACAAACCTACTTTATGTATATCATCACAAGGACAACATATTTCCTTCCCTAAAGGACATTAGGATAGGTTTTTATAACAATCAACACAGTCACCATTTCTGAGATCAGCTTTCAATTCTAGATTTTGTTAACTGGTTTTAAATTCCACCTGCTGGTGTGGTAGGATTTGAATCCAGGTCCTCAGAGTATCATCCGGGGATGCTAGTGCAGTGACACTGCCTCCCCCAGTTTAATGGCATATAAGTAAAAACAGGTGTAAATCCACAGTTTGAAATGCAAAGGTAATTTTGGACAGCTGTCTACATTAGAAAAAAAATTCAATGCAGCATTTTTTAAACAATGTTGAAGATTACAGTGGGCTTTCAAGAAAATTTGACAGTGCCTGTACCTGTTCCTTTCAGATGTTTCACACGACAATGATGCTGAAAACACCCCAGTGATTGAAGATATAATAAAAATTGTGGGATCTGCCAAAAATTACGGGCCCACACATGATGAGCTGAAAGAGTTGCAGCGCAGAGAGGCAGATGAGCGCCTGGCCAAAGAGACAGCTGAACTTGCAGAGCGGGAACGCAGGGAGGCAGAAGAAGCTGCAGAAAAAGTAGCACGCTGGGAGGAGTGGGTAAGTGAGGGAAACATGCTTGAAGGTGGAACATTCTGTCGGTTTAGGGTAGGATGAGGCACCTGCGTAGTCCATGATTTTCATTAAACTGATCACTCGGCTCCACAATTTCCCATCTGATCACGATCATATGATTTTCTTTCCTTACCATTTTGCTTTCCTCCCACCATGAATGTGAACTGATAACTTGTAGCGCAATCCCTTTACTAAAGCACAGAAATTCTCAGCAGATCCATGTCTTCTGATATTTTCAACAGAATTAGTTACACCGATGTTACGACTGGTGAGGACATGTCAGGAATCGGACTTTCTTTCCCAAACCTTGACTGATCATAACAAGGTTTTTCGTAAGTTATAGGGATGACGGTATTCCCGTACCAGCCTCCAATTCCCGTACCAGCCTCCACGAACAGGCGCTGGAATGTGGCGACTTAGAGCTTTTCACAGTAACTTCATTGAAGCCTACTCGTGACAATAAGCGATTTTCATTTCATTTCTAGGGGCTGGTTTAGCTCACTTGCCTAAATCGCTGGCTTCTAAAGCAGACCAAGCAGGCCAGCAGCATGGTTCGATTCCCGTACCAGCCTCCCCGGACAGGCGCCGGAATGTGGCGACTAGGGGCTTTTCACAGTAACTTCATTGAAGCCTACTTGTGACAATAAGCGATTTTCATTTCATTTTCATTTATTTAGTGTCTCTACTTAACCATTTATGTACTGATTGCAACAACTCATCCCAACAGGCTTTCTTGAGTTTAAACACAAAGGGGTTGGTTATTTATTGTGCTTAAACTCCATCCAGGTTAAATTATAAATATATTTCAAACAGTAAACACACGTCCCAACCTTCGCAACACACACACTCAAAAGCATGCAAATTTAGAAGTCATATGTTTCAATAGTAAGATGCAAAAAAAGTAGAGAATTCACTGTTTCTGTTTATGTGTCTTTCACTGGTATTCCTGGCTGAGGCAGATTTTATTTCCACAGTGGCATTGAAGTTCCAATAGGGTTGAGACCGATGTAAACTGCAATTTCTGGAGACAGTCTCTTTTAAACCATAATCCATCTTTTCCAAAAAGTTGATACTAATGTATCTAAGGTTCCTTTTGATTGAAATTCTCTGTCTCTGTGATGGATTGCAAAATGTAACAGAGGTAGTGCTGCTAACCTGAGAACAGGGGCGAGAGAGAGATCTTCCGACCTCATTACACTCGTGCTCATGGGTAACGAGACCGGTGAATAGCGGGAAAAGCCAAAAACGGGAACCGTGCCAGGTGCCAAACAGCTTGCGATGCAACCGGCCTGCTTCCATAAGTGAAATCGAATCTTGCCATGGTGTGGCAAGAAACCAATTATCACCACTCAAGACCCATTTCCGTACAATTAACGAGAGCTACCCCATATCCAATGGCCTCTTGCCATTCAGCGGCCTCCCCAGCAAGTGCTCACGCTGGCGCCAATTAGCACTCCTTTTGAAAAATGTAAACTGGACGGAAGGGCTTCCGTGGGGAGCCGAGGAGGGGAGTATCAATCTTTGCTCACAGGCAAAGAGACTGGGGGCGCTGGGCTTGCCAACCTAATGCTCGGCAGGGGATGGGGTACCTTCCTTGGGTGGGTCGCCATGGGAGGGGGGGAAATTGCTCACGGTACCACCATGCCAACCCCTGGATCCCAACACCATTCTGGGAAACCCTTGTTCATGCCTGTCTGCCACACCGATCACCCATAACCCCAACTGACTGCTAAGGCTGCGCGGCAGAAGGTTATCGCTAATAGGGAATTGGCAATCGTGGTTAAGTGAGCACTTGACACATGCCAAATGGATTCCCATGGGTAGGCCCCCATTGCCCCTGCATCATTGGGCTCTGCCAATCCTGTTGGCTCCCCATAGTCCACACCATTGTGTCAATGCCCTCGGCGATGCTCCTCAGTGACAGGGACACATCCCCCAGTGACTGGGCTATGCTCCGCAGTGCCTCAGCCATGCCCGCCTGCAACTGGAACAAGCTCCGCAGCATCTTGACCATTCCCATCAGAGGAGGACATGTCCCGCAGAACCTCATCAAGGTGGGCCTGGTACTGGATGACATCTCCCAGTGACGCAGAGCGGCACGGCCAGTAGATCCCGCGTCCGAGATCTACCCGACTCGACATGCTTCATGAGACCTAATGCAATTTTGTGAGATGTCGTAATGTGAATCCGCCCATTGTGTCCGGGATCACTTTCTGGCAAATCTGCGTATTATTTTGTTTTAATTTAAAGTACCCCAATTCTTTTTTATTTCAATTAAGGGGCAATTTAGCATGGCCAATCCACTTACCCTGCACATCTTTGGGTTGTGAGGGTGAGACCCACGCAGAATGTGAAAACTCCACACGAACAGCGACCTGGGGCCGAGATCGAACCCGGTTCCTTGGCACCGTGAGACAGCAGTGCTAACACCGCACCACCAGGCCGCCCTAAATCTGCATATTAGAGTGAGACAGCTAGTCTCACTCTAATATGCATTCCCGAGATCTAACCAAGGCATGGTATCTAACCCCCTCGCCTTGGGAGGAGCGCTGTTAGGTGCTGGTCTCCACAAATGGGGATCCAATGGAATGGCACTTGTGGGGGTCTCCCAGGGGATCAGAAGCCCCCACATGCTTGCCCTCTAGGCAGGATGGTGCTCTGGTACTGCTGGTTCCACCACCAGCCTGGCACTCTGGTAGTGCCATCTGGGTGCCAGCCTAACACTGCCAAGGTGCCACGCTGGCATTTTATTGCACGATGGGGATGCCCTGTGTGGATGTGGGGGGTCCGAGGATCTCCTTATAGGTTAGTTGTTTTTTTTGGGGGGTGGAGATTGGGAGTCACATCAGGGTGTCGAGAGAAAATGGCATCCCAATATCTCTCTGCACTGTGGCGTTCTGGCAAGCAGAGCTCCTCAGTGCACAAAACAGGCCTAGGCCGTGCATTCCCCGCTGAACACCCCGATCTACCCGAATGGTCTTTTGATAGTGTGGTGTTTCTTGGCGCTCCAAGTGCCTCCTTCTGCACTACAGGGATTATATGGAACTGATTAACGATTGATATTACACATACACATGTCGCATCATGACATTGGGTACAATTTCTCTCTCAAGTCTTTATGTACACCTAGCAGTTTGAAATCATTGTGGACTGTCCTTGACACAATTCTCTCTGTCATCAGGTGTATCTATTCCACCTAATGTTTAATTAAACAAATATTTTGGTCCTTAGAATCATATTAGTTAATAACATCATAAATAATTGGAAACCACTGCAGCCTCCAGCGCTGAGGACCCGGGTTCGAATCGTGGCCCTGGGTCACTGTCCGTGTGGAGTTTGCACATTCTCCCAGTGTCTGCATAGGTTTCACCCCCACAACCCAAAGATTTGTAGGTTAGGTGGATTGGTCACACTAAACTACCTCTTAATTGTGAAAAAAAATAATTGGGTACTCTAAATTTATTAATGAATAAATAATTGGTAACCTTCAAATTACCAAGTCAATTACATCTGCTGGTTCAATTCCATAATTTAATGGCATTTTTCTTTTGCAAATACTACTTTGAAAAGCTTAGCTCAATCTTCATTATCATCTTCATGAAAATGCTAGAGTTTAAATATTATTTGTTTTCTCCTGTATTCTTCATCCTGTAATAAATACCATACACATTACCGCATTACTATCCCCAACATGAGCTAATATGGGTATTATTAACGTCAGCGTTTCACAATCAAATATAAACTTATGGATATTTGCATTTGTCAACAAATTGTACTGATGATGGAAGAATGTCACAATCCATCTGTGCTCTTTACAAATGCTGATGCCATGTATTTTCAGCAATTTTGTTCTTATTTTGATTTTGATTTTTGCTTTCTATTTCACAAATTATTTTCTTGCTTTCTGAGGAAATGTAGCTGTATTAGGAATTTTAATTAGATTTGATGTTTTTATATTTGCAATGCATAATAAAACACAAATACTGCATCCTTCATGCTTGAATGAAATCTGGATGTCGTAAATATTAGCGATTTCAGAAGCTTTATTTTCATAGCCATAAGCTTTTTCCCTTGTAAATCTTATTGTTTTGCATTTCTGTAGATTTCTGTCATATTCAATTTGCCCATCCCTTGATAGAAACATATGAACATAGAAACTAAGAGCAGCAGTGACATTCTCTGACATTCAACCAGATTATGGCTGGTCTTCTATCACAACACTATTTTTCAACACCACCCCCGTATCCCTTGACATCATTAATAACTAAAAATCTATGATCTCTGTCTTTAACATACTCAATGATTAAGTTTCCACATCCGTCTGGAGTAGAAAATTCCAAAGATTTAACACCCTCAGTAAAGAAATTCTTCAACCCTGTCCTAATTGGCCAACCCCTTATTCTGAGACTGAGCTCCCCCTGGTTCTAGACCTCCCAGCCAGGAGATACATCTTTCCTGCATCAACCTTGTGATACCCTGTAAGAATTTTACACATTTCAATTAGATCATCTCTTATGCTTCTAAATGCTATACAAGCCCAGTCTCTCCTTGTAGGAAATCCTGCCATCCCAGGATTCAGTCAGGTGAACATTCATAGCACTCCCTTTATGGCATGTATATCATTCCTTAGGTAAGGAGACCAAAACTATATATAATACTCCAGGTGTGATCTTGCCAAGACTCCATACAATTGCAGTAAAGCATCTCTACTCCATACTCAAATCCTCTTGCATTCAAAGCCAACATATAATTTACCTTCCTTATTGCTTGCTGCACCTCCATGCTAACTTTCAGAAACTAATGAACAAGGACACCAAGATTCCTTTGGACATCAACATTTCCCAATCTCTCACTATTAAAAAAACTCTGCATTTCTTACCAAAGTGGATGACTTCAAATTTGTTTGCATTACATTCCATCTAACACTTTCTTGTTCACTCACTTAGCCTGTCTAAATCCCATTGAAGTCTCTTTGCATCCTCCTCACAACTCACATTCCTAATGAAATCAGCAAATTTGGAAATGTTACATTTGGTCCACACATCCAAAACATTGATATAGATTATGAATAGCTGGTGCTCAAGCACAGACATAAGTAGCAGCCGACTAATCATTGCCTGCCAAATTGAGAATGACCAATTTATTCCTACTCCCTGTTTTCTATCCATCAACCAAGTCTCAATTCTTGACAGTAAATAACCTCCAAAACCCTGTGCTCTAATTTTGTTTGCTAACCTCTAGCTTGGGACCTTATCAAAAACCTTCTGAAAATCCAAATACACCACATCCACTGGTTCCACCGTATCTATTCTGCTTGTTACATCTTTAAAACATGCAACAGCTTTGTCAAAAATGCCTTTTGTAAATACATGTAGACTTTGCCCATTCCTATCATTATTTTCTAGGAGTTCTTTTATCACACCCTTTATTATAGATTCACCCAAAAAATGATCAAGTGGCATTGTGGACGAGTTTGAAGTTTGTTGGGGTGTTTCCTGTCAATTTTTTGGGTGAGATCGAGAAATGGATTCACCCACATTTAGTAATTTTTTGGGGGCCTCGGTAGTTTCCTCCCAGTCTAGCCCACACTTTTCCAGCAGTGGGGAGCTGAGCTCGTCGGCAAGACCGGCTCCTCAGAGATCGGGGTACCCAGAGGTGGGGACTCTGGAGCGAAGCACTGAGCAGGGCAAACTCAACCCCCTCCTGTACAAGACTAAGCCTAATGCAGCTCAAAGTGGTGCACAGAGCGTGCCTGACCAGAACCCGAATGAGCAGGTTCTTTTCGGAGGTGGAGGACAAATGTGAGCGGTGCCAGAGGGCCTGGCCAACCACACCAACATGTTTTGGGCTTGTCCCAAACTTGCTGAGTTTTGGAAAGCCTTCTCCGAGGCAATGTCCAAGTTTGTGGGGGTGAGGATGAAGCCATGCCCAATAGTGGCAATCTCGGGGTATCGGAGCAGCCAGAGCTACATATGGGGAAGGGGGCTAACGCCCTTGCTTTCATTCCCTAATAGCACGCCGGAGAATCCTACTCGGCTGGCGATCGGCAGCACCACCCACGGCTGTAGACTGGCTCGCTGACCTCTCGGAATTCCTCCACCTGGAGAAGATTAAGATGTGAGGGTCGGAGGAAGGCTTCCTGGATACTTGGGGGCAGTTTGTCGGCCTGTTCCAAAACTCGTTCAAGGCCAGGAACGAGGAGTAAGCTATGAATAAAAAAAACAAGATAGATGAGGAACCAAAGGACTGCGCAACCCGGGGTTGGGGGGGTGGTGGGGATTGGGTGGGAGGCAGAAGTAAGGTGGGGAAACCACAAGAGAAGAGGAGGGGTGCTGAAGCCAAAGGGGGGGATGGGGGGGGGGGGAAGGGGGAGGAACTATAGACCGATCCAGAGGGCAACAAAATGTACATAGAGTCAGTTAAATGATGGACAACATAAACCTCTCTACAATAAAGTAAATTAGCGCGGGCAAGAAAAATTAAATGTCTTTACACAACAATTGTTTATAAATATGAGAAATGCCAATAAAAAGATTTCCAAAAGAAAAAAGAGGTCGGGGCACTGCTGTCTCATGATGTTGAGAAACTGGGTTCAATCCTGGCCCCGGGTCACTAGCAATGTGGAGTTTGCACATTATCCCCATATCTGCGTGGGTCTCACCCTCACAACTCAAAGATATGTAGGTTAGATGGGTTGGCCACACTAAATTGGCCTTTAATTGGAAAAAAAAGAATTGGTTACTCTAAATTTTAAAAATATATATAATGAAATATAAAGCAAATATAACTGGGTAACTATTATCTAATTCCTAATCCCCTACTTTAACTTGCCCCCACCCTCTACACAGACAAAGATAGACAAACACAGAGGGGAGAAGAGGGATGAAAATATTAAGTAAAATAAAAGATAAGCGAGATTTTGCTTTCCAGTCTGTGATGTATTTCACTGTAGATTCACTCATCTGTCTGCAGTTTCGGAAATACAGCATTTCTTTCCGGAAAAAACACGAGAGAGAGAGAGAGCAGGTCCTTTCCCGTGAGTGTCCAGGGACCCAACACTGCTTTCCTTGAGTCTCTGAAAATCATCCTACTCAAGTAGGACCCAATCACCACCAGTTACCGGGCAGAATATAGCCTTTTGGCCAATTCATTGGCCACTAGCCAAACAGTCTAACCAAGTCCCACCTCGTCTCTCGGGTGCCACAAAGTCTCAGTTCTGTTGTCGAAGAATAACACCACATACTACGTTGCAACTTTTTGAATTCATCATTTTCTCTGCTGCATAACGTAAAGGGACATGTCCATTAAGCATTCATGGATCAAAAATGACAACGGCAAAAAATAAAGAAAGGGAAATAAGGGAATAATCAGGAAGGACCCTTATAATCAATGTGTGTTTATAGCTAAGAAATAAGAGCAAGAATAGATCTTTTGGCTCTTTGAGCCTACTCCGCCATTATGATCATGGTTGATCTTCAAACTCAACTCCACCTTCCAACACTATCCCCATATCCCTTACCTTGTCTTTCTGTCAGCTGAAAAGTTATTGTCTGTACTTTGTTTATGCAGAACACACGCCTGGAGGAGGTAAAAAGACAAGAACAGGAATTTCTTGAAACTCATTCGATTCCACTACGAAATTATTTAATGCAGAACGTCATGCCTACACTGACCAAGGGGCTGATTGAGTGCTGCAAGATCAGACCCAATGACCCAGTGGATTTTCTGGTAAGGAAAATAAAATATTGATCCCCCCCCCCCCCAACCTTTTTTAAATTATCCTCCTTCCATTGAACACAAACCAATAGTGACTCATTGCATTTATGGTACTCGGTAATGTTACCAGGCCAGTATCATTGTGAGGGGTGAAATATCCAGTTTTCTATCCCAATCGGCAGGCCAGGGAAACCTTCCACCACTATAACTGGCTAAATAGACGTTAAAAGAAATAAGAGCTGTGAAACAAGTATTTCGATATGTTTGATTTAGTGGCAACACCTTTATTCCCATAGTACAGTGATACATTCACATTAAAGCAACTTTAGCCCTTTCTGCTTAAGAGGGTTCACAGATATCAGCAGTACTCTGTTGATTTCTAACAGAAAAAATATAAGCACTTTGTGTACTTGTCCATTAAATATAATGAATGCTCGATATTTCAGAAACTACATTGGAATCACTGGATAACAAGCAATGGTATCAGGTAATATCCCCCATCCATAGCCCTGCCTGTGCCTACCTTCACCCCACTTTTAAAACAAATAGTAGTTTCTCTGCTGCAATCTGCGCCCCCAGCACCCCCCCCCCCCCCCCCCCCCCCCCACCCCCGCTCTCCAACTCCAAGCATCATCCATTCCCACCACAGGTGAGATCAGGCTGATACAAAATCAATGACAACTAAAGTGAGGTTGTAGTACAACTGAAGGCTTTAATAAGCTAGATGTTTCCCCCAGCAGCTCAGGTACAGAAAGGAAGCTGCTGGGGCGGCACGGGCTCGACCAATGCATACATTATCTACCAATGGTGTTCCAGCATTACTAGGTACCGTAATACCTCTACACAGACTACCACACAGGCAATGCAGCAAATTCACAAATCTGCAGTTTTTAAAGATCACATAGCTGGAATGTCCATTTATTTTACCTGTTCTTCCTGTGACAGAATGTAAAAATATGAAGGTATACACAAACATAAAAGTATATAGCTGGCTCCTCCTTTAACGTTAAGGTTTCTAATAAATGTTTTCCGAAACAAATGATCAGATGATCGTATATCAAGAAAAGATTTACCATGTCCCATTTCAATTACACCTCCCTTAAATACTCCCTGTATATGTTAATTCCCACTACCCTTATCCAGAACTGGTCAACCATACTAATATGTGCCATGTGTTTATTTTCAAGGCTGAGTACCTGTTCAAGAATAATCCACAAATTGAATGAAGAGAAAAAAGAAGTTAATTTGCTTCCAGCAATCAAATAAATGTTAAAATCAGTTCTGATAAAATGCCAATGATTAGGACGGGGTATTTTTAAATTGTATATTAACAAAAGAAGTTGTCGTGGAAATGTAATTTGTGGTTTTAAAATAAATCCTGCTTATACATTTGACTAGAGACACACATTCATTTGTACTTTTTTTTTAAAATTAGTGTACTCAATTCATTTTCTCCAATTAAGGGGCAATTTAGCATGACCAATCCACCTACCCTGCACATCTTTGGGCTGTAGGGGTGAAACCCTCGCAAACACGGGGAGAATGTGCAAACTCCACACGGACAGTGACCCGGGAGCAGGATCGAACTTGTGACCTCGGCGCCATGAGGCAGCAGTGCTAACCACTGCGCCGCCGTGCTGCCCTTTTCATTTGTACTCTTACAGTGCAACACCTTTGTATTATTCTGACTTTAGAAAGAAATTCTATTCCTCCATTGGCCATTTGGTTAATCTGTAGGCTATGATTAAGATGAACAAAGATCAAATGTGAGCAATGATATGCTTTTTCAGCCGGGTTGAGAAAGAAATATGGAAAATAGGAGCTGGAGGAGGTCATTCGGTCCTTCGATCTGCTCCGACATTGGTTATGATCATGGTTGATCATCCGACTCAGTAACCTGTTCTCGCTTTACCCCCCCCCCCGCCCCGTATCCTTCAACCCCAAGAGCTATATCCAACTCCTTCTTGAAAACATAATGGGTGGGATTCTCCGTTTCTGAGACTGTGTTGACACTGAAGCAGGATTCGTGGACTTTCACGACAGCAAAACTGGCGCCGAACCTGGATCGATTCAGCAACTGTGGAGGGGCTAGCACCGGCGCCATGTGGAACACAATCGATTCCAATGAAAAACGGTGTTGGATTCGCCGGGTTTGTGATTGACACTCGGGAGGCTGACCAGCTGCATGTGCACACTTCATTCCACACACACTCATCCCAGCCAACAAGGTGGCACTGGTTGTGCTGGAGCACGCCCATACAGCTGATGGGTCGGCTGGCGCCAGAGGGTGCCCAGGGGGGTGGCCTGGGGAAACAGCTATACGATCCGTGACCCTAGGTTCACAGTGGGCAGTCAGCGGCGTGCGGCAATGGTGTTCCGTGTCTGTCCACCCCAAACCCACAGCCCACCTACTGGTCACTCCCACCGCCCGCTACTCTCCCCGGCCCTGGCAGAAGCCCCCTGGCCAGCAGCACACCTGTCAGCAAACTGATGTTGGCCACTCGTACCTTCTCTCTCCTTTAGCAGCCAAGACACCTGTTTCACGATTTGTAAAAGCACAAGTGAACCGTCCCATCGGGAACTCAGCCCATAAGAGGCGGAGCATCACAGAGGCCCCAGAGAATAGCGAGTCGGGCCCGCTATGACATGCAAACGGTGTTTACTGTACATGCATTCCGGACCACATTGACATAGCTGTTGAGGTGATGGAGAATCACGATTTGGCGTCATATTGGCTCCCGCCACAATTTTGGCATCAAAATCTATTCTCCGCCCAATCGCGATTTTGGCATCAGCCAACGGAGAATCCCGCCCACAATGTTTTGGCCTCAATTGCTTTCTGTTGTAGCAAATTCCACAGGCTGAACACTCTTTGGGTGAAGAGATTTCTCCTCATCTTAGTCCTAAATGATTTACCCCATACCCAATATGCTTAGACTGTGACCCCTGGTTCTGGACGTTCTGGACGTCCCTGCCATTGGGAACATCCTACCTGCATTTACCCTATCTATCTCAATACACTACCTCCACCCCTATGCGTTTTAGTTTTACACACTGGTCTCTTATGTGAGACTTTGTCAAAAGCCTTCTGAAAGTCCAAATAAATCATATCCACTGGTTCCCCCTCGTTTACTGGTTTCATCCTCGAAGAATTCCAGTAATTTGTCAAGCATTTCCCTTTCGTGAATCCATGTCCGATTCTACCACTGTTTTCCAAGTGCCCTGCTACTAAATCTTTTCTAATGGACTCTAGGTCTCCACTACCGACGTCAGGTTGACTGGTCTTTCCCTGTTTTCTCTCTATCTCACATTTTAAATAATGGCTACCCTCCAATCTGTAGCAACTATTCCAGAGTCCATCGAATCTTGGAAGATGACCACCATTGCATCTACTATTTCCAGGGCCACTTCCTTAGGTACTCTGGGATGTAGATTACCAGGCCCTGGGCATTTATCGGCCTACACTATTTCCATACTAATACTTATTCCTTCAGTTCCTCCCTCCCACTAAACACTGTGTTCCCCAACATTTCTGGTATGTTATTTGTGTCCTCCTTTGTGAAGACAGAACGTAAGTATGTATTTAGTTGGTAATTTCTTTGTTCCTTATTATAAATTCCCCTGTCTCCTGACTGTAAGGGACCTATATTTGTCTTCAATATTTTTCTCTTCACATACACATAGAAGCTTTCACAGTCAGTTTTTATGTTTCCCGCAAGCTTACTCTCGTACTCTATTTTCCCCTTTTTTTTAAACAAACATTTTATTAAGGCATTTGTGGAATTATAACAGAAGATACAAATACAAATGTAAACATAATTCAGTGCGTAACACCCCCCTCCGTTTCTCACTGTTCCCGCCAAAGCTAAACCAGACGAACCTAACTCCCCCTGACCACCTTATTCCCTAACCCCTTCCTTATTGAATCTGCTGACAGTTCAGTTTTATTTTCCCTTTCTTAATCAATGCCTTTGTCCTCCTGTGCTGAATTCTTTTTTTTAAATTTAGAGTACCCAATTCTTTTTTTTCCAATTGTGGGGCAATTTAGCGTGGCCAATCCATCTACACTGCACATCTTTTTGGGTTGTGGGGGGTGAGACCCACGTAGACAGGGGGAGAATGTGAATACTCCACATGGACAGTGACCCGGGACTGCAATCGAAAACGGGTCCTCAGCGGCGTGAGGCAGCAGTGCTGTAACCACTGTGACACCGTGCTGCCCCCGGGAAATGAACAGTTGTTGCAGTTCACCCATGCACTCTGAATTTTGCCATTGCCTATTGTTAAGAACCCCGCTGATGTTACCTATGGGAGTGTCTCAAAACCCCAAAGGATAACTTCAAACACTGGTTACATAGAACATAGAACAGTACAGCACAGAACAGGCCCTTCGGCCCTCAATGTTGTGCCGAGCCATGATCACCCCACTCAAACCCACGTATCCACCTTATAACCGTAACCCAACAACCCCCCCTTAACCTTACTTTTATTAGGACACTACGGGCAATTTAGCATGGCCAATCCACCTAACCCGCACATCTTTGGACTGTGGGAGGAAACCGGAGCACCCGGAGGAAACCCACGCACACAGGGGGAGGACGTGCAGACTCCACACAGACAGTGACCCAGCCGGGAATCGAACCTGGGACCCTGGAGCTGTGAAGCATTTTATGCTAACCACCATGCTACCCTGCATGGTTCTTAGTGATGTATATTGATTTGGAATAATGTGGGGAACAGTGTACAACCCAGCGAGGAACTAGTCTAGTCACTGCGTAAACAATAAATACAGAATGTTTATTAAAGTAAAAGAGAAAAAAAGACACAACAAAAGACGAATATACACTGTGATATTTAAATATATTAATAACTCAGGCAGCATGGTGATGCAGTGGTTAGCACTGCAGCTTCACGGCGCTGAGGTCCCAGGTTCGATCCCGGCCCCAGGTAGTGAGGAAAGAACAATCTCTCGGAGTCTTGTCTGTGTGTTAGTTGATAATTTGGCCGAAATATAGCTACTTGCAGGACCTGTCCAGGTTGTGGGCCATCATACACTCCAGCTTGGTCCTGTGGTCACAGAATTCCTGAACCTGGGGCGCGACTCTCCGCTCCCCACTCCAGGTGGGAGAATCGCTGGAGGGCCGGGCGAATCATGCCACACCGCCCTGGCACCCCCCGCGATTCTCCCACCCCCCCCCAAATGGCATGTCGCGTTTTGCGACACGCCGCTCGGAGAATCGCCGCTCACCGTTTTTCCCGGCGACCGGCAATTCTCCGGCCCAGATGGGCCGAGCGGCCTGACGACTCCGACGGGTTCAACCACACCTGGTCGCTGCCGGCGTGACCAGCACGCGACAGGTAAGTGTGGGGCCTGTGGGGGGTGGAGAGAGGATCGAGCTCCACGGGCGTGCTCATGAGGGGACTGGCCCGCGATCGGTTCCCACCAATCGTCGGGCCGGCATCTCTAAGAGATGCACTCTTTCCCCTCCGCCGCCCCGGAAAATCAAGCCGCCACGTCTTGCGGGGCAGCGGAGGGGAAGACGGCAACCGCGCATGCGCGGGTTGGAGCCAGCCAACCTGCGCATGCGCGGCTGATGTCACTTAGGTGCCGCCAGCCGTGTCATTCTCGGCGCGCCGCTTTGACACAAGCGTCAAGGCCCGGCGGCCGAGTTTCCCGCACGCCGCTCCTAGCCCCTCGGGGCGGGGTGGGAGAATAGGGGGCGGGGAGTGGCCTCCGACGCCGGAGTGAAACACTCCGGGTTTCACTTCGGCGTCGGCACTCAGTCTCCCTTTGGGAGATTTTCGCCCCTAGTCTCTCCCATCGAGACCGGAACTTCTCCACGATTGACTGCTCCTACCAACTTTTCCTTTTTGTCTGTCCTTCCTAAATACTGAATATCCTTGTCTGTGCTTCTCCCTCCTCTGATGCCTTGCATCGGTTCCCATCCCCTGCCATTTTAGTTTAAACCTTCCCCAACCACTCGAGCAAATACTCCCCCTGCCCAGGTATACTGATCCCACCTCCCATAGAATCAATCCCAATGTTTCAGAAATCTGAAACCCTCTCGCTCACACCATCTCGTCAGCCATGTATTCATCGGATACCTCCTGCTATTTCTACTCTGACTAGCACTTGGCACTGGTAGTAATCCTGAGATCACTAACTTTGAAGTCCTACTTTTGAACTTCCTTCCTAACTCCCTGTATTCTGTGTTTAGGACCTCATCCTTTTTTTTTTAACCTATCTTGTTTGTATTAACGTGTACCACGACCACTGCCTGGTCACCCTCCCCCTCCAGAATGTCCTGTATTTGCTCTGAGACATCCTTGACCCTCGCACCAGTCAGGGAACAGACCATACATACCATCCTGGTGTCTCATTTGTGGCCACAGAAACGCCTATCTATTCCTCTTACAATTGAATCCCCTATAACTACTGCATTCCCACACTTTTTACTCCTCCCATGCAGCAGAGCCAACCGTGGTGCAACGAATTTGGCTGTTGCTGTTTTCCCCTCGGAGGCCATTCCCCCCAACAGTATCCAAAGGGGTGTATCTCTTTCCAGGAGAAAAGCCACAAGGAATTCCTGTACTGCCTGCCTAGTCCTCTCACTCTGCCTCGTGGTCACCCATTCTCTTCCTGCCTATGGAGTCTTAGCCTGTGGTGCTGTCTATGATATTCTCCTCCTTGCAGATGCTGCACAGTGTCCCAGTCATTGTTTCAGCTTTGAAACTTGAGCTTTCAGGAGCTGCAGCTGGGGACACTTCCTGCACAGATTCTGACTTGGCATTGGAAAGGTCCCATGCTTCCCACATAGAGCAGGACTAGCACACCATGACTTTGAGCTCTCCTACCATGATTTACCCCTTTGAATTAAACATTTTGGAAGATATTTAAAAACAAATAATATCAATTATTCTCGGGCCCTTCTTCCCTGGTCCTTGTTACGACAGAATATAGCCCTTACAAACTATAAACCAGAAAATATAGACCGTACAAACTGTAAGCAATAAAAATAGTAAATACTTACCCGGCGTACTCACCCAATTAGCTGCTTCCACTTATCCCCTGTCCCTTTTGAATCCTGATGGCACCTCAGGAGCTCCAAACTCAAGCTAACATTCCCCTCTCAGTCTCACCCTTTCTTGCACTCTTTTATCCTCCCAGCTCCGCTCTCTGTCTCGCTCTTTCTCAAGTTCTTTTTCTCCCCTGCTCTGTTCTCTAACCTGATCTTACTTTATTTACTAAATTACCTTATTTCTCTTTGGCTTGATTTAACTTTACTTCCCTAGTGCTTGTGTTCCTTTCTTAAATTCAAGGAGCTACTTCTTTATAAATGACTTGTTTTTTTCTCGTTAAAGCTATTTGAACAAAATTCCTAATAGCGGCTTCTCACCGACCAATGAATTTACCTTTTTCCTGTGATGTCTGTCCTGGATTGTTTTTCAAACTCATCTCCCTGACCCAGTAGAGGTGGCCCTTGCAGATCCGGTTGTCTCTGCTCCCAGAGGTGAGTGAAGGCCCTGAGCCTCGCTCTGTATTTATCAGCTTCCCTAGTAGAAGCGTCCCTCGCAGGTCCGGCTGTCTCCGCTCCTGGAAGGTGAGTAATGATATTAATGGGGCAAGGATTCAAAGATGGAAGTGAGGGTATGGTGAGAACTGTCATGATGAAAAGAGAACCAAAGGCTAGACAATTGGAAATTCAAGAGGGCAGTTCTCTTTTTTAAATTTTTTATAAATTTAGAGTACCCAATTCTTTTTTTTCCAATTAAGGGCCAATTTAGCGTGACAAAGCTACCCACCTGGCACATCTTTGCATTGCGGGAGTGAGATCCATGCAGAGACCGGGAGAATGTGCAAACTCCACATGGACACTGACCCAGGGCCAGGATCGAACCAGGGTCCTCGGCACTGTGAGGCAGCAGTGCTAACACTGCTCCACCGTGCTGCCCAGAGAGCAGTTCAATGTGAAGAGTATTTTCCCAGGGGCTGATACAGAAAGAGGCACGGTTTGGAGACAGAAGTAGGCTGTGTGTGTATAGAGTTATACAAATGATCAGAGTTGCCTTATCTGTGATTGATACTGTGAGGTGTTATGACAAAGTAGATAAAGTTTGAGTTTTAAAATGCTTACAAAGTGAATAAAGCTTCAAGATTCCATGGATTTTGAGCAACAAACTTTGACCTGACTTTACAAGCTCAGAAAGATAAAACAATTTACTCTAACATTCAGGGTAAGTATAGGAAGGCATGGTGGCACAGTAGTTAGTATTGCTGCCTCATGGTGCCGAGGACCTAGGTTCGATCCTGGCCCTGGGTCACTGTACGTGTGGAATTTGCACATTCTCCCCATGTCTGCGTGGGTCTCACCCCCACAACCCAAAGATGTGCAGGGTAGGTGCATTATCCACGCTAAATTGCCCCTTAATAGGAAAATAATAATTGGGCACTCTAAATTTATTTTAAAAGAATTCAGGGTAAGTATGAGGCATGTGTGAATTACCAGATGAACTGTGGTCAGACACGCCACACTGCACAACAAATGATTGATGCAACCAAACCAGGTTCTATGTATATTTCAACAACCCATCCAGTATTTGTCACATTGTGAGCCAACCAATCTCACTTAAACCTTGTATTTCTCTTGAGGGTTCCTAATCGCCCCCTTTGAAGATCTCAGCTTGGAATTTTTCCCAAAGTCAAAAAGGAGGCATTTGTCAGGGCTTGAAGGCCGGGAACAGATGAAGCCTGTGTGGAATATAAGGAAAGGAGGAAGGAACTTAAGCAAGGAGTCAGGAGGGCTAAAAGGGGTCACGAAAAGTCATTGGCAAATCGGGTTCAGGAAAATCCCACGGCTTTTTACACATACATAAAAAGCAAGAGGGTATCCAGGGAAAGGGTTGGCCCACTGAAGGACAGGGGAGGGAATCTATGTGTGGAGCCAGAGGAAATGGGCAAGGTACTAAATGAATACTTTGCATCAGTATTCACCAAAGAGAAGTAATTGGTGGATGTTGAGTCTAGAGAAGGGTGTGTAGGTAGCCTGGGTCACATTGAAATCCAAAAAGACGAGGTATTGGGCATCTTTGAAAATATTAAGGTGGATAAGTCCCCAGGGCCTGATGGGATCTACCCCAGAATACTGAAGGAGGCAAGAGAGGGAATTGTTGAGGCCTTGACAAAATTCTTTGGAACCTCACTGTCTTCAGGTGATGTCCCGGAGGACTGGAGAATAGCCAATGTTGTTCCTTTGTTTAAGAAGGGTAGCAAGGATAATCCAGGGAACTACAGGCTGGTAAGCCTTACGTCAGTGGTAGGGAAATTACTGGAGAGAATTCTTCGAGACAGGATCTACTCCCATTTGGAAGCAAATGGACGTATTAGCGAGAGGCAGCATGGTTTTGTGAAGGGGAGGTTGTGTCTCACTAACTTGATAGAGATTTTCGAGGAGGTCACAAAGATGATTGATGCACAGGTAAGGTAGTGGATGTTGTCTATATGGACTTCAGTAAGGCCTTAGACATGATCCGTCATGGCAGACTGGTACAAAATGTGAAGTCACACAGGATCAGAGTGGAGCTGGCAAGATGGATACAGAACTGGCTAGGTCATAAAAGGCAGAGAGTAGCAATGGGAGGGTGCTTTTCTGATTGGAGGGCTGTGACTAGTGATTTTCCGCAGGGATCAGTGTTGGAACCTTTGCTGTTCGTAGTATATATAAATGATTTGGAGGAAAATGTAACTGGTCTGATTAGTAAGTTTGCAGACAACACAAAGGTTGGTGGAATTGCGGATAGCGATGAGGACTCAGAGGATACAGCAGGATTTAGAGACTTGGGCGGAGAGATGGCAGATGGAACTTAATCTGGACAAATGTGAGGTAATACATTTTGGAAGGTCTAATACAGATAGGGAATATACAGTGAATTGTAGAACCCTCAAGAGTATTGACAGTCAGAGAGATCTAGGTGTACAGGTCCACAGGTCATTGAAAGGGGCAACACAGGTGGAGAAGGTAGTCAAGAAGGCATACGGCATGCTTGCCTTCATTGGCTGGGGCATTGAGTATAAAAATTGGCAAGTCATGTTGCAGCTGTATAGAACCTTAGTTAGGCCACACTTTGGAGTATAGTGTTCAATTCTGATTGCTACACTATCAGAAGTATGTGGAGGCTTTAGTGAGGGTGTAGAAGAGATTTACCAGGATGTTGCCGGGTGTGGAGGGCATTAGCTATGAGGAGAGGTTAAATAAACTTGGTTTGTTCTCACTGGAACGAAGGAGGTTGAGGTCTACAAAATTATGAGGAGCATAGACAGAGTGGATAGTCAGAGACATTTTCCCAGGGTCGAGGGGTCAATTACTAGGGGGCATAGGTTTAAGGTGTGAGGGGCAAGGTTTTGAAGAGATGTACGAGGTAAGTTTTTTACAGAGGGTAGTGGGTGCCTGGAACTCACTGTCGGAGAAGGTGGTGGAAGCAGGGACGATAGGGACGTTTAAGGGGCATCTTGACAAATACATGAATAGGATGGGAAGGAATAGGATAGGCCCCCGGAAGTGTAGAAGATTTTAGTTTGGACAGCAGCATGGTCGGCGCAGGCTTGAAGGGCCTGTTCCTGTACTGTACTTTTCTTTGTTCTTTGTTCACCTCCCCTTGCACAGCTTCAATTACAACTCACCATGCAGGGTTTCAATCTTGCCTTCCGAGATTCCTTTCCGCTGGATATCCAAGCACATGCGAGCTTCACTTTCCAAACGCAATTTCAGATCTTTGGACGTTCCGAGCATAACACCACTTTTCCAAAGTGGTAGCTTTGCCCCTGCTATATACTTTGTGCAAGATATGCTACTCATTTGCTTCTTGCCAGGATGATCTTTAACTCGATGTTGATTAAAACTCGTAGTCTTCCAATTAAAGCAAATGCTTTATTGAGTAAAGTTAACAAATAAACTGTGAGTTTGTTCTCTCTCCAACACTTATGCTAGATGTTAAATAACCACTGTGCCTCCGATACACCAAGAGGGTCCTTTGGCTGATCGCGTCCACACCGGCCAACAAGTACCTATGTTGATGGAGGCAGACTCAATCGTGGGCTGTCAAAAGGGAATTGAATAATTATCTTAAGAGAAAAATATTTGCAAGGCTGCTAGGAAAGTGGGGGTGTCTGAATTGCTTTTGCAAAGGGAGCTAGCAGGAGTTAGGACAGGCTAAATGGCCTCGTCGACCATCCTCTGACTCTACCTAGTCCGCTTTGACGTTGCTGATCGTGCGCTTGAGACAGATGGGGCGAGATTCTCCGCAAATGCGGAGAATCGTAAAGGCTGCCGTGGGACAGGCCGTGACCCACGGCAGCCTTCACGGCCACTTCCGGGGCCGATTCTCCCCCCCGGGCGGGGCTAGGAGCGCGTCAAGGCCACACGTCAAGCGTCACGCCGCAGGTTGGACAACGGCAACCCGCGCATGCGCAGTTGCCGTCTTTCTCCTCAGCCGCCCGGCAAGACGTGGCGGATTGATCTTGCTGGGCAGCCGAGGGGAAAGAATGCATCTGCTTTGGATGCTGGCCCGACGATCGATGGGCACCGATTGCGGGCCTGTCCCCTCCCGAGCACAGTCGTGGTGACCCCGTGCCAATCGGGCCTCTAGATGCCCCAAACGGGCATCTGGCGCCCATTTCATGACGGCAATGAGCAGGTGTGTTTGCTGCCGTGTTGAAACGGGCGTGAAGGCCCCGCCGCTCGGCCCATCGGCCTCGGCGAATTGCCGCTTTCGTGGCGTGGGTCGGGCGTGGGGGGAGAATAGCGGGAGGGCATGAAAAATGTCGGGAGGCCCTCCCGCTATTCTCCCACCCGGCGTGAGGGGTAGAGAATCGCGCCCGGGTTTTTTGGCCCCTCCCGGCGGGAGGAAGGAAGGGGGGGCTGGGCTTCGCTACGCACGCGTACATCGGCAGGCCGGCCCAGACTCTTCCCTTCCCCTCCAGGACTGGGTGGGTCGCGTTGGCGCGCATGCGTGGCTGAGGAGTGGGTAGAGAGAAGAGCCTGGGCGCTCGCGCGACCCGCTGCGGTGGGATTGCGCACGTCGTTTCGAACGCGGTGACGTAAGGGGACGCCACGCCGGGCACGTCGAGCCGGCTGGCGCTGGCTGCGGCGGGTTTGTTGTTTTTGTCCGTCTGTCGCCATGTTGGGACCGGGCGCTTTGTTATAAAGACGGAGCGGGGATCGAGGGGGTGGGTGGGGGGGGTTTTGAAACGGAATAAAGGGGGTGGGTGGGTTAAAAAAAAAAAGTTGAGACGTGAAGAAATTAGTATCGGAGGAGGGCGGGGTGAGGCGGAGGAAAACCAGATCAATACGGCACGGAGGAGAAGGGGTGGAGAATTTCAGTGAGAGCGACTGATAATAAAGCTCGGGGCGCAAGGATGAGAGTGAACTTCGGCGACCGTTAGGGAAGGGAGAGTGCAAGTGGAACGGAGCCGAACCATGCCATAGTGAGTATCGTGTGCAGCGCCGGGGGAGAGGGAGACAGGAAGCCCCCGAGGCCACAGCCCCAGCCGGCCGGCCCCGCCGCCACAGCCCCAGCCGGCCGGCCCCGCCGCCACAGCCCCAGCCGGCCGGCCCCGCCGCCACAGCCCCAGCCGGCCGGCCCCGCCGCCACAGCCCCAGCCGGCCGGCCCCGCCGCCACAGCCCCAGCCGGCAGGCCCCGCCGCCACAGCCCCAGCCGGCCGGCCCCGCCGCCACAGCCCCAGCCGGCCGGCCCCGCCGCCACAGCCCCAGCCGGCCGGCCCCGCCGCCACAGCCCCAGTCGGCAGGCCCCTCCGCCACAGCCCCAGCCGGCAGGCCCCTCCGCCACATTCAGGCCCCTCTCAAACAAAAAAAACAACCCCCAAGTGGACTCGGTTTTAATCCCAATGTATCGTCGAGTTGCAGCGGGCTGCGCCTGGCTTCAGCAGAAATGGACGTGTCATTCTAATTTCTCCTTTACTTCTCCTCTACCGGCCTGTTTGGGTTGTTATGAGATTACAATTTTTAAAAATCAATTTGTTTGATGCTTAACGTGGTTTCTCCAACCCTCTCCAACAGGCTGTATTTTTAATTACTTGGACTTGGGTCGCACTACTTTGTGACCGGTTGGTGGTGGGGAATCCCCTCCAAGCACGGTTGCCCGTCTTTACAAACCGGCCTGCTTTAAATGACCGCCTTCCAACTGCAATTCACAAAGCCCAATTGTCAAAATTGTGCCTGTTGAGATACTATTTTCTTTTTTTCCTCTCTCTCTCTCTCTCTTCCCTCTCTTTCCCCCCCCCCCCCCCCCCCATTCTTATCGCACCCGATTGCCTTGTGTTAAATTTGATTAATTGGTGTTGGAGTGATCAAAATGGGGATCTCCACCTTCGGACATGTTAAAAGGATGACCTTGGTAATCAACTTTTTAATTCAGCAAGCAAGCAGTGCTATTTTGTGCTCTCTGGTTTTGCTCGGAAAACGCCCATGTGTAATCATTTTCAAATGTGAGCTTGCTTCATTTGGGGGACATGGTGAAACTTGGCTTTTGGCAGGAGAACTTTGCCCACCTTCAAATACCAGTTACTATTTTGATGTCTTAACAGAAACTATATTCCAATATTCACTTTATTTACTGGGAGTATCACTTTATTTACTGGGAGTAAAGGAATGTATATGTGTGAGAGGGAGAGATGGTAGCTACTACATACACTTTTATACTCTGTGAATGCTCTCTGGAAAGTCAATCTATAGTGGTAATTCACTGACATATAGGTACAGGAGTAGGCCATTCATCTCTTCGAGCCTGTCCTGCCATTCAGTGAGATCATGGCTGACCTGTGGCCCAACCTCATATACCTTTGGGCTAACCCCTTAATATCTTTGCTTAACAACAATCTATTTGTCTCCGATTTAAAGATTTCATAGAGTGACGTAGCCTACTGAAAGTAGCATGAAGACCTTGAATAAATCTCTTTTATAGATATTAGAAAGAAACAAATGTACATTTTAAAACTTGCAAATGCTAGAACTGAAATGAAGAATAATACTGGGAATGCATGGCAGGTCAGTCAGTATCAGCAAAGGAAAACAACGCGTTAACAGTTTTGGTGCAAATACCTTGCTTCGAACAGAAATGAGGTGAAGTAGAAGGGGAAAGGAGGTAAGAAGTTAACAGATACATGTGTAATAGCTGCCTTGGCAAAATTGAAGGGACGGTGGCAGTATAGTTACAGAAGGAATTATACAGTGATGTTCTTCAGGGCTCAGTATTAAGGCCACTACCCCTTTCTAAATTAAATTATCTGGACATTGGTATGCAGGGCATTTTTTCAACATTTTTCAGATGCACAAAATGCAGTAAATAACGAGAGGTTAGTAACAGACTACAGAAAGGCAAATGTGGGAAATGGACACTTGACAGATGAAATTTAACTCAGATTTGCTTTGGTAGGAAGAATGAGGATAGATGATGATGCAATTTTGAAGGGTATGCAGAAATAGTGACCTGGGTGTGAATATATCCAAATCTTTGCAGATGGAAATACAAGGCTATTAAACTAGCATTTGAGAGTCTTTCTTTTATTCATATAAGCACAAGAGTATAAACGTGGTTGGCCCTCAGCTGGAACATTGTGTCCAATTTTGGGCACTGCACTTTTTTTATGTTGCACTTTTTATGTTGCTTTAAAGTGGATGTAGAAGAGCTTTTACTGGAATGGAACCAGGGATGATGCACTTCAGTTATATGGAGAGCCTGGACAGGTTATGCTTAGAGCAATAAAGGTTAGGAGATTTGATTGAGGTGTTCAAAATCATGAATGCTTTTGCTGAGTAAATATAGAGGATCTGTTTCCAGTGGCAGAATGGGTAGTGACCAGCCAATATAGATTTAAGGTAAAGGACAAGCGAATCAAAGGTGGAATAAGGCCATTTTTTAAACATTTATTTGTGTAATCTGGAATGCATTGTCTCAGAGTGATAGAGGCAGAATAAAATAAATTACAGGGCTGTGTGGAAAGAGCCCAGGAGTGGGGACCAGTTAGAGAGCTTTACCAAAATGACAGCAAAGGGCCAAATGGCCTGTTCAGTATGATTCTATTATCTTGTATTTTGTGTTTGAAAATGTTTTATTGGTGTTTTGCATTGTACAGTAAAAAAGGAAGAGGAATCTGAGTTGCACATGTAACAGGCAATGCAACAACAGTAATAATGAGCAAGATTTGAGCCCCTCACTGTCACCGTGACTGGGGCTCCAATGTATTATCGTGTATAATAGAACAGCCTTAATGAATGTGACTACTTTAAAATGCAGGATGTTTTGCACAGAATTTGTAAAAGAAAGTGGTGCTTTGATGCAACGTGGGGAGAGTATACTAAGCTAGAGTTGGAAGAACAAAACTCTTGGGAGTTTTGGATGGTTATTAAAGGTCACGGATAGGGTGGGGTGAGGTCATGAAGTAGAATATTTTTTTAATTGGAGGATCAGAAAATTTACAGTGCAGAATGAGGCCAGATATGATAGATGTCTGATGGGTGGGAATTATAGATTAGGATACAGACAGACAGCAGATTTATTTTAAGATGTTCTGAAGCTTACGGTAGTTGGAGATTGTGTTGGGAATATAGAGTCCTCCATTTCGGCTTAAGTAAAATTCCTAGATTGTGAAGTGAAGGGCGGTTGCGTCACCGCACCAGGGACCCGGGTTCGATTCCCTGCTTGGGTCGCTGTCTGTGCGTTCAAGAGACAAAGGAAATGGTTTGTAGCAAGAAAGGATGCTAAGTTTATTCTTGCACTCAAGGATGATACTGAAGTATGTGGAATACTGGGTATTAAGGCCGAATAGTACTTGTTGCGGTCCAGCCAGATTGGCTAAGCTGATTCTGCGCCAGTTAGTGTCTTATCCCTTGGACTTGGAGCACAGATGAACCATACCAAGAGGCGCATGCATGATCGGTCTGTTTTCTTGTAAAACAATTTTTCAAAATGTGAAACAACTCGTAGACACAAACTACTGATGTTATGCTGATGGCCAAATAATGAATAGAGACATGGCGATCCACTGGATATAAATCAAAATAATAATTCAAAACTTTAATGAGGGTTAGAAAAATTGGTGGACTGTCTTTAAATAAATGCAGCCAGAAAATGCAATTGAAGACTTGATAAATTTACCAGATACTGAAAACAGTCGGAAAATTAATACGAATAGATGTTTTTAATTTGTTTTTTTGGAATGAAAATATACTCCATTCACTGGTGTTTCCTCATTTTATAAATTTTTTCTCAACATATTTCATAAGTGCATGGTATGGATTTGTAAAACCGAAAGTGAGATGTCCTATTGAGTAGTATGTAGGGAAGGCAACAGTTTCGGAGGAAGTCAGGAACACTCCAATTCATTGTTACTGCATGTGATTGTGTGCATTGATTATCTCCTGCAGTATTGTTATACAAATAAGACTTGAGTAGTCATGTGTGACCATGATTCTGTGAATAATATTACGTATGTGGGCTCATTGTTTTCAGGTTTCAATCCGATTTGTACAGATTTAAGTGAATTTTGAACAGAACGAACAGCGAAGAAGGAAGCAAGTTTTAAAAAAATATATTTATGGTTTTGCATTAAGTTCTAATATTCGGAAACTCGGGAACTTTTGTGCATTAACATTAGCAATGGATGTCCTTCAAGAAGAGTACGGTTCAGCAAAAATGTTACTTATTCACTTAAAGCTTTGCTTACTGAATTTTGTATGCACAGATTAGAAGCCTCCGTGGGAGGGTGTATCATTTATAATTTCCTTAGTGCCCAAAAGCTATTGAAAATACAATGAAAACTCCTTTTGTTTGGGTGATCCAACTCCTTAAGCAAATCGGCCATGATCTTATTGAATGGCAGAGCAGGCTTGATGGGCCTCATGCCCTACTCCTGTTCCTAATTTGTATGGGTTAAGGAGATGCCAGATTTGATTTCTGATCAAGGCTGAATTTGTTTATTTTCCCTAGGCTGGGGCTCAAATGTTACAAGTAGTGTTGTCATGTCTAGCTTGGGTAAGGGGAAATAGGGCAGCACGGTGGCTTAGTGGTTAGCACAACCGCCTCACGGCGCTGAGGTCCCAGGTTCGATTCTGGGTCACTGTCCGTGTGGAGTTTGCACATTCTCCCCGTGTCTGCGTGGGTTTCGCCCCCACAACTCAAAAAAAATGTGCAGAGTAGGTGGATTGGCCACGCTAAATTGCCCCTTAATTGGAAAAAATAATTGGGTAATCTAAATTTATTTTTAAAAAGATACGGGGAAATCGCCATGGATTTCTGTTCTTCAAGGCTATCCATTAGCCGCATTGGAGGTGAACCTGTTGATGGGATTAAACTTGGTTCTAATTCAGAAAGCGTCTATCATTGGGTGCGGTTGGGTAATAATTAATTTTCCAGCTACACAAGAATGAGCACTTTTAGTCATGGAATGGTACAGACCAGAATCTCTGTACAAGATATTCATATCTTCAAGAGCTGAGAAAATTGCAAGTGAAAAGCAGCAGTTTTTGATGAAAACCTGACTCTTTATTGACATGACTTTTTTTGCACGAAACCATGAAAGTTTAAATATAAAAAATGCACCCTTCACAATGAGGTTTATAAAATTATATATTTTTGACTTTAGCTTTAAAAGAATGGGATCATGTGGCCTGTTTTGAAACCTGACTGATCATAGAATTTACAGTGCAGAAGGAGGCCACTCGGCCCATCGAGTCTGCACCGGCCCCTGTAAAGAGCGCCCCACCCAAGCTCACACCTCCTACCTATCCCCGTAACCCAGTAACCCCACCCAACACTAAGGGCAATTTTGTACACTAAGGGCAGTTTAGTGTGGCCAATCCATCTAACCTGTACATATTTGTACTGTGGGAGGAAACCGGAGCACCCGGAGGAAACCCACGCAGACACGGGGAGAACATGCAGACTCTGCACAGACAGTGACCCAAGCCGGGAATCGAACCCTGGAGCTGTGAAGCAATTGTGCTATCCGCAATGCTACCGTGCTGCCCATTACTGACCGTAGCATTGGTGGTTTGATTATTCAAAATCAAAATAACACTTCAGTAGACTTTACTGAGAGGAAGGCGTAAGGTATTTACACTTGGAGACAATTGCACTAGTCTCTTTGTTACTCTTGAGTCTCCCAAAGTCCCAAAAGGGTGGTGTTGGTATTGGGTTGTAAACAGTTGCACTGTTAAACTGTTCATTCTCTTTTAAGATGAAAGAGTTGGTAGGAAGGATGGATAATTAGCATTTTTATCTGGATGGAAGGTTAGTGTGTTTCATGTTGCCATGGGGAAGAAGCATGAGGAAACCATTTTTGAGACCCGTTTACAGTCTTGCCTACAAATCGGTGAACAGAGGCAGCAGTTTTGTGTGGTCAGCAGAGAGGAACATCTGAAAATCGAAAACGCTGGATAAACTCAATACGTCTGGCAGTGTCCGTGGAAAGAGAAACCCAACTCTATATGACCCTTCTACAGAATTGAGACAAAAGGCTGCTTGACTTTGCTAGCTACCACATCCAGAAGAAGGAGTGAGATGGTCTCTTGTCGAAGAAACACGTCCTACAGCCGTTTACCGATTCTGGGAGATTTGTTTTGGCAAGGCCACGGTGAAAAAATAATAATCACAACACTCTCTTTACTCCTGGCTGTCGATTTAAGAAACTCTGTAAACTGAGGAAAGTGCCTGGAGACGGTCACTTGAAGTTACTACTTGGCAAAACAGGGATACAGGAACCCATTGGAAGCAGGGAGTAATTGTCGACTTTTTGCAAAAAGGACTCGTGATTCCTTGAAGAATAAGTACACAAGACCATAACTGGCCCCTCGAGTCTGCTCTGCAGATGGCTGATCTTTTTGTGGACTCCGCTTCACTTAACCACCCGCTCACTGTCATCTTTTATTCCTATGCTGTTTAAAAATCTATCTACCTTTGCCTTCAAAACATTTAACGAGCTAGCCTCAACTGCTTCACTGGGCCGGGTGTTCCACAGATTCATGACCCTTTGGGTGAAGTTCTTCCTCAACTCAGTCTTAAATCTGCTCCCATTTATTTTGAGGCTATGCCCCCTAGTTCTAGTTTCACCCACCAGTGGAAACATCTCCCTGCTTCTATCCTATCTATTCCTTTTATAATTTTATATGTTTCTATAATATGCCCCCCTCATTCTTCTACATTACAGTGCGTATAGTCCCAGTCTACTTAGTCTCTCCCCATAAGCTAATCCTTTCAACCTCGGAATCAACCTAGTGAATCTCCTCTGCACAATCTCCAGTGCCAGTACATCCTTTCTCAAGTAAGGAAAAGCTGCACACAGTACTCCAAGTGTGGCTTTGCCAGCATCCTATACAGCTGCAGCATAATCTCCCTGCTTTTAAACTCCATCCCTCTAGCATTGAAGGACAAAATTCCATTTGCCTTCTTAATTACTTGCTGTACCTGCAAACCATTTTTTTGCGATTATGCACAAGGACACCCGGGTCTCTCCGCACAGCAGCATGCTGCAATTTTTTACCATTTAAATGTTGGTTCATTTTGCTGCTGTTCCTACCAAAATGGATGACCTCGCATTTATCAACATTGAACTCCATCTGCCAGACCCTTGCCCACTCAAACTATCGATATCACTCTGCAGCCTTTTAGTTCCTCAGCACACATGACTCTACCACTCATCTGAGTGTCATCTGCCAACTTTGACACATTACACTTGGTCCCCAGATCACCTGGAGTTGACGGGTTGGTTTAGCACAGTGGGCTAAACAGCTCGCTTGTAATACAGAACAATGCCCACAGCGCGGGTTCAATTCCCGTACCGGCCTCCCTGAACAGACGGCAGAATGTGGCGACTAGGGGCTTTTCACCGTAACTTCTTGAAGCCGACTTGTGACAAGCTATTATTATTGTAAATTGTGAACAATTGCGGATCCAGCACTGATCCCTGAGGCACATCACTCGCCACTGATCGGCAATCAGGAAACCACCCATTTATCCCCACTCTTTACTTTCTGTCAGTTAACCAATCCTCTATCCATGCTAATACATTACCCATAACACCATGCGCCTTACTCTTATGCAGCAGTAGGGCAGCACGGTGGTGCAGTGGTTAGCACTGCTGCCTCACAGCGCCGAGTTCCCAGGTTCAAACCCGGCTCTGAGTCACTGACCGTGTGCAGTTTGCACATTCTCCCCGTGTTTGCGTGGGTTTTGGCCCCACAACCCAAAGATGTTGGTCACGCTAAATTGCCCCTTAGCTGGGAAAAAATGAATTTTGGTACTTACATTTTAAAAGGAAATCTTACGCAGCAGCCTTTTGTATGGCTACTTGTCGAATGCCTTCTGGAACGCCAGATACACCGCATCCATCGCGGTGTTCCCCATTGTCCACCGCATTCGGAATTTCCTCAAAGAATTCCATTAAATTAGTCAAACGTGACGTGCTTTTCATGAAACCATGCTGCGCCTGCCCAATGGGACAATTTCTATCCAGATGACTCACTATTTCTTCCTTATCAACAAATTCAAGCATTTTCCCCACTACAGAAGTTAAGCTAACCAGCCTATAGTTACCCGCCTTTTGTCCACTACCTTTTTTAAACAGTGGCGTCACATTTGCTGTTTTCCAATCTGCCCGAACGGTCCCAGAGACCAGTGAATTTTGGTAAATTACCGCGAGCGTATTTTATATTTCCCCCGCCACCTCTTTTCGCACACTGGAATGCATTCCATCAGGGCCAGGAGATTTGTCTACCTTTAGCCCCATTAACCTGCCCAACACTACCTCCTTAGTGATCGTTTCTCGGTCCTCACCTGCTATAGCCTCCTTGCCAACGATTATTGGCATGTTATTTGTGTCTTCCACTGTGAAGACCAACACAATGTGTTCAGTGCCTCAGCCATTTCCTCGTTTACTCCCACAAGGCCCAAAAGACGTGCTGTTAGGTTATTTGGACATTCTGAATTCTCCCTCAGTGTATCCGCACAGGCGCCGGAATGTTGCGAGTAAGGACTAAGTTGAATCCACCTTCCCATGTGCTAACCTGCTGCTTTGCTTCCCATTAACCATTTTACTTCCTGTAGTGTTGCCCCTGCCTCTTTCTCGCCCCCATGCCCGCCCCAAAACCCCACACTCGCTAGTTTAAAGACCCTGATGTGAAGATACTGGCGTTGGACTGGGGTGAGCAGGTTTGTATCAAATCACTAATTTCCTCAGGAGGAAGGAGCAGTGCTCCAAAAGCTAGTGATTTGAAACAAACCTGTTGGACTTTAATAACCTGGTGCTGTAAGACTTCTTACTGTAAAGACCTTGAGACCACCCTATTTATGAGAAGAGTAATCAAACAGAATGTTGGTCTGTGGTTTAAACTGCCTCACAAATGTTTAGTCGGTGCTTTTGGTCGTTTGATACAACAACATTTTTAAGGGCAGCACGGTGGCCTAGTGGTTAGCACAGCTGCCTCACGGCGCTGAGGTCCCAGATTCGATCCCGGCTCTGGGTCACTGTCCGTGTGGAGTTTGCACATTCTCCCCGTGTCTGAGTGGGTTTCACCCCCACAACCCAAAAATGTGCAGAGTAGGTGGATTGGCCACGCTAAATTGCCCCTTAATTGGAAAAAATAATTGGGTAATCTAAATTTATAAAAAAAAACAACATTTTTAAATTGTGAAATCTTGGCCTGTCATTCTTTCAGCTAACAACTGGAAAGTCAAATTTCTTAAGTATCGATCTCTCAAGGAGATCATAATATGTGTGGTTTGCACATGTTCATAAATAGTTTTTAGGACTGCTCTTTTGAACATCAGCAGATTTGTCATGTGGGGATATAGCCACGTGGGAATGAGAATATTATGCATGACAAATGTTGGACACAGCTTTTTTCATTTAGTGATGCTCCATATGTACTCGTGTTGTAATAGTGACATGTGTTTCTAATTTCTGACTCATCCCAGTGGAAGTGTTAATTGTACTTGAGAGGATATAATGCTCTTGGGTTAAAAAGTAACATTGGTTTGGGTTCATTTGCCCATGTTAATGCAAGCCATTCTGCATGATTACAATTACATGATCTCTGGTTTACCATGTTCAGTGACTGATCAAGCTGCGCGCTTTGCTGAGGCAGGTTTTATCTCAAAAGTTACATGAGGTCCTGTTGAACAGATTCATTCAGACTGTTAACTCGGCCAGTGAAATGACTCCCTTTTCATAGAATTTAAGCTAACCAACCACAGTTTTGAAATTAAATATTAGCGAAGATTAGAGACTCTTAACCATGAGTTTCACGCATTAAGATTCCTGGCATAAAAACAATGTACTGGCTAAACTCGGGTCTGGCAGTATCTGTGGAGAGAGAAACAGTTAGTGTTTCGAATCTAGTTTGATGAATGAGGAGTTGACCGTCTGCTGCGTTTTGCCAGGACTTTGTTTTTTTTATTTCGGATTTCGAGCATCCCCAATATTTGCTTTTATTTAAGAATCAAGGCATGTTAGGTTGGGTTGGTGACGTTTTAAGGGAGGTGGTAAGAAATTGATATTTTTGGCTTTTTCATTTAGATTTTCAGTTTTTACTGTTTGTTCCTAATCTAGGATTATGTACTCAGTTTGAAATGAACAAGAAGAAATGGCACTGGAGTAACATTATTGTCAATCAAGTGGACACTTTGGGAAACGTGGAGATATTGGAGCTAAATAAATGGGAGATTTCATTAGTGAAGTTCGAAAATGATTTGAGTGCCTATGTTGAAATAATAGTGTTTTTGATATATTTTGGGCATCAGCGAGTAACTATGCTGAATGTTTCATCAGGAGAATGAATACTCTATATATTTGTGTGAAAGTCAACCCCAAGACATTTGGGCAAAAAAGTAATTTTCCTTGTACTTCATGTAAAGATCAGCCCCTGTTTTTTGGGGAAATCAAATTATGTTTCAATTATTAATTACTTTTCTCTCTGCCAGTTTTAGCGGCCATCTCCCCGTCAATCAACAAGACTAATTTGTACCACATAATCTGTCATGGTGTCTTTGAGAAAGAATAATAAGTACACAGCTCAATTTAAACTGGAGAAAAGTGGTAGAATAGATTAATGAGCATTGGCAAACTTATTGTATTATCACCAGCAGAGCAATCCGACTCCATGCCCTCGGAGACGCAAAGAAAGATGATGATTCAGAATTTGCAGCTAGTAGTAGGCGGACCAGATTCATGAAATGGCAAAATTTGGCATTTATCAGAGAATGAAAATTTCACAGCGTTCGCCACCACTTGATAAAATCATCAAATTTCTCTGTTTGAGGGCAGCACGGTGGCGCAGTGGATTAGCCCTGCGGCCTCTCGGCGCTGAGGTCCCACGTTCGATCCCAGCTCTGGATCACTGTCTGGGTGGAGTTTACACATTCTCCCCGTATTTGCGTGGGTTTTGCCTCCACAGCCCAAAGATGTGCAGACTAGATGGATTGGCCATGCTAAATTGCCCCTTAATTGAAAAAAATGAGTTGGCTGCTCTAAATTTATAAAAAAAATATTTCACCGTTTGTCATCTGACATAGAATATGTATGGATTGGCCTGCGTTGGGATTATGGATGAAACATGAATTAACTTTGCACGGCCAGCAAATGAGATTACTGCAAAAATCATCCTTGTAAAGACACTGGCCATAAGAAGATATGGTTCTATCTTGTATTGCGAATGGCACAAAATTCAAATGCAAAGTTCACACCAGAGAAATTTCAGCAAGGTGTTGTCGCCCTACTCATGAAGGGCTGAATGGATGATGGCAGTTGCAAAAACTGGATGGGAGAAGTGTGGAATTTTATACCAGGTGCACTACCAAATGAAGAAAGTTTGTTCATCTGTCACATGTTCAAATCCCACCTATTGACAATCATAAGACCCTGACTGGGCAGAGGGAAGCCGGTTTAGCTCACTTGGCTAGACAGGTGGTTCGTGAAACCGAGCGAGCCCAGCAGAGTTGGTTGAATTCCCATACTGGCTGAGGCTATTTATGAAGGCCTGCCTTTTTAATCTTGCCTCTCGCTGGAGGTGTGGTTATCCTCTGGTCAAATCACCTCTTTCCACCAAACGCAGCCTATGGTCATCTGGGACTATGGAGACCCCTTTACCTTGCAAAGGGAGGCCATTCGGTCCATCAAGCTGCACTAACCCTTCTAAAGAGCACCCTTGCCCCCACTCTTTTAGATACTAAGGTGCAATTCAGCAGAGCTAATCCGCCTACCCTGCAGATACTGAGTGAATGTGCAAACCAACAACAACTTTGTCCTTATTTCCAACAGTCACATGTGTCGTTCAGTCCTTGAATATATGTATTAATAAAACTCCTCATGGTCCGCATCTGAAAGATGTGGAACAACCGATGTCGGATGGCGAAAAAGCATACACAAAAGGCGGAAATATGCCAGCATCCTTAAGATTATACCAATGGACCATAGACCATGGAATGAACTTTGATCCCCATATTGTCAAAAATAATTTCTAAAATATGGAATAATGATGTACTAAGGTGCTCAATGATTCTGCGGATTATTTGTAAAATGATGCCAAAGATTCTAGTCCACTGATGATGGTATGCAACCAGGCTATTGGGAATAATTGTTCAGTGATTTCCAAGGATTCCAGTGTGAAGCGTTGTTAATTTATTATGGTATATATTTATATTGTGTTGGATGAAATGTATATTGGTTGTAATGTTACAAAATAAATGTTGGAGAATTAATACAAACTCATTAGTGTTGGTTTTCTTTCTTTATTCCATAATGGCAGTGATTTTTAAACCCATTCCAGCCTGCATGTCATTGCTCAACTATTATGCGTGTAAATGTTGACCCCTAACTTTTGCCCTCAATTTGACTTTTACACAAGTATGTATTCTTTTATTCATTCATTCATGGGATGCGCACATTGCTGACTAGACCTGCATTTGCTCATCTCTTATTGCACTCGAAGGCGCTCGTAAGCTGCCTTTTTGAACCATTGCATTTATGTTGGCTAGGTACACCAACGGTGCTGTTAGGAGAGAGTTCCAGGATTTTGACCCAGCAACAGTGAAGGAATAGCAGTATGTTTCCAGGTCAGGATGGTGTGCAGCTTGGAGGGGAATTTGCAGGTCGTGGTGTTCCCATGCATCTGCTGACCTTGTTCTTCAGCCGTGGGTTTAGAAGGTGCTGTCAAAGGATCCTTGAGTTCCTGCAGTGCACCTTGTAGATGTTAAACATTGCTGTAACCTGTGTCGGTGGAGGAGGGAGTGCATGTTTGTGGGTGGGATACCAATCAAGTGGGTGGCTTCATCCTGAATGCTGAACACCTTGAGAGTATTGTTGGAGCTGCAATCATACAAGTAAATGGAGTGTACTCCTGACTTATAAACATTGTAAAGTCTATAATCGTGCATGACTGTTTTTTCCTTTTCAGTTCTTGTTTAAAATAGAAAGCTAAAAACATGATACAAGAGCTAACGTGTAGCTGGCTGCTGTTCTGTCTCTGAGGATCCTGTTTTATTCTGTTCCTGAGTTTCTTGACTGTCACGTAGAACCAAACTTGTTTTCCCCAAACTTGTTTTCCAAATGTTGCTGTGAAAATTACATTTCCTGCCACGGCAATGCTTTGCAGCTAGCTGCAGCTGAAATCCTTTAAATTCATATATAAGCTTAAAATGTAATCATGTACAACATTGTTTTTATTAGATAATTACTTTTGACTTGCTAATAGGATTGCTGGCTGTTGCAAATGTTCTTTGTGGTTGTGCATCAATTCATTTGTTTTCTGTTGTGCTTGCACCTTCTGTTGTTATCCTGCCCTACCTTTCCAGCTGGTGTCAAGTTGACTCGCTTGGAGAGTATTTTGGGAAAATGCATTCACCATCAGATAATGTAATTTCTTGATGTATGCTGGATGAGTAATTTTAGTATAGACTGCTCTTGTGCATCCAAGGTTGTTGGTTTCCTTTGCTGGACATTGCTATTTGTTTGTGAAACTGTTCCAATATGCATTATACCTCGCATCCAGCCAATTTTACAGGAAGATCATAAATATGTTGATTTCCAAGGACCATCTAGCTTCCTGCTCAGGATGTTAGCTATATTAATTTTCAATTTTATTAGCTGTTTATTGCAAGCGTATGCTGCCATTCTATCTTGGATACAGTACGAATAATTTGCCATTATACATGTGCCATACACAGCAGCTGCAAATGGAAGCAAAACTAGGGTGGGAAATCATTTTTGAAATTCCATCAAATGACAGCCTCACCGACATCAAAATGCCTAATCTTCATCAAACCTGTAATATTCACTGATGTCTGGAAGAGGGAATTACTCCATAAATGTTAAATCTTGTCATTTAAGAGTTTAACCACTTCCCCATGATATTCAGTGACATTACCGTTGCCGAATCTCACATTGGACCAGCTGCAAATACTGCGGCTGCGTGAGCAGATCATCGGCTGAGCGTTCTGTAGAGAGTAGCTCACCTTGATTCCCCAAAGACCCTTCATATCCAAGGCAGAAGTCAAACGTGACCGAGCACTCCCCACTTGTCTGGATAGGTGCAGTTCTAGCAACACTCAAGAAGCTCAGCACTATCCTGGACAAAGCGGCCTGCTTGACCGGTATTTCTTCCACAACCAGTGCACATTGGGAGCATGTGTACAACGTAGTACCTTGCCAAGGCTTCTTCGACAGCACCTTCAAGGGCCACAGGCATATTAAGGGGCAGCACAATGGTTAGCACTGGTGCCTCCACGTCAGGGACCCAGGTTCAATTCTGGCCTTGGGTCACTGCCTGTATATTCTCCCTGTGTCTCTATGGGTTTCCTCTGGGTGCTCTGGTTTCTTCCCACAGTCCAAAGATGTGAGAGTTAGGTGGATCGGCCATGGCAAATTGTCGAGGGACGTGGAGGTTAGGTCAATTCTGGAACGCTTCCTGACAACACTGAAACAACCATTTCCGGTACAGGCTTGGAGGGCTGAAAGGCCTGTTCCTATGGTGTTGTTCTTTGTAATACTACAAGGACTGCAGCAGTTCAGGAAAGCATGTAACCACTGTCTGCTCATCGGCAATGAGGAATGGGCAGGGATATCCATATCCCTTGAATAAAATAAGTGTCTTTAATGTCTTTGTTTCAGTTGGTGAACTTCATTGTGAAACAATATTACTTGATGCTAAACATACTTCATTCATTGAATGAGTTAAATCATTTTGATTTATTCAGAGACCATATGAATATAACTATTGCTGCTCCAATCTGAAATGTTGCTGCAGGCATTTAAAGTATTCAATTACTATATTGTTTGACATTTTTTCTGTTTTGTTCCACAGCCCTGCTGCAAATCAAGGATCTCTGCAGCCACAGTCACACAAACATTATGGTATTACATCTCCAATTAGTTTGGCTTCACCAAAAGAAAATGATTATGTGCTTACTCAGAAACTCATTGAAGCATTGAAACCTTTTGGAGTCTTTGAAGAGGAAGAGGAGCTGCAGCACAGGTGAATCTTACAGGAAACAGACACAATTGGGAAGATATTCAGCCTTCAGTAGTCTTTGTTTTCCCTGATTTTCAGTAAAGTTTTAATATATTTATTCATTTGGCTGGTCTTTATTTTACATACAGATCAGGGAAGAGTTGTGGCATCCTCCAGGAACAGATGCCCAGTGCCCTACTCAATCTTCTGACCATTATAAATGTTTCCGTCTCCACATACCAACGCAACATTCTTGTCTGTTTGTGGGCTTGGAAATTTCTGTGAAACATCTAGGATGTCATTCTTTTACAAATTGCCCACCTAATGTGCATGTGACTGTTCCAACTTGTCTGAATGTAAGAACTTGCTCTGCTTACATCCTCAGTGCTGGTGATAAAGGAGAGGACTAATTGGCCATTGTTCTGTGCGTCATTGTTCCAGAAAACACCAGATCTTATTAGCTTGTGGAGCTAGGAAATGAATATGCACAAAAATAGAGGGATAGGCCATTTTGTTCTGTGGCCATCTCTTTTGTACATCCACCTCTGAACCATATTACCAATCTTGTCCTAGAACAAACTGAGCACTCTGTAATATGCTGAAGCCATCACTAATGGTACGTTTTTCTAAAGTTAAATGAAAAGGTTCACAAGAATCCCTCCAATATCAGGGCACTGTGGCTGCGGTGTAATCTATCTGGGGATACATAGAAAAGCGCTAGCTTTGACAAAAGACTTATCTAGACGCAGAGTATTAGCTCCCTTCTCTCTCCAGAGATGCTGTCAGACCTGCTGAGATTGTCCAGTATTTTCTGTTTTTTGTAGGAAAGTAGGCAGGTTAGCCCCTGAAGCTTGTTGCATCTTTGAATGAGATCATAGCTTATTTGTGACCTAATTCCATAATTTTGACTTTGTCCCATATGTCCTAATACTTTTCCTTAAACCCATCAATCTTGGTTTTAAAATTAGCAATTAATTTGGCATAAATTGTCATTGTGGAAAAGAGATCCAAACATCTTGTATGGAAGCGTTTCCTAATTCTGAAAAGTTAGGTTCTAATCTTTGGAATATGTCCTGTACCCACAACAACTGGAAAATCGTTAACTGTTCTCTTCAATATCTTGAAAACATAAATCAAAATTGACATAAGCAAATTTGCCAGTGGCATTCTAAGCCGTGGGGATGGAAGCATAAAGTTAAAAATATAGTAATAGATTAAATGAATGGGCAGAGTAGTAGCAAATGAATTTCAGTGGGAAAATGTGAGGCTGTTCACTTTTAACCTGAAAAGGACACCACCGAGCACTTTCTAAATGGTGAAAACTTGGAACAGTGGAGCTCCAGGTGCACAAATCACATGTCACGCATAATTAAATGTCATGAGAATAATCAACGTCTAATGGAATGCTGGTCTTTACCCTTTAAATTCCAAGAGTTACAGCCCGAGTTTACATTTCTTCCTGCAATTTAACTCCAGGTATGTTTCTGAACGCCGGTTCAAGAAAACAGCTCAACACCGTCTTCTCGAGGGCAAGTAAAGAGTGATGACAAATGCTGGCCTTGCTAGCAATGCTCACATCAAATGCAAGAGTAAGAAAATTCTAGTAAATATACACTTTGTTTCCTGCTGGACCAGTGTATCTAGCTAAAGGTGATGCCCAGAACTTTAAGGTGAACAGTTGAGGCTCCAACACAGATTCTTGCAAGGCACCACTAAATCACAGCCTACCAATTACTGGACCTCCCTACTTATCTCCTGCTCCGCAGCTAATTTCTGAGCCAGGTCAATAATCTGTCCTCCATTCTATGAAACTTGCCTATATGTCTCTTACAAGGGACTTTTATCAGATGCTTTCTGGAGGTCCATATAAATAACCATAGATTTTCTCTTGTCATAATTTGATTGGATTCATCTGATATGACCTACCATTTACGAGTCCAGTGTAGCTCTCTGAGCAACATGACGTTTTCAGTCACTGTCCTTATACTTAACCTAACACCTGTTGTTCAGAAATACATTAACTGAGCTATAATTCTCTGGTACTACTTGCTTTTATGGAGAAGAATGTATGCAAATTTGAAATCTAAAGGAATGGCTTCTGAAGGGAGAGAACTTTGGAGGACTGTTTCTCGGACATCTGCAATGTTCTCAACCTATTTCCTGTAAAACCTTTTTGAGGTGGAAATGATCACAGCCATTGTTTTCTTCATTACTGTGACTTTGCTTATGGTAAGATTGGTGAGTCACTCCGATTCCATAGAACATTGCTAACCTCTTTCATGTAAATACTGATGCAAAGCAATAATTTTAACATTGGCCTCTTATTTTCATTGACAATCACCATGATCAATTTTCAAAGGAACTCCACATTGTTCCTGACTCCAGATTATTTTATAAAGTATAGACTGGAGTAACATGGCACGAGGCCAATTGACATCAAATCTATCCCCGTGGAGCAATCCAGTCAGTCCCCCATCCCCACCGCTTGATCCCAATAGTCTTTTACTTCGAATTTGTTTGAAATCATTGCTTATTTTCACTTCCACCACCTCGTGAGCAGGGGGTTTCCAGCAAATTTCACTTGCTGCGTTTAACAAAAAAAGTCCCCCAGGGAGAATCGATGGCGGGTTCCTGAGTTGGCACAGGGCAGGTGTTAGGTGGTTGAGGGACCTGTTTGTAGATGGGAAGTTTGCGAGCCTGGGTGAGTTAGAGGGGAAGTTCAGGCTCCTCTCCCCCCCCCCCCCCCCCCCCCCCCCCCCCCCCCCCCCGGGAACAATTTTAGGTGCATGCAGGTAAGGGTGTTTGGGGCAGCACGGTGGCGCAGTGGGTTAGCCCTGCAGCCTCACGGCGCCGAGGTCCCAGGTTCGATCCCGGCTCTGGGTCACTGTCCGTGTGGAGTTTGCACATTCTCCCCGTGTTTGCGTGGGGTTTCGTCCCCACAACCCAAAGATGTGCAGGCTAGGTGGATTGGCCATGCTAAATTGCCCCTTAATTGGAAAAAAATGAATTGGCTACTCTAAATTTAAAATAAAAAATAAAATAAAAGGTAAGGGCGTTTGCCAGGCAGCAGGTGGCGGTGTTCCCTCTGTTGCCCCCGCGTGGGGTCCAGGACAGGGTTCTCTCGGGGGTGTGGGGTTGGAGAGGGGAGGATTTCGGACATGTACCAAGTGATGCAGGAGGTAGACGAGGCCTCGGTGGAGGAGCTGAAGGGTAAATGGGAAGAGGAGCTGGGTGAGGAGATTGAGGAGGGGACGTGGGCGGATGCTCTGGAAAGAGTGAACTCTTCTTGTGCGTGGCTTAGCCTCATACAGTTCAAGGTGCTACATAGGGCTCATATGACCGGGACGAGGATGAGTAGGTTCTTTGGAGGCGAGGACAAGTGTACTAGGTGCTCGGGGAGCCCAGCGAACCATGCCCATATGTTCTGGCCATGCCCAGTGCTGGGGGAATTTTGGAAGGGGGTAGCAAGCACGGTGTCGAGGGTGGTAGGATCCAGGGTCAATCCAGGCTGGGGACTTGCAATATTTGGGGTTGCAGTGGAGCCGGGAGTGCAGGAGGCGAAAGAGGCCGGTGTTCTGGCCTTTGCGTCCCCAGTAGCCTGGCGGAGGATTCTTCTTCAGTGGAAGGATGCGAGGCCCCCAAGCGTGGAGGCCTGGATCAATGATATGGTGGGGTTTATCAAATTGGAGAGGGTGAAATTTGCCCTGAGGGGATCAGTACTGGGGTTTTTCAGGCGGTGGCAGCCTTTCCTAGATTTCCTGGCAGAACGGTAGGGAAAGAGGCCAGCAGCAGCAGCAGCCCGGGGGGGGGGGGGGGGAAGAAGTTTCTGTGGGTTGGGTTGAAGGGACGTGTACATGTGTTCTTTGTTTATGACGGGCGTTAATGTATTTCTTTTTTGTAGTTACCGGGGGGGGGGGGGGGGGGGGGGTTGTTCTTTTTTTGTTTTCTTAGTTATTAATATTTTCTGTTATTGATATTTTGTGAAAACTGAATAAAAATTATTTTTTAAAAACGTCCCTGCTCATATTCACTCCAATGAAATAACTTTTTTAAAAATTGGTTGATTTTTTTTGTCATTGTTTTTATTTATGAAACACATCACTTTCCTTTGAAATAGATGTCAATTACATCCTTGGCTTGTAAGTCTGCCATAAATCATCACCAACAACATAGCTGCAGCCTACAACCATGCGAGGTTTAAAAATTGGTTGATTTATAATATCCCTTACAAGTTTAAATCTGATTATGACAAAATCTATTAGGACAGTATTGGTCCTCCGGCCTATTGTTTAAAAAAGATCCTGAGTAATTTTCTTTCAGACATGCTAGTCTGCTTGTCCCAACATGTGTGGAAGTTAAAATCCCTCAAATTAGATCACTTTTTATTAATTTTTTATATATATAAATTTAGAGTGGCCAATTCATTTTTTCCAATTAAGGGGCAACTTCCAACTCAATCCACCTACCTTGCACATCTTTCAGGTTGTGGGGGGCGAAACCCACGCAGACACTGGGAGAATGTGCAAGCTCCACACAGACAGTGACCCAGAGCCGGGATTGAACCTGGAGCCTCTGCATTCTGAGGCTGCAGGGCTAACCCACTGCGCCACCGTGCCGCCCAATCACTTTATTTTTATTACATGCTTGTCTGCATTTATATAATGCAATCAGAGAATATGCAATTTGGGTGTGGGGGAGCTGGGAGGGAAAATTTGCAAAGGGGGGGGGGGGGGTGCACTGGCTTTTTGGAGCAGGACTCCAAGAGCGGTCGATTGGGGCACACCCCATTCAAAAAAAAAAAGTGAGGATTTAAAGAGGCCTCACTGCTGTTGGCATTCATTTGGAGCTCTATGACCATCATTGTCAGATTTTTAAAAAACTACAATTTAGATTTTCTAACGGGAAGGTAGAGTTGTAAATTCCTCCTTTTGTGCATTCCCTGTTTCATGATTTAAGATGCCTAGTTAAATTGGGTTTGTAAATTTAAGGTTCAAATTGGCATGTTTTGGGAAAAACTTGTGTGTTCCAATTGGAAAATATTATTGTTTATGCCACAAGGTGGTTGCAGTGGTGAATCTATCGGGGGTTTGCACTAATAAAACTGACTCTGTCCGACATGGATTCTCTGCTTGTTACTTTTGAACTAATTTGGTACTTATCGCAATTTTACTCCCAGTTGATCTCATTAAACTGAGAGAAAATGAAGAGTCACGAATGCTGAATGATTCTACCTTAAATGTTGCAAATACTAAAGAGGTCAGCCAACATGTGAAAGCAAAAAAAATTGACTACCGTATTGATTGTAACCCTTCATCAGCATTTCCAAAGTTTCCTGTTTTTATTTAAATATGGGTTGGCCACACAATAAGTTTACTTGTAATATACTATTAATAGTAAAACAATAAACTGTGAAGTAACCTAATTTTTAAACAAAAAAGTCCTCTGTTGTGATACATTCAATGATATTTTAACCACCTCTTTATCTTGCAGGATTGCAATTCTGGGAAAACTAAATAGCTTGGTTAAGGAGTGGATTCGGGATACCAGTGAAATTAAGGTAGGATGGTGCTTAATTAAAGTTCTGTTTGTTCTTTACTGCATGATGTATGCTGCTACTTGCAACAAACATTTGGATAGATATGTTGGAGAATGAAGATCTGTTCTGAAAGAAACTGCCTGTTTTCAACATGAAAAGGATGTAACAAAGACCGATACAGCACAGGAACAGGCCCTTCGGCCCTCCAAGTCTGTACCGCTTGGCCAAAAATCTCAGCACTTCCTTGTGCTGTATCTCTACCCATCCTATCCATGTATTTGTCAAGATGCCTTTTGAACACCCTTAATGTATCTGCTTCCACAACCTCCCATGGCAGCGCAGTGACCCTTCTTGGGAAATTGGTAATCATGCACTAGGGTTGAGCAAACTGAAGGGTGCTTTAATTTTGTTTTTGTAAGTAGCTGCAAGACCTTTTGAAGCATATTCTATGTTGAATATTTGAGTTGGTTTGGAGGTTCCCAGATAAGATTTGAATACACAAAAGCAAAATATCGCATGCAGATTAAGCAACAGATTGACAAAGGAGCACAAGCTCTCTAAAAACGTATAAAATATACTGAGATGACATCAAGTATAGGCTCAAATTTGGAATGCTGAATGCATCCATCTTTACTATTGATTGGGGGGAAAAAACAATGTATTTATGCACTCTTTGTCATAAATGTTCTCAAATTGGCAACAGATTCACTGTTTGCATCATCTAGTTGTTTGCATACCACTCTAGGACTTGAGCACACCATCTCAGCTGACGTTCCGATACTGAGAGATTGCTACATTGTCAGATGAGACAAAATTGACACCCTGTCTTCCTGTTCAGGTGGACTTAAAATTTCCACACCACTAATCGAGGAAGAGCAGTGAGGTCTTCTGGCATTCTAACCCAAGGTTATTTCTTCAGCTTGCATCATCTAAAATCACTGTTCGTTGTTGCTATTTGTGGGAGCTACAGTCACTTTGCTTCCAAGTTTGTGAAGTATTTTGAGACATCATGAGAGACCTGTTAAGGAACTATGAATGTGCAGATGGATTTGTCTTTTTTCTTTTTTTTTAAATGCATTTTATTCAAAGTTGTATCAAAGTCGATTACAGCAAATAAACACCCGGGATTCATTTTTCCCAACTATCAACTATACAGTTTGTACAGATTTTTCTCCTTTTTTCACCCACCCCCCTGCGATGAACAGCTCCTCAAACACGATCACAAACATCCCCCACCTTTTCTCAAACTCCCCTGCTGAGCCCCATAACTCATACATTATCTTCTCTAACTGCAGGAAGTCATACAGGTCACCCAACCATGCTGCTACCCCCGGTGGCAATGCCGACCGCCACTCCAGCAAAATTTGTCGCCGTGCAATCAGAGAGGCGAAGGCCAAGACATCGGACTTCCTCCTCCATGAGCTCTGGCTTCTCTGAAACCCCAAATATCACCACCAAAAGGTCCGCTATCCTGGCTAAGACCGCGAACACTTCCGCCCAGAATCTTCCCAATTTTTCACAGCCGCAAAACATGTGCGCATGATTCGCTGGCCCCCACCAACACTTCTCACACTCATCTGCTACCCCCGAAAGAACCCACTCATTCTCGCCTGAGTCATATGCACCCTGTGCACCACCTTAAACTGTATCAGGCTCATCCTTGCACAAGAGGAGGTCCTGTTTGCCCTTCGTAGTGCCTCACTCCATTCTCCCCAATTCATCTCCATTCCCAACTCTGCCTCCCATTTCTCCTTGATCTTCACCACCCGCTCGCCTCCCTGCTCTCCCAGCCGCTTGTATTTAATCCCAATTCTTCCCTCCCCTCATTTTTCCAGCAGGGTGTATCCCGGCAATCTAGGGAACCCCTTCCAGACCTTTCGTGCAAAGTCCCTACCCTGTAGATACCTGAACTCACTATGCCTCGGCAGCTCTACCCTCCCCCTTAGCTCCTCCAAACTGGCGAACCCTTCCTCCAAATACAAATTCGTCACCTTGACCAGCCCCACTTCCCTCCACCTCCTGTATATCCATCCAACCCTCCACCTCTTGTATATCCATCCAACCCCCCCCACCCACCCACCCACACACCCACCCACACACACACCCACACACACACCCACACACACACCCCCACACACCCCCACACACCCCCACACACCCCCACACACCCCCACACACCCCCACACACCCCCACACACCCCCACACACCCCCACACACCCCCACACACCCCACACACCCCCACACACCCCCACACACCCCCACACACCCCCACACACCCCACACACCCCCACACACCCCCACACACCCCCACACACCCCCACACACCCCCACACACACACACACACACACACACACACACCCCCACCCCGGCTCAAACCCATGATTCTCGCACAGCGGCGTTAGCACCGACATCCCTTCCACCCTAAAATGCCTCTTCAGCTGATTCCATATCTTCACCGTGGGCTGCACCACTGGATTTCCTGAATACCTAGTCGGAACCATTGATAATGCTGCCGACACCATAGCCCTCAAACTAGACCCCTTACAAGATTCCTCCTCCATCCTAACCCACTCTACCCCTTCTCCTTCCCACCACCGCCGCACCTTGTCCACATTCGCCGTCCAATAATAATGAAGCAAGTTTGGCAACGCCAACCCCCCTTGCTGCCTCTGCCTCTGTAACAGGGTCCTCCCCACCCTCAGCGCCTTCCCCGCCCATACAAAGTCAGAGATGATTGTGTCCACTTTCCGAAAAAAGGCCTTTCGTATAAAGAACAGGAGAGCCTGAAAGATAAACAAGAGCCTCGGCAGAATATTCATTTTCACCACTTGGACCCTCCCCGCCAACGTTAAGTGCAGTGCATCCCACCTCTTAAGATCCTCCCTGGCCTCCTCCACCAGCTTCATTAAGTTCCACATATGGAGCCCCGTCCATTCCCTCGCTGCCTGAATCCCCAAGTACCTAAACCTATCCCTCGTAAATGGCATCCCCCCCCCCCAAATTAGCCCATTCTGCCAGCTCATTCGCCGGGAATACCTTACTTTTCCCTACATTCAACTCTTATCCCGAGAACCGTCCAAACCTCCCCAACAGGCCCATAATCTTTCCCATGCTCTCCAACGGATCCGAAACATACAGCAAGAGGTCATCGTCATAGAGCGACACCCTCTGTCCCCTCGTTATCCCCTGCCACTCTGCCGACCCCCTGAGAGCCATCGCCAATGGCTCTATGGCCAGTCAAACAGCAGCGGCGACAGCGGGCACCCCTGCCTCGTACCCCTGTGTAAGTCAAAGCTTTGTGAGCTCGTATCATTCGTCCTTACCCTTGCTCTAGGCGCCACATACAGCAACCGCACCCATGCCACAAATCTCAGCCCAAAACTTCAAACAAGTACCGCCACTCCACCCGATCAAATGCTTGCTCTGTGTCCATGGACACCATCACCTCCAGTACCAGAGCTCTCGACGGATTCATCACCACATTCAACAGCCTTCTTACATTAGGATTTGTCTTTCATAGACATGTAAATTGCTGATTTTCTTTACACAGAACCTTCCACCTTCAGTAATAGAGAATGTCGGTGGGAAAATTTTTACATTTGGCTCGTACAGATTAGGAGTGCATACAAAAGGTAAGTTGCAGATGTTAATGTATTTGGATATCATCAGTCTGTTATGTGCATATCTGCCAATACATCCATTGCCAAATCTGGCAGCAAAGTTGCTTCACAGCTCCAGGGTCCCAGGTTCGATTCCCCGCTGGGTCACTGTCTGTGCGGAGTCTGCACATTCTCCCTGTGTCTGGTGGGTTTCCTCTGGGTGCTCCGATTTCCTCCCACAGTCCAAAGATGTGCAGATTAGGTAGATTGATTAAGCTAAAATTGCCCCTAGTGTCCAAAAAAGGTTAGATGGGGTGGAGGTATGGGCTTGGGTAGGGTGCTCTTTACAAGGGCTGATGCAGACTCGATGGGCCAAATGGCCTCCTGCACTGTAAATTCCATGATGGAAGGTGGAATTTCTTCAGCTGCTGGCCCCTATGCCTACAGCAATGCTAATGTTATGAGGGAACTTTGGGCACTGAATCCACTAGTCCTCGCTAAAGTTCCAGCCTTTTAATAACTTTTCAACATCCACAATAGTCTCTGGGCACTTCAGTTCAGTACTTTTTGAATGGTTGGAGGGATGGTGGGGCCTGACAACCGAGGGGACAAGAACAAAGTTTTAGATTTATTGGAAAATTGCATTTAAAGTAATGGTATTTCATACCCAACCTTGGCTAGACTTTGTGATTAATATTAGAGATTGTCAGAAGTTTTAGTTTCTATTTTTGCATCAATATTATTTAAACCTTGGTTAGAATGCATGCAGACAGTAATAAGTATGCTAAAGCTGTGATTAAAAGTGAGGTAATCAGCAGTGATTTTTGGAGGACAAGTGTTGCTAATAAATATTAAAAGCTATTTTACCTGTTTGCCGATAGAAAGAGCTAATGTAACGTTGGAACGGTTTGAACTGAGCTAACCAATCAAGGCACATCTTGTAAAAAGAGATAAAAGAATGTTGTGTGCTGAGTGCAGATGGGGAGGGTCATGTCTGAACAAAGGAGTTTGGTATGCTGAGCAGAGGGTACAACTTGGTCCTAAAAAAGGTTTCTCTCTCCAAGGATTCTGCACCAACATAAGCACGTAAAACCTGGTTTACAACTTTATACCTAAATGGCAATTGAAATATGTGGGTGGCTTAATTTGAATGTAGAGTCAGGTTTCGGGAAGCAAGTTGTGACTTTATACCTGTTAACTGTAAAGCTATTTCTTTGTTGCTAATGTGCTTAATTTTGCATTCAAATGAAAGTTTATTTTCATAAAGAAGCTGTCTACTGGTAAGTTTCGTCACTCCTTCGGTGCAATAATATTTCCTCACCATTTTACCAAATGTAAATAGTTGGGTTCCAATTCTGTATATTCGGCAAAATTAAGTTTCTGGTCCGGCCCCATGATGTTAGCATGTGGGTTCTCTTTTAAAAATAAATTTAGAGTACCCAATTCAATTTTTCCAATTAAGGGGCAATTTAGCGAGGCCAATCCATCTACCCAGCACATCTTTGGGTTGTGGGGGCGAATCCCCCGCAAACACTGGGAGAATGTGCAAACTCCACACGGACATTGACCCAGAGCCGGGATCGAACCTGGGACCTCGGTGCTGTGAGACAGCAGTGCGAACCACTGTGCCGTCCTTGCATGTGGGTTCCTTCTTAAAAAAAAAACTGCAATTCCAGTTATGTGTTGAGTATACAGATACCCCAAGTGTTAAGGATTGAATTTGTTTATTGTCACGTGTACCGAGGTATAGTGAAAAGTATTGTTCTGCACACAGTTCAGACAGATTATTCCGTACATGGGGGGGGGGGGGGGGGGAATATAGGGCAAACATAGATACACAATGTAAATATATAGGCACAGGCATTGGGTGAAGCATAGAGGAGGAGAGTACTACTCCGTAGAGAAGATGTGTGAAGAGATCAGATTAGTCCACAAGAGGCCGTTCGGGGGGAGAAGCTGTTTTTCTATCTTTAAGTGCATGTTCTCAGACTTTTGTATCTCTTGAAGTTGGAAGAATGAATAAACCTGGTGGGAGGGGTCTTGATTATGCTGCCTGCTTTCCTAAGGCAGTAGGAGGTGTCGACGGACAATGGATGGGAGGTGGGTTTGCGTGATGGACTGGCTGTGTTCACGACTCTTTTCATATGCAGCCAGATGGGATGCTTTCTATGGAGCATCTGTAAGCAGCTTCCAGTCTTGGTAAATTTCAAGGACTTAAAGTAAGTCAATTCAAAGATAGCAAAACGAGTAACAAGTAGACAAACCAAATTGGAATACTGGATGCTGGAAATCTGAAAGAAAATGCTGGAAATACTTGGCAAGTTAGGCAGTTTCTGTGGAGTGGGGGAGAGAGGTAGGGTTAATGTTTCAGATTGATGACTTTTCATAAGAACTATAAAGTTTGCAGATGTAATAAGTTGTAAGCAAGTGTGGATGCAGAGCTTGGATAAGAAAGGACAACATGGAAATTCTGTGGTAGAACGGAAGGCAGGAGTAATCAAATGACAAAATAACAAACTGACTGTGTAAAATAGTTGTAGGCTGTGAAGAGGTATTTAATATGCAGAGTTTTTGAATTGCTGCATCACACTACCAATGAATTGCAGTCCTCTTGGAAGCAGTCCACAATTGCTCCTGGCTTGTAATGGGTTCCTAGGTCCTCGTTACACCGAGTAGTAACTTGTGGCCGTCTCCAGGGACTTGAGTTTCTTAAATACATCGCCAGCAGAAAAGTCTGTTCCTGTGATTTGATTTTTTTTTTCTCCCTGGCCATGCAGGAACAAACCTTGGAATCCTTAGTTGGCTACAGGATGTACCTGTTCAACTGAAGACCATTTCTTTCCATATTTGACTTTAGTTACTTGCAAAGATAAACAACCTTTTCTCTCTGAACACACAAGCTATGCTGTTTGTGATATTTATTGATTTGTAGGGAACCCTGTAACCTGATGGTTTCCTCTGCCCACTTTCCCATGGCAACATGAAACTCTTGCATCCAGGTAAAAATGTTAATTAATTAGTTGCTCTTCCCTTTTAGAAGTAAAATGGGCAGATTAAAGCAAACTATTTACAACCTTCAACACCGTTTTTGGATTTTGGGATTAATCCACAGTTAACAATGAGTAAACTTTGACATTGATGCAAGCATAGATACTTTGCACCTTCTCAATAAAAGAATCTAAGCCTTCCTTTGATCTCTAAAAATCAGACCACCCAGGCTTGTCGAGCAGAATTCAGAACTGCTCACGTGACCTCGTTCTCAAAATACAATAATTTTACAAAATTTACAATTGTAACAATGTTTATTTGATAATGGGGTGCACATCAAGTGGGTTGCTTGAATATTGTCGCGTGTTTTCGGCATTGTTGGATCCTCGTTAATCCAGGCAAGTGGAGAGTATTTAATCACACTCCTGACTTTGCCTTGCAGATTATGGACAGACTTTGGCGTTTAGGAGGTGAGGTACTCTCCTCAGAATCCCTAGCCTCTGGCCCTAATTTCTGTTCCTAATGACTTTGCACTGAACCTTGGTGGAAGTTTGTTGTCATTATGACTGGATCCAACTGTGATGTCTCCGGGATTGATTAACCTGTTGAACACTTGCAGGTGGGCTTCATGTGGTGGCACCATATAGCAGCAAAATACCTTCAGAGACTTGTAGAGAAAGCGTGACTTTAGTAAAGGAACCAATGAATTGGAAACATCCCAGTTTTAGGTAGATGTTGGATAATGAGCAGGCTAAGTATGCACAGTAATACAAAATTCTTATTCTTTTAGGTGCTGATATTGATGCCCTATGTGTAGCACCGCGCCACATTGAAAGAATTGACTTCTTCACATCCTTCTGTGAAAAGTTGAAACAGCAAGATGAAGTGAGGAACTTACGGGTAGGTATGGAGAATGTTGTACTAAAGTGAATGTGTGGTGTTCATTGCATTTATGTGCTGTATTGACTGCGATCTGTTTGTTTTTCAGGCTGTTGAAGAAGCTTTTGTGCCAGTAATTAAACTATCCTTTGACGGTATAGAGGTACTTGAGTATTAACTGGTTTGCATAATATTCAATTAAATTTGTAATTTTTTTTACAACACATTATTTACAAATGTAAATTTTGCATGGTGAGATTAATAGTCATGAATAGCTAGTGTAATTCTACATTTAGTATTTCAGGCTTGTTAATGCAAAATCATGGAATGTGGATATCAATTCACTCCACATACTTATAAACGTTTGCTAGTCTGAGGGTGAATTCTACTAACATGAAATGTTGGACTCTTAATTCATGTGCACTCTAGGAAAGTAGCTATATAAATCTAAATGAATGTAAGCGTTTTAGATGGTATGTTGGAAACGAAAGGGGGCAAACTTTCTACTATCTGAATCACAATGTGTATTATCTTTTAGGAAAATAACAATATGATTGGTTCAGAATGTCAAATCTTCTGTTTTAGATTGATATTTTATTTGCAAGATTGGCACTTCAGACAATCCCTGAAGATTTGGATCTCCGAGATGATGTGCTGCTTAAAAACTTGGACTTGAGATGCATTAGAAGTCTTAATGGTAAGCGACTATTAATTGTAAATGCATATTGAATAACTTGGGTGTGAGAAATTGAGAGAAAAATATTAATTCTTGCCTTGAGTTATGGGTCAATGAGAAGTAAGGCAGTGTTATGCATGATGAGCGGAATACAAAAGTGAGTGTAATCTGTTTATACTTTAATATTTTATTGAGGGGACTGTTCCGGTTTAAGGAAAATGGGCATTGGATGTAAAATTCAAGTCCGGTGTTGCCTAAAACCCTTGAGTCGTTCACCCATCAAATGTAAATCAGTCAGTGCTAGTGATAAAGCAGTAAAGTTTTTCAAAACTAGGATTTTTTAAATATTACACTTTCAACACCTCTTGGACTGTTAAAACTGATGTGTTTACTCCCATTCAACAGGTTGCAGAGTCACCGATGAAATATTGCATTTAGTACCAAACATTGAAAACTTTAGGCTGACGTTGAGAGCAATTAAATTATGGGCAAAACGTAAGTTTCCACACTTTGTGTACAATAGAGTTGTTTGTAATGTTGGAATTTGAGTTTTCAGTCATTTAATCCTTTATATTTTGTTCAGCATAAGTACGACTTTACATACTAATGTCTGACCTTTTGCATCAAATCACAACAACATTATCATTGACTCCCTGGTTAGTACTGTGATCTCTACATAATTACTCCCGGGTCATGCTCCAAGTATTGTTGTCTGTAAGATAGCCAGGTCATGCTCCCAAGTATTTGCGTCAGACAATGCAATATGTAATGCCCCTACAGTTTCTGTGCTGGAGGAAACCGTCCTTGCACTTCAGCAAAGCCCACAGAGGCCAATTTAACCCAATCTTTACCTTTATGTTATTTGAGTTGCCCAGTTACAAAAGATGTCTTTTAACCATCTGCCCTCTTCAAGCGAGGTCAAATTCTCAAGATCTCTGGCTTCCCACAACTGGGTGTCTGAAGTCCTCCTACAGTGTTTATCTTGTGGTGCTTATTTTTACAATTTTAAAAGCACTTGATCAATGAAGGCCCAAACCACAATTCGTCATCAGTCACCTTTTTACCCAGAGTGCATTACAAGCAGAATTAAAAACAACGGGTGGGATTCCCCCACCCCCATGTTTGTGGCAGCAGAGGTAGTGTGCCATGGGCCTACTATTGAGAACAGAGTTTTCTGTTTGCACTCTCTGCCGCCAGGATTGCCATCAGCGGGACTGGATGATCCTGCCAGCGGGAATTGCTGGAAAGTCCTGCTCATAGTTCTGTGTACGATTCAATATATCCGTATAACAATGAACGTCCACAGGGGTTGCACGGTGGTGCAGTGGTTAGCACTGCTGCCTCTCGGCGCTGAGGGCTCAGCTTCGATCCTGGTCCCGGGTCACTGTCCGTGTGGAGTTTGCACATTCTCCGTGTCTGAGTGGGTCTAAATTGGCCATGTAAAATTGCCCCTTAATGAATAAAAAGAATTGGGCACTCAAAAAATTTTTTTAATTTTAAATTAGCATTCATTCAGTCAGTCATTGTCTTTAATCTCATTAATTAGCATGACCGGTTTCCAGGATTCTTACTGTAAATATCATTCTGACCTGAAGGTGTCCAGCTTTGAGTGTTATTGTGGCTGCATCCATCCAGGAGAGTGGTGAATATTCTACTCTGCTATGAATCCTCCAGAGATGGTGGAGAGGATTTGAAGGGAAATTCTCTGTAGTTAATTTACACAATACATGTGTATGCATCAATTTCTTAAGTCTGCTTGAAAGGTCAGGATGTGGTAATGTAATGTGATTAGGCCCAGACATATTAAGGATAAATTGCTACCACCAGACAAACCTGGTACTCCATTTGGCACAGAACTTGGGGCAGCAGCGTAGCATGGTGGTTAGCATAAATGCTTCACAGCTCCAGGGTCCCAGGTTCGATTCCCGGCTGGGTCACTGTCTGTGTGGAGTCTGCACGTCCTCCCCCTGTGTGCGTGGGTTTCCTCCGGGTGCTCCGGTTTCCTCCCACAGTCCAAAGATGTGCGGGTTAGGTGGATTGGCCAGGCTAAATGGCCCGTAGTGTCCTAATAAAAGTAAGGTTAAGGGGGGGAGTTGTTGGGTTACGGGTATAGGGTGGATGCGTGAGTTTGAGTAGGGTGATCATGGCTCGGCACAACATTGAGGGCCGAAGGGCCTGTTCTGTGCTGTACTGTTCTATGTTCTAACTGCTGCTGCACTACTCCCTGGATCAGTTAATACGTTAAACAGAAGTAAGTTACATTTTTATGATGTTATGGGGTAGTGATTCAGTTTATTCTGCCCTATGTTGAACTGAGCTACGGATCGGGTTAAATCACTGTTTCATGTTAAATTAACTTTGTTTATCTGGGGCAGTGGTCGATTTGCTGCAGCTCTCCTCTTCGGTCCTTGAATAACTAATTGCCAAAGTTCCTGCCTCTGATACCTGAAAATACATGTTTTTGGATGCACATTTATGAACAGTTGTATTTGGTCGTAGTGCCCTCCAGTCCTATGGCCTATTGACACTACATGTAGGTTCTGATATGATGAATATCCACTTGAGTGAAAAGTAGCATTCAAGTTACGTTCTGGAATAGTTCACATTGCTGGGGCCAGGCTGTTGGATTCTTCAGGTCATGCAAAACCATTTTCAGCAGGCAGTGTTTTCAGCCAAGCATTGAGCAGTGTTTGACATGGAATTGTTGCCTTTGAGATTTTGAAACCGCTGAGGTTCCCATTTCTTTAAATTCTGGGTTGTGCACTCTGTCTGTGCTGCCTAACCAACTCGTTTTGAAGTTGTTCATGAGGCTTGCACAGCCGCCTCTATGTTTGACCTGGATAACAAAAGAAAAAGCTAGTGACTTCAGTCCATAATCATCTGGAGAAATTGGTCCTTTATATCAACTGTGAGAGAGACTTAACAACAATGCTGTCCATTGTTCAAGTTAAAGAACAAACAGTGGCATGCAGAACCAGGTCTTGGATAACAATTGGCACAAGTAAATTTCAGCTATCTTGCCAGTTAATTTGCAGGATGTTTTGGAGGAAATGTTTGTGAGATATCTCCAGGGGTTTGAGGTATCTGCTGTACATTGTCCATGTTTTTGATGCATACAGGAGGACGGGGACCACGGCTGCACTGTAAACCATGGGCTTGGTTCTGGTTTTCAGGTCTCCGTCTTTGAACAAACATCTGTACTCTACACGTGTAGAATAATGACTATATAACTTTAATATATATATGTACTGTGATATGTATAAAGTGATTTTTTTTTCCCAGAGTGGGGAAGACAACCCACAGGGTAATCAATATTTTGTCACTAATCAATATTTTTCATTTATCTCTTCCTGGAACTCTGAAATGTCAGCCCACTGGTTTCTTTCTTTCCCCAGCTTGAACCAATTTAATATAGGTGTGAAGTAATATTTGTTGGCAATTGGGAGTATGATTCTTGGTTGGTAGTTCTCATATTTTGCTTTGACTGACATAGCCTTGCAGCCAATCAACTCGATCCTGGTAAATGTTTTTAAAATAGCTACAAGACTTGCCATCTTTGTTCCTGCTTTTACCTGCCTCTCCTCCCGCCTATTTATCTTCCACTGTTTCCCGCGCACCTACCCTGTCCATTTTCCGATGGAAGCACCCATTCAAAAGTCAGACTATTTGCGTATTGTTAAGACATAACCTATACTTGAGTGTCATTAAATTAAAGAATGCAATAATGGCTGAGAAATTACAAAGTTAAATTGTAAATTAAATATTGTAATGTGTGAAACATGTTGATCACTCCATGCTGTGAAAGGAATCTCTCTTTTTTTTTTAAACAGGCCACAACATTTACTCTAACATTCTAGGCTTTCTGGGTGGTGTGTCATGGGCCATGCTGGTGGCAAGAACATGCCAACTGTACCCCAATGCTGTTGCATCCACCCTAGTACACAAGTTCTTTTTGGTATTTTCAAAATGGTGAGTATTTGCTTTCCATGGATTTTATTCATAAATAATTTGGCAGTGTAGATTTAGGAACATTTGTTACACTTCTTCTGCGTAGGCTTTTGTCTCCAGGTTGTGTAAGTATTTATTTTGTTCCCTTAAATTTTGATGGTTGATCAAACAAAAGTGTTAAAAAAATATGAGGATTTAATACAGTTTTCATGGAGAAACTGTTTCCTCTAATGGGGTCCCAGAATAAAATGGTATCATAAAATTTAGAGCTGGGCAGTTTAGGCATGGAATCAGGAAACATTGTATCATACAAAGTGTGATCTCCACCGCTATTCCTCTCCACCTCCCTGACCACCAGAAAAATCCTCTGGATGGTGGGTCAATTTCAATTTTTGTCAGGTCAAGAGAAGGATACGTTTGGAGCAATGGCTGGTAAATTGAGGAACAGGGAGGCCTCTATCAGGTCCGCCTTCTGCCTTGAGAAAATGTTCCAGCCTGTCCAATCTTTCCAGATGTGACCTTATCATTCTGATAAATCCTTTTTTGGTTTGCATTTTCATCGCTGCTGCATCCTTTTAACAGTATTGAGACTAGAACTGTTCACAGTACTCGAGTGAGATCTAACTAATATTTTATACCCGTTTAACTTGATTCCTTTTGCCTTTCTAATCTATCCTTCTTGAAAAGTATCCCAGTTCTTTAGTTAGACAATAAAAGACCAAACAACCTGCATTGCTAGTTCTAATAATTTGTGCATCTATATTCCCAGATCCCTCTGTTCCGCTACTCAACTTGTGCAGTTATTTCCAAGGAGTATGTGGCATCTTTTTTTTTTTTTGTACCTAAATCGTATCACCTCTCTGCTGTTTATATTGACGTTTTTTTTTAGCCACTTTGATTTGGAAGCAGTGCACACACCAATTTACTTAGTGGAACTCATTTAACGTCAATGAAAATCATGCTTTGATCTTTGCGTGACCAGTTGTGACTGGTAAGATTAATAGAGGTTTTAAAAAGCTACAAAAATAGAATTCAGATTTTAAAAAAATACATGCAAGTTATTTTCATTTTTAATTGTTAGGCTAGTTTATTTACACAATTACTTAATCAGCTAATTTTGCAGACAGAAGGAACATGTCACACATTTTACATTTTCCACCTAAGCAAAAGCTCCCCCCCAGCAACATTCACCCCCATCTACCCCCTCAAAGAGCCGGCTCGTCCTTGTGAGGTGTGCTCTATATACCACTTTCAGCTGTATCAGCTCCAACCTCACACAGGAGAGGCGTTCATTGTCTGGAGCACCTCACACCAGAACCCCTCCCCCTCCATACCCTCTCCCAACTCTTCCTCCCACTTTGCTTTGATCCCTTCGCGGTGCTTTCTCCTCTTCCAAAATAGCCCCATAAACCGCTGACACTACCCACTTCTCCAGTCCCCTTGTCGTCCTCACCGCCTCCAGTAATGTGGAGGCTGGCTCCACCGTGAAGCTCTACCTCCTTCCTGGCAAAATCTCGAACCTGCATGTGTCGAAACATTTCCCCCTGCTCCAGCCCATATTTCGCTCCCAGCTCCTTAAATCCTGCAAACTGACCCCCAAGAAACAAATCTTTTAGTGTCTTAATCCCCTTCTCCTCCCATTTCCGAAAATTTCCTTCCCACATCCCTGGCTCAAATCTGTAGTTCCCCTGAATCGTCATTTCCCTTGAGCCTGCCCCCAACCTGAAGTGTTGGCAAAACTGCCTCCAAATTCTCAATGCAGCTATTATTATTGGACTCCCTGAGTATTTCTCCGGGCCCATTGGGAGCAGCGCTGTTGCCAGCGCCTTCAATCCTGACCCCCTACACAAACTCTCCTCCATTCTGACCCACTGGGAATCAGCCGCTCTGACCCAGATCTTCGCCTTCTCCACATTCGCCGCCCAGTAATGATGCAATACTCCTCCTTTCTTAAAGCGCAATTCAATTTGCTATTTTATTTTTAAATGCCATATGGGCACAATAGGTCTTCCCTAGAAGAATTTAGATGGCTATGGGAAAACTGCTGAGCTTGTTCAGATTAGTGTCTTGACTGGGCCCTTGAGTTCTAACTGTATTTTCTTTAACAAATATTCAATTTAAACTTTAGCAAGACTTTTATTAAATAAATGCTGCTTAGAGTTATAACAAAAACATCTCATTTGTGAATCTTATAGTAACTAATAAACTCGCCTGTATGCTTCTCTTTCTTTGGGACACTAAGTCAATTTAAGGAGGAGATAAGCAATTGGGAACATGTTGAAGGTTATGGAGAATGGGCAGGAAAGTGGAGTTGAGGCAGAGGAGATCAGCCATGATCGTATTGGATTGGATTTGTTTATTGTCACGTGTACCGAGGTAAAGTGAAAAGTATTTTTCTGCAAGCAGCTCAACAGATCATTCAGTACATGGAAGAAAAGGGAATTAAACAAAATACATGAGAATACATAATAGGGCAACACAAGATATACAATGTAACTACATAAGCATTGGCATCGGTTGAGGCATACAGGGTGTAGTGTTAATGAGGTCAGTCAATAAGAGGGTCATTTAGGAGTCTGGCGACAGTGGGGAAGAAGCTGTTTTTGAGTCTGTTCGTACGTGTTCTCAGACTTCTGAATCTCCTGCCCGATGGAAGAAGTTGGAAAAGTGAGTAAGCCGGGTGGGAGGGATCCTTGATTATGCTGCCCGCTTTCCCCCGGCAGCGGGAGGTGTAGATGGAATCAGTGGATGGGAGGCAGGTACGTGTGATGGACGGGGCGGTATTCACGACTCTCTGAAGTTTCTTGCGGTCCTGGGCCGAGCAGTTGCCATACCAGGCTGTGATGCAGCCCGACAGGATGCTTTCTATAGTGCATCTGTAAAAGTTGGTAAGGGTTAATGTGGACATGCCGAATTTCCTTAGTTTCCTGAGGAAGTATAGGCGCTGTTGTGCTTTCTTGGTGATAGCGTCGACGTGAGTGGACCAGGATAGATTTTTGGTGATGTGCACCCCTAGGAATTTGAAACTGCTAACCATCTCCACCTCGGCTCCGTTGATGCTGACAGGGGTGTGTACAGTACTTTGCTTCCTGAAGTCGATGACCAGCTCTTTAGTTTTGCTGGCATTGAGGGAGAGATTGTTGTCGTTACACCACTCCACTAGGTTCTCTATCTCCCTCCTGTATTCGGACTCGTCGTTATTCGAGATCCGGCCCACTATGGTCGTATTGTCAGCAAACTTGTAGATGGAGTTGGAACCAAGTTTTGCCACGCAGTCGTGTGTGTACAGGGAGTAGAGTAGGGAGCTAAGTACGCAGCCTTGCGGGGCACCGGTATTGAGGACTATTGTGGAGGAGGTGTTGGTGTTCATTCTTACTGACTGTGGTCTGTTGGTCAGAAAGTCAAGGATCCAGTTGCAGAGTGGAGAGCCAAGTCCTAGGTTTTTGAGCTTTGATATGAGCTTGGCTGGGATTATGGTGTTGAAGGCGGAGCTGTAGTCAATAAATAGGAGCCTGATGTAGGAGTCCTTGTTTTCGAGATGCTCTAGGGATGAGTGTAGGGCCAGGGAAATGGCGTCTGATGTGGACCGGTTGCGACGGTATGCGAATTGAAGTGGGTCAAGGCGTTCCGGGAGCATGGAGGTGATGCGCTTCATGATCAGCCTCTCGAAGCACTTCATTACAACTGACACCAGGGCCACCGGGCGGTAGTCATTGAGGCATGTTGCCTGGTTCTTCTTTGGTACCGGTATGATGGTGGTCTTCTTGAAGCAGGTGGGGACCTTGGAGTGGAGTAGGGATAGGTTAAAGATGTCTGTGAATACCTCTGCCAGCTGGTATGCGCAGGCTCTGAGTGCACGACCAGGGATCCCGTCCGGGCCCATCGCCTTCTGTGGGTTCACTTTCAGGAAGGCCGATCTGACTTCGGAAACTGTGATGGTGGGTATGTGTGAATTATGGGCTGCTGGGGCACTCGACAGCGGATTGTTGGTTACCTGCTCAAACCGAGCATAGAATGCATTAAGTTCATCGGGGAGGGGTGCGCTGCTGCCAGAGATACTGCTCCGCTTCGCTTTGTAGCCCGTTATGTTGTTTAGTCCTTGCCACAACCGCCGAGAGTCAGTCTGTGACTCTAGCTTAGTTTGATATTCTCTCTTGGCATCTCGGATGGCTTTGCGGAGGTCGTACCTGGATTTCTTGTATAGGACAGGGTCGTCTGCCTTGAATGCCTCAGATCTGTCCTTCAGTAGGGAGTCAATCTCGCGGTTGAGCCATGGTTTCCGGTTGGGGAACGTACGTACTGCTTTCTTTGGCACGCAGTCGTCCACACATTTGCTGATGAAGTCTGTGACGGTGGTGGCATACTCATTTAAGTTAGTCGCTGAGTTCTTAAATATGGACCAATCCACTGTTTCTAAGCAGTCACGCAAGAGCTCTTCTGTCTCCTCTGACCAGCACTGCACAACCTTCTTAGCTGGATTCTCCTGCTTGAGTTTCTGCTTGTAAGCCGGGAGAAGGAGCACAGTCTTATGGTCTGATTTCCCAAAGTGCGGTCGGGGATGGAACGGTAGGCGCCCTTGATTTTTTTTTTTTTTAAATAATTTTTATTCAAGTTTTCAACAACAAATTTTTATCACAACAGAGAAAAACAGTAACCCCTCCCCTCCAATACAAAAACAATAAATTAACAAGAAAAATAAATAAGCGTACAACCATGCGAACAAACCCCCATAACGAACCCGTAGCCCCCCCCCCCCCCCCGGCGGCTACCTTCCCCCGATTCCCGTCCATTTTCCCGATTCTTTTTTTTTATATAAATGTTTTTTATTCAGTTTTCATGTTTTATATTGAACAAATTACAAATTGTTAGAGAGAGAGAAAAAAAAAAGAACACGCAAAAATTAACATATATATTTACAGGTAAGCATCTTCATAGTAATAACTGTGGCCTCCCCCCTTTAGCCGGCATACATATTTTACATTCCCCAACATGTTTATTGGCATTCATTTAGTTTGGTTTTGGGCCTTAGCTAGCCATCAAACCCCCGTAACGAACCCGTAGCCCCCCCCCCCCCCCGACTACCTTCCCCCGACTACCTTCCCCCGACAATTCTTCCTCTTGTACGTTGGCCACAAACAGGTCCCGGAACAGTTGCATGAATGGCTCCCACGTTCTGTGGAAGCCGTCGTCCGACCCTCGGATGGCGAATTTGATTTTCTCCATTTGGAGAGAATCCGAGAGGTCGAACAGCCAGTCTGCAGCTCTGGGCGGTGCTGCTGACCGCCAGCCAAACGGGATTCTACGGCGGGCGATCAGGGAGGCAAAGGCAAGGGCGTCCGCCCTCCTCCCCAGGAATAGATCTGGCTGGTCTGAAACCCCGAAGACCGCCACTATCGGGCATGGCTCCACCCTCACCCCCACCACTTTGGACATAGCCTCGAAGAAGGCTGTCCAGTACTCCACAAGTCTGGGGCAAGACCAGAACATGTGGGCGTGGTTGGCCGGGCCTCTTTGGCACCGTTCACATCTGTCCTCCACCTCCGGGAAGAACCTACTCACACGGTTTCTTGTTAAGTGGTCTCTATGTACCACTTTTAGTTGCGTCAGGCTGAGCCTTGCGCACGTGGAGGTGGAGTTGACCCTATGCAGTGCTTCGCTCCAGAGTCCCCACCCTATCTCAATCCCCAGGTCATCCTCCCATTTGGCACCCTTGATTTTTGAGTAGCAGTGGTCAAGAGTGTTGTCGCCCCTGGTGGGACAGGAGATGTGCTGGTGGAATTTTGGTAGTACACTCTTGAGGTTGGCTTTGTTGAAGTCTCCGGCCACAATGAACAAGGCCTCCGGGTGTTCTGTTTCATAGTTGTTTATGACTGTGTACAGTTCATCCAGCGCCTTCTGCCTGGGGTGGGATGTAGACCGCTGTGATAATGGCTGATGTGAACTCACGTGGAAGATGGTATGGGCGGCACTTTACTGTCAAGTATTCCAGGTCTGGGGAGCAGTAGGTCGCCAGGGTCACCATATCCAAGCACCAGGAGGAGTTGATGAGGAAGCAAACCCCTCCACCCTTTGCTTTGCCTGAAGATGCCGTGCGGTCCACCCGGTGAATAGAGAAGCCTTCAGGTTGTATGGCACAGTCCGGTGAGGCGGGGGTGAGCCATGTCTCCGTGAAACAGAGCACACAGCAGTCTCTTACTTCCCTCTGAGGGGTAAGTCTGGCGTTAAGTTCATCCAGCTTGTTTTCAATCGCTTGGACGTTTGCCAGGAGTATGCTGGGGAGAGGGGTCTTGAAACCGCGTTGCTTCAGTCTAACCTGCAGACCGCAGGTGGAGCGGAATCGAGGGCTGAATTGCCCACTCCTGCTCATAGTACTTATGTTCTTGTGTTTACATTAAAGAAATTTAGTGGGGTAGTGGCTGACTCACTACAAGCTCTACTGGAGAGCACGGCATGTTCACACGCATCTGATTTGTATAGCTGAAATTGTTAGATCACTACCTGGGAAAATTGGCAGCAATACCAGGTTTGCATTAGCTGGATTGGAGTTTTGGTTGCCATCAGCACAACTTGTGTTAGGTGGTTTGAATAATTAAATTACCTATACAAGTTCAACTGTTTAATATAATTCAAATACAATTTAAAGCAGCGTTGAAATGTTGCATATGCTCATAAAATATCCTTGACCTAGATGTAAACTGTTGTAAATAAATAATCCAGAAGTAAAACAAATCCACCTGAATTGGGTTTCAAGATCGCTTCTGCTTGGCACCTGTTTTGTCTGAGAAAAAGGATCTTGTAACCACCAACTGGGCCAGCCTCCTCCAACTGGCTAAATCAGTTCAGGATTAGTTGGTAAAACCGCATTATAACAATTACTGGAAACACTGCTGTGAAGTAGCATGCAGGCTACTCCAACAATACCTCTATCAAAAGTATGCTTTTGCAGTCCAGCATATTTGTTTCTGGGGATTCTGAAATATCAACACTTGTTGCTTTTTCTTGACAGGGAATGGCCTAATCCTGTCTTGTTAAAGCAACCCGAGGACTGCAATCTGAATCTACCGGTGTGGGATCCCCGGGTAGGTTTATTGTGCCAGCTTTGAATGAGGCTGTGTTCAGGTTCTTGAAAGTAGATGTGCTATCATTTTTTTTTACTGTTGGCCCTAATGAAAGAAATGCATTCTGGTGAGGATGCATCAATATGTAGAAGCTTACCAGAAAATATAAGAAATTTGAACTATGGAGATTGGGTAAATTATGTTTTGTATATGCAGTACCGAAGTTTCAGATCTTTTTCTTATGTAATATAGCTCTGCTTAATCAGCTATATGCCGTGTGTGCATATTTAGTTTTTGCAATAATTAAAGCATGGAATGAATGTATTTAAGTACGATATTATGCCATAGATTCATTTTGGGGAAAGCTAGTACCTACATGAGGGAGAAAGCAATAGGATGTGGTAGCACAATCTGGAGGAGACTCGTGTGCATATTAGACCTGTGGGACTATGTTCCCTATCTCTAATCTGTCATGGCATGCAAGAATTTGTTAAGTTATCTCTGAGAAACTTCATCATCTGAAATCAAGATGTTGCTTCAGGGATTTTAAAATCCAAATATAGTTTCGACTTTTAATTTTGTATACTCAAGCTGTAACAACTGTGGGTTATTATCTTGTGTGTAGGTTAACCCAAGTGACCGATACCATCTCATGCCAATTATCACACCAGCCTACCCACAACAAAACTCTACTTACAACGTCTCTGCATCTACGCGTGCAGTGATGATGGAGGAGTTTAAGCAAGGTGAGTAATCTTATTAACGAAAGCAGAAAATGCTGGAAGTACTCCATTCCAGGCAGCATCCGTGGAGAGAGAGAAAGTTAAAGTTTCAGATCAATGAACATTAATTTTATGACTTTGTTTTGGAAGGTATGGTATTGTATTTTTCAAATCAAACTTTTTCTAAGACTCCAGCCATGCCTTTCAAGCCTTCTAATGTGTTGCATCTAAATAGAGGTGAAGAATCCATTTTGTTTCCTCGTAGGTCTTTCGATCACAGATGAAATTTTAATGGGTAAAATGGAGTGGTCCAACTCTTTGAAGCTCCAAACTTCTTTCAGAAGTACAAGTATGTATTCCATTACTTATGAGTGGGACAAAGGTTGTGAGGAATAGCTTATGTTTCCCTTGCAGTTCTGTACCAGGAGGCAACTTTCCTTGCTCTACTCCCAAGAAAAAAGGAAGTAAATTGCACAAACATTTCTGATTTGATTGCAACCCAACGCTTTGAGCAACTAAGTTGTAACATCTCAGCCTGATTAAAGCAACATTTTGATTGGACTAAAATTTCCAACCAAATAATTATTGAGCTACAGTAACTGTGATTATTTAACTATAATGCTAATTTTGTAGTATGACCTTATGCAAACTTGATGGGCAATTTAATTCATTAATACTTAAACTAGGTCTGTTGTGAATTAATTTAATATTGTGAAATGCCTTTCCACTTGCCTTTTTCTTTAAACTACTTGAATCCTTCGCCCGTTTTCATATAATATTAAGATGCATTTCTTTCAGAAGAATATTATTTTAAGTAAGATTCTTGATGTTTAGGATCCAAGTGCTTATTTTCGAAAATTATTTGGTTCACCCTTATGATATGACTAAGCATAATATCAAACTCGTCATAACTTTGTATCCATTTTTCTAATAAAACACTTTTTCTTAGCAAAATGGTGAAATGTCTGTTTGTTCATAGCTGTCCAAAAAGCCAAAATGTCAGTAGTAGATTAAACATATTTGGAATGTAAGGAATTTGTAACATTAGAAACTTGGGTTTTACTATCTCCTCGGTGTATGAATGTAACGTTAAACGCTTGATTCCCAATCCTTAATGAATCAATTTTGATCCAAAAAGTTACGGTTCCACTCATGGTCCATGTTGAAATAAATAATCTCATTGGGGCAACATTGTAATTGGGACACCTTTGCTGCAGATCAGAAGAAGAAAAAAGCAACTGCCCTCCCAGACCCCATTGGTATCTACTGACCATCCAGTGGAAATGCATGTGTTTTGACAGGCATGAAGGCAGCATTGTGGCCCGACAGTGATAATCTTGACCCAATTAAGGCGCAAGTCGATATTAACCTTGTGTAATTGGTGGTTAAAATATGCTTGAATTGTCCATGTGGCGTTAGCACAATCTCCCTATGTCTGCTCCAGTCTCACTCCCACAACTCAAAAGATGCGCAGGGTAGGTGGATTGGTCATGCTAAATTGCTCCTTATAAAAATATGCTTTCTATAATTAACTAGTTTGTGTGGACCTGCATTTTAGGATCAACAACATAGCAGCATCATTCAAGAGAGTTTGAGTTGTTTGGATATTAGTGATATTTTTGAAATCCAAAGGGAGAAGTGGAGGTAATGGAACCGTATAGTGATGTAGGTAAAGATAGACAGTGAGACAGGAAGGGACACCAAGTTTAACATTAATTGTGCTTCAGCAAATTAGATCAGTGTTGGGAACAGTAGTTTTAAAAAAAAAAATGAAATTAAAGTTCTTCATCTGAATGCATGATGTAAATGCAATAAGATAACAGTTTGTGGTTTAGATCTAATCGTTATTACAGAGACATGATTATAATGAAAGAAATATTCCAGCGTTCACTATATTTTGAAAAGACAAACAGAATGGCAAAGGGAGTGGGATAGCCCTATTAGTAAAGGATAACATAAGGAGGACATTGAGAGAGGATCTGGCCTTGAAACATCGTGAAATAGAATCAGTATGGGTGAAAACTAGGAATAACGAGCGACAGAAAATGCTGGCAGGAGTAGTTTACAGGTCCTCTAACAGTAGTTAGACTTTTGGAGAGAGCATTAAACAAGAAATTATTGCAAATTGTAATATCGACAGTGTAATAATTTTGGGGGTTTTAATTTTCAAATAGATTGAAACGGTCAAATTGACAAGGATGCTCTGGAGGTTCCTATCGAATCGGCCATAATAAATGGTAGAGCAGGCCCACTGCTGCTCCTTGTTCATAAAATGAGTTTATAGAATATTTTTATGACTGTTTCCTGTTTTAGTGGAACAAGCCAGGGACAAAGTTATCTTGGATTTAGTGTTACATAATGAAGTAGAATTAATTGGTCACATTCATAGTAGAAATCCACTGGAAAATAGTGATCATAATACCATTGAATTCCATATAAGTTTTAAAGTGATATATGCCAGTCACACAAAATAAACTTTAAGCCAGTTGGGTGCGGCTATGAATAAATTGGTAAATAGAATTATGGAAGATAAACAATGGGAAACATTGAAAGAAGTGGTTCAAAATGTTCAACAAAAATACATTCCACTGAAAAACAAAATCTCAAGAAGGACCCATATGCGGCTTACTCAAAATTTTAAGAATAGTATTAGATTAAAAGAAGAGGTTTATGGTGTTGCAAAGAAGTCCGTATTGGGGTATTTTGGAACCAGCTAAGGACCACCAAAAGGTTTATAAAGAGGGAAGAAAAAGTGAATGGGAGTAAACTAGCCAGAAATATAAAAATAGGTTGTAAGAGCTTTTGCAAGAGCATTAAAAAAAGTAGCTACAGTAAACATTGTCTCTTAGAAGCAAAAACAGGAGAAATTATTATGGAAATGAAGAAATGGCAAATTAATTGAGCAAATAGTTTGTCTGTCTTCCCAGAAGACGCGAGTTTAATACCAAAAATAGACGGTAGCCTGGGGGTGCTAAAATGAGTGGGCAAATGAAGGTAATTTAATATTGGCAGAGAAAAAGTATTGAAGACACTTAAGGGACTAAAATATGACATCCCTGGGACTGACAGCCTACACACCTAGGGTTCTAACGGAGGTAATGGATATGCTGGCTGTGATTTAATTGTTTAGATTTAGGAATGGTCCCATCAGATTGTAGCATCTCTTTTCAAGAACGGAGAGAGAAAGAAAACAGAGAATGTAGCCAATCATTTGTCATTAGGGAGTCCAATATCAGTCTTTGGGGAAAATCCTGGACTCTATTGTTAAGGAAGTCTTAATGTTCGGAAGGTATATGAGTAGAACAAGACAACATGATCTTACTAAAGGAAGATCCTATTTTGGCAACTTTATTTTAATTGCATTATGTTACATTTGAGGATTTAATTAGTAGGGTAAATAAAAGGTAAGTCAGTGGATGTAAAATACATGGATTTCCAAGAGGCATTCAATAAGTGCTGTGCAATAGGTCACTAGATAAGGTATGGGCTCATGGTGTTGTGTGTAATACTTTAGTATGGATTGAGAATTGGTTAATGGAGAGGAGGCAGCAAGTGGGTATAAATGGGCTTTTTAAAGTGGTAGGCATTGACTAGTGGGGTGTCACAGGATCAGTGCTGGGTGCTCAGCTATTTAAAATATATATTAATTACTTCAATGAAGGGGCAGAGAGTAATGTGACCCAAGTTTGATACAAAGTTGGTGGAATGATGAGCTATGGGAAGGACACATGCTGCAAAGAGATAGAGACAGGTCAAATGGGTGGCAAAGGATGACAAATGTAATATAACCTAGGGAAGACTGAAATTCACTTTGATCATAGAAATAGAAAAGCAGAATTTATTTTTAAAAGATGTGAAACTTGTAAATATTGTTCAGAGAATCTTGGGTGCCCTTGTCAGGGAACACAGCGTGCCGATCAATTAGGACTGCGGTGAGGAGAAATTACTTCACTTAAAGTCGTGAACTTTTGAAATTCTCTACCCCAGAGAGTTTTGGATGATTTATTGTTGAATACATTTAAGTCTTGGGATAGTCTGATTTTCTGTGTCTCTGGGGACTGAGAGATATGGGAAGTGGGCAGGAAAATGGAGTTGAAGCTAAAGTCATGTTGAAAGGTCGAGATCGTATTGATCTGAGTTGAGGCTCATTGGGCGGTTTGGTCTGCTCCCTGTATTTCAGTAATTCCATTTATGTCCATAGGAAAAAAAGCTAACCTGTAATGAGAACCTAGTCACAAAAACAGAAAATACCGGACAATCTCAGCAGGCCTGACAGCATCTGTGGAGAGAAAAGGGAGCTAATGTAGCAAGTCTGGATGATTCTTTGTCAAAGCTGAGACCTTAGTATCTGATGTTTTTTGTTCGCATGTTTTATGGCCGTTTGCCAAACTGAATATGTAGGCTGACACAGGAGCAAAGACTGGGGAAAATCAGATTTAGGTGCCAAAGAACAATTTTTCCTGAGTATTAAACGTTTCAGGAAACTGGTACAATCTATACCTTGCAGTTGGCAGCATCCTGTTATGACAGCAGACAAGTTGCATGCAATTTGGAGAATTTCGTCCAGTACCAAATGTTAGAATAACAAACTCTTCAGCTTCCTTCAGAATACAGGAAAAAGCTTGCCTGAAGTTATCCTTATCAACAACTCTAAATTTGTCTCACACTGCATCTGTACATATTCTCTCTAGAGGTCCCACACTCTGTCTAAATATTAATGTAGTCAGTGCTGTTCTAAATTTTCATAATTCATCTGAGCTCCAATATGCTGTCATGTCTACCATCCCCGCTGTTTTGAAATCGCAGCTCTTAGAACATAAAACACAGTGCAGAAGGAGGCCCTTCGGCCCATCGCGTCCCTGCAACCCAATAAACCCATCTCCTTTTTGGTCACTAAGGGCAATTTAGCATGGCCAATCCACCTAACCTGCACGTCTGTGTACTGTGGGAGGAAACCGGAGCACCCGGAGGAAACCCACGCAGACACGGAGAGAACGTGCAGACTCCGCACAGACAGTGACCCAGCGGGGAATCAAACCTGGAACCCTGGCGCTGTGAAGCCACAGTGCTACCCACTTGTGCTACCATACTCTTATATGGTAGAGCAGGTTGTGTGCCTGGAGGTGGCTTATGAATAGTGAGACTTTCCAAAGCAGACACATCTGCAGAAGATTTCTCTGACTCGGTAATTGAGCTGGAGTGTGAGTTGGAGGAATTCTGACGCATAACCGGAGGAAAATGAGTATTTGAACAACTTGCTCCAGACCTTCGTCACATCTTGTGGACGGATAAAGGATCAGAACACTGTTGATGAGACAAAAAGGGTACTTAGTAAGAGGAGTCCAGAGCAAGGATCCATTGGAGCGGAGGGAGGGTTGGGTCTATCTCAACGGACTAGGACAGCAAAGAGCTGTACCTGAATCGATTGGGACCAGGCAGGGTCCAAGCGACAAAGGTGAAACCTGTATGAGGGGTGAGCTCAGGTGAGAGTTGTTGAAAGAACTATGCTAAAACAAAGTGAGTAATAGTGGAATTGTGCATTTAAGCACTATGCTAAAAGAGAAAAGCAAAAGCTGTAAAGATAAATGAGACACGAAGGACAGTGGGGTGTGTATCCCCAAATGAGCATTCTATATACAAATTCACAAACCAATCAAATGAATTGCAGGTTGGTGAATTAGAAGCAATGAAGATCCAAAGAGACTTTGATCTATTTATGTATATCATTAAAATGTCATGAACAGATACAAAATAATTCAAAGGCTTTTGGAATGCATGCCTTTAGAGTACAAGTGCATAGTGTCAGAAGTTATGCTATTCTATAAAACCCTGTTAGACCACACCTGAAATACTGTGTTTAGTTGTAGGCTTCACACCAAATGAAAGATATATTTGCCTTTTGAGGGAGTGCAATATAAATTTAATAGAATGGCACCTGGTGTGATTACAAAAGGAAATTCTTAGGAGGAGAGATATGGGCGGGTGCTCTAGGCAAGGTTGATACCACCTCACAATGTGCCAGGCTTAGCCTGATACAATTTAAGGTAGTCCACCGGGCACACATGACAGCTGCTCAGATGAGCAGGTTTTTCGGGGTAGAAGATAGGTGTGCAAGGTGCGTGTGAAGCCAAACAAATCATGTCCACATGTTTTGGCCATGCCCAAAGCTTAGGGTTTTGCTAAAGGCAATGTCCACGGTGGTAAAAACACGGGTGATGCCAAATCCGGAGGTAGCGGTCTTTGGCGTGTCGAAAGAGCCGGGAGTTAAGGGGGCGAAAGAGGCCGACGTCTTGGCCTTTGCCTCCCTGGTAGCCCAGAGACGGATCTTGTTAATGTGGAGGGATTCAAAGCCCACGAGTGTAGAGACCTGGGTTAGTGACATGGCTGGGTTTCTCAGTCTCGAGAAAATAAAGTTCGCCTTAAGAGGCTCAATGTTAGGGTTCACCCGGAGGTGACAGCCGTTCATCGACTTTCTCAGGGGGAAATTAAAATGTCAGCAGATGCAGTATTCCAAAGGGGGGGGGGGGGGGGGGGGTTTGATCAGAAATAAACTATTTCTGCTGGTTGGGAATCTAGGATGAAGGAACAATGTCTAAAAATTAGTCACCTTGCAGGAGTGAAATTAGGAAACATTTCATAGAATCATTAGAATACCTCCAGTGCAGAAGGAGGCCATTCAGTGCATCGAGTCAGCACTGACCCTCTGAAAGAGCACCCCGCCCAGGCCTAGTTCCCTGCCCTATCCCATAACTTCATGTAACAGTTGGACACTGGGCAATTTAGCATAGCCAATCCACCTAACCTGCACATCTTGGGACTGTGGGAATAAACCGGAGCACCCGGAGGAAACCCAAGCAGATATGGGGAATGTGCAGACTCCACAAGGTCAGAATCAAACCTGGCGCTGAGACCACAGTGCTAACCACCATGCTGCCCTTACAGAAAAATGGTGGTAGCATGTTCTGTAAGCAGCAGATGGTAGGTGCATTATTAATTTTACATCTGAGATTGATCTCTGTCAAGTCAGTTACGCATTAAAAAAAAAACATGCTGTAACTACTCTGGTCAGGCAGCATCTGTGGTCAGGCAGCATCTGTAACAAGAAAAACAGTTGGCATTTCAAATCAATCTTTCAGGTGTCAGTAATTCAACCTCCATATACAGATAAGAATTGTCATCCTGTGGGGAGGAGAAACTTCTTAGCATTACTGCTCCTTTAGAACTTTGCTATGTACATTGCCATGACTTGATATTTCTGCTCCCTTTTCCGCACCACATTTAATAGGCTACTTACTGGACGGATGAGATCACTTATTAATGGCTCTGAATCCCATAGTCTTACTATTGTCAATTATTTCTCTTTTCTAGGTTTGCACAGTCTAGAAAAATGTTTTTAATAATAATAATCGTTTATTGTCACAAGTAGGCTTCAATGAAGTTACTGTGAAATGCCCCTAGTCGCCACATTCTGGCACCTGTTCGGGGAGGCCGGTACGGGGTTTGAACCTGTGCTGCTGGTCTTGTTCTGCATTACAAGACAGCTATTTAGCGCACTTTTAGAAGGTTTCTTAGAATTTTACTTTCACTTTTCCTTTCTCACACTTGAAATGAAATGAAAAACGCTTATTGTCATGAGTAGGCTTCAAAGAAGTTACTGTGAAAAGCCCCTAGTCGCCACATTCCGGCGCCTGTCCGGGGAGGCTGGTACGGGAATCGAACCCTGCTGCTGGCCTGCTTGGTCTGCTTTAAAAGCCAGCGATTTCCAGCCCACTTGCATTGGTTTAAATCATCATTCCATCAACCTCTGGTTCCAGTGGCCATTGTCATAGATCCTTTCTAGGAATCAATACACACCTTATTTCATGTTGCACAGCTTTCAGGCTTCTGGACCGTTCAAGGTGGTGTGCCACTCAATGTGTTAGTTGCCTTGGTGCCTGGAGTAGTTCAGAGTGAGTGACTATAGTACAGGTTTATAATTTAATTTTTGTTCCCAATGCACAATGTTTTCTCCAAAGCAGTACTTTGAACTCAGCATTGATGCTGATTTGGGATGGTCAAGATCTAGAAGACATTCTAGAACTCCATTGCATTTTATTGTGCAACTTAATCATATGGGTTTATTTCACAGCCATGATCTCATTAACACGAGAGACTACTAGCATTAGTGTTCTAATGTTAAAAACAGAAGTTTTCTGCTATTGTCAGATACTGCTGAGATTACCCCAAAAAGACAACAGGTTCTGAGCCCTCCGATCAGGTTTTGGTTCCTTTATTCCTGAAGTGGTGCATTCATTACTCTTCAGAATAGTTTGGAGAGAGCAGGGATCTTTGTTTCTCTTGGAGGGAGCCGGGGTCTTAGTTTCTCTTGGAGGGAGCCGGGGTCTTGCTCTCCCTTGGGGGTAGACATGGGTTCTTGCTCTCCCTTGGGGTGGGGGGGCACAGGGGGTTCTTGGTCTCCCTTGGGGGGAGGGGGAGGACGTTTTGGTCTCCCATGGGGAGTGGGGGGCAGGGAGGGGGACAGGAGGTTCTTGGTCTCCCTTGGGGCGAGGGACAGGGTGTTTTTGGTCTCCCTTTGGGGTGGGGGGGACGCAAGGGGTTTTTGGTCTCCCTTGGGAGGGACCGGGGGTTCTTGGTATCTCTTGGTGGTGGTTGGGGTGGGGTAGTGGGTTTTTGGTCTTTGACTTCTGATTCTGGACCACAAACAATAATTGGCTGAGGAACACTAAATCTGTCAAAAACAGAAAAAGGTGGAGGCAGTTAGCGGTTCAGGCAAACTTGTGGAGAAAGAAACTAATTTGTGCCGATTAACTTTTCTTCATTTCACACCATTTTCTGGGGTTTTTTTCCCATTTCCAACTTCAAGCTATTTTGTTTTGTAAAGATCAATAGGACATCAGTTCATGGAGTAAACTGGTGAAGAATCCATCTTTGAAAGGCAAGATAAAGATTATGGAGATGCACAGTTGAAAGAGAATTGATGAGCGAGGCATCTGTCGCGATACAAATATACAGAACAAAACAGGCCATAATTACAGCAGTTTTGTGCAGCATCATTATGGAAGGAACATTAAAACATTGTGCAGATTCACTCGGATGATGCGAGATGGGCGCTATTTCCACTGGGGTGGAGAAGGTCATGAGTGGTTTTAATAGAGCATTTTAAAATTATGGCATGAAGAGGAAAGGTTGTTTTCTTTGATTGGTAAATCCGTTGTGGGGTATCATTTTAAAATTGTCTTTGAAGAGAGGGGGTAGTTGGGACATGGACATCATTGCATATTTTTAAGAAAATTGAATAACTATTTCAAGCTGTTGCTTTGTCCTAACACTGGGAATGGTGTTGGAATTAGTTTTAAATTGCTGTCAATCACGTTCCATAATCGGTGGGGCACTATTCTGCAGTTAAGCAGTTCCTAAAAATTGGTTCTGGCATATTACCAATCCTTTATTGACAACATGAACAAGGTTCTGTATCTTGATAATTTAGTAACCAAATCCTAAAAAATCAACTTCATAAACAGTGTGTAAGTTCTAACCAAACACATTTTCTAAGTCGGTTGAAAATGTAAGTATGATAACCACAAGGAAGCAGAGTCCAAATTGCGTTGTGACTGTTGACGCTGAAATTTCTAATGATATGTAATCTTTTAGTGTGACAAGTAGGCTTACATTAGCAATGCAATGAAGTTACTGTGAAAATCCACTCTGGTAGATACTTTCGCATCAGAAAGTGAAACTACATTTATTAAAAATTACCACATTTGTGCACAGTGTTAGTCAGGTTTTCTCATTTTTCAGGAAGCTTGTGCTCTTAATCGATCGCCTCTTGCTAATGGGAGTACGAAATTGCCACCACTGGCAAATGAGTGCATTTACAGTGTAGTTTGTTTATACGGGCAATGACCTTTAAATGTAAATTTAGTAATTTATAATGGAAGAAGAAAAATAAGGACAATGTATGGCTTCAAAGTGAGAACTGAATTACATTTCCAAGCCCTCGTCTGGTGTCCCTCAACCTTTTCTGTTTCATTTGAAGACTGCATTGGTCTTGACTATCCTTGTGAAAATAATTACAATTTTTGCAATGTAGGGGGAAGCTATGCTCCATTTTAATATATTTGTGTATCGAGGGTTTTGTTAAATACTTTGGAAGTTCTTTTTTATTAAACTGTCTTTAGGTACATTGCATAACTTGTTGATCGTATATGGTGATTTTTTTTTTCCTTCCCATCCTTTAAGATTATGTTGTTCCCCATCCAAGATGGGGAGCGATTTCCCCTTGCTTTCTATCAATGTTGAACCACTTAAAACTCAACCTTTAATTTAAATAGGTGGTTTTCCTAAAGAGAACTGAGAACATACATGGTAACAGTATTGTGCAGAGGTTCACTGTTTTTGTTTTGGTTTTTTCCAAGGATTTTGTTTGACCATTGATTCCAATGGCTTTGTCATGCTGACTTTCATTATGTCAATATTGCAGCAGAAATAACACTAATAACCTCCAGGGAATTGGATAAGTACCTAAAGAGAAGTGGTTTGCAGGGCTACTGGAAAAGGGAGGAAGAAGTGAGATTGAGTTCTTGCAGAGAGAGTTGGCATAGACTTCAACCAAATGTCTGCCACTTGTGCTGCAACTAGTCTCTGATTCTAACTTTCTTAATCCCTCTTCCTCCATTGCTGGTTTGAAGTTGAAGACTGATGGGGCTAGCCTGTAAAAGTTCTCTCTTCTGTAGTTTTGATTTTTTTTTCCTCCACCTCGATAGCAATGCTCATGGTAACCAGTGATGTCACTCAAGCTTATCCCATTTCCTCTACACGTACCATGTCAGTGAAAGTACTCTGTAGGCAGAACAAATGTTGTCCTTAGATTTTAAAGCGTATATTAGGCCCATGTTCAATGCGTTGGTTTGGTCAGAAATCATATGTGACATGATTAGAATCCTGGTGTACCTGATTTCATATTTTGATGAATAAAATGAGTAATAGTCATTAACGTTTCTGTGTATTTGGTAAATGGAGCGTTGCAAAGCAGCGTTTTGTGTTATTTCATTGTGTGTGCTTTACTTCCTTCGTTACTGCTTATTGATTTATCTGGTGAAATAGTGTGCAACACGGGGGAAAACAGCAAATTTCAGAACCACGAAAACACCAGCAACACTATGGAGAGGGGAAGCTGTCATGGTCAGCTTGACCAATCTGAATAACCACAGGCAGCAACCCCAACCAATAACAAGCAATTTCAGCAGGGTACATCATGGCGCAAGACAAGGTGCATCCACCCATAATCTGGATGGAGAGTAGGGCCCGTCTCATGTGAGTCAACATTCTCCACAAGCCCTTTGAAGTCAAAGTACTGTTCGCTAGCTCTGGACATAAATTCCGAAGCTCTGCAGTAAAAATAAATTCACGACAGAATTTCAAAATTCCAAACTGGAAGATATGGTAGATATTAAAATATACACTTGAAGTGTGTTTACCTGTATTGTATACAAAATGTTTTCTGCTAAAAATTAGTGCACATGGCTAAAATGGTGTTGCTGTAGCCATGACTGTAGCCAGTTACTAACTTCTGTTGGACAACACTGTTTTAGATCAAATATCTCTGCCATTGTTGCAGGAGGTAGGAATTAGCAAACTAGGTTAAGTGATGTGCAAATTGGGGGAAGGAATGGAGCTCACAGGCATGTGGGTCACTAATTTTAATCCATTGGATTTTATTACTTGAATTTCCTGGGTTATTGATCAGTGTTATTAATTGTAAATGTATTTGGACTATATTTTGAAAATAAACACTTTTTTTTTTAATTGTTCGATGTGACTCATTCTGTTTGCTGATGCTGCTTGTAAGTAATGGGCACACATGACAAAAGCCCATTGACTATGTTACTGGTTAGAAGCCAGATTCTGTAACAATTGGATTAGTAATAAGACCAAGTGGATGCATGCATGACAGCATGTATGCCCAGTTGTGGTAAACAAAGTAGGATTAGGATCCATTATCTAATTTATTGCAGTTGAAGGAATTGCCCTGAGGGATACTGTGCTTTGTAGAGGTGATGGAAACCACGATGAGATTAGAAATCACCCATAACCTTTGTCTTCTTTGGCACTGAGTGAAAATGCTGCTCACATTCCATTAAAGTGTACCATGAAGTATTGTAGAATCATTCAATATGATTGCTTCGACTTCCATTGAGATATTTTCTGGTATAGCAAGGTCCCTTTTAATATAATATTTATTGGATGTAAAACTACATTATATTGGGATATTTTGTTAGGCTACACCTGTTTGGACGTGATCATTTTCAAGCCACATTTTTAGTAAAATGATAAAATTGTGACATTTCCAGTGGAACCATGTTTCTGCACAACCCAGAAATTATACTTAATGTATAACTGAGCCGTGAATAAATAGGTGCGTTTAAGCTCTAAACATTAAGGAAATTTGCTGAAGGTTAAAGACGAGATTAATTTTCGAGCACATTCAAACAGTGAAAATTGGCAAGTATTTCACAAGACTGAAGTACTGAGTTTGTTAAATGCACAAAGTAATTTATCTCCTCCCTTTCAAAGGCATTACATTGTGCTGCTAGCAAGTGCCCCAACGGAAAAACAGCATTTAGAATGGTAAGTTCTGGAGATTATTGTAATTTGCATTTAAAATTGCTCAGAGTTATTGTCATGAGAGCTGAAAGAAGGGCAGCACGGTGGCACAGTGGTTAGCATTGCTGCCTACGGCACGGAGGACCCGGGTTCGAATCCCGGCCCTGGGTCACTGTCCGTGTGGAGTTTGCACATTCTCCCCGTGTCTGCGTGGGTTTGGCCCCCACAACCCAAAGATGTGCAGGGTAGGTAAATTGGCCACGCTAAATTGCCCCTTAATTGGAAAAAATAATTGGGTACTCCTAAATTTATTTTTAAAAATTTTAAAGAGCTGAAAGACCCCTAGTTAATATGAAAAGGGCTGTTAATGTTATAATTTGACAATTTTCTCATTCCAAGTTTGTGTACTCAAATGTCATATAATGGTCTTCTATCATCACTCGGCTCCAACAGTTGAGTAGCCTATTGGCATTTGCTTGGTCACGGTTAACGTTTTCATATGGAATGGACACTTGTATGAGATATGGGATGGTTATTGGCATCCCATGAACCATACATCATTAAGCCAGGGGAGTAGTAAAGGGTGAAAGGTTAAGCATAATACACAGAATAACTTGTGGAATGCATTTGCTTGTGTTCCTTGGCAAGCATGCCTTTTGTTTTTAAAGCAAGACAAACCAGCATGGTCTGAAGAAAGAGCAAAGAAAAGTACAGCACAGGAACAGGCCCTTCGGCCCTCCAAGCCTGTGCTGACCATGCTGCCCGTCTAAACTAAAATCTTCTACACTTCCTTAACCACTCCTCAGCGAATGCCCTCCATACCAGGCAACATCCTGGTAAGTCTCTTCTGCACCCTCTCTATAGCCTCCACATCCTTCTGGTAGTGTGCGACCAGAATTGAAAACTATGCTCCCAAGTGTGGCCTAACTAAGGTTCTATACAGCTGCAACATGACTTGCCAATTCTTATACTCAGTGCCCCGGCCAATGAAGGCAAGCATGCTGTATGCCTTCTTGACTACCTTCTCCACCCGAGTTGCCCCTTTTCAGTGACCTGCTGAGAGTATGGTGCATTTAAAACTTTAGCTGCTGTCAAAGGGTAGCTGTTCTTTTTTTTTAAAAGGAAATGTTGATTTACCACATTAATTATCCTTCTGTACCTTGTATTTATTAGAGGTAAAGGGCTACGTTGGAGTAGCTCAGTAAACGTTTGGGATTAAGTTCCATTCAGGGCTTGAACTCGGAACATAGGTTAATGTATTGAGGGAGAGCTGTGCTGTTGAAAGTGCTGTCTTTTGGATGAGACAGCAAACTGACATCCCACCCATATTTTCAGACCTATACAGTACTATTCCTAGAAGAGCAAGGAGTTCTTCACATGTTCCAACAAACTTGCCACTCCCGAACCACATCATTTTGGTATCTTTTTGTATATAACAGTTGCCTCATTTTGTCAACCGAAATGGCTGCATTCCAAAGTATCTGATTTCATCTTTGCTCAATTGCTCGAGTCCTGATAAACCATTCTATAAATGCAAGTTTGCTGTGTCACTTAATTGTATTTGCTTACTTCCTTGGATGTATAGCTCAACCTAGGTGCATTTTTGTAACAAATCAGATAGAAGCTGGCTGGGCGGCATGGTGGCGGAGTGGTTAGAACATAGTGCAGAAGGAAGCCATTTGGCCCATTGAGTCTGCACCGACTCACTTAAGCCCTCACTTCCACCCTATCCCTGTAACCCAATAACCCCTCCTAACCTTTTTTTGACACTAAGGGCAATTTTAGCGTGGCCACTCCACCTAACCTGCATATCTTTGGACTGTGGGAGGAAACCGGTGCAGACACGGGGAGAACGTGCAGACTCGGCACAGATAGTGACCCAGCAGGGAATCGAACCTGGGACCCTGGCACTGTGAAGCCAGAGTGCTAGCCACTATGCTACTGTGCCATCCCAAGCAGTGCCCCAGCAGTGGTTGGCACTGCTGAATCATGGGGCTGATGACCCGGGTTCGATCCTGGCCCCGAGTCACTGTCCACGTGGAGTTGGCACATTCTCCCTGTGTCTGCCTGAGTCTCATCCCTCCCAACCCAAAGATGTGTGGAGTAGGTTTTTTAATTTGATTTATTATTGTCACATAGTGAAAAGTGGATTGGCCATGTTAAAATTGCCTCTAAAAAAAAAAAGATAGAAACTAGCTGTAGTTATGTTAAGCCTTGACAAAGTGCAGTGCCATATGTAGTTTGCTGGAGCTCTTCATCTCCATTCAGTAATGATTTTTTTGTGTTTAGGGTGGGTTTGGTGGAATCCAAAATCCGAATCCTGATTAGCAGCTTAGAAAAGAATGAGTTCATTACTCTGGCTCACGTTAATCCACAATCATTCCCAGCTCCCAAAGACAATCCTGAGAAGTAAGTAATTTTGTCATGCTTGTGACCATTTTAAGGATTATAATTTGATTTATTTTAAATGGTTGCTGAACAGGAGGATAAAAATGCAAGATGAATGACGAGCAGTATTCAAGCATAGAAGGTGATTTGACTGGAGAGAAGAACCATTTGTTGTGCTTTGCAACATACTTTTATACAGTATTACAAGTTGAGGTCTCTCACACGGTGCTTTTCTATTTCAGGGATGAGTTCAGCACAATGTGGGTTATTGGGATAGTGTTTAAGAAAGTGGAAAACACTGAGAACCTGAGTGTCGACCTGACTTATGACATTCAGTCATTCACAGATACTGGTAAGAGGCATTTCTGGTTTTGTGAATGCTGCAACTGTTAATATACAGGGAATTCAACTTATTTTTCTCCATCTTGTTTGACAGGCAGTACATTATTTTTTCATCCCAGAATCTCATGCAAATTATTGCTGAAAAAATGTACTGTTGTGGAACAACTTTGGTTACTGATATTCTGGGTAGAATTCGGCACACCCCTGATTTTGGGGGGATGGAGGTGGGGGGGGAGAGACACCAAAGACCCCCGGAAACCGGTTCTGAGGACACATCAGTGAATCCACCCTTGCTTTCAGCCCAGATAAAAATGTATTATCCAACTGCCAACAAAATTTCACAAGTTCTCTTAAGTGTCTTGTAGTGAGGTCAGTAATTGTGCTGCTGTACAGGTTTTGAATATGGCCACACTTGCTCAAAACTGACCCCTAGCCCTATGCACATTTCAGTTATCTGAACCATACCGTCTTATTTGTCTGGTATCTCTAAATCCAGCTGTCACTTAATTCAGTTTTAATACAAATCCTTCATAGTTTGGGTACTTGCTTCGTGGCTCCTGAACTTTCAGTCCCAGCCAATGTGCCATCTGAACCCTGCAGTGACCCAAACATAACTGCCTCAAGTCAGCCTCTTTACTGTGCACCTATGCAATAAAAGCTTCAACGGTACATGTACTTAAATGAATTGGCAATCCACTATAAAAAATAGAGGACTCATTGGTTCCAACCATGCTTAAATTGAATCATAGAATTTCCAGTGCCGAAGGAGGCCATTCAGCCCATTGAGTCTGCACCAGTCCTTGGAAAGAGCATCTTACTTAAGCCCAAGCCTCCCCCTATTCCCATAACCCAGTATCATAACTAACCTTTTGGGCACTTAAGGGACAATTTATCATGGATAACCACCTAGCCTGAACATCTTTGGACAATGGGAGGCAACCGGAGCACAGGGAGGAGGCCCACACAGACAAGGGGAGAAAGTGCAAACTCCACACACAGTCGCCCAAAGCCAGAATTGAACCTGGGTTCCTGTAGCAGTGCTAACCAATGTGCAACCGTGCCACCCAACTGAATACTCCCAACTGAAATTTAAATTATATTTTCTGTGGTGGCAGGTTCTTTTTCCTGCGCTATTTAAACATTTGAAGGGAAATTCCTCTGCTTGGCATCTTCTGCATATACAGGAATGTTGGATGAAGACGGACCCTTGATGGTGTTAATTGTAAAATAAGCCAGTCGCAGTCAACTAATTTCACCTACCCTTACAGTTTATAGACAAGCAATGAACAGCAAAATGTTTGAAGCAGATATGAGGATTGCAGCAATGCACGTGAAGAGGAAACAACTTCATCTACTTCTACCCAGTTATATTCAACAAAAAAAGAAAAAGGTAACTTGTATAACCTATTTAAATTTAGATATTCTGTAATTGGAGTCATTGTCTCCTGTGTGTCTGTGCTACACAAGTGAACACGGCACAAGAACTAGATAGGAACAGCAGTAGACCACACGGCCCATCGAACCGTCTCCGATTTTTAGTATGATCATGGCTGGTCTTCAGCTTCAACTCTAGTTTCTCACCTGCTCCCCATATCCCTTAATTCCCTGAGACACCGAAAATCCATCTATCACTGCCTTTAAATATATTCGAAGGTGGAGCATTCTCCACCCTCTAAGGTAGAGAATTCGGAAGATTCACAACTCTTTAAGTGAAGCAATTCTCCTCATCTTAGTCCTAAATGATCAGTTCCTTATCCTGAGACTGTGTCCATGTGTCTTAGACTCCTCAACCAGCGGAAGCAATCCCTCTGTTTCTACCCTATTAAGCCCCCTCAGAATTTTGTAGGTGTCAGTGAGATCGCATCTCAGTCTTCTCAATTCCAGAGAATATAAATCCAATTTATTTATTCTCTGAACATCCACGCTTGCTAGTTTCACACCTTTTTTAAAAGTATTCTGTTTTTCTATTCTTATAATTAAACGTATACCTGTTATAAAGAGCTAGTAAGTAAACTAGGTCAATTGAAAATTTTGGTCTGGGTTGCATGTTATCAGATCTCATTTATTTCCCTTTCATTTGTAAATAAAATGTTTTTGTTGGACCACAGAAATAATTGGAATTTTTCAGTCTGCCAAAATGCTGCAAATTATTGCTATACTCAGATTCCATTGTAATTGATATTTGGGTAATTATCCAACAGATATTTGATATTTTGTATTTCCATGCAGTCTGTCAGGCCACTTATCAATGGGGACAGATTTTCTTTTGGGGGTAACTGGTTGTAATTGCACCTAAGGTTCTAATTGATTAAAATTGTAGCAGTTGGAAGAGCATGTTAAATTCCTGGCGTTCATGGAATGGTGGGATGCAAGTGGAGTGCTGAATTGCCAAGTTCCACTGGATAGTTGAATCTTCCCTGTGATTGGAGAGGGGGTGGAGTGAAAGGCGAGAGGGTGAGTGATAGAAAAGCCTGGCAGTTTCAAACCTGAAAGTATCTAAAGTATTTGATGCCCAACAAAATTAAATTACTGGAAAAGTGTTGCAGTAACATTTGCAATACTGAATATGAAGTGAAACTACCACATCCCATGTCTTATTACGATTCATTAAATGTGCTTCAGAATAAGATCAATCACATTCTTGGCTAAGTTTGTAGTACCAGTCTTCAGGTGAAACCTATTTAAACCAGATCTTGGCATTGGAAAAAAAACCTGAGTTCTTGTGTACTTATTTCATGGTTCATTTTCTTCGCCCACCTCCCAAGATATTTTATTCTATGACCTTTGAAGGGGAAAGTTGATCACCATCTGTTGGCCGAGGCAAGTCCAGTCAAACCCAAGTATCTTTTTGTGTTCCCATTGTGTTTTACAGCTGGTACTCAATTTGTCAGGAAAATGCAGGTTCTGAATTCAGTATCTAATCTTTTGATACTTTATTTTTGCTTTAGCATTCATTGGAGGGGAACAAAGCCAACTGTGAAGATGAAAATAGCATGGAGGCCTCTCTGGACAGTGACCACAGCCTGCTAGTGCCTTCTAGTCCATTACAGAATGCCAACAGCCCACAGAGGTAATATGAGTGTTACTCCCTTCATTTTATGTTTTTAAACAAGGTTTTGTTAAAGACACATCCAGAATAATTCAAAATATTCCCATTGTTTTGCACAGCATATTAATTAACTAGAGTTTGTGGTGGGACAAACTCCAGTAGGGCTGACTCTGTATCCAAAATATCAGAAGCGCTCATTGGTAGTGGTCTTCCATCCAGTCAGCAGATGGTTTGTGCCATGAGTTACTCATGAATAGAAGGTTGCGTACCACACTTCCATACTTGGCAAAGGAGGAGAATGCAGTGATACTGCAGGAAATGCAAAACATTAAATAAAAACACAAGCAGGTGTATGAGTGTCTAGAACTTTGCCATCTGAATAGTGATGACATTGAGAGAGTAGAAGATTTGGGCAATTGGTTGAAAAAGGCCATTGCGCGCGGCTTAGCCTCATCCAATTCAAGGTGCTGCATAGGGCCCACATGACTGGGAAGAGGATGAGTAGGTTCTTTGGGGGTGAAGATAGGTGTGCCAGGTGCTCGGGGAGTCCAGCGAACTATGCCCATATGTTCTGGGCATGCCCGGCATTGGAGGAGTTCTGGAAGGGGGTGGCGAGGACGGTGTCAAGGGTGGTGGGATCCAGGGTCAAGCCAGGATGGGGACTTGCGATCTTTAGGGTTGGGGTAGAGCCGGGAGTGCAGGAGGCGAAAGAGGCCGGTGTGCTGACCTTTGCGTCCCTAGTAGCCCGGCGAAGGATTTTGCTACAGTGGAAGGACGCGAGGCCCCCAAGCGTGGAGACCTGGATCAATGACATGGCGGGCTTCATTAAGCTTGAGAAGGTTAAATTCGCCGAGGATCGGTGCAAGGGTTCTTTAAACGGTGGCAACCTTTCCTCGACTTTCTGGCTCAACGATAGGGTACTGGGACAGTAGCAGCAGCAACCCGGGGGGGGGGGGGGGGGGGGACGTTGATTATGTTGGCTTATTTTACTTAAATTAAAATTAAATAAATCAAATTTATGGTTAAGTTCTCTTGTTTGGTGGGGGGAGTGTGATACATGTGATGTTATGGTATAGGGGAATTGTGGGTGTTATGGGGCTGTTAGTTGCAGATTACTGCTTTTTGCTATACTTGTTATATTTTTATATTTTCTGTAAAAAATTCCAATAAAAATGATTTTACAAAAAAGAAAAAGGCCATTGTACTTCAAGAAGTAGCACCACGTTCCTACAATGTACCGACAGAGGATGGGTTGGTTTTAAGAAGAAATTATCACGCACTCTTGAAAATCCAGAGAAGACTTTAACAACGTGATGGATAACGAATCTACATCAGAATCATCGCAATCTGCAGTGTCAGATAGTTCAGCAGTTCCTGAGCCTGAGAATGTCGTGGAGAACATTGAATGTACAAGTCCTGAGCAGCAAGATCAAACTTTGAGAGGATCAACCAGAGTCAGAAGAAAACCTGATCGGCTTAATTTGTCGATTTGGACTCTGGTCACAAGCACCATAACATTTAATGCTTGAACCATTATAATCTCTGAGATATTTTGTGATTTCTTCTAATCGGCTGAATTTTTAGATATTTTAAATCAGTCATGCTGATTAAATTGGCTTTGGAACCAGTGTCTAACTTCAATTGGACCACTGTACCGTTCACTTCAAGTGGTAGCAGCCATTTGTCCTCATCAACCTTATTTATTTTAAATGGAGTATCAGTTTAACTTTGGAGCATTTTTTGATGTCTCCAATTATTCTTCTCTTATTACTCAAACAAACAGTGATGTTTCATCACTGGAGACTGTGTCTTCCACTGTGCTGACTGGTCTGGGAAAATAACTGTTCTGAGCCAAGTGATTTTTTTTTTTTGCATCTGGAATAAAACTTGCTAAACGCTGGACATTGCCTTGACGACATCTTTTATAGAGAAATACTTTGTCCTGATCTTTAACCTGTTTGTTGGTGTGCGCGAAGCTGCAGGAACTTTCCTGCCATTTTTTTTAATGTTTCCCGCCTTTTTGGAAAAAGGGTGGCAACCGAAGTTGACTCCTTCAAGAAGGCGCTGCCATTACTGAGAAACATTTCAGAATGCTGTGCTGCATGTAATGAGCCTGATAAATTTTTATTTTTATTTTAGAGTACCCAATTCATTTTTTCCAATGAAGGGTCAATTTAGCGTGGCCAATCCACCTAGCTTGCACATCTTTGGGTTGTGGGGGCGAAATCCATGAAAACACGGGGCGAATGTGCAAACTCCACACGGACAGTGACCCAGAGCCGTGATCGAACCTGGGACCTCAGCACCGTGAGGCCGCAGTGCTAACCCACTGTGCCACCATGCTGCCCTTGAGCCTGACCGATCTTAACTGTATGTTCCAAAGGCAGATCCGATTCCCTCAGCAACCATTCCCTCAGCTTATTTTCATTCACACCAAACACAATCTGGTCCCGAATCATGGAAGATTCCACTGCAGAAAAATTACAGGTTTTAGCTTTTTAACTTTAAATCAGTGATGAACTGATCTATGGACTCTCCTGTCTTCTGTAAACGTGATCTAAACACATAGCGTTCACAAATGTCATTCCTTCTAGGATGCACTGGGCATCAAATATTCAGATTACTTCGTTAAAATTTTTACTATCGTCTTCGTTTGCAAATTTAAACGTATTAAACACAGCAATTGCTTCTGGCCCTGCCGCTGTGAGGAACATTGCTACCTTACTTGAATCTGATTGATCATCTAAATTTACTGCAATAGGAAACAGATTAAATTGTTGTCTAAAATAGCTGGGAGATTGGTTCAGGAGTGCCAAGGCTTGTCATCATGCCAATAGACCTGCACGCTGCATGTCTGGAACTCCTCAGAGTTCCACTGAAACTTTAGCTGGGTCTGTGAAGAATCCAGTATGTCGCAACGAGGAGGCACATCTGAGAACTTGCCAATGCAAAGGTTGTGTACTGACGGACAGTGTTACATGTTTGGCTCTCTCTTTCGCGTTGCTGCTGGCCAGCAGTGTAGAATGGAAATGAGAAACAAACAAGTACATGTTGATCTGGTAAAGGCATGCCCGCGTGATCTAATGGGATGGAATTCTTAGTACTAACATAGTGACATGATAATTGAGGATTTGTTTCACAAATAGCTTAATCCGTGACAGACTTTCTCATTTCCCCATCGTGTAACTGCCGCTCAGGTTGTTGTTTTCTTAAATTACCCAGATGTATTTTTGAAGGTGAAGCTAGGTAAGGGCTACCATTTTCCACTCCTGTACCTGATGAAACTCTTTTGATCAATTGCAGGTGAATAAGTTGAGAGATATGAAATATTGGGAGAATGAAAGTGATGTTGTTTTTAAAATCCCGTGCATGAGCCTTTATGGATTATTCTTGTAATTTCATTGTCGTTAGTCATACATGAGTGTGCTGTTCAGTAAATTTTCTTCTCGTTTGTTATAGTCCTGTTACTGCTGCATTGACAACGGATGCAATCGGTGTTCAGAATTCAGAAACCCAGGTGGAATCAGAGACTAGTCCTTCCAAAAGAAATTCCATTCCCAGCTCGGGGGGTAAGAAGTAACCCTTTCTAGATAAGTAGAGGTTGAATGAAGGAGTGTGTGGGTGAAGGTTGATCTACTCAACCTTTTCACAAGGTACATGTCATAGTCCTATTGTGCCTGTATGATTTTGCTTCTCCTGAATTCTTGCTGTACGTGGGCTTAGTGAGATCGGGCAGTAGATTTGAACCTGGTCATAAAAATCACGACTTGCAGGTGAATAAGTTGAGATATATGGAATCTTGGAAGATAAAAAAAATTTTGCTATCTTTTTTCCCCCCACTCTCAAAAAAAATTGCTTGTCCTTTGCTGTTATGGATTGTACAAAGGATATTGTATTCTCTGCTAATTTTGTGGTTTATGGAATAGCCGATCTGTGGCATTGTCTATTTGCCTATTTTGCGATTTACATTGTTATATACAATCTTTTTGAAAGAAGTTTTGCTAACACCTGCAAAGCTCCGTCCCAACCAATTTTCCTTTCAGTTTGTTTTACTGTGCAAGGTTGGCTTGTTGCACTGCATGTCCCTTGATATTAATGCACGTGCTTATCTCAAAGGCACTGTTGCTTTTGCATGGCAGTGCATCCGCACAGTTCCTACCCTGTGCTTCTCATCTGATGAGTCTGAATTATAGCTCCTCTACTGTATTGTTATGCTGGCAGCAGTAATTGCTAACAGTTGTAGGCAAACATCTGCACCTCAGACCAGGCCTTGTGTGCGGAGAAGGACGTATTCCATGATCACGTACAGTTGTTTTCTTAAAGACACACCTTTTTTCCCCCCCTTATCGAAGGACAGCATTATCCTAATTATATGTGGAGGTAGAGCTGGTTTCTAAGAATAAGAAAGATCACAATGATGGTCAAGAGATTCAGCATTTGAACAGAGTAAAAGATGATGAGAACAATACCTGGATTGCATAAAAAAACTGGGTGCTTCAGTCTTCAGCGGGATAGAGAGAGAGAGAAATTCCAAGTCCATTCATGTGAATAGTTAAATAACTTGCATGGATTTATTTCCTCTTTCCCAGGCTCATCTTCGTCATCCAGTGAACACATTCCTCAGGCCTCTCCCATATCTACTTCTACTGCGCAGCCAAAATCAGCAAGCACCTGGGCTTTGTCTACGTGTGTCAGCAATCAATCTCCAAGTGCAGCCACAAAGACATCCACTCCTGTTGCCTCTGGGAGAAAAAGACCGGCGTCACCACTTACAAATGAACCCACAAAGAAGGAGGTTTGTAAGCTTATTTTTGTGCTGATTTTCTGTATTTCCCACAGTTGAGGACCTTACGAGGTGCTTTATCAAATATTCTAACTTATAAATTTGTTTCTGCTTAGTTTTTGCCTTTTTGCTGTTTAGCATGAAGAAAGTTTAATTGATGTTTTGTTTTGGAATGTGGAAGAACACAGGATGTGCAAGTGAAGCTCAGCTTCCGAGCAAAATTGATACAGGCGTTAGGCAGATATGCAATGTTCAGGGACACTGTTGATGATTTGGGGAATGAATTACCACTAATCTGGCTCCATAATAAAACCTCTGAGGTAGAGTATCATCGAAGGGATAGGACTCTTCCCATTTGCGTCCAGGATGGCAAGTTAGCACAGTGGTTAGCACTGTTGCTTCACAGCACTAGGGTACTTGGTTCGATTCCCGCTTGGGTCACTGTCTGTGCGGAGTCTGCACGTTCTCCCCGTGTCTGCGTGGGTTTTCTTCCACAAATCCCGAAAGATGTGCTGTTAGGTGAATCGGACATTCTGAATTCTCCCTGTGTACCCCCGAACCGACGCCGGAGTGTGGCGACCAGGGGATTTTCACAGTAACTTCATTGCAGTGTTAATGTAAAACGACAAATTATTATTAGATAAACCTGAAAGTTAACAGATGGGATTGTTATGAAGTGGGCAAATGGTGAGAAATTAGCTGGTGCTCATACTGATAACCTTTGATTGAACCAATAGAGCACTTATCCAGACTGTGCCTGCAAACCTCTGGTTAACTGTGCTTAATAAAATCTCTTCATCCCCAGGGGAAGAATGCCTAGACTCGATATGAAGTAGAGTAAAACTCTGATGTAACGTTTTCAGTAGTTAACAATAAAGACATGATAATGGGTTTCTGGTTCTGTCAGACGCTCAGTTAATCAACGCAAGCTGTTTATTAGTTAGCTGAGAGCGCTAGTGTCGAATGGAGTTTGAGAGATTGGAGAGGAGCTGATTTTTTAAAAAACTTATTAAACTTCTATGATGTGTATCTCTGTGTCATTTTGCACCACCTGTCAAATTATGTTTCCAACTGAATCGTTTCATCTTTCACGCTGCATTTGTTGAAAATGTACAACTTTGTAATCATACTTGTCAGTTGACTAGCTAAAAATAGGTGACACTTGTTGTTGTACCCTGGAGCTGGCAAACTTGACTGATCTTTTTTTAATGTTGTCTACCCAATTAATTTTTTCCAATTAAGGGGCAATTATTTAGCATGACCAATCCACCTACCCTGCACATTCTTTGGGTTGTGGGGGCGAAACCCACGCAAACATGGGAAGAATGTGCAAACTCCACATGGACAGTGACCCAGAGCCAGGATCAAACCTGGGACCTCAGCGCTGTGAGGCAGCAGGGGTAACCTCTGCGCCACCATGCTGCCCGACTGATTTTTGATCTATCCAGAAGATGCATCTTCCCGCATGGTTCTGGAATCTAACTGTCAATCCCAAGATGCTGTGAAATTGGTGTTTTTGACCAGAAACCACAACTTTCAATGAAGGGTTAGTAGCATAGGGGAGGCACAGTGGTTAGCACTGCTGCCTACGGTGCTGAGGACCCGAGTTTGATACCGGACCCGGGTCACTGTACATGTGGAGTTTACACATTTTCCCAGTGTCTGCGTGGGTTTCACCCCCACAACCCAAAGATGTGCAGGTTAGGTGGATTGGCCACACTACCTCTTAATTGGGGGGAAAAAATAATTGGGTTCTCTAAATTTAGTTTATGAAAATTTTTATTTTAAAATGAAGCGTTAACAGAAGAAAATCTGATTCATCAGCATAATTGAGCACTTGTAAGAATGAGAATTCAAGCTACACTCCCAATATCCTTGTAGCAATAACTTGCTCTGCTATGAAGTCACTATTTTGATCCAGTTTTTAAATTTCACACACAAAAGAATTTTGAATATCTACTTCCTGCAATGTGAAAATTACTAAAAATATTAACCCTATAAAATTCCATAAGTTTTCCCAGCAAATTGCTGGTTACCAGGATGAGATTTACCCAGATGAAACCTCTGCCATGTTAGCCCAAAGGCCAAGTAGAGAACAGTCTTCCTGTGTTGAGGTGATGAATTCTCGGTTTTGTATTTGTCCTCCGAATTGCAAGAGCAGAATTTTTTTTGAGTGCCCAATTCATTTTTTCCAATTAAGGGGCAATTTAACATGGTCAATCCGTCTACCTGCACATCTTTGGGTTGTGGTGGCAAAACGCACGCAAACACAGGGAGAATGTGCAAACTCCACACGGACAGTGACCCAGGATCGAACCTGGGACCTCGGTGCCATGAGACAGCAGTGCTAACCACTGAGCCAAGTGCTGCCCTAAGAGAGCGGAATTTTAAATGTGGAATTGTTTTGTATGTTTAGGGAAGTGGCGTTGAGACAGATCAGCCATGATCGTATTGAATGATGCAGGAGGATTGAAGGGCCAGATGGTCTCTCCCTGCTCTTACTACTTGTGTTTTGTCTCAGTGTACAGATGCATGTACAATTAATTGCAGTGCAACAATATATAGTTTTGTGTCATCAGATATAGATTTGGGTTTTTCTTGTTGTGGCACTTGTTTGTTCTGTTCAACAAATGGTAAATCTCAAAGGGATAGCAATCAAAAGGCAGCTCCCCTCTGTTTTCTTGTAATTGTTTAGAAGCCTGCAACGAATGGTGTAACAATGGAGCAAAATTCATCACAAAGTTTGAAGAAAACATCTGCACAGACATCTGAAGTTTCACCAAAGAGAAAGAAACTGGATGTAAGTAGTTAATTTGTCATTAAATTTATACAAACATAAGGGCAGCACGGTGGTGCACTGGTTAGCACTGCTGCCTCACAGCACCGAGGTCCCAGGTTTGATCCCAGCCCTGGGTTACTGTCCGTATGGAGTGTGTACATTCTCCCCGTGTTTGCGTGGGTTTCGCTCCCACAACCCAAAGATGTGCAGGGTAGGTGGATTGGCAACGCTAAAATTGCCCCTTAATTGGAAAAAATGAATTGGGTACTCTAAATTTATATTTTAAAAATTATGCAAACATTTTCTGAATTTTGTCATTCCCAGATTCATGTGACAAGGCGAGCATTTTTTAAAGTAATATTGTATTAAAGGTTTCATATTTAACAAACACGAACTGAACTTCACAACTGCAAAATTTGTTCAAACATGGTACAATTGTCATATTAACAGCACAAGAAATCAGAGGTATAGAAAAATACACAACGAAAGCTATCTCCAAATCGCTTTTCCCACCCCACCCCCTCCCCCAAACAGCTGGTAATTAACTCTTTGAAGTATGCTGCCACCTCAGGAAGAATCCCGCTACTGATTCCTGACGGTGCACTTGACCTTTTCCAGGTATAAAAAGTGCATACGGTCACCCAACCAGGCCAAGGCACAAGGCAGAGCGGATGCTCTCCATCCCAGCAGAAATCTCCTTCGGGCTATCGGTGAGGCAAAGACAAGTGCATCTGCCCGCAGCCTCTTGAGAGTCCAACACCCTGAAAATGGCCATCAACCGATAAGGCTCCAGATCAATGCTAAGAACCGCTGACATGGTGTTAAAGAAGGAGAACCAAAGGCTCACCATCTTTGGGCAAGACCAGAACATGTGGGTATGGTTGGCAAGCCCACGAAAGCACCGCTCGCACCTGTCCTCCACTCATTAAACAACCCACTCAATTTTACTTTTGGCTCGATGAGGTCTGAACCACCTTGAATTGAATGAGGCTGAACCACGCTCAAGATGAGGTGGAATTTACCCTACAGAAGGTCTCATTCCACACATTCCCCCCCCATCCCCCATCTAAGATGGGCACCAACTCCTCCCATTTTGCAGTGACCCGATCAAGCGACAAAGATTCCAATGAGATGAATCCCTTAAAGATGTTCAAGATCCTCTGCCGAATCCTTGCCAACTGTAAGATTTCCTCCCAACAGGATTGGCTGTGGCTCTTAGGAAACGTAGGGCAAACAAACCCTACGGACTAAGTCGCGCAATTGAAAATATCAAAATAGATGTGACCCTGATAGTTGGAATTTTGCTGAGAATTGCTCCCACCTGGCAAACCATCCATCTAATAAACTGGTCTCTAAAGCACTCTAGTCCCTTCCCTTCCCACACCTTCAAAGTTGAATCCAAACTCGATGGCAAAAAACAAGTGGCTACCATTTATCGGAGCCAGTAATGACATGGCACTCTGCTTGTAATGTTGTCTGAACTGCCTCCATATCTTCAAGGTGAAGATCACCACTGAGTTTGAGGTATATCTTGTTGGAGAGAATGGGAGTGGTGCAGTGACCAGAGCTTGGAGGCTTGACCCTTTTACATGATCTTGCCTTCATTCTCGCCCACATGTTCTCCCATTTTCTGTCCCATTCAACACCTTCTCCATGTTGACCATCCAGTAATCCATGAGGAATTGGGTAATGCTAAACCCCGCAACTGTTGGCCCCTCTGGAGGTACAGCCTGCAAATCCTTGGCGCCCTACCCGTCCATATGAAGAAATTCACTAACTTCACTCTAGCAAAGAACGATTTAGTGAGGAAAAATAGGACGGCATTGGAATAAAAATGGAAACTTTGACAGAATGTTCATTTTGATGATTTGAACTCTGCCCACCAGGGACAACGGAAGTCTACTCCATCTCTGCAAATCGAGTCTCGCCTTATCTAACAAACTTATAAAGTTTAACTTCGAAGCCTATGCCAGTCATTTGTCACTTGAATGGCCAGATATTGCAAGTTACCCCTTGCCCGGCTAAACGGTAATACCCCCAGATTGGCTCCTCTTCCCGGGGGACTAACCGGAAAGTACTCGCCAGAAATCCTCCGTACCATTGCCAAGTTCTATCGCCAAAACGAAAAGGAGCGATGGCAATGGGTACCCCTTACTTGTACCCCTGCTCAGAGGAAAGTATCCTGATCTTGTCACATTGGTATGAACGCTGGCCATGGGGTTCGTGTACTGCAGCTGCACCCATGAAATAAATTTCTGCCCAAACCCAAACCTCCCAAGTAGATCAATGACATCCCTTCACGCCACTCAATCGAATGCTTTCTCTGCATCCATAGCTATAATCGCCTCTGGCTCGGGGGCTGATGAAGGAAAAAGGACATCATTTCGAACATGCCGTATATTAGAGGACTGCTGCCTACCTTTCAGAAATCCTGTCTCATCTTCTACCACTATGTCTGGCACACATGGCTCTAACTGCAAAGCCAGTACTTTAGCATCCACATTTAGCAGCAAACACTCCGTGGGGTCCTTAACTTTCTTTAAAATAAGGAAGATGGAGGCCTGTGTAAGGTGGAAGCCTGTGTAAGTGTAGCAGGCAGGTAACCTCGAGCTAAGTGTCTGAGAAGTAATGAGTGATACTAAACAGTAGTCATCAATGAAAATTCCCATTTCTGACCTTTCTGGAAAGAAGGTCATTGATGGAATAGCCAAGGATGGTTGGACCTAGGACATTGCCCTGAGAAACTCCTACATGGATGTCTTGGGGCTGAAATAATTAGGCCAACAACCTCGACCATCTTTTTTTATGCTGGATGTGACTTCCAACTATTGGAGAGTATTTGTAGGGGCTGGTTTAGCACAGTGGGCTAAACAGCTGGCATGTAATGCAGATAGAGGCCAGCAGCGTGGGTTTAATTCCCGTACTGGCCTACCCGAACAGGTGCCTGAATGTGGCGACTATGGCCTTTTCACAGTATCTTTATTGAAGCCTACTTGTGACAATAAGTTATTATTGACTTCAGTTGTGCTACGGCCCTTGATGCTTTCTCTGTCAAATCTGCCTTGATGTCATGGGCAGCTCCTCTCACCAGACCTCTGGATTCCGCTCTTTTTTGTCCCATGTTTGGAACAAGACTATAATGAGATCTGGAGTCTATGTTGTCAGGGCCCATAGCATTTGTTGTATCCAGTGTCTTTGACCAATTCTTTAAGTCACTAGGAGTGAATTGAATGGTCCATAATGCTGGGGAGCTCAGGAGGCGACTGAGAGAATCATCCCTTACTGCAGATGGTTGCATATGCTCAAGATTTATCTTCTGCACTCCGTGCTTGACGCCGGCTCCAACAGGAATGGGGAGTTTGTGGAACCATTTCCCCCAGTTAGTTGTTTAATTATCCTCTGCCATTTGTGACTTGATGTGACAAGATTGCAAAGCTATTATTTGATCCATTGCTTATGAGATCACAGCTGCTTATGTTATTCAGCCTGCACATAGACTATGTTGTTGCTTCACCAGGTTGGCACCCTGTTTTTCGGTGTGTCTGGTACTGCTCATGCTATGCACACGGGTATTCTTCATTGAACCGGGTTTGGTCACTTGGCATAGAACATAGAACATTACAGCGCAGTACAGGCCCTTCGGCCCACGATGTTGCACCGTCCTGTGATACCCTTCTAAAGTCCCTCTACACTATTCCCTTATCGTCCATATGCCTATCCAATGACCATTTGAATGCGTTTAGTGTTGGCGAGTCCACTACTGTTGCAGGCAGGGCATTCCACGCCCTTACCACTCCCTGAGTAAAGAACCTACCTCTGACATCTGTCCTATATCTATCTCCCCTCAATTTAAAGCTATGTCCCCTCCTGCTAGACATCACCATCCGAGGAAAAAGGCTCTCGATGTCCACCCTATTTAATCCTCTGATCATCTTGTATGCCTCAATTAAGTCCCCTCTTAACCTTCTTCTCTCTAACGAAAACAGGCTCAAGTCCCTCAGCCTTTCCTCATATGATCTTCCCTCCATACCAGGCAACATTCTTGTAAATCTCCTCTGTACCCTTTCCAATGCTTCCACATCCTTCCTATAATGTGGCGACCAGAACTGCACACAATACTCCAAATGCGGCCGCACCAGAGTAGACTGAGGTATGTGCTGGGCCATGAGCTTGCATACAGATTATTGTTCAATACATTTCTGCTGATGTTAATGGCTCACTGCACCTTATGGATGCTCAGCTTTGAGCTGCTAGTGCTGTTCTGTACCTATCCCATGTAGGTAACCGGTAAATTGGTACGGGCAGGGTCAAGTAGGTTTTTCTCTCGTTGGTTCTGTCACCACCTGCTGCAAGGGCAGTCTGCGAGGTATAGCCTTCATTACTCGGTTACCTCAGTCATGATGCTACCAAGTCACTGTTGGAGATGAGCATTGAAGTCTCCCACCCAGAGTACGTTCTGTGCTCTTGCAGCCCCTCAATTCTTCCAAGTAGTATTTAACATGGAGGAGTTCTTATCCGTTGAAGAGGACTATAGGTGGAAATCAGCAGACAATAACCTTGCTCATGTTTGACCTAATGCCATGGGACTTTATGGGGAAAGGTGTCAATGTTGAAACCTTCCAGGGCCAGTCCTTTCCAACTACATACCACTGTGATGCCACTTCTGGTGACCTACCCTGCCAGTAGGAGAGGATATACCCAGGATGGTAATGGAGGAGTCTGCGATGTTGGTTGTACGGTATCATTCGGTCAATATGACAGTCTTTAGGACAATTCTTCCAATCTTAGACAAGTATCCAAATGTTAGTGAGGAGGGCTACGCAGTGTGAACATAGAACATACAGTGCAGAAGGAGGCTATTCAGCCCATCGAGTCTGCACCGACCCACTTAAGCCCTCACTTCCACCCTATTCCTGTAACCCAATAACCCCTCCTAACCTTTTTGGATACTAAGGGCAATTTAGCATGGCCAATCCACATAACCTGCACGTCTTTGGACTGTGGGAGGAAACCGGAGCACCTGGAGGAAACCCACGCAGACACGGGGAGAACATGCAGACTCCGCACAGACAATGACCGGGCGGGGAATCGAACCTGGGACCCTGGTGCTGTGAAGCCACAGTGCTAGCCACTTGTGCTACCGTGCTGTCCTAAGGACCGTGTGCCGTTATCATTACCTATCCTGATGCCACGTGGTCTGTTCAGTTTTACTCTAACTTTTCTGTCACGGTTTAATACTGGCTTGCTAGGCCATTTCAGAAGGCAGCTATGTTGCTGCGAGTCTGGAGTCACGTATAGGACAGGCAGGATCGGGCCAACAGATTTTTGTTCCCTGAAAGAGTGGTCAATTCAGTAGTTTCATCATCATCAAAAATGAAACTAACTTTCTAAAAATGAATTTAGAGTACCCAATTATTTATTTTCCCAAGTAAGGATCAATTTACTTAATTAAGGGGCAGCATGGTAGCATGGTGGTTAGCATCAATGCTTCACAGCTCCAGGGTCCCAGGTTCGGTTCCCGGCTGGGTCACTGTCTGTGCGGAGTCTGCACGTCCTCCCCATGTGTGCGTGGGTTTCCTCCGGGTGCTCCGGTTTCCTCCCACAGTCCAAAGATGTGCAGGTTAGGTGGATTGGCCATGCTAAATTGCCCGTAGTGTCCTAAAAAAGTAAGGTTAAGGGGGAGTTGTTGGGTTACGGGTATAGGGTGGATACGTGAGTTTGAGTAGGGTGATCATTGCTCGGCACAACATCGAGGGCCGAAGGGCCTGTTCTGTGCTGTACTGTTCTATGTTCTATGTTCTAATTTAGCATGGCCAGTCCACCTAGCTTGCACATCTTTGGATTGTGGGGGTGAGATCTATGCAAACACTGGGAGAATGTGCAAACTCCACACTGACAGTGACCCAGAGCCGGGATCAAACCTGGGTCCTCGGTGCCGTGAGGCAGCAGTGCTAACCATTGTCCCACCAAAACTAACTCTTTACTCTAGATTTACAAATTAATTGCATTTGAATTCCCCTAGTTGCTTGGTGGGATTTGAACAACAATTCCCAGAGCACTGGTTCAGATATTTAGATCATTAATCCAGAAGCATTACAACTACACTACTGTCACCTGAATGCATTCCTCCCATTTGATCCTCTCCATTATCTTTGACAATTCCTTCAGTCAATACACCAGTGATGGCAACCTGCGGCCCACAAGACATTTGTTGGCCATTGCCCACAGAGTTGCCACATTCCGCTGATTTCCTAATAGTATGACCTGAAGTGATATGCATGTAAAACAAGGGCACGTGAAGTGAGGGCATGCACACCGCATTGACTGAGAGCTGTGCGCTCCTCTGCTTCCAAAGTGTAAATATTTATTTTGTTTTTACCATTTGAAGTTGATAGTTAATGTATAAATAATTAAGCATTTCCTATAACTCTTTATGAAATATTCAATGTGTTTTAAATGTATTTAATCGCAGTAAGCCGCGCATTTGGTGGCTCTCACTCCGGCGGGTGTTGTGGACCTGGTTCCCCGATTTTTTTTTTTTCGGGACTGCTGAGCGCTGGAAAGACAGCCATGGAGGGGCTGAGTAGCGGGCAGAGCTGCATGGAACCGCTGGAGAGCAGGAAGCAGCGAAAACGGGAGAGACAAAGGCAAAGTGCAATGGAAGCTGACCTGGGAGCAAAGATGGCGGACCTACGGACCTCTGACCCGGCAATCCAGCTAGCGCTGGAAAACATGCTGCAGATGATTAAGAGCAGTTTTGAAGAGTTGAAGCGGGATAACTTGGACCCACTTCAGAAGGCAGTGGATCAATTGAACCAGAAATTTGATGCCCAGGACAAAAAAGTTAAGGAGCTGGGGGAAGCGGCGGAGGAGCAGGCGGACACGCAGATGGTTGCGGTGCTAGAAGTCGATGGGTTGAAGGAGAGGCAAAGGAGACTGCTGGGCAGAGTAGAGGAGCTGGAAAACAGAGCCCACAGACAAAATCTGAGGATCATTGGCCTCCCGGAGGGGGCTGAGGGAGCTGATGCGACAGCGTTTGTGGCTGACCTGCTGCTGCAGCTGATGGGGGCTCACGCCTTTCCGCGACCGCCGGAGCTGCAGGGGGCACATACAGGCGAGGCAGATGCGTCCGGGGAGGTCCCCCCCCCCCCGGTCCGATGTTGATCAGGTTCCACAGGTTCACGGATAAGGAGCGGGTGTTGCAGTGGGCAAAGAGCGCTAGGAGCAGCACGTGGAATAACAGCGTTCTGCGCATCTATCAGGACCTAAGCCAGGAGGTGGCCAGGCGTCGAACAGCCTTTAAACAAGTTGAGGAGGTTTTATTTAAAAAGCACGTGAAGTTTGGTCTGCACTTCCCGGCTCATCTTTGGGTCACACATCAGGGCCAACACCACTACTTCTCCGATCCCGAAGAAGCGATGGACTTCGTGAGGGATCAGGGGTTGGTCCCGCAAAAAGGACCCACGGGCTCAAGCTAGAGTCCGAGTGTCATTGTCTGGGGGGATGCCGACTGTGCCTGGACTGACGGTCGACTGTTTACTGCTTAGACATTTTGGCAGCTTTTGCCTATTGGGGGGACGAGAGATCCCCCCCCCCGCTTTCTTTTACCTTTTGTCGTGCTCTTTTTGTGTGTTGGAGACTTTTCTGTAACATAAAGGTGGCCAGTAAGCAATGGGGATTAAAGTTTTTGGTTGTGGGTTTTTAATAGTTTTGGGTGGGTGTTATACAGGTACTGTGTTGTTACTTTATTAATGCTCAGAAAGGGACGTGTGTTAACACTTGTATGTTTACACAGCTGGAACTGTATTACACCTGGAGCAGCTTCACTTTGCTGTTTGATGTCCCCCACCTCGTTTTGATCTTTCCCATTTCAGTGTGACTGCTCCAGTAGGTCAGATCAGGGGTGATGTGTTGATGAGTGGGGGGGGGAAATGAGGTCGGGGAAACAATGGGAGTGAGACAAGTGGGTGCCGGAGGGATTAGTCATCGGGCTAGCAGATTGGCTAGTCAAGGGAGTCAGGTGGGGGGGGTGTGTATACAGCCAGTAGATGGCAGGAGTGGGGTTATTGGGAGATGTTGCGGGGGGGAGTTATTCTGCTGACGTGGGAGGGGTCTGAAGTAGGTATTGGAGAGGAGGTCGGGGGTGGAAACTGCCAAGAGAGGCACGGCCCAAGAAGGGTTATGATTGACTTGGATTGGTGGGGGGGGGGGGGGGGGGGGGGGGGAGAGCGGTTATGTGCACTATGGTTTGGTTGAAGTGTTGGTCTGCCGTTGTTGTTTGCATATTTCTGTAATCTGTAACTGTTTAAAATGCCAAAAAATACCTCAATAAAATTGTTTGTTTAAAAAAAATGTATTTAATCACTAACCATGGCCCCATAAATAAGTTGGACCACTAAGATGAAGGAGCACTCCTGTAGCCCTCCCAGTAGTCTAGAATACACCCTTACTCTTTGAAACTTTGTCTCTGAGCCTCCTCACTTTGCGACTTTTTTTCTCTTCCTTCAATTGCCTCCTTTGATAACACTGCATTTGGTTTACTCGCCAGTATTTCATTCTGTTCCGACTACTTCAAAATGTATAATTGTTTTTACCCCCCCCCCCCCCCCCCCCCCCCCCCCCGGGAAAGGGAGGTTAAATAATATTCAATTCCACTTGTTATATTTTTAGCAGTCTATATATAACATCTGAAATTTAGGGTAAACCAATTAATCAGTGCAACTAGAACATGTTTCTTTTACTTGCTTAGGGATCTGTCCCCGTGAAGGAACAGGGTGACGGTTCAAGAAGTCCAGTCAGTGAAACAAAATTGGATGAAAATCTTAAGGTAAGATTACATCAACTTTGAAATTCTAACCCGAGGTGTGTGGCAAACAAAAAGTTCTCTAAATTTCAACTTACAGAAAATACTTCTGAACTTTGAAAATGATGAAGGAGGAATCAAATTAGAACTCGTGGCCTTGTAAAAATCAAATAGGAAGTTTGGGCAAAGGGCTAACATAATTCTATAATTTGGGTAAATGCTATTCTATATTTGACACACCTTTTTTTTTTCTGCAGGAAGTTGAGTCTGAAGAAAAGCTGATGCCAATCCCATCCAAGGCTTCTGCCTCACAGGTAAATATTTGTGATGTGTAGTGGAGTTTTAATTATTGCAAACAGATGGGACCTACTTTAATTATTCTCTCTCCACTATTGAAAATACCGATTCCTGTTAGGAGTACACAATGGGGCAGCACGGTAGTGCAGTGGTTAGAACTGCCGCCTCATGCAGGAACTCTGGTTCAATTCTGGCCTTGGGTGACAGTACGGAGTGTGCGTGGGGTTTCTCTGGTTTCCTCCCACAGTCAGTCCAAAGATGTGCAAGTTAAGTGGATTTGCTATGCTAAATTGCTCCTTGGTATCCAAAGCTGTGCACCTTAGGTGGGGGAGTGTAGGGTATTCTTTCGGATTGTTGATGCAGACTCAGTGGGCCAAATGGCTTCCTTCTGCACCGTAGGGATTCTATACAAATACTGTCTACCCACCAGTATCTCGTAAGTGGGCATTTTTCATTTATGTATATTTGCAGTGGGTGTTCATAGACTTGGTAACTGAGAAATGTGATATGTGAGCATGTTCTCACTTGTGTACTACCGAATCAGGATAATAGGAGCAGGGACCATGATCGCCTTTGCCCTTTATTCACCTTAGCCTCTGGGAAATCAATTGTTGTGCCCTTTTCCCCCGTCTTAACTGAGATTGTACCAAGAATCAAACCCAGGGTCGCTGTGTTCTGTATTGCACAATGTCAGGCTAGTTGTCAATCAGATGAACTATGCAAAGATTCATCTAAGATATTTTGTTTTTCTCCCTTTCCACTGTGAACCAGCAACTGTCAAACAGCAGGTCACTTGTTGCTAGATATGGAAACATAGAAAATAGGAGTGGGGGAGGCCATTCAGCCCATCGAACCTCATCCACCATTCATTATCAACATGGCTGATAGCTCAATCCCATCTTCCCTGCCCCCCCCCCCCCCATATCATTTTATTCCCTTCGCACCAAGTGCTATATCTAACTTTTTTTAATATAAATGTTTTACAGTCAGTTTTTATGTTCCCTGCAAGTTTACTCTTATTTTCCCCTTCTTAATCAATCTCCCCCCCCCCCCCCCCCCCCCCCCCGAATTCTAAACCGCTCCTGATCCTCGGCTCTATTATTTTCTTGATCAATTTGTATGCTTCTTCCTCGGATCTAATACCATCTCTAATTTCCCTTGTAAGCCATGGGGTATGACCACCTTTCCTGTTTTACTTTTGCGTCACTCAGGAATAAACAATGATTGCAGTTCACCTCTGTTCCTTGAATGTTTGCCATTGCCTATCTCCATCACCCCTCTGAGTAACCAATCCATCATAGTCAACTCGTGCCTCATATCATCGTAGTTTCCTTTATTTAGATTCAGGACCATAGTCTCAGAATCAACTACAGTTGCTTAGAGCCCTTGCAACTGGCAAAATAGTGACCTGGAGCCTTGTCTTCACTTCCATTGAGTACATGGGCTCCACTTAACACCTGCACCTGAGGACTTGGGAAGGTAATTGCCAAGTAAGAAATGGTGGCATTAAATGTTTGGGCCATCAGTGGGGTGGGAACACCCATTTTCAGTCTCGTATGGTCAGAAGCTGACTTTCCCAAATTGTTTTAATGTACTTGATTAACTCAACTTAAGGTATGAAATCTACTGATGACTGAGGAGGAATGAATTAAGCTAAGAAGTTACCATTTGATGGTGCCAAACGTAGGTTTCTAAAACCATTACCATTATTGTTAAACATTAACAAGTTTTTTTTAATATAATTTTTATTGGAATTTTTTACAGAAAATATAAAACGTAACGACAAACAATGAAATGCAACAAAATAACCCATAATAACTGTATCACCCCCAGACCGTATTGACGCATGTATCCCATCCCCCACCCCCCCCAAACCCCAATGAACAACAGAAGAACTTAAAAATAAATTTAAATTAAATAAACAAACATAGTCATCGTCCGCCCGCCCGCCCCCCGGGTTGCTGCTGCTACTGTCCCTGTACCCTATCGTTGAGCCAGAAAGTCGAGAAAAGGTTGCCACCGCCTAAAGAACCCTTGTACCGACCCTCTCAGGGCGAATTTGATCTTCTCTAGCTTAATGAAACCCGCCATGTCATTGATCCAGGTCTCCAAACATTAACAAGTTGATGGAAGATGAGAGGTCTGTGTGTGAAAACCTGGCTGATTACCAGCCTTTTTTTAATACGTGTGTGAGAGTGATATGGGAAGTATATTTTTGGACACGAGGGGTGTGCTCACTGTATTGAGATCACCAACTGGCAGCATCAAGTTGCTAATACAGAAGTCAGCCTTCGTTGACTGTAAGTTGATCTTGCAGTAATACACTATGCACAAGAGCCCACTTGGGATTTTTCCAGTGTGCTCCACCATTAATGGTTCACTAGTGTTGACTTTTTTTCTCTACTTTCCTTTCATCCTGTCCCCTTTGGTCACTTTTATAGATTAAATAAAGGGTTTGATAAACAATCCTAATAAATTGTGGAAACATAAATTACAAAGTCAAATCAGGAGAGGACAAATGACAAGTAATTTAGATTTGATTGTTCTACATGGGTGGTGAATGTGTGGAGTCAAAGGAAACAGTGGAATTGTAGATATCGGTAATGTTTAGTCCTGTACATCCCTAAGTTTTTGTATTCACTAGCTATATTGAGGCTTTTGAATATTTGGTTGCAAGTATTTACACTTAGTAGCAACATCGTTATCTGCTATCTTTCTGTTGAACTGATGTATAAATTATTCTTTCTTTTACACAGGAACCAACAAGCACAGAACTTTCTGATGTCTCTTCGCTTCCTGTAAACCCTGTTCCAGTAGTTAAGAATTCGATAAAGCTGAGGCTGAATCGGTAGAACGACCACTCTCGGGGGGGCCATAGAACACAAAAATAACCAGGACACAGACGCACACACGCACACACACACACAGACAGACGTGAAATCAAAACACCTACCGGAAGAGTCATCTGATCGCTGGCTACAGCTTCCTCTATGGAAACATTTTAACAAGTTCTTTGAACAAGGTGATCGTGGTATATGGTGAAGTTGGACGATAAAGGCTGTAGATTTTTTTTTTTTTAAAACATGTCCTATAAGACTTGATCATTGTTGAATCTGGAGTCTGGTAGAACTCGACCAGTGATGACGATGCACTGCGGACTGACTGGTCGTGCAGGGAGTGCATCTTGGCGGAGTACTGCTGATGTGTTGGCAACAGTTATGTTAGTTGAAACCGTTTTTTCCGAGAACTTTTCTTTTTCCTGTTATCTTTGCTCTTAAACTGCCTTGCAATTGTGAAAAGATTTTTAAAAATTTTGTTGACCAATTGTTCAGTCATAACGGGCATTATTTGTAAATTTAGGTTAGTGATGGTATTGAGAGAGAGATTTAATATTGAAGGACTCTTGTACCAGACTATGCCATTATTGATTTCAGGGCACTTAATCTATGTGATTCAGCTGTTTATTTTCTTCCTAATACCAACTAAAAATTCTGAGCTTTGTTTCTGGGGCATACTATGACCTGGAAAGGGGGCAGTAGCTTCTGAGAGTTTATTGCCCAGTTGCTTCCATTATTTTTGTGCTGCCTTTTGATCATTAGATATTAATTTGACAATCTACTTCTAATTTATGCCACTATCAGGGACTGTTCAGGACTTATTTTGCTTCAGCACTAAATTCAGGATGGTGGATGTCATGTTAGGACACTGGACATTTCCTTTTGGAGCTGGTTTCAAATCAAGCCTTAGTGGGTGGGATTTAATATCTGCTACCACTAGGATGAGTCGCTGCTTTGAAATTTTAAATCAGTTCCTTGTCAATTTGAAATTCATGGTGTAAAACTCATCCGTATTCAACATTTATTGAACACATCCGTACTTGCATTGATCAAAACTCCTAGGTGATTTGCTCCTGCTTGGTAAAAGCAGACTGTGTGCTTTGCATGGCTTATGGGTTTGCAAACTGCATGGCCATTATGCATCCATGAAGCATGGCAATGTGGGTTTAGAACTCCCCTCTTGTTTAGTTAGAAATCTGGCATATGTCTTGTGCTGTTGTCTACATTGACCCAATTTGACCCGGAAATGAGTGTTACCATTGGGCTAACAAGTTTTTTTTTCTAGCACTTGCAATTCCAATTAAGTATCCTCAGTGTTCGAGCAAATAACCTCCAAGAGCTACCAATAGAAATCCAGTTTTTTTTTTTTTAAAAAGTAAAACCACTTTTGGATCAATACAAAAGGGCAGCATTTCTTTGCTGGTTCTCCAATATATGACAGTCTTAAATCCCTCTAGAACGGATGTGTGGGATGGATATTTTCCAAGTATGTGATAAGCAAATGGAAATTTATTTCTATAACCAATGTCCAGTTTTAATCGTGTCACAAAACTATATGAAGGAAAATCTTTTTGGTGCTTTTATGCTTTGGAATGTGTTATGACATGAGATGTGCATGGCAACATGTTCAAAAACAGACTCTTCCCTAAAATTAATGCATTCAGATGGGTCAGAAATGATCTTAACCCTAAGTTTTACATAACCTTTTGCTAAGAGCTGCTTACTGCACTGCGCAAGCAGGTTCTGAGAATCCGCCATGTGCAGCTTTTTAAAAGAAATGTTTGAAAAAAAGAACATACGGTTCAAATTTTGCCATGCTGGAATATGAGCCAATTAATTATGGCTGTTATTGGCTCCATCCATAACCATTTCACTCAGTCAATCTTTACTCTGAGTACATCATTTGCTGGTGGGTAGGGATCCGAATCCTAAGGTTCTCCATGGTGTAATTTCTGTGCTTGAGTTTTTAATGAGATGGTGGAGGATTTCCTCCGAGAATTTAATTTTTGTGCCTACATGGACTTGAATAATTCCTGGAGATATTTTTCATCAGTTTATCACTTAAAACAAAAGAGTTTGAGGTAAAAGTGTATATTTTTGGCTTTGGGAATGCGCTTCTGGAAGTACAAATAGTATTTTACTGTTTTAATTTATTAAATTTAAATGCGCCTCCTGACTGTGTGCCCCTCCCTCCCCCCAAAAAGAGTTTCAAATCCAAGTGTGGGTAATTAGATCTCCCTATGTGACCAGCTGGAATTGGGAAAAGAATGGAGAACTGCATTTGAAATACTAACGTTGTGTTAAATATACATGCATGCATTTCTCTCTCGGTTCATGTTTTTTACTTGTCCTAGAAATCATTTCTAATTGTGAAATGATTGACTCTCTGCCAGAGCGGAACTATGTAGCCTTGCAAAATGCTTAAACTGAATTGTCTGTACTCTTTAAGTTTATTAGTTTTTCAGGAGTTTTGGGTATTTTCAAGTCTCTAACTTTAGGCATACGGTAAATGGTTGCGGTCTGTTTAGTAAATCATCTATATAATTTACTAGGAGGATCTCTCAGAAACTGACAGGCTTTTATTTTGAAATTTACCTCTGTTTACCCACTTTTTGATATGCATGGTGATACTACAAAGAGCATATTTTGACAATTTAAAAAGCCATTACAACATGGTGATCAACAATGCACGCTCCTACAGAAAATGGAGATTTGCTTATAATTTCTCTGCCTTGTAATACCACTTTGGATATAAAAATAATAGTTATGGCTACGGATTAATCCCTTTAACTTCAGCTATATAAATTATTCTGCTTAAATGGAAGCAGTTCTAATAATTTAATTTGTTTCCTTTTCAACACCTCTGTTGCAAGAAGGAATTCAGGAGGCTCTATAATTGAAGTAAAAAGAGCTGTAATTTCCCCTTCTAATGGACCTGCCAATGAACTAGTGTTCTTTGACTCTCTTTACATTTGCTTTTTTTTGTAGTGTTGTACTGGGAACTACAGTTCACTGTGGCGGGCTAGGCAGTTTCAAAATTGATTTTTAGTAAGGAACAGTTACAGGGTGAGTTCTCAGTATGAAAACCTGTTTTGGCCATTGTAGAAAAATGTACTTATCTTTTAAATAGGTTTCCTGTGGTAGAGAATAAATGCAGCTGATTCTTGCTTCATAGCATTGAAAAGAAAAATAATCCTGGCCTTTCCCACCAAAGGAGCTACCCCAACTAGTTGCATGTCTATAGTAAGGAGAAAGTTATCCCAATTAATTTTACATAGGAGAAATGAGATGTATACTGACTAACCATGAAAGTGCTTGCGTAGTAGATTGTAGTACATATTGTCATGTCTGATTTGACTTTCATTTTGCCGTGCATTTATGTGAAGCCAATTTCTTTGAGTCTTTGGGGAGACATTGATAACACAGATATCACAGAAATTGTCATGTTTTTATTGCCAATATTTTAAGAAATTGGGTCGAGAAGGAAAATCTTGAACACAAAAGATGTGTGATATATAGCAGGGAGTAACTTTTTGCCATATAACTGGTACAATACACTTCTACTGCCAGTGTTGTCTCATTGAGTTAAATTATGAAATGCCCTTTTAACATAAGCGTGCATTTGCATCACAGGGTCCAGGGACGCTCGGTTCATACTTGTTAGTTTGTATGATATTGATGTATATAAGGCTGATTTGCCCTTCCAATTAATTAATGGTATCCTCTTGCGTTTACTCCCTCTTGGGTATATTCAAAACAGAGTAGAATGGAACTCTTTCTATTCTCCCCCATCCCCAGCCAAATAACTTTAGCTTTTATTCCAAACATTCCTATTCATAAAATATTGCAAGTTATATCTGCCCATCCTGGTTGACCGGAACATTTATTTTTTGTGCTAACGGCATTAACCCATTTTTAGGTTTGCAGTAGGTGACCAGGTGGGAAATTGGCCCGTTGAACTCCATAACACTGGGTCCTTTTAATATGGCAGCAACAGGTTATATGAAAGCTGCTCAATGGTGCTAGTTACAATATCTGCCTGGGACTTTCATGAGTGCTCTGTTTCAATGTGTTTAAGCCAACTATGTTTAATGAAACCTTTGACTGTGTTGCTTCTGTTTTGAATGCTTTTGTCCACTGATGATCCCATTGCCACACTGCATGAATAATGGTTATAAAACAGTTCCCAGCGAGCGGGTTTTTTTTTTTACATTTTCATGTGAATGAATTGATGCTGGGCTGACCTGTTCCCATTTAACAGGATGATCATTAACTGGCATTTACTGAATCAAAGTTTTTAAAACCATCAAAGATTTCACAATTGTCACTCTCTTCAGGAATCAATATGTTTGTTTACCTGCCTAAATGTGAAATCAAGCTGTCACAGATTGTGGGTGAGTTATTTGTGGACAAGCAAGAATTGAAAAAGCTTCAATGTGAATGCACCTATTGTTCTGCCAAGATGAGTGCTAAACTACTTTATTTTTTCATTGTTGGTGAACTTGTCATAGTTTTCCCTTCCTCACAGTTTAACTGTTGCTTTCGCAAGCTGTACTCTGCGGCTCACAGATGGAGTTCTGTTTTTTTTTCATAGTGTCTGTACACTAGTAATTTTCAGAAGCTATTTTGTATAGAGATGTATTTCTTCATTTAAAATAAAAAAAATAAAAATGCAGCACACAATTGAGTGATATAACGATTCTTTTGTGTTTCGATTCAGCCTTGGCTAATGTCTGGTATGGGTCAGTTGGGAGTGAAAAGGTTCTGGGTTCAATTCCCATTCCAGACACTTGAGCATAAAATCTGGGTTGGCAGTGAAGGCCTGTTCTGTAAGGGAATGCTCAACAGTTAAGAGATGCTATCTTTCCGATTAGGTGATAAACCAATGTTTGTGGGACATTGTGTATATGCAGTTGTTTTCTGTACTTTTATTTGTTTTTGGATGTGGGCATCACTGGCTAAGCCAATATTTATTGCCCATCCAAAGTTGTCCTTGAGGGACAGTGACTATAATTCACATATCATTGGTCTTAAAAGTATGCTGGCTTAGTGCCCAGTGATTGATTGTGTTGTGAGAACTGGAAAATGTCATCTTTGTCCAACTGGACTCAATTAGGACAATTTTCCATCTTTGCACACTTGTGTGTTTAGGGTCAATATTAAGCTGAAGCATTACCCTCACCAGCCTGGGTGTTCTGAACTGGATCCGTCATGCAGTTTTGAACCCTGTGCTCATCTCGTATGGGTGTAGTGGGTATATACCACAAAGCTGCTTAGCCTCATATAGCACAGGAGGCCATACCTACCTGCGCTGACTCTTTCAAAGTCCCATGTCCCTGCACTTTCCCTGAGGGCATTTCTGATATCCATCCATTTACTTTTACAATGAGTCATCGTATGACAGATTTAACTCCCCATGCAGATATTGACTCACCTTCCTGAGTTTTTCTTTCAGATCCATGTCCTCTGGCTACCAACTTTCATGACAGTGAAAACAATTTATCTTTATTCATGCTCTCAAGCCCCTCTTAAACATCTTGGTTACATCTCCCCTTCTCTGTCACTCTAAGGAGAAACATCCCTTGCCTAGTGACTGTCCTGCTGCCTTGGATTTGAGGCCACCTGCTGCTTGAGTCCTAAAGCTGTATCAATTTTCTGTTCATATTAAGAGAAGAGCCTTGCTGCAGTGTGCATGTTGAGTCGGGGAGTAATCAAGATGAGTGAACCATGTCCTATATTAGTTTGGTATTAAAACTGGATTTTTGCATGATGGTCTGCTTTTTATTATGAAGGCAAACTTATGACTAATGCATAAAAACATACATAAATAATAGAAGCAGGAGGAGGCCATTCGACCCTTAGAACCTACTCCACTATTCATTATGATCGCTGATCATCAAGTTCAAATACCCTGATCCCGCCAAACTCCTTTTAACCCGAAGAGCTATATCTAATTCCTTCTTGAAATTACACTGCTTTAGTCTCAATTACTTTTGTGGTGGTGGATTCCACAGAGTCACCACTCTGAGTGAAGAAATTTCTCCTCTCCCAACCCCTTATCCTTAAATGATGACCCCTAGGTCTGCACTCCTCCCTCTTTTTCTCTCTCTCCTTTTTTCCTTCCCCCCCCCCCCCCACCCGCAAACAAAAAAAAAGCATCAGGAACATTCTTTCTGAATCTATCCTGTTCAAACGTTATACGTTTCTATGAGATCCCCCCCCCCCCCTTTTCAAACCAAGCTCCAATGAATATAATCCGAACCGATTTTAGTCCCTCCTCATATGACCGTCCCGCCATCCCAGGAATCAGCCTGGTAAACTTCTGCTGCACTCCCTCCATAGCAAGAACATCCTTCCTCCCACTAAGGACACCAAAACTGTGGTGTCACAAGGACACAATATACGGTCATTTCCGGTGGCGGCTATGAGGGAGTAGGTCGCACATTTCGTGGCTCCCGTTTCGGTCGGACTTTTGGACCTTTTCCCCTGACTTTTTTTGTGCTTTTGAGCGCGGAATTGGAAAGCAATAGTACTCGGGCACAGGACCCATACAAAATTGTATGGACCTAAGAAGCCGGAGGGACCGTAAACAGCAGAAGAAGTGGTTGAGTAAGGGCACAGTGGAGGCTGTGAGAGAGACCAGCATAGCTGGTGTTCCGAGCAAGGCGCCGACAGCCCAGCCCACAATGGAGCAGCTGCTGCAGACTATGCAGGAGGGCTTTTTGGCTTTGAAGCGTGACAACTTGGAGCCGCTTCAGAAGTCGATTGATCGGATGGGGAAAAGGCTGGATGATCAGGCTTAGAAGCTCCAGCGGTTGGAGAAGTCAGTGGAGGAGCAGGCTACCTTTCAAACGGTGGCGGATGTGGAGATTCGGAGGCTGAAGGACCAGCAAAAAGTGCTCCTGGAAAGGCTGGAGGACCTGGACAACAGATCTCGCTGGCAGAACGTGAGAATCGTGGGCCTCCTGGAGGGGGCAGAGGGGCTAGACGCTGCCGCTTTTGTGGAGGGTATGTTTCAGAAGTTGCTGCGGAACGAGGTGTTCCCGCGCCTGCCGGTGGTGGACAAGGCACCGCAGGTGAGGCAGCCGCGACAAGGGGGTCCCCCACGAGCGATGGTGGTACGCTTTCACGGGTACCTAGACACGGAACGGGTGCTGCAATGGGCAAAGAGCACACAAAGCTGTATTTGGGACAATACCACCCTGCGTGTGTACCAAGATTTTAGCGCGGAGGTGGCCAGGAGGAGGGGAGGCTACAGGCTGGTGAAGGAGATACTGTATAAAAACAAGGTGAAATTCGGGCTGCTTTTTCCGGCGCGACTGGGTTACGTATAAGGGTCAGAACCACTATTTTGTGGAACCCGAAGAGACGATGAACTTCGTTAAGAAGCCAGGGCTAGGGCAGCACGGTGGCCTAGTGGTTAGCACAACCGCCTCACGGCGCTGGGGTCCCAGGTTCGATCCCGGCTCTGGGTCACTGTCCGTGTGGAGTTTGCACGTTCTCCCCGTGTCTGCGTGGGTTTCGCCCCCACAACCCAAAAAATGTGCAGAGTAGGTGGATTGGCCACGCTAAATTGCCCCTTAATTGGAAAAAATAATTGGCTAATCTAAATTTATAAAAAAAAAGAAGCCAGGGCTGGCCCTGAGCTGAGGACTTTTGGACTCGTGTTAGAAGTTTTAAGTATATGTGGTGTCTCCTGTTTTGGGACGTTTCTTTTTTTTTGTGCGTGGTTTTCCTGAATGTTTCCTGTTTGGGTTCTTTGCTTAGTTGGAGTTTGGCTGGGGGGGGGGGGGGGAATTAATAAAGAAAACAGTTAAAAGGGTTGGGTTAAAATGGATGCTTCAGGGGAACTTTGTGCAATCTCTTTGTGTCTGTATGGGTAGGACTGAAGAGCACCTATTATTTCTTATCTCTTTTTTCTTGTTTAACTTGAATTGTGCTATTGTAGGGGTTGTTTATGACTTGCATAGAATGTTTGCTTAAGTAGGGCTGATCTGGGGAAGTGGTGTGGAGGGGCCGGGGTTGGGGTGACTGGGAACAATGGGTGGGAGATGGGCTGGTGCCGAGGTTGGAAGCCCCAGGCTAGCTGAGTGCAGCTAGTCAATGGAGCCGGGGTGGGGTGTGTCCATATAGTTAGATTAGAGCAGGGGTTAGGTGATAGGATGGTGTTGCTGGGGGGGGGGGGGGAAAGAGGGGGGAGTTGTTCTGCTGACCGGGATGGAAACTGTGCACGGTAACAGTGCGGAGGTCATGGGTGGAGCCGGCCAGGAGGCAGGCCAGAAGAAGCGCGACACATAGCTGGGGGGCTGGCCAAGGAAAGGGGATGGATGATCGGCAAAGAGGGGGGGGGGGGCGAAGTGCCCCCCCAACCAGGCTGGTCACCTGGAATGTTAGAGGGTTAAACGGGCCAGTGAAGAGGGCGCGTGTGTTTGCGCATCTGCGGGTTCTGAAGGCGGACATAGTCTTGTTTCAGGAGATGCACCTGAAAGTGACAGACCAGGTTAGGTTAAGGAAGGGCTGGGTCAGTCAGGCCTTTCATTCAGGGCTTGATTCTAAGGCGATGGGGGGTTTCAATCCTGATTAATAAAAGGGTGCAATTTGAGGTGGAGGGCACAGTCGTGGATGAGGGTGGGGGGTGAGAGTCGTCCTGGTCAGTGTGTATGCTCCTAATTGGGACAATGTGGATTTTATTAGGAGGATGCTAGGGAAGATCCCCGACTTGCACTCGTGTAAGTTGATCATGGGCGGGGACTTTAATACAAGCCTGGACCGGTCATGCTCAAGAATGGGCAGGTTGCCAGCGATGGCAAAGGAACTGAGGGGGTTCATGGAGCAAATGGGGGGAGCAGAACCGTGGAGATTCAGCCAACCAACGGCGAAGGAGTTCTCGTATTACTCCCATGTCCAGAAGGTGTATTCCCGAATTGACTACATTGTGGTGAGTAGGGCCTGCTGGCTGGAATGGTGGGGGCAGAATATTCGGCAATTGCTATATCGGACCATGCTCCGCACTGGGTAGACCTGCAGTTTTGTAAGGACTGCTTTCAGCGCCCACCATGGAGGCTGGAAGTTGGACTACTTGCAGACGAGGCGGTGTGTGAAAGGCTGAGAAATTGCATGCAGAATTACCTGCAGGTGAACGATACTGGAGAAGTCTCGGCAGCGCTGCTTTGGGAGGCGCTTAAGGCAGTGGTGAGAGGGGAGCTGATTTCAATCCGGGCGTACAGGGACAGGACAAATAGGGCAGAGACGGACCGACTGATTAAGGAAATTCTACGGACGGACAGGAGTTACGGGGAACCCCCAAGGCCAGAGTTACTCAGGAAATGACAGAGGCTGCAGGCCGAATTTGGGGTGCTGACTACAGGCAAGGCTGTAGAGCAGCTTAGAAAGGTAAAAGGTGTGATTTATGAGCATGGGGAGAAGGCCAGTAGAATGCTTGCGCAGCAACTGAGGAAGAGGGAAGTGGCTGGGGAAATAGGGAGGGTAGTGGATGGGGAAGGTAATCTAGTGGGTGATCCAGCAGGGCTGAACAAGGTCTTTGGGGACTTTTATAGGAAGCTGTACACTTCGGAACCGCCCGGGGAGCCGGGGGGGGGGGGGGGAAGAAGAGAAACGGGCTGACCTTCCCAAGAGTGGGGAGGGGGTTGGTGGACGGACTGGGGGCCCTGGTCAGGATCAAAGAGGTATTGGGGGGCCTGAAGGTCATGCAGTCGGGTAAAGCCCTGGGGCCGGACAGGTATCCGGTGGAGTTTTACCAAAAATTTGCCAGGATAGTGGGGCCGGTGCTGGTCAGGTTCTTTGACGAGGCAAGAGACCAAGGGAGTTTACCCCTGACGATGTCGCAGGCCACCATCTCGCTCATTCTGAAACGGGATAAGGACCGTGGGTCATGCAGGCCGATCTCCTTGATCAACGTAGACGCCAAGTTACTGGCCAAAGATTTTGGCGACCAGAATTGAGGACTGTGTACCGGATGTAATTGTGGAGGACCAAACCGGGTTTGTAAAGGGGAGGCAGCTGGTGGCCAACATAAGGCTGCTCAACGTGATTATGATGCCTCCGGAGAGTAGGGAGGTAGAGATAGTGGTAGCCATTGATGCTGAAAAAGCTTTTGACCGGGTCGAGTGGGATTATCTGTGGGAGGTACTAGGACGGTTCGGGTTTGGGGCGGGGTTCATCGACTGGGTTAGGCTACTGTATCAGGCCCCGGAGGCAAGTGTAAGGATGAACAGGATGACATCGGACTACTTTAGACTGCACCGTGGGACAAGACAGTGCCCTCTCCCCACTGCTGTTTGTGCTGGAAATAGAGCCGCTGGCAATTTCACTGAGAGCTTCTAGGGGCTGGAAAGGGCTGGTCCCGGGGGGGGGGGGGGACATAGTCTCGTTACACTCTGATGATCTGCTGTTACATGTATTGGACCCAGTGGTGGGGATGGAAGGTATTATGACAACCCTGAGGGAATTTGGCTGGTTCTCCGGATCCAAACTGAACATGGCCAGGAGCGAGTTGTTTGTAATTCGGGCGAGGGGGGCAGGAGAGTTGCCGTTCAGGCTAGTGGGGGAGAGTTTCCAATATTTGGGGATTCGGGTGGCACGGGACTGGGGCAGTTTGCATAAGCTCAACCTGTCCCGACTGGTGGAACGCGTGAGGGAGGAGGTCCGGTTGTGGGATGCGCTCCCGCTGTCGGTGGCGGGGAGGGTGCAAACTGTTAAGATGACTGTTCTCCCGTGGTTCTTGTTTGTTTTTCAGTGTCTCCCCATCTTTATCCCGCGGTCCTTCTTTAAGAGGCTGAATAAAATTATTGTGGGATTTGTATGGGCAGGGATGTCCCGGCTGGTGAAGAGGGTGATGCTTGAAAGGAGCAGAGAAGGGTGGCTGGCATTGCCGAACTTCAACTCTTGCTGGGCGGCCAACATAGCGATGATAAGGAAATGGATGGTGGGTGCGGGGTCGGTTTGGGAGCGGATGGAAGCTGCTTCATGCAGGGGCACTAGCTTAGCAGCCCTGGTCACGGCGCCTCTGCCGCTTCCACCGGCACGGTACTCCACCAGCTCGATACTGGTGGCGGCTCTTCGGATCTGGGGCCAGTGGAGGAGGCATGTAAGGGAGGTAAGAGCATCGGTGTGGACCCCAATCTGCGACAACCACTGATTTGTCCCAGGAAACATGGACGGGGGAGTATCGACTGCGGAGAAGGGCGGGGATTGTGAGGGTGGGGCATCTGTTCCTGGAAGGGGGCTTTCCGAGCATGAGGGTGCTGGAGGAGGAGTTTGGGCTGGCAAGAGGGAAGGACTTGCAGGAGGTGGACTTTGTACGCAGACTTCCCACGTCTCCAGCCGAAGGAGAGGCAGGACAGGGTCGTTTCTGGGGGAGAGGTGGGAGTGGATAGAGTTTCAGACATCTGCTAATGGGAGCTGAGGAAACGCAGACCGAGGACGTGAAGCTTAAGTGGGAGGAGGAGCTCGGGAGGGAGCTGGAGGACGGTATTTGGGAGGGAGCTGGAGGACGGTATTTGGGCAGAAGCCCTAAGCAGAGTAAACACAACCACAACATGCGCCAGGCTCAGCCTGATCCAGTTTATTGTATTTTTTTATAAAATGTTTTTTATTGAGTTTTCATATTTTATATCCTACAAATTATTAGAGAGAGAGAGAAAAAAAAACACAAAAATTAACATATTACAGGTAAGCATCTTCGTAATTACAAATGTGGCCGCCCCCTTTAGCCGGCATACATATTTTATATTCCCCAATATGGCCGAGGCACATGTTTATAGGCATTTATTTATAGTTTGGTTTTGGGCCTTAGCTAGCCATCAAACCCCCATAACGAACCCGTAGCCCTCTTTTCCCCCCCCCCCAACCCCGGCTATCTTCCCCCGATTCCCGTCCATTTTCCCCTGATTCTTGGCCACCCGACTATTCTTCCTCTTGTTCGTTGGCCACAAACAGGTCCCAGAACAATTGCATGAATGGCTCCCACATTCTGTGGAAGCCGTCGTCTGACCCTCGGATGGCGAATTTGATTTTCTCCATTTGGAGAGATTCCGAGAGGTCGGACAGCCAGTCTGCAGCTCTGGGTGGTGCTGCTGACCGCCAGCCAAACAGGATTCTACGGCGGGCGATCAGGGAGGCAAAGGCAAGGTCGTCCGCCCTCCTCCCCAGGAATAGATCTGGCTGGTTTGAAACCCCAAAGACCGCCACTATCGGGCATGGCTCCACCCTCACCCCCACCACTTTGGACATAGGCTCGAAGAAGGCTGTCCAGTACTCCACAAGTCTGGGGCAAGACCAGAACATGTGGGTGTGGTTGGCCGGGCCTCTTTGGCACCGTTCACATCTGTCCTCCACCTCCAGGAAGAACCTACTCATGGTTTCTTGTTAAGTGGTCTCTATGTACCACTTTTAGTTGCGTCAGGCTGAGCCTTGCGCACGTGGAGGTGGAGTTGACCCTATGCAGTGCTTCGCTCCAGAGTCCCCACCCTATCTCCATCCCTAGGTCGTCCTCCCATTTCATTCTTGTTGCGTCCGGTACGGTGTCGTCCCTTTCTACCAGTCGGTCATACATGTCGCTACAGTTCCCTTTCTCTAGGATACTTGCGTCCAGTAGGTCTTCCAGTAGTGTCTGTCATGGCGGTTGTGGGTACGTCCTTGTCTCCTTTCGTAGGAGGTTTTTGAGCTGCAGGTACCGTAGCTCGTTCCCCCTGACTAGCTGAAATTTCTCTTGTCAGTTCGTCCAGTGTTGCGATCCTGTCATCCGTGTATAGGCCCCTGACTGTCAGTGTCCCCCCGTCCTTCCTCCACCTTTTGAAGGTGGCGTCAGTCAGTGCTGGTGTGAACCTATGGTTGTTGCAGATGGGAGCCTTGTCCGACATTTTGGTCAGGCCAAATTGCTGCCGCAGTTGGTTCCAGGATTGGAGGGTGGCTGTCACCACTGGGCTGCTGGAGTGTTTTTTGGGTGGGGATGGGAGTGCTGCCGTGGCGAGGGCCCGGAGGGAGGTCCCCATGCAGGAGGCCTCCTCCGCACGCACCCACTCGGCTTCTGGCTCCTGGATCCATCCCCTTACTCGCTCGGCTGTTGCCGCCCAGTGGTACAATTGTAGATTCGGGAGGGCTAGCCCCCCCCTGGATTTTGTTTTTTGTAGGACCTTCTTTGGGATCCTAGCATTTTTACCCCCCCCCCCCATACGAACGCCATGATTAGTTTGTCCAGCGCTTTGAAAAAGGCCATGGGTTGTAGATCGGAATGGATCTAAACAGGAAGAGGAACCTGGGCAGTACGTTCATTTTGATCGTCTGGAGTCTCCCCGCGAGGGAGAGCGGGAGTGTGTTCCATCTTTGCAGGTCCTTTTTTACTTCCTCCGTCAGGCTGGTGAGGTTCCATTTGTGGATCCCTTTCCAGTCATGGGCTATTTGGATCCCCAGGTAGCGGAATTTGTGTCGGGTTTGTTTGAACGGCAGCCCCTTTAGTGATGCCCCCCCCCCCCACCTTGCGGGTGTACTGGGAAGATCTCGCTTTTGCTCATGTTGAGTTTGTAGCCCGAGAAGGCTCCAAACTCTTTCAGGGGGGCAATGATTCCGTCCATGCTGCTTTGTGAGTCCGAGATGTAGAGGAGCAGATCATCTGCATAGAGTGAGACTCTGTGCTCTCTGCCTCCCCTTCGGATCCCCCTCCAATTTTTTGCTGCCCTGAGCGCGATTGCTAGCGGTTCGATTGCTAGTGCGATCAGCAGTGGGGACAGTGGGCATCCTTGTCTGGTGCCCTGGTGCAGCTGGAAGTATTGGGAGTTGGTATTGTTGGTCCGTACACTCGCGTTGTATAGGAGCTTTACCCAAGCGGTGAACCCTGTTCCGAGCCTGAACCGCTCCAGTACCTCTGATGTATTTAGCCTGATCCAGTTTAAAGTTGTGCACCGGGTCCACATGACGGTGGCCCGGATGAGCAGATTCTTCGGGCTGGAGGACAAGTGTGCTAGATGCACCTGAAGGCCGGCTAACCATGTACACATGTTCTGGTTGTGCCCTAAACTCTGGGGGTACTGGCAGGGATTCGCAGTTGTCATGTCCCGGGTATTGAAAACTGGGGTGGTAATGAGCCTGGAGGTGGCAATCTTTGGGGTTTCGGAGGACCCGGGAGTCCAGGAAGGGAGAGAGGCCGATGTTTCTGGCCTTTGCTTCCCTGGTAGCCCGGTGACCAATATTGTTAGCATGGGGGGTCTCAAAGCCCCCGAGGGCTGAGGTATGGCTAGCGGACGTGGCGAGCTTTCTTGGCCTAGAGAAAGTCAAGTTAGCCTTGAGAGGTTCGCTACTAGGGTTTGCCCGAAGGTGGCAGCTATTTATTGACTTCTTCGCAGAGGAGTAAGCGTCAGTGGGGGGGTGGGGCGCAAGGTAGAGTAGAGTAGGGGAAAACTGAGGCAGGTCCCTGCGAGAACAGAGTTGTGGTTTGCACTGTTTCATTTGTAATTTGTGTCTCGACTTCTTTTTTTGTACTGTCACTTTTTCTATATGCCTAAAATACCTCAATAAAATTGTTTGTTAAAAAGAAAGGACACAATATACCAGGTGTGGCCTCACCAATTCCCTATACAATTGTGTAAAACACCCCTATACTCAAATCCTCTCGTTATGAAGGCCAACATACCATTTGCTGCCTTTACTGCCTGCTGTACCTGCACGCTTACTTTCAGCTAAGTTCTCGCTGAATATCCACCTCTCAATTTGCACCCATTCAAATAATTTGCCTTCCTATTTTTGCTACTGAAGTAGATAACCACCTATTTATCCATGTCACACTGGATCTGCCATGCACATGCCCACTCAGCATCTCCAAATCCCACTGAAGTATCTGCATTCTCCACAGAGTTCACCCTCCCACCCAACTGAATATCATCTGCAAATCTGGATATACTATATTTAGTTCCCATGTCCACATCATTAATATATAATGTGAAGAGTTGGGGTCCTAGCACAGATCCCTCCGGTACCCCACTAGTCACTGCCTGCCAATCGGAAAAAGACCCAATTATTCTAACTTTTTGCTTCCTGTCTGCTAACCAGCTTTCCATCCATCTCCAGACACTACCCGCAATCCCATGCGCTTGAACTTTACATAGTAATCTGTTATGTGAGATCTTGTCAAAAACCTTCTGAAGGTCTAAATAAACCACACCCACCGAGTCTTCCTGGTCAACTCTACTAGTTACGTCTTCAAAGAATTCCAGTAGATTTGTCCAGCATGGTTTCCCTTTCAAAAAGCCATGCTGACTTTGTCTGATTATACCACTGCTTTCCAAATGCTGTGCTATGAAATCCTTGATAATGGAACCCAGCACTGACATCCCTACTACTGACATTTGACTTACTGGTCTACAGTTCCCTGTTTTCACTCTACCTCCCTTTTTAAGTATCTACCCTCCAATCTGTAGGAACTATTCCAGAATCTGAAGAAGTTTGGAAAATAACCCCCAATGGATCTATAATTTCTAGGGCTGCTTTCTTGCGTACGCTGAGATGAAGATTATCAGACTCTGGAAGTTTACCCACCTTCAATCCCGTTAATTTCCCTAAAACCATTTTCCAATACTAATTTTGTTCAACTCCTCACTAAAACTTGCGTTGCTCAGAATTTCCAGGACATTATTCGTGTCTTCTGGTACATTATTCACGTCTTCCTGAAGATAGAAGCAAAATCCGAATTTAGTTCCTCAGCCATTTCTTAAATCTTTATTATTGTCAAAAGTCAGCTTACGTTAACTACAATGAAGTTACTGTGAAAGCCCCTCGTCGCCACACTCTGGCATCTATTTGGGTACACTGAGAGAGAATTCAGAATGTCCAATTCACCTAACAAGCATATCTTTCGAGTCTTGTGGGAGGACACGCGCAGACTCTGCACAGTGGCCCAAGTCGGGAATCGACCCTGGTGCTGTGAAGCAACATTGCTAACCACAGTGCTACTGTGCCGCTCCATTATGAATTTCCCCGTTTCGGACTGAGGGGCCTTACATTTGTTTTTATCAATCTTTTCTCTTTACATATAGAAACCTTTACAGTCAGTTTTTATGTTCTCCACTAGCTTACAGCAGCACAGTGGTTAGCACTGCTCCCTCTCAGCTCCAGGGTCCCGGGTTCAATTCCAGCCTCACGTGACTGAGTAGAGTCTGCACTTTCTCCCCGTGTCTGCGAGGGTTTCCTCCCACAGTCCAAGAATGTGCAGGTTAGGTGGATTGGCCATGCTAAATTGCCCTTTATGTTCAAAAAGGTTAGGTGATGTTACTGGGTTACGGGGATAGGATGGAGGTGTGAACTTGAGGAGGGTGCTCTTTCCAAGGGCCGGTAAAACTCAAATGGGCCGAATTGCCTCCTTCTGCACTGCAAATTCTATGAAAATTCTATACTGTCTTTTCACCTTTGCCTGGAATAGCTTCTGGAATAGGAATAGCTTCCAATTGCCCCTTAAATACTACTACTCAATTCTCCATTAAACAACAACAAATGGGCGGCACGGTAGTACTGTTGCTTCACAGCTTCAGGGTCGCAGGTTCAATTCACGGCTTGGGTCACTGCCTATGTGGAGTCTGCACATTTTCCCTGAGTCAGCGTGGGTTTCCTCCGGGTGCCTTGATTTCCTCCCACAAGTCCCGAAAGACTTGCTGTTGAGTAATTTGGGCATTCTGAATTTTCTCTCTGTGTACCTGAACAGGTGCCAGAATGTGGCAACTCAGGGCTTTTCACAGTAACTTCATTCCAGTGTTAATGTAAGCCTACTTGTGACAATAATAAAGATTACAATAAAGTAAAGAAACATAAAAGCTCTCAATTCAGCTTAAAGTCAGCGTGGCGAAGAGTAATACTTGCTTTACAGACAGACTTGGATTCCAGTTTGAACCCCTGCAGACTCTGGCTAGATGTCTTCTAAAAAGCTGTTTCACCTGGCTAGTTTCAGCTTCTTCCTTGTCCTCGGGCAAGACTGCTTCGCTTTAAATATTATTACTCCTCTTGTAACTATCCTACTTTTTGAAAATCTGCTTTTACTTGTGGTTCAAATAAGGGTTGCCCGATCCGACTTCAACACCTCTCCAAAGCTTTCTCAAAATGTCTCTCTCTCCCTTAGCTCCACCCAGCAATGATATCGTCTCCCCAAGCTGAAAAACAAATTAACTCCCCAGGGACTGTCCCCAGTCAAACCACAGTGCATTAGCCCAGACTGAAAAATAAATTCCTCTGGTCAATTTCACCTTACGGTTCCTAAAAGCTCCCAGGCTCTGCAAAACAGGATTCTTTTTTGTTTTAAAAGCGTAACCACTGCAGTCAAACACACTATAACCCCAGGCATCTAACCCTTAAATTGCCCAATATTTAGAATTCAATATTCCTAAAAGCCTCCATTCGTCACAAAGAACGTGCCCAATTGACATAATCACATTTGATAATCCGATCCCGCTAATTATTCTCGTTACTGTCTTCTGTATCCCATGTCCAACATTTCGGCAATGCCTGCGCTTCAAGAATGTGCTTGCTTGTGCAGTGCTTTGAGACATCCCGAGGTTGTGAAAGGCACTAAATAAATAAGTCTTTCCCTTTATTAGTTGCAATACTTTTTGTACTTCTGGACTATTCAGAGGATGGCCAGATTCAATATTGGTTCATTTTAAATAATTGGTTGTTTGAAATTCGAGCCTTGGGCTACTGTGCTCAATATTTCCCTTCCTCTTGCTTCTCTTTCCACATCACTTATTTTTCGTATCTTTTGTTCCCAGAAATTAATTGAGAGTGTTACACACTGTTCTCCAGGGACAGGCAAACTCACCCAATGTCCATTATCATTTCAAATGTTGGGTGATGCAGTGGTTAGCAGTACTGCCTCATGGCGCCGAGAACCCGGGTTCGATCCCGCCCCCTGGGTGTGGAGTTTGCACATTCTCACTCCCACAAGATGTTCAGGGTAGGTGGATTGGCCGTGCTAAAATTGCCCCTTAATTGTAATTTGTTTTTTTAAATCATTTCAAAAGTAAGCTATTGGAATTCTTCAGGATCCAGCTTGTAACTCTGCATAATATTCAGGGATACGAACATACAAATTGGTAGCAGGAGTAAGGCTACTCAGCCCCTCAACCCTGCGCGTCATTCAATAAGATCATAGCTTATCTGATTGTAGCCTCCTGCCTATCCCCGATAACCTTTCACCCCTTTGTTTATCAAGAATCTATCTACCTCTGCCTTAAAATATTCAAAAACTCGGGCAGCACCGTGGCGCAGTGGGTTAGCCCTGCTGCCTCACGGCGCCAAGATCCTAGGTTCGATCCCGGCTCTGGGTCACTGTCCGTGTGGAGTTTGCGCATTCTCCCCATGTTTCCGTGGGTTTCGTCCCCACAACCAAAAAGATGTGCAGGTTAGGTGGATTGGCCATGCTAAATTGCCCCTTAATTGGAAAAAATGAATTGGATACTCTAAATTTATTTTTAAAAATTCAAGATTTCCAAAGACTCAGTACCCGCAGAGGAAAACAAAATCGCAATTCTGTCTTCGGTGAATCTTTATTTTTATTTGGTGGCCCCAGCTCTAGGTTCTTAAGTCTTCACAACTTCCTTTCCTACCTGTCTGTTATCAACAACTTTAGCAACCATTCCTTTGGTCAGAATCCAAGTCATTTATACAAACTTAACAAGTTGAGGCCTCAGTCCCGATTCCTGCGTAACCACTCGGTACGTCTTGCCAATCAGAAAAGGACCCATGTATGCCCATTCTGGCCGGCTAACAGGAAACAATCTTCAATCCGTGCCAATATGTACCCCCCTGCTCCATGCGCTGTTATTTTCCACAATAACCTTTGATTCAGCACCTTCTCAAATGCCTTTTTCAATCCGAAGATCTCTTTAAGTACCTAGCTCCTCGTACTGACTGATCAGAACCTTATTCCTACTTGTTCCTAGTAACACTTGTGATGACTGGGTCCTCCCCTTCCCACTGCAAGTTCCGTACAGTCCTGAGCAGACGTCCTGAATCCTGGCACCGTTAGACAACACCTTTCTGGATTTTTGCTCTTTCCTATAGAGAACGGTGTCAATTCCTGTCATACTGTCCCCTTACAGACACTTCAGTTTGTTTTTGTTTCCTCGCCCCGCCCCATTCCTGAATGGCTCTCCGTACCAGGCTGCCATGGTCAGTTAGCTCATCCATCCACAGCCCTCACTCTCATCCATAGCACAGTGGTTAGCACTGTTGCTTCACAACACCAGGGTCCCAGGTTCAATTCCTGGCTTGGGTCTGTGCGGAGTCTGCACGTTCCCACAAGTCCCGAAAGACATTTTCCCTCTGTGTGTACCCAAACAGGCGCCGGAATGTGGCGATGAAGGGCTTTTCACAGTAACTTCATTGCAGTGTTAATGTAAACCTACTTGTGACAATAATAAAGATTATTATTATTATGTAGAGTTAAAAGACAAGAGGGTGTCTTTGGAAAGAGTAGAATCAATTTGCAGGCAATAAAGTAACTTGTGTATGGAGGCTGAATCAATGCATAGTTCTGAATGAATACTTTGCATCATTTTGACAGAAGCAGATGTCATAGTGTGAGATGTTGGATGGGGTAAACCCCATGAGAGAGGAACACTGATGTGTTTCACATCTTTGGAAGCAGATAACTCACCCAGCCCAAATGAAATTTAGCCAGCAGCCCAGCATCTCTCTATCAATATTAATATCCATCTCATTACAAGGCTATATTCCCCTGTTTGTATCCCTTCCATCTGTTCGACTGTCAAGTGGCGCACTTGATTAGATTAAAAACCTTCTCTTTAAAGAAAGCATGGAAGCTTTTGACCCATAGCCTGAAATTGGTGATCATTTCCATCTGCCCTTTTGATTCACCTCTGCAAGTTATGACCACTTCCATTGAGCTCGATTAGTCTGTTAAAAGCTGTGGGCCTAAAACATTCTTTTGTTCTCCATTTGAGATGGTGGTGAGAACAGCCGCCATCTTGAACTGCTGCAGTCCCTGTGGTGAAGGTACTCCTGCAATGCTGTTAGGAAGTGTTCCAGGATTTTGATCCAGCAACGAGGAAGGAGGGAATGATGATAGATGTCCACGTCAGGTGGGTGTGTGACTTGGACGTAGTGGTGTTCCCTTGCCCCGGCTGGTTTTGGGAAGCTAGAAGTTAAATGCTACGACCATGATTCAATGACAGGTCCTCTATGTCCATGCTTTTACCATGCCCATGGCTTATTTTTTGAATATTTGCTATTTAGCACACCCTCCAAGAAAAATTGTCTGTTTTGCAGCTGTGAACATCAGCCTTACACACAACCTGATCAAGCTGTTATGAGAGAGGTGTTTTCAGAACCCCAAAATGTATCATGGAGTTCAACCAACTCCCACCTTTAATGGATTGTTGCTTTCGAAGCACACGGCTTGTTCCCCAAATGTAGTATTACAATTATGGACACGTGGTTTTTAAAACGAAACAATGTTTATTCCATGAACTCAAATTAACCTTTTAAATAAACATTGGATCTCTTAACACCTCTTACTTCAAAGATAACCCTGAAAATAATACAACACTACCCAATCCTGCAAACTGTTCCTTTACACATCCAAAAGACTTAACAAATCCTTCAAACAGAAGCACATTAGATTTATATTCAATACTGAGACCTTTTTACAATTCCGATTTCACCAAAGGATTAAGAGATAGTCCTTCATGGCAGAGATCACCAGCAATGCAGCTCACAGCCACACCCAAGCTTTCTTCTAACTGAAACTAAAACTCCCAAAAAGCAGAAGTGAGTTCAGCTCTCCCCCCCCCCCCCTCCTCCCGTGACACCACTTCAGTAATATGATCAGCCTCATTTCTTAAAGGTACATTTCTTAAACATCCAATTCTTAAAGGCGCTCTCATATGACAAAGCACACAGTGAGGCGCCGAATCCTCACCTTCTCTGCTGCACCTGAGGTACTTTCGAGAGGGTAGATGAGTAGCCTCCTTGCATTGCAGGAGTTGTCTCCTCTGGTGAATCAATATGGTGGACCTCCACCCATTGCAATGTGGAGGTGCTGCTCCATACACTGAAGGAAGCCCCAGGCATGCAATGGGGCGGCGCCAAAGAGGACACCGACCAGGTCCAACAGTTCCCCATCCTTCCCCCACCAAATTCCTTTCCCCTCTAGTTCCAGGGTTAGAAGGTACCCACAGGCACGGAAGGAAGGAATGGATTGGGCTCGGGTTTGTAAATGGTGCCATTTCAGTTGGATTTTAGCACAGTGCAAGTTCAATTATTTCATTTGGTTTTCTCCCACAATTTATTGCCCCAGTTCTCTCCTGGAGCCTCCTGCCAGCATGCAGCCGTACCAAAAGAGAATATTTTCATACATCAATTCAGATAGGATGTATTGGCTAGCTGTTTGGCCAAACCTAATTGTTTCCTCAAAGTCAAAATCCTGCAGATGCTAGAAATCTGAAATTTAAGCAGAAAATGCTGGAAAATGCTCAGCCGGCCTGACGGCATCTGTGAAGTGAAACAGGGTCAACCAAAGCATGTGTAAAGTTCTGCTCTTCTCTGACTGAATTTCTGCTTGCCTTTTTCTTTTAACCTTGTTCACCTTCATTCTTTCCCTTGGTCTCTTTAATCTCTCCTGCTTTCCAACCTATCACAGGCATCTTCCCCTTTGTTCTTTCACCCACCTGCCCCTCCCTCTCTCCTCTTTTCTTCCCTCTTTCTCCGTCCCTCCCTCCCTCTTTCCTCCTTCCTGCACTCCCTTGTGCCACAGTCCACACCCTCCATTTTTTCCGCACTCCTCCTCTGAGAGACTGAGGTACAGAGGTATTTGGGTGTCCTTGCACATGAATCACAAAACGTTGGTATGCTGGTGCAGCAAGTGATTGGAAAGGCAAATTAAGTTGGCCTTATTGCAATGGAGTGGAGTATGAAAGTATTGGAAGTCTTGCTACAGCTATACAGGGCATTGGTGAAACCGCACCCGTAATATCATGGGGAGTTTTGGTCTCTTTTTACTTCAGGAGGGATATGCTTGCATTGGAAGCAGCTAAGAGGAATGTTCGCTGCGCTGATTCCTGGGATGAAATGGTTGTCTTCTGAGGAAAGGTTCAGCAGGTTGGGCCTATACTCATTGGAGTGTCAAATAATGGGAAGTGATCTTATTGAAACACTTAAGATTCTGAGGGAGCTTGACAGGGGAGATGCTGGGACGATGTGAAGAATTGCAGAGAGAGACAATGGGCGTGATTTAATGGCCACGTGGCGCTTGAGGGTGAGCATGAAGCAGCCGTTAGAGCGTGGGGGAGGCCAGAATCTAGAGCCGTGCTGGGCACTGATCAGTTTGCTCCTGTTGGCAAAATCAGGAAGCCTCTGTGACGTAGCAAGAAACCGATAATTACCACTGAAGGTCAATCTCCATACAATTAACAGGGGCAACCCCCTATCCAAAGGCCTCCCCTGATTTTAAGCGCCTCCTCAGCAAGTGGTCATGTGGGTGTCAATTGGTACACCTTTTCAAAAATGTGAAGCTGCCGGAATGGCTGCTGTGGGGATCCGAGGAGGTGAGTAGCCATCTTTGCTTCCAGGTAATGAGCCCGTGGGAGGGAGGGAGGGAGGGGGGGGGGGGGGGTCAGGCCACGCTAAATTGCCCCTTAATTGGGAAAAAAAATAATTGGGTACTCTAAATTTTTTTTTTAAGTGTACCACTTCTCTCTATGCCTGACCCTCTTCCAGCTCTTTCATCACTGTCAACTCTAAATCATCTAATCCCAGAATCCCCGAAGTCACATGATATATATATATATATATATATATATATAATGTGTGTGTCATAGTTCTGTGGTTCCCTCTAGTGGTAAGAAGCAATATCATTAGCTTGTTGACTCTTTATATCCCAGTCAATATACACATCATTACATCCCCCGTTCATTTTCAAAGATGTTTGGAGATGTGGTTGCTGCTGTAAAACATATTCTAAATCACGCCACGTTCCCTTCCCCCATCACCCATTCGCTCGCTGACCTTCGTTGGCTCCCAGTCCCACCAATGCATTGATTCCATCATGAGAAATGTCCATATTCGTCTTGTGCGTGTGTTGAAGTGCCGTTACAAATCAAGCTGGTCGGATGCCTTACGGCTTCTGCTGGAGTGTCTTAACGGTGGTGGTAGGGATGATTGTTTGATGTCATCAACAGTACTGTCTGGCGTTGTGTGGCGAGGAACGTCCTGTGGACAAATGGACTTGGTCAAGTCCAGTGTGGGAAACACAGGCGTTGTAGGTCGAATCTCTAATAGATCCCGGCGGTTACGGCGAAAAAGTACTCCCGCAGACGATTTGACAATGTAGGACCGCGGTGCCCCCTGCCTGATCACCGTGGCTGACTCAGACCATCCGCCCTCTGCGTCCCTGATTCTGATGGTGTCACCTATTGTCAGTGGCTTGAGTGGGATCGCAACCAGCAGTGGTTTAGCTCACTCAGCTAAATCGCTGGCTTTTAAAGCAGACCAAGCAGGCCAGCAGCACGGTTCGATTCCCGTACCAGCCTCCCCGGACAGGCGCCGGAATGTGGCGACTAGGGGCTTTTCACAGTAACTTCATTGAAGCCTACTCGTGACAATAAGCGATTTTCATTTTCAAACCCCGAGGCCTTGTCCTTCCTAATCTCTGCAAACTCCTTCAGTCCTGCAACCAGCTGAGAGCTCTGCGTTGCCTCAACTTTGGCCTCTTGCTTGTCATCACTCTGCCAATAGTGCAGCCTTCAGCCCTAAATGTTGGAATTTGCTCCCTAAATCCCTTCACCTCTCCGCCTTCATTAAAATGCAAAAGAAAATCCACCTCTTTGACCAAGCAATTGGTCAATTATCTGAATGCTTTATTCTTAGTGTCGTTTGTTGTGTGATTACGCTCCTCTGAAGCATCTTCGGATGTTTGACTATGTTGAAGAGACTGTATAAATAAATACTGTTACAAGGTGTGGTGGTATGAATGTGAGCACTGCCATTGGTGCAGAGCATTGGTTTCCCATTAGCTCTGGCTGGTCATGTGCCTCTCGTCCGATTGGCTGGGACTAGTCATGTGACTGCTCACCAATTGGTCGAGAGGTAAGTAGACCCCACCTCCGAGGCGGGGTATAAGTACCCAGAGTTCCCGGCAGTCGGCCTTTCTCTGTAGTCAACCACCGGGCTAACAACTAGCTGATTAAAGCCACAGTTTGGATCTTCATCGTGTCTCGAGTCCAATTGATGGTACATCACAAGGGATCATCCAATATGTTAGTTTTCTGCTGGGAGAGTATCTGATCTTGTAGGCTAAGAAGTGGCTGGATGTTGTGTTATTAATTTGGTATAATTTACTGGACAAGAGACAAGGCACCAATCACTCATAAGGGATTGGGTAAACATGCTGTGGGCTCATGAGAACAGTTATACATACGTATAAAGCTCGAAGAGATCACAGCGGTGTACTTTTGTTTAATTAAATAAACTATCAACAAATTGAGGGATAAATTAAAATACGCTCCTTAAAGGAATACGGCATCAACGTAAGCCGAATCTCAAAGGAAACTTAAAAACACCAAAAATAAATGTGTGTGGAGGAGTTGATAAACAGCCCTGACCCTACAGGGCCCAGCAGACAGGGAAGGCCTCGAAAGTGCCGGCAGACAGTGGGTGCTCTATTTCCAGGGGCATCTGGCGGCGAACTTGGCCCCGGAAGAGGGGCAGTTGGGACAGACAACCCCCTTGGCCACCCACTGCCTGGACCTATTAAAAGCCAGCTTGGCTAGGCCCATGAGGAGGTTCCCCCTTTCTCTCCACCCCCCACCGCACTGGGTGCCATCAGAGCTGTGTGTGCGTGCGCTCTGCTCAAAGCAAAAGTGAAATTGAGACTGGGCCATTTGCCTTATGGTAATGTCATGCTGACACCTCTTAAAGACAAATTACATCAGATGCGACTCTACTGTCCCTTGAGTACAGGTTGGTGTGACCAGCAAAACGTACGAGTCAATCAAATTCTGATGTTTTCCATGGGGTTAAGTTTTGGGCATTACTCAAAAGATACATTTTTAAATACATCTTATGGAGCAAGTAGCAGATTAATGTGGCGAGTGATTTAAAATTCTGGTCCTGTTCCATCAGAGGAGAAAGTCAGAACGCCGGGATTAATATTCCAAGCTGGAAATAAAGTAACATTTTCAGCGAGACGTTTATTAGGAAGTGGCGTGGATCACCACAAGGAGATATTGAAGTTGACACGGGTGGCATGGTGGCGCAGTGGTTAGCACTGCCGCCTATGCCACTGAGGATCAGGGTTTGATCCCAGCTCTGGGTCACTGTCTGTGTGGAGTTTGCACATTCTCCCCGTGTCTGCGTGGGTTTCACCCCCACAACCCAAAGATGTGTAGGTTTGGTGGATTGGCCGTGCTCAATTGCCCTTAATTGGAGAAAAAAGAATTGGATACTGCAAACTTTTGATGAAAGATATTGCAATTGAGACAAATGTGAGGGAGCTGGCTCCAACAGCTGATGATGGCTGCTTCCATAAGGTCAGAAGTGGGGATGTTGCGGATGACTGCACAATGTTCAACACCAGTTGGGACACCTGAGATAACGAAGCAGTCCTTGTCCAAATGCAGCAAGACCTGGACAATATTCAGGCTTGGATTGTCAAGTGGCAAGCAACATCTGTGCCACACCGCAGTGAGTTAGACCTGATGCCTCACGGCGCCGAGGTCCCAGGTTCGATCCTAGCTCTGGATCACTGTCTGTGTGGAGTTTGCACATTCTACCCATGTCTGCATGGGTTTCACCCCCACAACCCAAAGATGTGCAGGATAGGTGGATTGGCCACGCTAAAATACCCCTGAATTGGAAAAAATGAATTGGCTACTCTAAATTTATTTTTTTTTAATCTGTGGCACACCAGTGCCAGGCAATGACCATCACCTAAAGGGTGATTCTAACCATCTCCCTTTGACATTCAATGGCATTCCCATCGCTGAATCCCTCACTATCAACATAATGGGTGTTACCAGTGACCAGAAACTGAACTGGACCCAGCCATATAAATATTGTGGTTACAGGTACAGATCAGAGGCTGTGAATTCTGCAGTGAGTAACTCACCTCCTGACTCCCCAAATCCTGTCCTGTCCACCACCACCACAAATCAGGAGTGTGCTGGAATATTCTCCACTTGCCAGCAGCTCCAACAACACTGAAGATGCTCAATACTATCCCAGAAAAAGCAGCCCGCTTGATTGGCACGTCAGCCACCACCTTAAACATCTACTCCCTCCACCACCAACGCTCGGTGGCCACCGTGTGTACCATCTACAAGATGCAATGCAGCAACTCGTCAAGGATCCTGAGGCAGCAATTTCCAAACCCGGGACCTCTATCATCTAAATGCATAAGGGCAGCAGGTACCTGGGAACACCACTACCTGGAAGATCTCCTCCAAGTCACTCACCATCCCGAATTGGAAATATATCGCTGTTCCTTCACTGTCGCTGGGTTAAAATCCTGGAGCCTCCCTACCAGCACAGTGGGTGTACCTACACCTCAGGCACTGCAGGGGTTCAATAAGGCAGCTCACCACCACCTTCTCAAGGGCAACGAGGTGTGGGCAATAAATGCTGGTCTGGTCACAGACCCAACACCCGCGAAGGAAGAATAAACAGTCTTGATCACGATGACATTACATTGAACGTAAAATGTGTTTATGAATAGCGATTGCATCATCTGTCCTTCTGAGGGGCTCATAGAGGAATTTTCCAGAGTACCCGTTCTCTTTATTTGCCTTTGGGATTTATTTTTGCCTCTCCCAGGAGGTTACTGGGCTGCTGGGACAGTAGGGAGAGAGAGGTGAAGTGTCTATGCAAAATTCCTTTGGGAATTCCTTTATTCCTTTTGGCGGCAAGATGGTACAGTGGTTAGCACTGCTGCCTCACAGCTACAGGGAGCTGGGTTCGATTCCAGCCTTGGGTCACTGTCTGTGTGGAGTCTGCACGTCCTCCCCGTGTCTGTGTGGGTTTCCTCCGGGTGCTCCTGTTTCCTCTCACAGTCCAAAAGATGTGCAGGATAGATGGAACGGCCACACGAAATTGCCCCTTAATGTCCAAAGGTTAGGTGTAGGGTGGTTACAGGGATAGGTTGGGGGATTGGGCCTAGGTAGGGTGCTCTTTTAGAGGGTCAGTGCAGACTCGATGGACCGAGTGGCCTCCTTCTGCACTGTAGGGATTCTATGATTCTATTCTATGATCCTACAAGATGCTCTGGCCATCGTAAGTGAAATTTTGATGGACCAGTTGATCTTTTTCTGCCTATAAATGTATTTTTGTAACGATGTTTAAGAAAGAATTAGATAAGCCTTTTGAAGACGATAAAAAGGGAAGGTGAGGAAATTGCGACTAGAGCGGATAAGACGAGTAAGGGTGAAAGGGAATAAATGGGTGTTTCTATCGCTATCCATTGCCATTTTGTTCTGCAGATAAATTAACAATCGACTAAAAACGGAGCCTTCTTAATTATCCACCTCTTAACAGCCCAGGCTCCTGGGTAAAATGTCAATCACTGTTTGTGTGCGTGTCTAACTGGATTCAACGTGACCGGAGCAATGTTCTCCAAAGTCTTCAAAGGACTTTCTTCCTTTCTAACATGTGTCATCGATCTTGCGCTCTGAGATGTTAGAATTAATTAACTTCAGCCTTCTATCTCTCCTCTACATTCTGGATTGGAAACAGATGCTTTATTATCAGAGCAGCTGCTAGATTAAATTACATACTTGGAATTCCCCCCCCCCCCCCCCCCCCCCCCCCACCCCACCCCCACAACTCCTTGTTCCATATTAAATAGTAAAATAGAGTCAGAGCTGCTTTTGTAGGTTGTACGGATGAAGTTGGTGTTGAGGTTAATTTGTGCTTCGAGTTCAGTGGGCAGAACTCCCTGTCATTCAGTATCATGGGGAGGTTGTGAGGAACACTCCTTACTCACAATGTCTCCTGGGCAGGCGGGGCGGGACTTCATGAGATTCCCCTCTTCCAAGTGGCCAAGTGTGCATTGTGACAAATCAGTGGTCACTATCTGAATGATCACAAGTCCAACAAGATTCTGTCCTCGCTTGAGGTAGATGCACATTTTCCAGCAGGTGCCGTTGGAATCAAAGTTCATTTTTTTTTGTTCTCAATGGCCAAAGAAAACAATGAGTTGAAGCCAGTGGTTCAGTTTGACCTGAGTGGGGTGGGGGGGGGGGGGGGGGGGGGGGGGGGTGGACAATGGTGAGGAGGAAACAACTCGAGGGAAGCAATGAAAATACATTAATAGAAACAAAAATGGCTGAAGGTGGAGGAGAGAGTTCACCGAATCCCTACAGTGCAGAAGGAGGCCATTCAGCCCATCGAGTCTGCACCAACCTCTGAAACGATACTCTGAGCCCACTCACCTGCCCTATCCCCATAACTCCACCTCACCTTTGGGTGCACTAAGGGGTAATTTATCACGGCCAATCTACCTAACCTGCACGTCTTTTGGACTGTGGGAGGAAACCGGAGCACCCGGAGGAAACCCACGCAGATCACGAGGAGAAAGTGCAAACTCCGCACAGTCATCCCCAGGCTGGAATTGAACCCGGGTCCGTGGTGCTGTGAGGCAGCAGTGCTAACCACTGTGCCACCGTGCTGCCCACTTTTTTTTTAAACCCATCAACAATTTGATTGATGGTGGCAACAATCTGTAAATAAAGACGGATACTTTTGAGATGTTGTCCCCCTAATCTGAGGGCAACGGAGGCCATGGCACTGCCCTTCTGAAAGGCCAAAGTCGTTGAACTCAATGTTAAATCCTGAAGGCTGTAACGTGCTTAATCGGAAGATGAGGTGCTGTTCCTCAGGCACACTGCGAACCTTTGTTCTGCCATTAATACAGTCTGATCTCTTAATCAGCATCCTTCTTAGCCTTGATCACCCCTATTTAATTCCCTTTGTCTTTCTGTCCATGACATCTTTGTCAATCTCCACCTATTGCTGGCCCTCTATCCAGCCCCACAGTTCCCCATCCCCCCCGCACCACAACAAATTTCACCCGACTTCCAGCTCTCTGCAACTCTGACAAAGAGTCACCCAGACCCGAAACGTCAGCTCCCTTCTCTCTCCACAGATACTGTCAGACCTGCTGAGATTGTCCACCCTTTCCATAAGAACTCTGAGCAGGAGTGGGTAATTGAGCCCTCGAACCCGCTCCGCCATTCAATGCAATCATGGCTGATCTCCTCACGGCCTCAACTCCACTTTCCTGCCCGTTCTCCATAACCCTTCAGACCATTACTAATTTAAAATCTGTCTATCTCCTTAAAGGCACTCACTGTCCCAGTAGACACCGTACGCTGGGGTAGCGAATACCACAGATTCACGACCCTTTGGGAGAAGTAATTTCTCCTCATCTCTATTTTAAATCTGCTACCCCTTATCCTAAAACTCTGACCTCTCTTTCTAGAATGTCCAGCAAGAGGAAACGTCGGCTCCACGTCTACTTTGTCAATAATTTTCTGTTATTGTTTCGGATTCCCGCATCCGCAGTTTGAGCCTCTTGGTTCAGATCAGCTAATTCAGCGAGACCGATGATTGGAGCTGGGGTCTACCTGCACAGCACTGAGGGAAGCTACATACTTCCTCTCCGATAATTGGTGCTTGAACACTCAAAGGAGGTTAGTCCCTCGTAAATCCTATAAGGAGTTTAGGAGGGACTTCCAAAGAGTTTAGAGCACACAGTCACAAAGAGTTGTCGAGGTGAATAGCAGAGATACATTGAAGCAGAAACTGGCTCATTATGTGAGGGAGAGAAGGGTTTGATGATAGGGTAATATGGAGCAAGATGAGAGGAAGCTTGTGTGGAGTATAGACCAGTTGCGTGAATGGCCAGTTGCTGTGCTTGTATGTTCTATGTAAAGTTATACACAGTGTGATGAATTTGTAACAAGGAACCGACTGCCCCTGAAAGCCTGTAACTCTTTAAGTAAGAGGAGTCTAGCAGATCACCCGAGAATTAGGCCGGGTCCCAGTTCGACCAGGCTCTCACTTCCCTTTAGCAAGACCTGATAGAGGAGAAGAACGCCCATCCACCCTGAACCCTATTTGACAGAGGTATTGTCGGGATGAGTGAACTTCCAGGTCAGGGGTTTCCAAGGCAGCAGGCCCTGGGCAACAGCACTCCTGACAAGAGGAGATAAACTGGTAGAAATGGGGGGTGGGGATGTCCTGAAGTCTGGGAAAGAAAGGCTGGCATTCCTGAGGAATCGACCCTCTAAACAATCCCAAGGATGTAACAAATCATTAAATAGGAATGGAAGTGAGTAGGATTTGGGTGGATCTTGTGGAATTACCAATAAACTAGGAGGAAATAATGTCTGAGCAACATCAAACTAGAGGACAAAGGACTTCTTAACCACTGAAGGAAGGTTAGAGAGAAGACCGAATAAAATCAGCCAATAATTTATCACGGAACGTCTTGAAATGCAGGAACCAAATTTTTAACTGGTGAAATGAAAGGTGTTGGGAGGTGGACGTCATCGATACCAAAATACTCCAGAGAACAGAATGATTTCCTGTGTTGCTAAAACAAGGAAATTCATTACTGAGTGTTTAAATAGCATGTTTAACGTAGACGACAGGGCAGCACGGTGGCCTAGTGGTTAGCACAACCGCCTCACGACGCTGAGGTCCCAGGTTCGATTCCGGCTCTGGGTCACTGTCTGTGTGGAGTTTGCACATTCTCCCCGTGTCTGCGTGGGTTTCGCCCCCACAACCCAAAAAATGTGCAGAGTAGGTGGATTGGCCACGCTAAATTGCCCCTTAATTGGAAAAAATAATTGGGTAATCTAAATTTATTAAAAAAAACGTAGACGACAGTCCAAAGTGCTTCACACATGTGTAAATATCAGACAAACACTGATGCTGAGGTTGACAAAGTGCTTGCTCAAAGCGTTCAGAGTTGAGGGAAATTAAGAGTAAACAAATGCAATAAAATAAATTCAAAGATGCCAGACAATACTTAGAATGCGAGCATTTGCAGGTAATTAAGTCTTTACAGATGCAGAGATAGGGGTAACCCCAGATTAAAGAGGTGTGAATTGTCTCAAGCCAGGACAGTTGGTAGGATTTCGCAAGCCCAGGCCAGATGGTGGGGGATCAATCTAATGCGACATGAATCCCAGGTCCCAGTTGAGGCCGCACTCATGTATGCGGAACTTGGCTATAAGTTTCTGCTCGGCGATTCTGCGTTGTCGCGTATCATGAAGGCCGGCTTGGAGAACGCTTACCCGGAGATCAGAGGCTGAATGCCCTTGACTGCTGACGTGTTCCCCGACTGGAAGGGAACATTCCTGCCTGGTGATTGTCGCGCAAAGTCCATTCATTCATTGTTGCAGCGTCTGCATGGTCTCGCCAATGTACCACGCTTCGGGACATCCCTTCCTGCAGCGTATGAGGTAGTCAACGTTGGCCGAGTTGCACGAGTATGTACCGCGTACCTGGTGGATGGTGTTCTCATGTGTAATGGTGGTATCCATGTCGATGATCTGGCACATCTTGCAGAGATTGCCATGGCAGGGTTGTGTGGTGTCGTGGTCTCTGTTCTGAAGGCATGCAGACAGCTGCGACAACGAATGAATGGACATCGCGCGACAATCACCAGGCAGGAATGTTCCCTTCCAGTCGGGGAACACTTCAGCAGTCAAGGGCATTCAGCCTCTGATCTCCGGGTAAGCATTCTCCAAGCCGGCCTTCATGATGCGTGATAACGCAGAATCGCCGAGCAGAAACTTATAGCCAAGTTCCGCACACATGAGTGCGGCCTCAACCGGGACCTGGGATTCATGTCGCATTACATTCATCCCCCACCATCTGCCCTGGGCTTGTGAAATCCTACCAACTGTCCTGGCTTGAGACAATTCACACCTCTTTAACCTGGGGTTACCCCTATCTCTGCATCTGTAAAGATTTAATTACCTGCAAATGCTCGCATTCTAAGCATTGTCTGGCAACTTTGACTTTGTCTATATATATGCTTCTGGAACATATCTCTTCATTCACCTGAGGAAGGAGCAGTGCTCCGAAAGCTAGTGTTTGAAACAAACCTGTTGGACTTTAACCTGGTGTTGTAAGACTTCTTACTGTGCTCACCCCAGTCCAACGCTGGCATCTCCACATCATGAATAAAATAAAAGAGGCAGTTGATGAGGGCGACTGTCTGAAGAGATTTTGAGATGCGAATTAGCACATCAGTGAGAAAACAGGTGTTTACATATGTGACCAGAGGGAAACAATGGGGTAACTTCAAAGTGGGGAGATAGGGAAATTGACACTTATATGCTAAATCACGAGTCCACAGAGTGGATAATATTAAATGAAAGAATGATATAATCCTTGCACAATGACTGGGGAAAGAAACTCGGACATAGCTCCCATCACAGCCATACCCGGCTGCAGAAAGAGTCTCCTGGAAAAAAGTAGCAGATTTTGCCTTCGCTGAAACTGAAAACGGTTTTCCCAAACGTGGACAAATAACCTGTGCGTGGTAACTATTTGCTGGATTTTTCTCATGAAGTTATATGATATATGTTGTTTGGGAACAAAGTGGAGTCTGTGTTCAGGGAACATAGGTAGTTGGGAACCAAGGGGTAACTTAATGTAATACGGTGTGTATAGCCATCGGGTGTATAATTAAGTATTGTACTGTATTATAGTCATTCTTGTGTGGGTTTTTTCTAAGTTAATAAATATTCTATTTTAATTATTCACACAATGACTGGACTATTCCTCCATGGTTCACATATTTTTCTCACAGTATGCCAAATAGAAAATATCCACAACGAAGAACCTCTGTTCCAAGTTACCATTCTGGGTATTGGGATGCCTTCATATTTAATAGCAGCGTAGTTCTTAACGAAAGAGATTGTTTTGAAAAGATTGTTAAAGGAGGACAATGCCATGAGGATGCAGAGGGGTTCAGAGACGGATGATGAATCATAGAATCCCTACAGTGCAGAAGGAGGCCATTTGGCCCATCGAGTCTGCACCAACCCTATGAAAGAGCATCCTACCTAGGCCCTCTCCTCTGCTCCATCCCCGTAACCCCACCTAACCATTAGACACTAAGGGGCAATTTATCACGGCCAATCCACCTAACCTGCACACCTTTGGACTTGTGGGAGGAAACCAGAGCACCCGGAGGAAACCCACGCAGACACGGGGAGAGCGTGCAGACTCCGCACAGACAGTCACCCGGGGTCGGAATTGAACCCGGCTCCCTGGCGCTACGAGGCAGCAATGGGAACGGTGCCACCCAGGAGTGGTGACCAGTAGGTGTACTGCCAATGGTGGGAATGGGTGGGGGGGGGGGGGGGGGGGGGGGGGGGGGGTGCCATGAGGTCAGGGTTGGAGGATCAGGCACAAGATGGGATAACTGAGTGGGATTGGGTAATTGGGATCTGCAGGCCAACTAATCAATCAGGATTGAACAATGGGAAAGGGCGGACTGGATAATGAATTGGACAATGAGGATATGGAGATGAGCCGGGCAGTCAGATGTTTGGGGATTAATTGCAGGTGGTCTGAAAAAGGACCAAGGTTGATCCTGTGAAGGCGTTTCTAGCTCCTGCCTTCAGATGCTGTTGACGGAGTCATTGTATCTTAACACCTTTCAAATGAAGGCTGTTGAATTATATTCCTGAGTTAGTTTATGCTTTCTTGATTCAGTTGCACCGTCCTCAAAGAGTTAAGGCCAGTCTGGCTGCCTGGAACAGATTGAAAGAATTAGTTCCGGTTTTGCTAATTGTCCAGGTGGTGGCTGCCCCGAGCAGCAGGGGCTGCGATCCTGCCTCCTCTCACTCCAACCCTCCTTCACATCCAATCAAGCCGTGACAATGCACCTCTGTTTGTACAGAACACTGAGTACAGTTTTGATCTTGCTCCTGCTCTGAAGCCTGCCGTGTTTATTTATGATCTCCCAAGAGGGGGGTTCAGTTTAAAATATTTGACGAATTGCTCTCCCAGGGGTGGGGTGGAGGGGGTGGGGTTGGGGGGGAGGGGGGGGGGGGGGGGGGGCTGGATTCTGGTTACACCTCCCGCTGCCTCAGGAAGACAGACAGCATTATCAGAGACCTCTCCCACCCAGGCTTTGCCTTCTTCCAGACCCTTCCATCAGGCAGAAGGTACAGAAGTCTGAATACTCGCGCATCCAGACGCAGGAACAGCTTCTTCCCCACAGCTACTGGACTCCTCAACGACTCCCCCTTGGACTGATCTGTTCCCTGTAAGAACACTATTCACGACACCCTATGCTGCTCTTGCTCATGTATTTGCTTTGTTTGGCTCCTTGTTCTGCACTGTAACCAATCGCTGTTTGTCGATGTACCATTTATCAATGTTCTCTGTTGATTATTCTCTTTGTTTGTGTACGTTCCCTCGGCCAATGAAAAATACTTTTCACTGTACTTTAGTACATGTGACAATAAATCAAATCAAATCAAATCAAATGTTCTGACTGAGCTGGGCCTGTACCCACTCCAGGAAATGATTGATGAACCACCGTGGCCCAGCAATGGGAGCTGCAGAGGTATCTGTGGATATCTCTGATGAGTAGGGTGACTGAAGCCGGGTTAGAAACGGAAAGCTTATCAATACTCATGAAGAGAATTGGAGATGAGGGAGGTCACATTGATCTGTGACGCTCACCTTCCACAGGAAGTTGATTTTCCAGAATCGAACGGAGTCCGGGCTGTGGGATTGGGAGACCCGCAGGAGTCAGGACTGCCAGGAGCGGGAGAGGAGCAGTCATTGCCGACTGGACCTATGGGCCCTCACTGTCGCAGAGCAGAGGACAATGGACCCAGTTGTGAGGTGGGAGAGCCCAGGCCGGGGGTTGGCATGGGTTTAACCAATTGAGTCCCTGATGAATTGCAATTCCCTATGGCATGCGAGTCACACCTAACTCCCAACACTACACCTACCTTCGGCCTCACCATGCGTCTTGTCTTTTGTCTTGCAGGATAACCTTGCGATGGGGTAGGCACATCTCGCCGCCAGCCGCAATCCCTCAACACCCCGAGCACCAGTCCCGGGAACAACACCTACTTCTCTTCACTGCTGTCACCGCCGTCCTCCACCACACCAGAGACCCTCACCTCATTGGGCCATTATAGGGAAGAGGCTCCTGGGACACTATCGCGTGCGCACATCACACATGCTGAAGTACCTCTGGTGGAGGTAGGAACTCCCGAGGACCGGATAGTTGGAGAGCGGCCCGATCCCAGGGAATAAATGCTGGCCAGGCGGATCGCAGGCTTCTGGAAAGGGCGGTCCCATCAATGCTGGAGGCGCAGGCACAGAGAAGGGGACTACAGGAGGGGGTGTCAGCAACCAACCACTGCCCGCAGGTGCAGTTGGAGCCGTTCATTCGCTTGCAGGAGCAGGAGGCACTGCCGACAATGCGTGCCACCCAGGCCAACACCGCACGGGTGTCATCTGTGGTGGAACCGTTGGATGCAAGGATCATAGCCATGGGTCAGGATGCCCAATGCCTAGGGCACTCTGTGCGGGTGGTGGCTGAGGCCCAGGTCAGGGCAGCCATGTCACAGGCAGCCATGTACCAGGGCCACACTGTTGCTGTTGTGTTCCAGAGTGTGGCCCAGTCACAATGGGCCATGGCTGCCGGCGTCAAGGGGATTGGCCAGGTGCTGGCTGACCTGAGCCAGTCCCAGAGGGACCTGGTACAGTCAGAGGGACGTGGCCCAGTCTCTGTGCTCATGGCCATGAGCATCGAGACCCTGGTAGAGACGGGAGCGGACCTCCAGGACTGGCAGTGCCAGGTGATGGCGTAGCCCCCAGACCTTGCTCCCGTCCCAAGGAGAAGGCAGGGCCAAAGGGCACCCCGAGGGAGGAGGAAGTGATGGGGCCGTTCCAGTGACTCCCGCAGGTAACATGCTGGAACACTGCAGTACCTGTGAACCCCCCCCCCCCCCCCCGCCCAACCTGGCACTGGCCCATCCAATGGACAGCGGGTAGAACAGGGTGGCACTTCATCATCTGCAACACCCGATAGTTTCAGAGGACGGCTGCCAAAGGGGACCCAGGTCACAGTGCGGGAATCACAGCAAGCCGACTCCACATCTGATGTAGTGCCTGGGAACTACAGATTCAAAAGGTAGACACAGTTAAGTTGGCACGGGTGCAGCACAGAGGATACCGTTAGGGGCTAGTGCACAATTTTAAAAAATAATTTACGCAATGTGGACGTCGCTGGTTAGGACAGCATTTTATTGCCCTTCTGAAGGGGGTGGTGAGCTGCCTTCTTGAATCGCTGCAGACCCTGAGCTGTAGGTACACCCACTGTGCTGTTAGGGAGGGAGTTCCAGGATGTTGCCCCAGCGACAGTGTAGGAATGGCGATGTATTTTCAAGTCATGGTGCCAGGTGACCTGGAGGGGGGGGCGGTCACACACCAGCTGCACATTCATGGAGTAAAAGCCCTTCCAATTGAAGAAGGTCATGAGCCGGTACCCGTAGGGGGATATGTGTCCCATTGGTCACCCCCTGGACCCGGGGCATGACAGCGATGGCGGTCAATCCCGCTGCCCGGGCAACCTGGTGGGCTCGGTCCACATTGGAGTTTTTATAGTCTGCTGCCCGGGCAAATAGGGCATCCATGATGGTGCCGATGCACCTATGAACAGGTGTCTGTGATATCGCAGACAAGTCCCCGCTTGGTGCCTAGAATGATCCCATGCTGATGTAGTTCAGGGCGACTGTCATCTTGACGGTCACTGGGAGCGGGTGTCTGTAATGTTCTCTGTTGCGTCTATCAGGATGCTTTGAGAACATAATGTTAACAAAGAACATCAAGCTGTATTATTGATCAAAGCTGATTTATTTATACTACTAAATTAAAGATTCTAACCAGTCAACAAGGAATAAGTTATTAAATAAAACAATACAATATCTCTTACAACAGAACTCTATGCTATGCACCTAATCTCTCTGATGCCTTACACCCTTCTCCCAGAAGTCACATGATATTTCTATCACTGTTCCTTATCTCCATCTGGTGGTGAGAAGTATTATTACGTTATTGTTAACCCTTTTATCCTTACAATACCCATATTGTTCCAGTGTCCTCCCCCATACCCCATGGTTCCTGGTGCACCACCATCTGGCAGAGGTGTTGCATGGTCTCTGTGGTCAGCTGAAGTCTTCGGCGGCACTCGGTCTGGCAGGACGTCAAAGGACAGGCGCCAACTGTACACGTGTGGCCTGACGCGGCACCGCCTCCTCGGCCTGTTGGATGGCCGGCTCAAAAGCCTTACCAGTTGGCCCCTGCTCCTCTGGGCAGCCTCCAGTTGTGCAGGCCCCTCCCCGAGCAGCGTCTGTGTCTGCAGCCCCAGTGCGTCCACAAGGGTTGCTGCAGCCAGGCAGAAGGCAACCATTCCTGGCTGAATACCAAAGTCCATTCTCTGCTGGGGGGAAAGGGCAGACCTGTTAGCCTGGTGTGTACCCCTGTGCCCATCCAGGTCCAACAGGCTACACGGTGGCCCTGGGATCGGCTGCAGCTCCAGCCTCTGCATGTCACCCCCCCCTCCGAAATCCACCCCCAGCCATTTCCCTGATACTTTGCCTCCAACACCGCCACCCTTGCCCCATTGGTGCCTGGCACTGGGGAGCCTCTGACCCCCACCACCCGTCTCTGCTGGCAGGGTTACCGGAGCTGGTGCTACCCATGTCAGCGATACACACTGCGGCCCCTGTTCCTGCGCTAACCTGAGGGTATTCCCCTTGGGTGGACTGTGTGGTACCCCGCCAGCAGGGTGGCACCAAGTCAGAATGTGGGAGGGGAGTCACCGTGTGCCACCGACTGACCCCATGTTTGGTGGCATTCGTGCGGGTAGGGCCCACGGATGGGGCTGGGCGAGGGGGGGGGGGGGGGTGGGAGCTAAGGCGCAGTGTGATTCTGGTCCTGGGTGTGACACACAGATTGTGATAACTGGTCGGTGTGCAGGATGGATGGGAGTGGGGGGCGCAGTAGATGGGGTGGGAGACAGCTGGTGGTCCTGCGGAATGGGCTACTTGATAGTGTCACCGGTGGGTCCTCAGCCCGGAGAGGGGCGGTGTGGCAGGGAGGGTGCCAGAGGCCACGGTGCATGTGTCCTCTGTCCGGGGTGTACTCTGCTGGTTCCCTGCAGTGGGGCAGCACAGAGGGTGGCCTGGGGGTGGGAACACACACACACACACACACACCCCAAACCATGGCCTGTCTCCAGTTCAGTCCCCGATACACTACCCCCCACCCCCGGCAGACAGCTCCCCCCCCCCCCCCGCCCCCAACCAGCGCCAGACCACTGCTGTGAGTTTGCAAACTTTTCTTACCTCCTCTCTCCCTCAGCAGCCACGGCGCTAGGTCCCCGTTTTTTAATACCACAAGTGAACCGCACTCGAATCACTTCCACCTGGCGCGGGGCTTGGGTCGCATGGATGTCGCCGGCGAGGCACCAGAGCGTGGCAGTCAGTTCACCGCCCGGCGCCAACCTCGATTTCCGTCTGACACCCAACCCTCTGCGCCCGGCTCGTGATTTCCCATTCTGCCCTCGCGAAGCGGAGAATCCAACTCTAAATGTTCAAAAGAAGAGCCAACCCTATTTTATATTTGATGTTTTTATTGAAAGACAAAATGGGTGATAAATGACACTTTCCTTTCAAGAAGTCTCTTAGAAACAAGTGGTTTCACAGTAGTCCACCTTCGATGGTGTAAAATATTTAAGTCTCACTTTTTTAAGCATTAAACGCAGACAATAAATACTGTACAAGAAACTCACAATTACAATAAGCTATTAAGTCCTTACGTTACGCACAAGAATCATTTAATCATAAAAACCAACTGCAGCATTCTTTTCACGACCAATCCTCTTGAGGATAGTGGGACGCAACTTACATAAAACAACAGAATAAAAATGGAAATTCCAAAGTAAAGTGCCTCGATTCTGGAGCAATCCATCAAGAGTTACTCCAAAAAGTTACACAGAGCCAACATTCTTTTACTCTCCTCCTAATTTAACTTGGGGTTAAAATAATTACAGATGTGTTGAACAGAGAATGAAGCGACTCCTCCTCCCTCAGTCTGTCTGTATTGTTCCTCAACCCAAATTGCCAGAAATTGAAAATGAAGGATCAGCGCCACAACACTGACTTTAAACGTAATTTTGATCGCGTTTGTTTAGCATGATTTCAGGCTTTATCACGGAGAGAGTCGGACGTGATCCATGACACCAAGAGGAATGGTGGCTGGTTTTGTCGGTGGTTAGAAAATGCCGGCGGGTTTCCAGATCCCGGCTCCCATTGCCGAAGGGAAAACCGCACTAAAGCTTAGGGATCACAGCCTGACATCGGGCAGGAAAACTCTGCTGAGATGTACCAGTGTCGCCAGCTTTTCGGCACAATCTCAGTCGCAAACTGGCGTCTGGTCGGCTGGACGGGAAGCAAGGGTTGCTTTTCAAAGCGATGGTCCTCGTCTGTTCCCAAGTCTTTTTGTGGCTTTGAGGGAAACTAAGGCCCTTGTCCTCCTCAGGCGGCTGGACCTCGAGGCAGTCCCGGGACCCGTACAGAGCTGAGCTTGTGTGCAGCGCTGAAGTCCAAATGATGTAGCCAAAGGAAACACTGACTTTTCCAATGGAAGTTGCTCAAAGATTAATATCTCTCCCCCCCCCCCCCAACCCACCCCACACACAAATGACCATTCACCCATATAAAACTAATGGAGCCAACAATAAATCAGTGTAACTGGATTCCAATCTCATTTCATTTCATTTTCATGTTATGCAACTAATTGTTACTTCAATATGTATGAAATGACAGACACAGCAGCATATTGCACAAGGGAACTCAGGTAACAAATATCTAGGAGTGAGTTACAAACTGGAATCTATTCAGGGGCTCAGATAGGTTATATATAGAATAATACGTACTCGGGAATGTGTTACGGATTCAAATCTAATCAAGACATTCAGATGGTTTATATGGCGAATAACGGATACCTAGCAGTGGGCGATAGGTTGGAACATCATTGAGGGAACAAGAGTGTATAAGTGGAACAGTAGATACCCAGGAGTGAGTTACAGCTGGAATCTAATCAAGGGGTTCAGACGGTTCACATACAGAACAATGGAAACGAGTGCTAACTCTATTGGCAGATTTGCTCCTTACTGTTGATACATGATGACAAGAGATTACTGACTTCATCAAATCAATGTGTAATACATATCGAGAGTCTCGGAGGTTATGCACAATGAAGATCGTCCAATTAATAGAACAGAGAATACTCAGCCCACCAGCTCTGTGGGGATGAGGTAGATTACTTTATTATCTGAAAAGCAAGGAGCTCCCTGATACCCTTCATCCTCTGACTCCTGAATGAAAACGCTTAAAAGGGAAGATGGTTCCTTCATTGGGCCTAGTTTTAATGAAATACAAATAAAGCCATCAAACATGGAGATGTAGGATAATGGAATCTTGACCATGACACCAGGGGCTGTTTAGCACACTGGGCTTTGAAAGCAGACCAAGCAGGCCAGCAGCACGGTTCGATTCCCGTACCAGCCTCCCCGAACAGGCGCCGGAATGTGACGACTAGGGGCTTTTCACAGTAACTTCATTTGAAGCCTACTCGTGACAATAAGCGATTTTCATTTCATTTTTTCAAAACTGCTGTGGGATCTTTGAAGTCCACCTGGACAGTCCAGATGGAGCCTTGACTTGGTGCAGCACGTGGAAGGTAGCACCTCTGACAATGCTGCACTCTATCCGTACCGCACTGAGGTGTCAGCCAGGATTATAGACTGGACTTGAGCTTGCTCCCCCCCAACCTTCTGACATGAAGTCAGGAGAGCAGCAGCCCAGGGGAAGCTGACATATTAAGAATTTTGGTTCATTCCTGGCGCAGAATAACAGTCTGTGGCTCGGTCTCCCTCTATACTCAGGTGCAAAAAAAACACCTCCTGGGCATCATGCACTGACTTTAAAATAATGTCTTGGTAATGGTCTCTGTGATAACCCTCGCGGGGAAATCGCTGATTGATCTCCCTGTGGGCTTCGGAGAATACAAGTTCCCTTGGTGAGGGGGCGGAGGCCCACCCAAGGGGCCTCGTTAGCGGGACCTTTAAATGTAGCTCCCAGATCCGGAGCGGCAGTTCCCAATAGGCCTGGGCGGGGATGTTTGTTTTGTGTGAGCTGAGGTAGCGGCTTTATTTTCAGTTAAAAATAAACCAGTTTGGCCTTTCACTCCCTGCCTCCTGGGAGTATTACAGTCTCCCTGTAAGAAACGTTCATTCGTGTCAGTAAATCAGCCAGATTCATGTTGGTCACACATACTTGAAGAAAATGGATTTACAGGTTATGAAGATAAAGCAGTGGCTCGATGAGCCAAGTGGCCTCATCAGGTGCTCCAGGAGTTTTCAATTCTAACCACTGTTGCCAAGCTGACAGGCCATCAAGCCACCCGTATCTCCGATTCGTCACCATCTAATTGGATTTACAATAGCATCTTTCAAAGAGGGATTGGAATATACTTGAATCAAAAACATTTGCTGATCCATGGGGAAAAAGCAGGGGAGAGGATGGGAAAAATCGGATAGCAGTGGGCTGAATGACCTCCTTCAATGTGGCATCATTTTAGGCTCCTTCCACATTCTTTTGGCGACGCCTTTGCCTCTCACGTTTTGGTGGATTTAGGGAGCTCGATGCTCAGGGAAAGCAGGACACGTAATGATCTGAGGGGGACATAAATGCGCCTGAGATTTCGAGTAGATTGGTTTAAAAACAAAAGGAAGCTCCATTCATTCAGAGAGCCTGCTAATTTTCCTGACTGAAATTTTGAAGAGACATGAGAATGTGGAGGAACGCGCTGCCGAACTTTCGTAACTACTGCTGGGCGGCCAACATAGCTATGATTAGGAAGTGGCCGATGGGGGGGGGGGGGCAGCTGGAGGTGGCCGATGGGGGGGGGGGGGGGGGGGAGCAGCTGGAGGTGGCGTCATGTAAAGGTACTAGTCTGGGAGCTTTGATAACGGCTCCTTTGCAGTTCTCGCCGACCCGTTACTCCACAAGTCCGGTGGTGGTGGCGACACTGCGGATCTGGGGCACAGCGGAGGAGGTACAAGAGGGTGGAGGGAGCGTCGGGGTTAATGTTCACTCTAGTTTGTTTTGTTATTATGGTTACCACTGTTTTATTATGAAAAATTCTGCAAAACCTTAATAAAAAATACTTTTTTTTTAAAAAGGTGGAGGAAGTTAGCGGTCAGTGTTTGGAATGCACGCCCTCAGGAAGATGGTGGAAACAGGTTTTTAAAATTCAATATGTAGGATGCGGGCCTCACTGGTTAGGCCAGCATTTATTTATTTATTTAAAATTTAGATTACCCAATTATTTTTTCCAATTAAGGGGCAATTTAGCATGGCCAATCCACCTACTCTGCACATTTTTGGGTTGTGGGGGCGAAACCCACGCAGACACGGGGAGAACGTGCCAACTCCACACAGACAGTGACCCAGAGCCGGGATCGAACCTGGGACCTCAGCGCCGTGAGGCGGTTGTGCTAACCACTAGGCCACCGTGCTGCCCGGCCAGCATTTATTGCCCATCTCTAATTGCCCTTGAGAAGATGGTGGTGAGACGCCTTCTTGAACCGCTGCAGACCCTGTGGTGTAGATACACCCACAGTGCTGTCAGGGGGGGAGTTTCAGGATTTTGACCCAGCCACAGTGAAGGAACGGCCGATATATTTATTAATAATAATAATCGCTTATTGTCACCAGTAGAAGTTACTGTGAAAAGCTCCTAGCCAAGTCAGGATGATGAGTGACTTGGAGGGGAACATGCAGGTGGTGGGTTCCCGTCTGTCCTTCTAGATGGTGATGGCCGTAGGATTGAAAGATACTTCCTGCGGAGGCTTGGCCAGCTCCTGCAGTGCATCTTGTAGGTGGTAGACACGGCTGCCACGGTTCATTGATGGAGGAGGGAGTGAATGTTTGTGGAACCCCCCCAGGAAGTTGATAGTAGGGGATTCAGCGATGGTAATGCCAATAAATGTCAAGGGGCGCGTTAGTATTGACTCATCCAAAATGCAAATGAGATCGTTTTCTTTCAAAAAAAGATTTTGTGATACAGCATGTGAGCAATTTCAGAAATGGTGTGTGGTGGTTGTATCTTTGCTTGTGAGGAAGAAATGACTTTGCACCTATTGTTCCCAAAGCTTAGCGCCACTGGGGTTATCTTTGTGTCGTTTCTGGGTCTGTTGTGGACCATCAACAGGGATTTATTGCTACTATTAAAAATCATTCACATTTGCATAGCGTCTTTCTTGACCTCAGATGTCCCAAAGTGCTTTACAGTGAATGCTGTACAACAAACCCATCGTTATTGCGTAACCACTGGGATGATAGACGGTGGACTAGATTGATCTTTACTCATTTAAGAACTACTATGCTTGATGTCAGGAAGATTGTACACTGGAATAGAGATCACAGAAGACTGCGGCCTGCATAATCAGTGCCCCACCTCCAGGTGGTATCCCCTGAACTTCAGCAGCCCTCGTTTTACTCCTTTACCAAGGGTCTGGCACACTCTGATTATTACATGGAATCGAGAGCAAATGATTTTGTTTCCATGGAAGGCCCGTCTCCTATAAAGGGAAAATCTTTTCTCCACACCCGCAAACCAGTGTTTCTTTATTTTGGTTGGAAAGTCCAGGAGACAGTCAAGGTCGATGGAGCAGGACATCATCGAGGTAGAAAAGATAGACAAAACTGCTGGCTTCCATAGCCTGGGCTGTAGAAAGAAGCCTGTGTATTGAAGTAAGAAGAGGGGACAAGGGAGGTAGGGGTATTCCGCATCCCTCAGTTGCAGGAAATGAATGGATTAGACTTGGAGCCAGCGTGAAGTCTCGTTCAGCCGGCAGTTTCTTCACTTTGAAAGCAGTGATCCCTTGTTTTGATAAGAAGTTATTTTTCTTGAAAGCAGACCTGAACCGAAAGCAAGTTAAAATCAGTTCTCTGGCTGTTGACTTTGGGCCCAGTGGCGTCAGAATTGGCTGGTGAATAAGATCAAAGATTGAAGCTTGAAGACGGCATATGTAGGCATGAAGGTGGGGGTGGGGGGTGGGGAGTCATCTCCAATTGGCCTCCGTTACTTTCTGTTGTTCAGCCACTCCGGTCTCATCTAGCAATTCAAAAAAGTGTAACTGGTCTGAAACTAGGCCTAAAAGCCTGAATCGTCATGGATGGGGAGTCAGTCATCATTGCATGGAACGCTGGCACCAGCATCAAAAGACTACCATGTGCTTTACAGCTAATGAAGCACTTTTTAAAGCGTAGTCACTGTTGTACTGCAGGAAAGGAGCTGCCAATTGTCAAACAGCAAGCTCCCAGGGATTATCATCCATGGATGGTAGCTCAACCTCCCATAAAATACCGGGCTCAGCGACACTTCCAGCTCCCCCCTTACCTCCCAGCGCCACCATGCACTCTGTAGTGAAGCTTGGAGACAATTCTGTGCTGATTGAGTTGGCAATCCGCCTTCCTCGCCGAGAATGGACACGAGCCACAGAATTGACAGAAAGGGACGGGGTCGGCCATAAGGGAGGTCAAGGTCACCGATGATCCACTGCAACCTTTGGATTTTTGTTTTGAAACAGAGAGTGCTGAGAATCTCTTTAACCATAGCGAGAATTGGAACTGGGAAAATCCTGAACCAGGGATTCCAACAGAGCGAGTCAGTGAAAGAGAGAGAGGGAGAGAGAGAGAGAACTCCGCACCTTGAGTTTATTGAATTGTCCAGAGAACATGGATGTGGCCGAATCAATGTGTTTCATATAAGTGTAACACACGGAGCCATAAAAAGAAGTCAGCGATGATGGAATGATGGTACACCTCATTAGAATGTATTCCTTTTTCCTCTTATTTGATGAGTTGAAGGTATTTTCTTCAGGTGAGCAAGTGGTTATATGTAAATATATATATTTTAATGTTAGAGCCAATCTGGTATTGTTTCTAACCATCACTGGTGTTGCCATGTCAACGTTGGCTAATGTTATTGGAGGTGGGATAGGGATGGTGGTTTCCATTATCGAAAACTTCCATTTTTTTTTCATTCTTCCCCGAGGAGACCCTTTATTTTTTAATTAATATTTTCAATACTCTTTTGCTTCCTTTAGTTGAGCCATAAAGTCATCTTCCAAAGGGTTTTCCGAACAGTTCAGGCCATTGTTTGGTGGACGCACGGCATTGTACCTGCTCCAGTCCCCTTTGCACAGTATCCATGGCAACACATCCACCTTGTAATGGAGCTCCGGCGAGAACTCCGTGCTGATCAGATTGGGAGCCCCCGCGCCTTTCCCCCTCGTGATCAGCTTCATCTGGTCGTCATAGCAACAGTGCTGGGCCGCCAGGGTGGCGCTGTCCAGGGACAGCATGGAGCGGATACAGGACTTGGAGGTGGGCTTGTAGATATCCAAGCGCTCCTTCGGGCCGCTCGCGTCCCGCCATCGGAAGAACCTGCCCTTGCCATCTTCGTGGACGCTGACGATGCTGTACACCGCTTCAGTGGGGTAGGTGCAGGGGCAGCTGGGTAAATCCGTCAGGGCCTTCATCAGGTACTTCTTCAGGAACTCGCTCTTGCAGTTTAGCCATTTATCACAGCTGTCCACTTCTGGGGAAGGAAAGTAAAAGGGTCCAATAAAGATGGGCTCACATGAAAACAGATTTCCCTGCAGGCATTTGGCAAGGTTGTTAGTTTTAAAGATTGCAGTCAAGCCTAACGAGCCGTGCATTGTTAAACACTGATTAAAAGAACAAAGGAAAAGCAGGAAAAGGCCACACAGACCTATCAAACAGACCTCCTCTCGTTCAGCACAACAATAACCCAAAGGCCGTAAAAATAAGGTGGTTAATAAATCCAATTAGGAATTCAGGAGAAATTCCTTAACCCAGCGAGCGGTTAGAATGCGGAGCTCTTGGGCGGCACAGTGGTTAACACTGCTGCCTCACGGCGCCGAGGTCCCAGGTTCGATCCCAGCCCCGGGTCACTGTCCGTGTGGAGTTTGCACATTCTCCCCGTGTCTCTCCCCCACAACCCAAAGATGTGGAAGGTAGGTGGATTGGACATGCTAAATTGCCCCTTAATTGGGAAAACAAAATAATTGGGTACTCTGAATTTATTTTAAAAATTACCACGTGGAGGACTTGAGACGAATAGTACAGATACATTTGAAGGGGAAACCAGATACGTACATGAGGGAGAAAGGAATAGAAGGATATGATGGTCAGGTTAGGTAAAAATAGGTGCAGAATCAACACCAGACCGGTTGGCCTGTTTCAGTGCTGCGGACAATAGTAACTCTCCATAACGGGCAGAATTTCATTGGCACTTATCTTTCAGCTGGTTTGAATTTTGCATCCATTTGCGTTGGTAAAAAGGGGTATTAAACATGCCGCTTAACGCACGGTGATCTGGTAACACCAGGTTTCCATCACGACCAGAGTTGCAGCTCCCATCTCTCTGCGGAGATCAGTATCAACACCATTTACCCATTCTACCGACGGTGGAGATTATACAAATTCTAATAGTTATACCGCCGGTGATGTCAAGATGTTGGACCTCCCATGCTACGCGCCAATCATCCCCCCCCCCAACCTGGCCGCCCCTAACTCCTGCCTGACAGGCAACCCTGGCATGTTGGACAGATCGGCCAGGGTGCCACTCAATGGCGGAGCAAGCTCGAGGGGCTGAGTGGCCTGCCTCCTCTTCTGGTCCTTTCATTTTTTAAATATAAATTCAGAGTACCCAATTCATTTTTTCCAATTAAGGGGAAATTTAGCGTGGCCAATCTACCTAGCCTGCACATCTTTGGGTTGTGGGGTCGAAACACACGCAAACACGGGGAGAATGTGCAAACTCCACACGGACAGTGACCCAGAGCCGGGATCGAACCTGGGACCTCGGCGCCGTGAGGCAGCAGTGCTAACCATTGTGCCCCCGTGCTGCCCCCTTCTGGTCCTTTCCACATTTCCTAGAAAGCTCAGCCGACATGCTCTCACATCCGGGCTGTTGGTGTAGCATACGCACCCGCGTCAAACAACTCTGTTCCATTTCCCCTCTCCGCCAGAGTTTTTTCAGTGGCTGCATTCAGATCATCTTCCATCCCTTTGGGAAAAGAGGACAGTGTGAGGGTCAGATGTGGCCCAACAAATCTACACTTAGTTACTCAAGGAAAATGGAGCGATTCCAAATTCGAATTTAAAATAAAATTAATTCTTTCATGGGATGTGGACGTCGCTGGGCTGGGCCAGCACGTGTTGCCCATCTCCAATTGCCAACGAACTGAGTGGGTTACTGGGCCATTCCAGGGGGCAGTGAAGAGTCAACCATGTTGCTGTGTGGATCTGGAGTCACATGTAGGTCAGACTGGGTCAGGGTGGCAGATTTCCATCCCTCAGGGACATTGGTGAACCAGATGGGTTTTTACATCAATCCGCGATAGTTTTACGGTCATCGTTGCTGAGACTACCTTTTATGCTCCAGATTTATTGATTGGACTCTAAATTGCATGAGCGGTCGTGGTGGGATTTGAACCCACGTCCCCAGCGCATTAGCTGTTCCTCTGGAATACGAACCCCCAGTGACGTTACTTCTCTGTCACAGTCTCCCTGAATGGACAACGCGATTCGAAAAAGAAAGAAAAAATACCGCGGATGCTGGAAATCTGAAATTAAAACAGAAAATGCCGGATAAATGCAGCAGGTCTGGCAGCGTCTGTGGAGAGAGAAACCGAGTTATTGTTCCGAGCCGAACACGACTCTTCCATGGAACCCGTTCAATTTCCTATCAATTTCCCACATCTTCTTACTGCTTCTGTCCAACATCCTGGGCTCTCTAAACTGGATATCTTTCTTAGCTCTTAGATCTGGAATGGAGTTCAATGTTTAGTTTTGGGGTGTTGCATCTTTTAAGCGTGTTTGTGAAAATGAAAAAATGAAATGAAAATCGCTTATTGTCACGAGTAGGCTTCAGTGAAGTTACTGTGAAAAGCCCCTAGTCGCCACATTCCGGCGCCTGTCCAGGGAGGCTGGTACCGGAATCGAACCGTGCTGCTGGCCTGCTTGGTCTGCTTTAAAAGCCAGCGATTTAGCCGAGTGAGCCAAACCAGTGTCTAACGATGCTGGACTCTTTCCCCCCCACCTTGTTTATGGACAGTGTAGAGGTGAACGGCTCCATTTTTTGAATTGTGTGGGTGTTTGCGCTCCGAGGGTAGTCTGCATTAATTGCACAATAAAGAAGATTTTCTTGGACTTCTGATTGGCAGCAGTATATTTGGAAAGATCAGGCGAGGAGGTGTGTTTCCTGCAGATTATCGGTTCAATTCCCACCATGGCAAGGTGGAAATCTGAAACCGATAAACCTGGGCCGACATCAGATACCACGAGTATGGCAACTGTTGGATTGTTGTAAAACCCATCTGGTTCACTCATATCCTTCAGGGAAGGGAACTTGTCACCCTGCTACCTGATCTGGTCTACCTATGAATCCAGCCCCACTGAATGGGCTGGATTTCAAGCTTCTCCACTCGCAGTTTTCAGGGTGGTTGGCACCACAATTTTGCCATGGGCAGACATGGTATTGGGCATTCCGTCAGGCAATGGGCCAACTGAGTGGACTATCAATGTCCACTTAAAGGTCTCATCCGGCAACCATCAGGAGTGATCTGGTGGCGAGAAAGGCCCAGCCCAACTGCCCAGCCCAGCTTCTCTGTGCAGTTAGTGGCAGGTAAGATTTGGGGGTCCCTCCTTACTGGACCTTGAGCCCATTAGAAGCCCCTTAATCAGTTACTGCATCCCCCCCACCTCCACCCCCACCCGTAGGTTCCCTCCCACCCCACCATGGCCTCACGAACCTCAGCCCTAATCCCTCTCGCGAGGGTGTCACAGCTTGGAATCCATCGAGACCCCTAAAACACTTGAAAATCACAATCCAGTTCTGTGGGCCTCCTGATGTGCAGAGTGCAGTACCAAACGCGACCACCCCTCACGGTGATGCTGCCCGTACAGCAGAACTTCTGGTCTCTGATTGGCTGGTAGCTCCACGATGCGGGACATCCTGCCCCCAGAGGTTCAGCCCCATCTCTATTAATGGCCAGCTGGAGTTTCGCCCCCAACCTCTGACATTTTAGCCGGGTGGGGGGGAGGTGTGGTTGTGCAGGGACCATGGCACCCTGTAAAATCCAGAGCCCGCCAAGGGATGGGCAATATATGTGACGCTGCCACGTCATTAACCTCCCAAGAACATAAATTAATTTCCTGTCTATTAATTCAAACAGATAGAAATTTACTTGGATAGTCGACTACTCCCCTCTTGATTTTCCTGTACATGCTGCATCCGGGTAATCCAATAGACCCAGATACAGGATCAGGAAATTCCCCCCTTGTATATGTTAGATCAGTGTTCTTCAAAGTCGGGGGTGCGACCCCGGATGGGTCGCGGGCGGGTGTCGGGAGGGTCGCAGAGCCGTTGTCCGTGACGCTCCCGATCGCACAAATCCCCACGTAGCAGCCGGCTTTTCATAACGCCGGCTGCAAGCGGCCGCGAAAATGTCCAAAAAAAAAATTTGGCCGCATTGCGCATGTGTGCACAATGATCAACGCGTATGTGCATTCCGCGAACATGTCAAATTCGGCCGCATTGCGATGCATGCACGATGATCGGCGCACATGTGCAAATCGGGCACGCATGCACAGTGCGGCCGCTATTTTTAAAAATGGTTGCAGCTTTTTGTTTTACAAGTTCTGTCGTGGTTTTTATTCATTTATTCATTTATTTTATTCATTTAATTTTTATTTTTTTCATTAATTTATTCATTTTATTTTTTTACAAGTTCGGGGGGAGGTTTATTCATTTTTTCATTTATTTTATTCATTTTATTTTTTTTACAAGTTCGTGGGGGGGGGGTTTATTCATTTTTTTCATTTCATTTATTCATTTTTTTTACAAGTTCGAGGGGGTATTATTAATTTTTTTCTCATTTATTTTACGTATTTTTTTTCTTTTTTCTTTGCAAGTTCGGGTGGGGGGGTTTATTTGATAAAACTTTACAGGGAAAAAATTCAGAACTTTGGACAGATGGAGACACCATACTTTCCGACACCTTCATCCAACAGGTTCCATTGGAGGAGCGTGTACGAGGGTCAAAGGGACCTAAAACCATTTCCTCCATTTTTGTCAGCAGCAAACAAGGTAAGAGAAAATGGTGGGTTGCGCGGGTCGGCTGGCGTGGGTCGCGAAGGTCGGCTGGCGTGGGCCGCGAAGGTCGGCCGGCCTGGGTCGCGAAGGTTGGCCGGTTGGTAAAAATGGGTTCCTGAAAAAAAAGTTTGAAGAACACTGTGTTAGATACCAGATGCTGCTGAAACACTGTCCCATTGGTTTTAGGGAAGCAAATCATTTTGTTATAGGTGCTGTCAGTATTCAGATCTTAATTTGTCGACACTCACCCGGACATCGTTTCAAGTCACAGGTTCGTGATTCGGTTGCGGTGCAGGCATAGCCACAGGACCTGGTGCGTTTCTGGTTGCCACTGCCACATGTGACAGTGCAGGGGGACCAGGCACTCCAGTCTTCATTATCTTCATATTCTGCGAAGTGAGAGGAACACACGTCAGAGATGCTGCAAACCCTTTGTTCGTGCATAGTCATAGGAACCTCAAGGAGCAGGGCGAGGATGAGAGAAAACACAGCTTGAAAAACGGGACTTAAAGATTTGTGTCAATACTTCTTACACCGTTAACAATTAAAGAAGGAATGCGAACACGCAGCAATTAACCAGCAAAACAATCCCTGAAGAGTTCACTATTTTTAGCACAAACAAACTTGACATAAAGAGAAATTAAACAAAGAAAATACTACGGAATGTAACACGATACCTCATAACGTCTTGTGTTTAAATTCAATTCTACTATTTGCTTTCTCCCAAAAGTTCCCTTATCTTCCAAAATCTTGAAGGTTCATTCACATTTCCTGGGGCTTATTGCCCTCAGTGTTCCAGCTATCCTTGGAGATAAGAATTATGCGTTCCCATTCAGTAGCTTATTTGGCTACACAAACGGCTACCTTTTCTTTATACACCCCGTGATTGTGGATACCTCAGCTCCTTTTTCAGGTTTCTGGCAGGACTGCCTTCCCACAGGTTTCCAAGCTAACTCTGATGACTGCTTTCTGCAACAAGGCTCCATGAGGATCACGGTCGATTTCTTCCATTAGCTGCAAGCTGGAGCAAATCTCCTAGCTGCCTTTCCTCATGAAATCCAAACTAGATAGAGCCACACCTTCATTTCATTCAGTGAACGATGCAGTTAGTATTTTCTCTGCATGAAGTACATGCCGAATTACCATTTATTTCATTTGACTTTCCCAACTGTGTGAACTGAACCCCACAGTTAAGACTAGAACTGCCTCTGTCTGTTCCCAAACTGAACTACGTGCTTCAGTCAGCAAACACACAGATAACTTAAACCAAGGCTTCACCCTGAATCATTACCTCTGTGGCAACATAGCATGCTTTAGGGTGATTCAAAGAGCAAATCAAATGCATTATTTTATCTTCAACACAACTCTTTTATTCTCTGACCCATATGAATAATTTCCATCTCTAATAGAGATTTATGATGCTCTTTCCCAGAATTTCTAGCTTTTCGCCTCTTTTGTGACGATAACGATAGAACCTTGGGTTGGATTCTCCGCACCCCGTCACTGAAATCGCAGCTGGTTCCCCAATTCTGCAGGCCCCGAAAAGTGGCGTACCTGGAGCACCTACCTGGGGCCATTGCCAGAGGCCCGCTCCGCCATTCTCCCCCCCACCCCCCGACTGGCCAGTCGGGAAACTAGTGTGGCGGCTGCGGACTCAGTTCACGGCTGCCCTGGTCGGGTGGGCCGATGGGAGGGCGGGGGGGGGGGGGGCCTTATATGTGGCCGGGCAATGTTTGGGCGGGTGGTCCGGGGGGGGGGGGGGGGGGGGGGGGGGGGGGGGGTCTATTTTCAGTGTCCAGCTCCACGGTCCGGGTCCGCCGTGGAGCACAGCATGGCCGCTGGAGGCCGCCGCCCTGTGCATGCACGACCTCTGACCTGGAAGTGCGGGTCCCTGTACCCACAGCAAAAGCTGCTAGTTTTATGCTGGGTCCCTGCTGGCCCCCTGCAGGGCTGTGAATAAGGGGCCCTTTCCTGCCAGTTTTTCGGGCGTGAAAGGCCACAGTTTTGATGCCGGCATGGTGGACATAGTCCCGAAAACGGAGAATCCGGCCCCCTGGCTCTACCCAGAGGCCCAGAAATGAGTCACCCATTGTTTAAGTTTTATATCACTATCAACTCTGACCTTGTAAGATAAACACAGGTAAAGTTTCAACCGTAATTAACTCCAAGCTTGTTGGAATTGCACATTTTTTTCCTACAGTTAAAACTTTAATTCCTAACACCAAAAGTTATATTCTAAAGCTCCTGAATTATGAGCCATATTTTCACAACAATACAGTCCAGTCTCAATAATACACTAGGACTGGGATAACCTCGAGATATAGGGTGGGGTCCTAATAACGCTTCCCACTGCAGGATCTCCCGGTCTAACCATATGCGACTCCCCCCCCCCCCCCCCCCGCGCAGTGGATCCCCCAGCGGCGGGATGGACAGGTCACACAAATCCCCATAGTCATTGGTGGGACTGGAAGATTCCACCGACAGCCAATGGTGAGCTGCCTCTGCTGCTCCAAACATGCCATGGGGGGGGAATGGGGGTGGGGAGGGGAGCATGAATCCCGCACACAGTCTATATTACAATAACATTGTTACACATTGTCAAACTGAGGTTTAACTAGCCTGCCTGGATTATGACAGTAAAGGGTGTGAATAGAAACTAAAATTACTGACGCCCTTTGAGAAATGTGCGACCTATGGATTGGTGAAATGCTTTGAACCTGCAATCCTCTCCCTCCCATCTCTCAGGAAAATTCCACCACCTTAACCTCAGGAGTTTATTTATCTGCGTGCAGTGCAGGGCGATTTCAAATTGGTAAACTCTTCTCCAAATACTTGATATCCTGACAACTTTGATATTAAAAACGTGAGAAAGCACAGGATATCGGCTCCGAAACAATCCATTACCGGTCCTGACAAAGCATGTTAATCCTAAAACGTCAACCCTTTCACTCTCTCTGCCTTTTTGCAGCTTCACCTGATCTTTGCAGCATCTTCTGTGCTTAGTGTTACAATATGTGACTGTTATACCAAAGAGGTATTTTGATCACAATAAGCCAACCTTTCAGTTGTGATAAATGAATGGGAAATAGACCAGTGTCATCAACGCCAAACATAAATCTCACTGGCATGTCTGCACCAGAATGGCAAAAGCAATATTGTTAGGCATAAAGATTTGCATCTACACAAACATGTAATTAGGAGCAGAAGTAGGCCATTCAGCCCCTCGAGCCTGTCCACCGTTCAATAAAATCATGGCTGACCTGACTGTGGCCTCAACGGTACTATCCTGCTGGGCCCCAATAACCTTTGACTCCCTTGTTAGTCAAGAATCTATCTACCTCTGCCTGAAAAATATTCAACGACCCTGCCTGCACGCGCTCCCCAGAGACTCACGACACTCTGAGAGAAAGAATTCCCCCTCGTCTCCATCTTAAATGGGAGACTCCTTATTTTTCTAATCTCTCCCACAAGGGAATACATTCTCTCAGTATCCACCCTGTCAAGTTCCTGTAGGATCTTAATTGTCTCAATAAGATCAGCTCACACTTTTCTAATGGATACAGCCCACCCTGTCCAACCTTTCCTCGAGTGACCCTTGTGGTAGTCACCACTGTTGTATATATATCACATATGAGGTGTATTACGGTAAGGCTCCTGTACTACAGGTACGGGGGTAGATCCCTGCCTGCTGGCTCCGCCCAGTAGGCGGTGTATAAATGTGTGTGCTCTCCGAGCTGCAGCCATTTCAGCAGCAGCCGCGGGAGGCTACACATCTCTGCGTAATAAAGCCTCGATTACTCTCTAGTCTCGTCTCGTCGTAATTGATAGTGCATCAACCCTTCCCTGAACTGCTTCAAATACACTTATATCCTTTCTTAAAGAAGGAGACCAGGGCCGGGATTCTCCCCTACCCAGCGGGGCGGGACCTCGGCCCATGGAGGCAGAGCATTGGTGGAGGGCCATCCAATTACGCGCCAACGCTGTTCCACCGGCATGCATGCCGCGACGCCATTTCGGAGGGGACAGAGACTCGAAAACCAGCGTCAAGCTGGTGCCGCCCCCGATTTGGCCGTCGGAAGGGATTCTCCGCTTGATCGTCTATTACGATATCGGCATCGGGCAACGGAGAATTCCGCCCCATATGTTTTTCTTCCAAGTGATGCCAGGGGTTTAATATCCCATCCGAAAGACAGCAGCTCCAAATGGCCCAGCACTCCCTCGGTACTGTAGCAGAGAGTCAACCAAAACTTTGTGTCCAAGTCTCTGGAGTGGAACTTGCATCTTGATCAGAAGCGTGTGAGGCCAAGAATGCCACCGACAGCTGACACTTTGAGCAGGTGAGCCCTGCCATCTGCTGCTCGTCCACCTGCAGCAACCATTGGTCACAGAGTTGGCACAGCCAGTCACAGCTGTGGGCACCAACCTGTGCCCACCCCCTTCCATCCTCACTGTGACACTGTGGAGGGTACTGGGGAAAGGTCACTCTGCTCACACCTCCCAAAGCGGCAAACCCCTACCACCCGAAAAACAAAAGCAGCAGACACTGGGGACAACCTCACCCACCCAAAATCACACGCCATCCTGACTTGGAACGGTACCGCCATTCCCGCCATGTCGCGCCCTCAAAATTCCAGAACTTCCTAAGTTACAGTGCAGAAGGAGGCCGTTCGGCCCATCGAGTCTGCACTGACCCTTGGAAAGAACACCCTACTAAAGCCCACACCGCCACCCTATCCCCGTAACCCAGTAACCCCACCTAACTTTCTGGACCCTAAGGGGAATTTATCATGGCCAATCCACCTAACCTGCACATCTTTGGACTGTGGTAGGAAACCGGAGCACCCGGAGGAAACCCACACACACACGGGGAGAACGTGCAGACTCCGCACAGACAGTGACGTAAGCCGGGAATTGAACTTGGGACCCTGGAGCTGTGAAGCAACTGTGCTAATCACTGTGCTATTGTGCTAAATGCTGGCCTTGCCAGTGACGGCCACATCCATGAATAACTAAAAAATAGCAGTCGCACACATGCTCATATACATACATATATACCTATATTTGTACACACATTTATATCTTACATTAAGCATTTCTATGCTTGTAAAGACCAAATACAAAATACCCAGACCAGCCTCCAGTAACCCATTAAAACAATGGCACTATTGGCTGTTTCCTGTCCTTGTGTAGTGGGTAGATTTACCTCACGGAGCAGTCGCCCCAACATCGGGATTGTAATTAGATCCTGGGAACGTGATCTGTTCAATCCTGCTATTTCTCTCTCCCTCTCTCAGGTATATATATCGGGTCCACGACAGGAATACTCCATGGAGATTCGGGCATGTCCATACAGTGTCTCGCTTTGTTATCAACATGAAACAAGTCCCGTGAGGCTTTGACTTCCACTTCTAACCTTCTGGATCAAACTGACCCGTCAGAATCTAATCTGCAGACTTCCCAAACTCAACCGCACTGACGCTGAAATCGGCCGGTGTTTGCTTGACCACAATAAGACTTTGCAACGTTAGAAAATAACAGCTTACATTTCTGAAGTGCCTTTCCCAACCACCAGATGGCTCAGAGCAATTCCAGCCGCTGAAGCACTTAAAGTGCAGTCGTTGTCGTTGTTGAGGAAAGGCGGCAGCCAGTGAATGCACAGCAAGCTCCCACAAACAGCAAAGCGATAATGAGCAGATAATCTTATTTGTGTTGTTAATTGAGGGATAAATATTGGTCAGGACGTCTGGGAGAAGTTACGTGATCAGTTACCTGATCTGATGCCATGGGATATTTTCAATTCACCTAAGGGGGTAGCTGGGGGGGGGGGAGGTTTGGTTTAACCTCACACAAGAAATAGGGCACCTCTGACAGTGCAGCACTCTCTCAAGTGGGAAACGAACCCACAACCTTTTGGCTTGCAGAGATGAGAGTGTAGCTCACCGAGCCACAGGACTACAGCACCACCTTAAATGCGGAGAATACATTCTGCATTCCATGATGGAACACATCTGGAGACGTGTTTTATTCTCGGATGAACTGCCACAGGAAGGGGCGGCACGGGGGGGGGGGGGGCAGTGGTTAGCACTGCTGCCTCACGGTGCCGAGGACCCGGGTTCGATCCCGGCCCCGAGTCACTCTCCGTGTGGAGTTTGCACATTCTCCCCGTGTCTGCGTGGGTCTCACCCCCACAACCCAAAAAAATGCACAGGGTAGGTGAATTGGCCACGCCAAATTGCCCCTTAATTGAAAAAAGAAGAATTGGGTACTCTAAATTTATTATTAAAAAAAGAACTGCCACAGGAAGTTATTAAGCCTGGAAGAAGTGTATTCGACAAACTTCCCGTAACATCGATGCTTTGTTGACTAGATTTGTGTTGTAAGATTAGTCACCAAGTCTGTGTGTATGTGCAATGTTTCTGGAACTTCTCCACATCTGGCTGACTCACAGGCACGAAAGAGAATTGATTAACAAGCTCAGTAAACGCAGGCAGCTGGGTTTTACTGACAGCTCAGCAGCCATTTGAAGAATTTGTTGAGAGTTCACTCCAAGTCTTTTGAAGTGAGCAGCAATTAACCTGCAGGCCGAGAGGAGCTGCGGGAAAGGCAAGTGTGCATTTGGGGTCAGTTAAGAGACGCTCCTCTGGCACGCAGCTGGCACAGCAAGCTGGGATACTAAATAGAACATAGAAAATACAGCACAGCCCACGATGTTGTGCTGAACTTTTGTCCCAGATTAAGAACAAATTAATCTACACCCCATCATTCTATCGTAATCCCTATCCATTAGCCGCTTGAACGTCCCTAATGTTTCCGAGTCAACTACTTATACATTCCATGCCCCCACTACTCTCTGGGCAAAGAACCGACCTCTTTCATCCCCGCTATATCTTCCACCATTCATCTTAAATTTATGTCCGCTTGTAATGGTTTGTTCCACCCGGGGAAAAAGTAACTGACTGTCATCTATTCCCCTGATCATTTTATAAACCTCTTATCAAGTCTCCTCTCATCCTTGTCCAATTTAATGAGAAAAGGCCGAGCACCTTCAACCTTTCCTCGTAAGACCTACTCTCCATTCCAGGCAACATCCTGGGAAATCTCATTTGCACCTTTTCCAAAACTTCCACATCCTTCCTAAAATGAGGCGACCAGAACTGCACAGTTATAAATAGCTCTGGATTAACCTCTCTTTGGGTCTCCCTAATTAGGGATGGACACAGCTCCCTCTCTCTCTCTCTCTCCAACACCCCAGCTCTCTCTCTCTCCAACACCCCAGCTCCCCTCTCTCTCTCTCTCTCTCTCTCTGACACCCCAGCTCCCTCTCTCTCTCTCTCTCTCTCCAACACCCCAGCTCCCTCTCTCTCTCTCTCTCTCCAACATCCCAGCTCCCTCTCTCTCTCCAACACCCCAGCTCTCTCTCTCTCTCTCTGACACCCCAGCTCCCTCTCTCTCTCTCTCTCTCCAACACCCCAGCTCTCTCTCTCTCTGACACCCCAGCTCCCTCTCTCTCTCTCTCTGACACCCCAGCTTCCTCTCTCTCTCTCTCTCTCTGACACCCCAGCTCCTCTCTCTCTCTCCAACGCCCCAGCTGCCTCCCTCTCTCTCTCTCCAACACCCCAGCTCCCTCTCTCTGACACCCCAGCTCCCTCTCTCTCTCTCTCTCTCTCTGACACCCCAGCTCCCTCTCCCTCTCTCTCTCTCTGACACCCCAGCTCCCTCTCTCTCTCTCGCTCTCTGACCCCCCAGCTCCCTCTCTCTCTCTCTCTCTGACACCCCAGCTCCCTCTCTCTCTCTCCAACGCCCCAGCTCCCTCCCTCTCTCTCTCCAACACCCCAGCTCCCTCTCTCTCTGACACCCCCGCTCCCTCTCTCTCTCTCTCTCTGACACCCCAGCTCCCTCTCTCTCTCTCTCTCTCTCTCCAACACCCCAGCTCTCTCTCTCTCTGACACCCCAGCTCCCTCTCTCTCTCTCTCCAACGCCCCAGCTCCCTCCCTCTCTCTCTCTCTCCAACACCCCAGCTCCCTCTCTCTCTCTCTCTCTCTCTCTGACACCCCAGCTCCCTCTCTCTCTCTCTCTCTCTCCAACACCCCAGCTCCCTCTCTCTCTCTCTCTCTCTGACACCCCAGCTCCCTCTCTCTCTCTCTCTCTGACACCCCAGCTCCCTCTCTCTCTCTCTCTCTGACACCCCAGCTCCCTCTCTCTCTCTCTCTCTGACACCCCAGCTCCCTCTCTCTCTCTCTCACACCCCAGTTCCCTCTCTCTCTCTCTGACACCCCATCTCCCTCCCTCTCTCTCTCCGACACCCCGACTCTCTCCCTCCCTCCAACACCACAGCTCCCTCTCTCTCTCCGACACCCCAGCTTCCTCTCCCTCCCTCTCTCTGACATCCCAGCTCCCTCCCTCTCTCTCCGACACCCCGGCTCTCTCCCTCTCTCCAACACCCCAGCTTCCTCTCCCTCTCTCCGAACCATATCCCCAGCACCTTCAGGTAATCTGACCTGACCGTGAAGGGGACAAAGGACCGGTCGGCCCAGTTCCCAAAGAACATGGCCTCGCTCTTGCCGCGGTTTACCTTGGCTCCCGAGGCCAGTTCAAACTGGTCGCAGACATTCAAGAGCCTGCGTACAGACGCGGGATCCAAGCAGAAGACGGCGACGTCGTCCATGTACAGGGAGGCTTTGACTTGCACGCCTCCGCTGCCTGGGATCGTCACTCCTTTCATACCCGGATCCTTCCTGATGGACTCGGCAAAAGGTTCTATGCAGCACACAAACAGGGCTGAGGAGAGAGGGCAGCCCTGCCTGACTCCAGATTTGATCTGGAACTTTTCTGATTCCCACCCATTAATTGAGACTGCGCTATAGATGTTTGTGTACAGCAGTTTGATCCAATTGCGAATTCCCTCCCCAAACCCCATTTTTGAGAGCACATCCATCATGTAGGTGTGCGATATTCTGTCAAAAGCCTTCTCCTGGTCAAGGCTGATGAGGCAGGTGTCCACCCTCCTGTCTTGCACGTAGGCGATCGTATCCCTGAGTAGCACGAGGCTATCAGAGGTCAAGGTGACCCTGAGAATGGACGGCAACGGAACCATCCTACATTCCCCTCCAGTTTCTCCATTGGAGGAAATCGAGGCTACCTCTACTACGGGGGGCAGCCACGAGTATGTCACACCTGTAGCAAAACGGGGCATGTGGCCACCAACTGCAACGTCACCTTCTGCAAAAACTGCAAGCAGGAGGGACACATGGCAAAGGACTGTAAGGAAGACAAGTACTGCAACCTGTGTGGGCAGGCCGGCCATCTCTACAGGGACTGCCCAAAACGTGGGGCAACCTATGCGCAAATCATCAGCGGTGGAGTCAAAAAGGCAACCACACAGGAGGTTCAGGCACCCTCCATCGACAAGGACACCACACCACAGAATGCTGAAATTCAACAGAAAGACCCTCAACAGAAAGTGGAGGCCTCAGCACAGCCTGACAAACCAACCCCACTCTCATCTGACGAGGAATACTCGATGGAAGAGGATGGAACAAAGAATGAAAGGTGCTGGGAAAAGCCGAGCAGAAACAAACGAAAGAGGAAACTGAAAAATAAACCGAGGAAACCCCTGATGGTAAATGGCAAAAAGCGGCAATTTCCAGCTAGTAGCCTTGGTGCCGACACCTTCTCCGATGAGGAAGAACAAGCAAAGAATCGGCCTCAATTAAAGAGGCAAAGCACCAATGTGGAAGGGGATGCACAGAACCCCCAGACCACAGCCAGGAACGAAAATAAAACTCGCCCAGAGCACCAACCTCTGGACGATGGGATCCGGCCTGCAACCCCAACACCCGCTGACTGCCACGTCGGACACAACGGCTACACCCCCCCCCCCCCCCCCCCCCACAATGCACATCCCTCAGGTTCAAGGCCACAATGCGAACAAGGGCAGCTTCCTAAACCCGGCAACTGTGAAACATTTTGAGAACACCATGTTGGGGAACTTTGAACAGTTGGAACAACCAACTGCAATAGACTCTGGACTCTGAGACTGGTAAATCTACCCTTTTTAAAGTGGGATTTAAAATTGCATCTGTTAATGTGCGAAGCATTAAAGACACTTCGCGGTGTGTAGCCACACTCGGCTACTTAGCAAATGTGAAAGCCGACCTACTGTTCCTGCAGGAGTGTGGGATTCCACACCTCAGCAACTACAGGCGCTGGTCCAGCTGGTGGTCCCATGGGCCATCCATCTGGTCAGAAGGAAACGACTGTCGTTCCTCCGGCCTGGGTATTCTGCTACGGGGAGGCAATTTCACCATCTCCGATGTTAAGGAGGTGCTGGGCGGACGCCTCTTCGTAGCAGACGTCAAATACAAAAATGCCCCTCTCAGACTTATTAACGTGTATGCCCCGGCTGTAAAGAGTGAGCGGCTGCCAGTCCTTCAGCAACTACCACTGCTGTTGGCCACCTCCAAGCCGGTCATTCTGGGCGGTGACTTCAACTGCATCATCGATGCGGCTGGACGATCCAGCAGAGCCGACAGCAAACTAGACGCTACGTCCAGACTCCTGATGGAAACGGTAAAAGACGCCAAGCTGCTCGACGTCTTCAGCAACCCTGCAGACGGAGCGCAGCGTAGATACACATGGTCACGGCCAGATGGATCCATCCGCTCCAGGATAGACTTCTTCTTTGTGTCCCGTGCTTTCACGGTCAGGCCCACCGACGTCAAGCCGGTGTTCTTCTCTGACCACTGCCTCCTACTGGCTGACTGCCACCTGCAGGAAAACCAGGGGGTGGGCAGGGGGACATGGAAGCTAAATGTAAAACTGTTGACCCTAGAGAACCTCCAGGAACTCAAAAGGGATTACAAAGGTTGGAGAACCGTGAAACCCCTCTTTGAGTCTCCACATCTCTGGTGGGAAGCAATCAAGGGGAACATCAAAAGGTTCTTCATCCTCAAAGGTGCTCAAAAGGTGAGAGAGAGACGAGGGATCATGTCCAGGCTCCAGAAAAGCATGCAAAATTTGCTCCAGCTGCAGTCGATGGGGGTTGATGTCAAGGAGGATCTCCAAGAGGTGAAGAGCCAGCAGGCCTCTCTCTACACCTCGGAGGCCTCCAAGGTTATCTTCCGGTCCAGAGTCCGCTCCGTGGAGCAGGATGAAAAGTGCTCACGCTTCTTCTTCCAGAAGGTTCACAGAGAGACCTCTGTGATCAGCAGCCTGAAGGAAGAAGATGGCTCTGTAAAGACATCGCAGTCTGACATCCTGAGGATCAGTCAATCCTTTTATGCCGGACTGTATGATCTGAAGCCAACAGACAGTACTGTTACCCAGACCTTCCTGTCGTCTATCACGGAGGTCTTGGACGACAACGAGGGGGAAAACCTGGACAAACCATTAACTCTGGACGAGCTGACAAAGGCCGTCAAGTCCTTTGAGACGAGTAAAACTCCCGGAAGCGACGGCTTACCGGCTGAGTTGTATCTGGCTCTGTGGGACTGGATGGGCCCAGACCTGCTGGAAGTGTACGAGAGTATGCTTCTGGATGGCAGCATGTCAGAATCCATGAGGAAAGGCATCATCACCCTCATCTACAAGCAGAAGGGGGAAAGGAAAGAAATTCGAAATTGGCGACCCATTTCACTGTTGAATGTGGATTACAAAATCTTAGCCAAAGTCATCACCAATCGGGTCAAGTCTGCTCTGGAGTCGGTGATCCACCCCGACCAGACCTGTGCTGTACCAGGCAATGAAGCAGTGGTCAGCACGTAATGTCCTTGAGGCCCTCAGGGTGAAGGAGACTGTGGAGGACGTTGGATGGTTCCCTGAGCAGACTGTCAGAGCCATCTGGCAGAACGCCTCATCACCAGAACTTTCAAACAAGCACCAAGACCTAGCTTGGCTGGTGGTGAGAAGGGCCCTCCCTGTCAGATTCTTCATGTACACCCGAAGGCTCAGCATCAATGCACGCTGCCCTCGGAGTGGCTGTGGGGGAAACGAGACAGTCACACACCTCCTTGTGGAATGTGCCTTTGCAAAGAAGGTCTGAAGAAAGATGCAGTGGTATTTGTCAAGGTTCATCCCGAGCAGCTCAGTAACACAGGACTCTGTGCTCTACGGACTGTTTCCGGGGACCCACACCGAAACAAACATCAACTGCTGCTGGAAGGTCATCAACTCGGTGAAAGACGCTCTTTGGTCTGCCCGAAACTTGCTGATTTTCCAGTGCAAAGAATTGTCCTCGACCGAGTGTTGCAGACTGGCACATTCCAAGGTCCAGGACTACGTGCTGAGGGACGCACTCAAGCTTGGGGCAGCTGCCGCCAAGGCGCAATGGGGAAAGACCACTGTGTAAGGTCTTACCACCAAATGTACACCGAGGGGTGGGTAACACCCCTCGGTCCGGGTCTTCAATGCATAAAAGAAACATGACAATGTAAATATTTAAGAAAGAACTGTAACATAAAGAAGGATATGTGTGTAATGTCATCCCAATTGAACGGAAGAAAGACATGTGAATGTGTAACTTTGATGGAAATGTACAGTCAAGACAATTTGAAATGTTCTGTAATTTTTATTAGAGATTTTATGAATAAAGTATATATATATTTTTTTAAACAGTTAATGTACACATTGCTCCAGAAGCTGACAGGGAACTTTGGCGGGAGGTAGGAAGTTGTTTGGTCACTTTACTCCCCACATCATAGTGGGGGGGGGGGGGGGGGGGGGGGGGGGGGGGCTTGATGGAAGGTAAACAATTTCCTCAATCTAATCCACGGCACCTTCAGGATTTTGTTTAGGGTGGAGAGATCGGACACTCATCTACTCTGCTGGGCCGGAGGGTCTGATGAGTTTGCATGACATTTTGCAGAGACAATAAAGAAGTTGGTGAGACGGCGACGCAGTCCTTAATGAGGTGCCCGATGACCTTTAAAGAGCTTTTGCAAAGGACAAACAGATTTTTTGAGAGCTGAAGAGAGATGTGGCCTGACAGGGGGTACATGCAACCAGTAAAAAAAAGACTTGCGGGTCAGCACGGGGGCGCAGTGGACCTCACGCTGCTGAAGTCCCAGGTTCGATCCTGGCTCTGGGTCCCTGTCCGTGTGGGGTTTGCACATTCTCCCCGTGTTTGTGTGGGTTTCGCTCCCACAACCCAAAGATGTGCAGGGTAGGTGGATTGGCCACGCTAAATTGCCCCTTAATTGGAAAAAAATGAATTGGGCACTCTAAATTTATAAAAAAAAGACTTGCTTTGTATCACGCCTCTGACAACCCCAGGACGTCTCAAAGTGCTTTGCAGCCAATGATGGAATTCCGAAATGTAGTTCCTGTTGCATTGTGGGAGGCACGGCGGTCAACATGTGCACACAAAGCTCCCAGAAAACGAGCAGGCAATCTGATTTTGAAATTGATGGAGGGGTAAATATTGGCCAGAGCACTGAGGGGAACTCCCTCCTGCCCTTCCTGAAAACAGAGCCGGGGATCTTTCATAGCAACCTGACAGAGCAGATGAGGCAACACTTTAATATCTCATTCAAAAGTTGGCAGCCATCCCTCATTCCTGCACTGGAGAGCAGCCCGGGATTCACTGAGCTCAAATCCCTGCAGGAGGAATTGACTAGACAACCTGATGATTCAGATACCAACAGAGACACCGCCAGAACTGGGATTGTTTGATTGTTACACAGACCTGTGCAGAAAAGGAGGCTCAACATCTGGAAGAGCACATTCAATGTTCCCAACATCTGCTGAACTTAAGTATTTCTGAGCAGCAAGTGGCTCTCGTGTGTCAAAGTTCTTCACTCGGGACCGAACAGCAAAAACCTGCTGCACATCATCCCCGTAACAGCCTCTCCGAACAGGCGCCGGAATGTGGCGACTAGGGGCTTTTCACAGTAACTTCATTTGAAGCCTACTCGTGACAATAAGCGATTTTCATTTTCATTTCATTTTTCATCTGCTTCACTCTCTAACCCTAAACCTAACCCTAATTTGCACATCATCTGCTTCACTCTCTAACCCTAACCCTAACCCTTGACACACATTCCGAAACAACTTTTCCTTCTTTGCCCGAAACTCACTCTCCCCTTGCTGTCCTCCACCCCCCCCCCCCCCCAAGTACCGCCCCCCTCCCCCCCGTCCCCGACACCAAGGCACTGAGGCATCAGCCAGAGTCTTGCTGGAGGAATTCCAACGGGGGAAAGGAAAATAATCCCCAGGGTCTGACAGCAGAGCGACAGAATCCTCAGGTCAGGAACAACATCCAGTTAATCAGTCAACAAGCAAACTGGACAGAGGAACATAGAAAATAGGAGCAGGAGGGGTGGGGGCCATTCGGCCCTTCGAGCCTGCTCCGCCATTCATTGTGATCATGGCTGATCATCCATCTTAGTAACCTGTCCTCGCATTCCCCTCATATCCTTTGATCCCTTTAGTCCCAGGAGCTACATCTAACTTCCTCTTGAAAACAGATGTTTTGGCGTCAACAGCTTTCAGTGGTCGCGAATTCCACAGGCTTACCACTCTCTGGGTGAAGTAAGTTCTCCTCACCTCTAAACCCTCAACTTCCTTCCAAACGTCTAGATTCAACTTGGAATCTGACAGCACTGTAGGACTCTCTTCCCCCCCACTGAGACTGGTGCCACCTTGACAGAACTAGCCAGTTAATCTCACTGCCTTGCTCTTTCCCTCGTCAAGGATATATCTACAGTAGGTGAGGTGGAATAGGAGGAGCACTGACCCCCTTGGATGGAGAGTGGGCAATCTATTGAGCAGGAAGTATCACAGGTAATGGGAGGTGAGTTAGTAATGGTATTCAACAATGATCAACGACCTTAATTCATTCGTATTGACTGGGCAGGACCATGTTTCAGAGATACATGGCTTCTTTAGACATGGTTCAGTTTGGTATCTAGGGGGTGGGTTTACCCTGGCAATTTGGTATGGTAACAAGACCCCTCTGGCGTTTCAGTTCTTGCTTTTCAGTGTCAGCTATGTGGTTTTGCTCTTCGCATGGTGCTGAAGATCTGAATCTTTAACGTGTCCTCAATGTTGCAGTCAAAGGCACTTCAATTCTCAAGCCTTTGTCCTCCCTCCCTCTGTAAGCTCCTCCATCCCTGCGATCCACTGAGATATCTGTGCTCGGCCAACTCTGGCAACTTGCACATTCCTGATTTTAACTACCCCACCAGGGTACCGTCCGTTCGGCTGCCTGGGCCCGAACGCTCCGGAATTCCCTCCCCAAACTTCTCTCCCTGTTCTTCTCTCCCTTAAGACGCTCCTTGAAATCTGTTTTTGACCCTGCTTCAGGTCAGCTGACCTAATATCTCGTTTTGTGGTTCGGAGTCACATTTTGTATGACAGTGCGCATACGGACCTCTGAACCAGGAGCTGGAGTAGGCCACCCGGCCCCTCGAGCCTGCACCGCCATTAGTAATAATAATCGCTTATTGTCACACGTAGGCTTCAATGAAGTTACTGTGAAAAGCCCCTAGTCGCCAATTTCCGGCACCTGTTCGGGGAGGCCGGTACGGGAATTGAACCCGCGCTGCTGGCCTTGTTCTGCATTACAAACCAGCTGTTTAGCCCACTGTGCTAAATCAGACCCTATTCAATAAGCTCATGGCTGATGCAATTGCAGCCTCAACTCCCATCTACCCCCGATAACCTTTCACCCCAGCTCTGCCTTTAAAATATTCAGACTCCGCTGCCACTGACTCGTGAGGGAGAGAGTTCCAGAGTCTCACTACCCTCTAAGAGAAGAAATGTTCTCCTCATCTCTGTCCTAAACAGGAGACTCCTTGGTTCTAGATTCTTCCACAGGAGGAAACATCCTTCCCACATCCACCCTGTCAATATTCCTCGGGATCTACATGTTGCAATGTGCAGCTTCAAAGCACCTTGAGACAGAACAGTTCCTGCCAGGAATATTGAGGATTTCCCAGCAGGAGAGAGTGCCGGATACAGATGGACACCAGCGTGCAGGGATGCTCCGCATGTTTTCCCTCTTGGGGCAGTGGTGGCGCCATTGGCAGCTTCATGTGAGCTGAATGGATAATTGCCCCATTCCCAAAGACATGCTCAATGATGAGCTCACTATTGGCATGGCACCAACAGGTCGTCCATATCGGTGACACAGGATGTCTGCGAGTGAGACTTCAAGGTGACTGGATTCGATGCATGGGAAGTTCTGACTGGAATGGCTGGGGACAAGCAGCGAGGAAGAATGTGGAGACGACAAGAGGACTGAATAGAAGACCCAATGGAGGAAGAGAGCCTGTAATGTTACAATTAAGCAACCGGTTTGAACCAGACTGCCCGAGCAGTACACTTTGGGTACAGGGGCTAAAACAATACCCTTATTGTCCATGTCACAAGGAACATGAAACAAGTTAAACCTGACACCACTGATACACTAGCATCACCTGTGGGAATTCAGGAATATCCTGACAATTGGATGTGCTGAACCTGTAATGTTTACAATACCGGCAGGGCAGCGCGGTGGCACAGTGGGTTAGCCCTGCTGCCTCACGGCGCCGAGGTCCCGGGTTCAATCCCGGCTCTGGGTTACTGTCCGTGTGGAGTTTGCACATTCTCCCCGTGTCTGCGTGGGTTTCACCCCAACAACCCAAAGATGTGCAGGGTAGGTGGATTGGCCACGTTAAATTGCCCCTTAATTAGAAAAATGAATTAGGGACTCTAAATTTATTTTTTTTAAATGTTTACAATACCGAAAGAAAACACTGAACTGAAACAAATCTTTCCTAAATCACTGGAAACGGGGCGGCACGGGCACGCAGTGGTTAGCACTACTGCCTCACGGCGCTGAGGACCCGGGTTCGATTCCGGCCCCGGGTCACCTCCCGTTTGGAGTTGGCACATTCTCCCCGTGTCTCCGTGGGTCTCACTCCACAGCCCAAAAAGATGTGCAGGGTAGGTGGATTGGCCAAGCTAAATTGCCCCTTAATTAGAAAAAAAAAGTTGGGTAATCTAAAGAATTTGTTGAAATCACTGGAAATGATCTCATTACCAACAAATCTGTTACGAGTCATCTCCAAGTAAAATCTGGGCAGACGTAGTCATCAGTATGGCCTAAAGACACATCAAATCACTGAGTCAGTGAGACCCATAACATAATCACCAAGGAACAGACAACAATTCAGATCAACTCAACATCCTGGGGGTTACCACTGACCACAAGCTGAACTGGACGAGCTATATAAATACTGTGGCTGCAAAAGCAGGTCAGAGGCTGGGAATTCTGCGGTGAGTAACTCACCTCCTGACCCCCCCAAAGCCTATCCACCATCTGCAAGGCACAAGTCAGGAGTGTGATGGAATACTCTCCACTTGCCTGCGTACGCGCAGCTCCAACAACACTCAAAAAGCTCAACACCATCCAGGACAAAGCAGCCCCGCTTGATTGCTCCCCCTTCCACAAACAGTCAAACCCACCACTGACGCACAGTGGCAGCCGTGTGTACCATCTACAAGATGCACTGCAACAACTCACCAAGGTTCCTTAGGCAGCGCCTTCCAATCCCAGGACCGCCACCATCTAGAAGGAGAAGAGCAGCAGATACCTGGGAACCCCACCACCTGGAGGTTCCCCATCAAGCCATTCACCACCCTGACTTGGAAATATATTGGACGTTCCTTCACTGTCATTCAGTCACAATTTGGAACTCCCTCCCTAATGTCACTGTGGGTACCTACACCACATGGACTGCAGCGGTTCAAGGCAGCAGCTCACCACCACCTACTCAAGGGCAATTAGGGATGGGCAATAAATGTTGGCCTAGCCAGCGAAGCTCACATCCCGTAAATGATTTTAAAAGAAAGACTATTGAGCGTGTGATAGGAGAATGAACTGGCTCCTATAATCACAGGGTAAACTCTACATCCTCGTGTCTGCTTTAGCCTAATTAAGTTCAAGGTGCTACATAGGTCGTACTTGTCTAAGGCGAGGATGAGTGGGTTTTCCCCCCCCCCCGAATGTCGAGAACAGATGTGATCGCTGTTCGCTTGCCACAGCTGACCCTACGCACATGTGCTGCCCCAAACTCAGCAACTTCTGGGCTTCCCTTTTTCGCACCATGTCGGAGATACTCCGTTTGGATTTACTGTTTGCTGGTGGCCATATTTGGGGTGTTGGACTCACCAGCAGTTCACTCTGGGGTAGAGGCAGACGTTGCCTCACTGAGGTGGATACTCCGCTCCTGGAGGCCTCCCGTTCCACCCAGTGCCTCAGGCTGGTTGGGGAACATAATGCCTTCTTGCACGTCGAGAAAATTAAATTCACTATCAGGGATTCTATCTGAGATGGCAACCGTTTTATTTCCTTTTTAAAAGCTCTCGACACCGTCGGTTGTGAGGAGGTTTCGGTATCGTGTTTAAATTATTAACTTGATCTTTCTTTGTGATACTTGCATTCATGTGTTTTGTTGATTGTTAATGTGTAAAGTATGAATAAATAAACTTAAAATTTTTTTTTTTAGAAAGACTATGAAACACATCAAACACCATTGTCCATCAATGAGGGGTCAATTACGAGGTTTAAGGTGCGAGGGGCAAGGTTTAGAGGAGATGTACTTGGCAAGTTTTTTACACAGAGGGTTGTGGGTGCCTGGAACTCGCTGCCGGAGGAGGTGGTGGAAGCAGGGACGATAGTGACGTTTAAGGGGCATCTTGACAAATACATGAATAGGATGGGAATAGAGGGATACGGACCCCGGAAGTGTAGAAGATTTTAGTTTTGACGAGCAGCATGGTCGGCGCAGGCGTGGAGGGCCGAAGGGCCTGTTCCTGTGCCGTACTTTTCTTTGTTCTTTGAGGGGAGAAACACAGAACACCCAGGTATGCAATTAGGTAGAAACAAAGATTCCTCGGGTCGAATTTTAAGGATGGCAAGCACTCGGCAGTCACCTTCCTGAGACTCAGTGTGTAACGCGACCCCGCCGACTCTCGGAAGCCCACTGCCATTTAACACTCAACTGAGCATTAATTGGCAGTGGGCAGGATCTCCAGCCGCCCTTGGAAGGGAAGTCCCACCCACAAGAGCTGTTATCACTCCAACCCATCCAGATGCAGTGCTGCAGTGGCCAGAAGAGGTACTGCAGTGCTTTGTCTGCACCGAAAGTCCCGGGATCGTTCCCAAGGTCAGTCCCCAGGGCAGGGTAGGGAATGCCCGGAAAGGTCAGGAGGGGGTGGTGGTGATCAATTGCAGCATTTGGGATAAGCTTGGGGGGGGGGGGGGGGGGGAGGGAGAGCACCAAAGTCCTGGAGGGCACCCCAAAACTGAAGGAATGGATACATATAAGAGCTCAGGAATGCCAGTTGTTGACCCTCTGGACAATGTGCTCAGGTACTGACACTAAATTGCATATCTGACCAGCTAACCTCAATAGATTTTAAGTTTACAATGGGGTAATTTTAAACCCAATATGTCCAAAATTGGCAGGATTGGTTTGGATTGCCTACAATGGAAAATAAGAGCAAGAGGATTATAAAGCAGACACTTGATCTGACCGTGCCAATTTCCCGACAGGTAAATAGGTTAAAATGACCCCCTACATGTCCACAATGCCACATTTGACATGGATGTGATACCATTGCTCAGAGAGGGAAATGGGAAGAGGATATGCAAATCTCTGTGATAATTTGTCATCTTGTGATTTAGTCCCATACTCCTTTTTAAAAAAATATAAATTTAGAGTACCCAATTCTTTTTTCCAATTAAGGGGTAATTTAGCGTGTCCAATCCACCTACCCTGCACATCTTTGGATTGTGGGGAGTGAGGCCCACGCAGACACGGGGAGAATGTGCAAACTCCACACGGACAGTGACTGGGGACGGGATCAAACCTGGACCCTCGGCGCCGTGAGGCAGCAGTGCTAACCACTGCGCCACCGTGCTGCCCCGAGTCTCATACTCCTAACCTTGATATGATGACCGTTAGATGCCCAGAAAATCAAAAGGGCCTCTCATTTTTAACAGACTCACCATAGCTAAACTTCTCCTTGGAGGGCCAGCTCTTCTGCAAAGGCCAGTTCCGATCCCAGACTCCATCCAAAGTGCTGAGGAATGTGTCTTCTCCCTCATACTCCACAGAATAATCATCTTCGTCATCGTCGTCCATTCCGTTGGAGGAATCCAAGCTGCCGACTTCAGTCGAGTCTGGATACTCCCAAAACAAAGGCCAGAAGATGTCTTTGTGGGACAGCCATTCGGCTGAGGTGATGGACCAGTCATTTCGGTTGCCCTTCAGAAGATCCATCTCAATTTCCGCCTGCGGATCATCCACCACCTCAATCGTGACCTGACGAGCACATAAGCCATGTCTCAGGTTATCTAACAGATTACCAATTCCTCAATTCCACCTTGAACTGCCCAGCACTAATTTCAAGGTTATGCCCCTTTATTCCAGGCTCCAAAGGAAATAGTCACAACTCCTTTAATCATCTGAAAGATCTCAATTACATCACTCCCTAATCGTCTTTAGTGAAAGGATTTAATGTTATAATGTAGGTTTGAGACACAATTCAAAAGCTTATGCCCATTTGGACAGTACATAGAACAATAGAACATTGCAGCGTAGTACAGGCCCTTCGGCCCTCGATGTTGCGCCGACCTGTGAAACCACTCTAAAGCCCATCTACACTATTCCCTTATCATCCATATGTCTATCCAATGACCATTTAAATGCCCTTAATTTGGCGAGTCCACTACTGTTGCAGGCAGGGCATTTCACACCCGTACTACTCTCTGAGTAAAGAACCTACCTCTGACATCTGTCCTATATCTATCTCCCCTCAATTTAAAGCTGTGTCCCCTCGTGCTAGCCATCACCATCTGAGGAAAAAGGCTCTCACTGTCCACCCTATCTAATCCTCTGATCATCTTGTATGCCTCAATTAAGTCACCTCTTAAACTTCTTCTCTTGAACGAAAACAGCCTCAAGTCCCTCAGCCTTTCCTCATAAGATCTTCCCTCCATACCAGGCAACATCCTGGTAAATTGTAGTTGTTTATCTCCAACAGGGTCCATTAAACCTCTGGAAGCCCAGTCACTCTTTTAAAAAAAAATGTATTTTATTATAAATATGAGCTCCGGCTTCTCTGAAACCGCAAAGGGTTCGGGTCCACTCCCTCCTCCACTATCCTGGCTAACACTGCGAACACTCCAGCCCAGAATCTTCCCAATTTTTCGCAACCCCAAAACATGCGCGCATGATTCGCTGGCCCCCGCCCACACCTCGCACACTCATCTGCTACCCCCTGTAAGATCCCACTCATTCTGGCCCGAGTCATATGCACCCTGTGCACCACCTTAAACTGTATCAGGCTCATCCTTTCACAAAAGGAGGACCCGTTTACCCTTCGTAGTGCCTCACTCCATTCTCGCAATTCAGCTCCATTCCCAACTCTGCTTCCCATTTCTTCTTGATCTTCACCACCTGCTCGCCTCCCTGCTCCCCCAGCCATTTACATATATCCCTAATTCTTCCCTCCCCTTCCACATCGGGAAGCAGCAGTCGCTCCAGCAGGGTGTATCCCGGAACCCCCTCCAGACCTATTGCGCAAAGTCCCTAACCTGCAGATACCTTTTTTTTTTTTTTTTTAATTTTAGATTACCCAATTATTTTTTTTTCCAATTTAGGGGCAATTTAGCATGGCCAATCCACCTACTCTGCACATTTTTGGGTTGTGGGGGCGAAACCCACGCAGACACGGGGAGAATGTGCAAACTCCACACGGACAGTGACCCAGAGCCGGGATCGAACCTGGGACCTCAGCGCCGTGAGGCGGTTGTGCTAACCACTAGGCCACCGTGCTGCCCTAACCTGCAGATACCTGAACTCACTCCCCCTTGACAGCTCTACCCTCTCCCTTAGCTCCTCCAAACTGGCAAACCCTTCCTCCAAATACAGATCCCTCACCTTGGCCAGCCTCACTTCCCTCCATCTCCTGTAGACAATATCCGTCACCCCCCCCCCCCCCCCCTCGGCTCAACCCGTGATTCTCATACAGTGGCGTTAACACCGACATCCCTTCCACCCTAAAATGCCTCCTCACCTGATTCCATATCTTCACTGCGGACTGCACCACTGGGCTCCTTGAATACCTACTCAGAGCTATTGGCAACGCTGCCATCGCCATAGCCCTCAGACTAGACCTCTTACAATATTCCTCCTCCATCCTAACCCACTCTACCCCTTCTCCTTCCCACCACCAACACACATAGAACATATAACATAGACCAGTACAGCACAGAACAGGCCCTTCAGCCCTCGATGTTGTGCCGAGCAATGATCACCCTACTCAAACCCACGTATCCACCCTATACCCGTAACACAACAGCCCCCCCCCCTTAACCTTACTTTTTAGGACACTACGGGCAATTTAGCATGGCCAATCCACCTAACCCGCACATCTTTGGACTGGGAGGAAACCGGAGCACCCGGAGGAAACCCACGCACACACGGGGAGGACGTGCAGACTCCGCACAGACAGTGACCCAGCCGGGAACCGAACCTGGGACCCTGGAGCTGTGAAGCATTTATGCTAACCGCCATGCTACCGTGCTGCCCACGTTGTCCAAATTCGCCGTCCAGTTTTGGAAAGCACGGTGTTAAGCTGCAAATCAGCCTATCCAAAACTGGACAGCAAAATTGGACAACGTGTGTTGGTGGTGGGATGGAGAAGGGGTAGAGTGGGTTAGGATGGAGGAGGAATATTTATCTTTTATTTTAAAGCTGTTCCAGTGAACTGAAAGCACATTGGGTGTGGCAAACTGCCTTGGTAACCTTAAAGCTAGAGTTGCTTTCCTGAAGGAGTTTACAGTGTGCTGGGTCACGCCCTTGAAAGGGGTTTTGGTTTGTTGGTTTTTGTATTGAATTGGAACAGCTAAGGGGGAATTCATTAAGAGTTATATACATAGATTACTGTAGCTGTTGTGTGTTTTTTTTCATGTTTGCAATTGATGACAAATTCTTGCCAAGTGATTTATATAGTTCAACTCAATTCTTGTAATAAACTTTGTTTTGATAAAAGCGCCTGGGAAATCCGATGAATCACTCCTGAAGTGAAGGCTCCTGAGCTCATCCCAGCCAAATTCAACATATAACTTATAGGTCAGGTGAGCTTCATAATACATTTTGCAGTTTCTAAGCCCTGGCCGATAACAGGCTCCGAATGCACAAGGGAAAATGTAGAGGAGATGGGTATCAGATAGCTACCTCCACCTTATGCTGCCATGACAACCATTGGCGAGACATGTATCCCCCTGTGGAGTCTGCCCTTACCCCTCATTCAACCTGCTGAGGGAAAATGCAACATAAATACCTCATTGATTTCCCTGAGGCAATCTAGACGCTGGTTAAAAACAAATATTTTTCCATCCTTGCTTTTTATTTTATTTTTAAACTCTGGGCTTGCTAACCTCCAGGGACATAACCACCCAAAAGGGCCCAGCAGCTAATAAACCATCATTGTTCATTGTCCCATTGGAACATATCTTCTTTGTGTCTGTTTATTATTTTTCAGGGTTTATCTGGCGAGATGCAATGTCCACCATGAGTCTTTGATGTCCATTTCTAGGGACTTGGTGGGGAGTGGGATTGGGGAGGGGGGGGAGGAAACAAGAGACAGAAATTGTTCCTTCAAACACCGAGGGTTCATTTAAATGACGTGGGATTGCCCAATCTGAAGTTACTCATACGTTTCTCTACACCGCCTGCTGCCTTGGCCAGGTTAATGGAAATTGTTGGCTGGTTGGTTTTCTGGGAGTACAGATAATTACATTTATCTGTAATTATCTGTAAAAGAAGGAAAATTATTCTGAGGTTACTTCTCGGCTATGCCCGCCCCCAAGGTCAACCATGCTTGCCCCCACCCAGCCATGCCCACACCCAAGGTCAGCCACGCCCACACGCAATGTCAGCCACGGCCCCACCCAGCCACGCCCACACCCAATGTCAGTCACGGCCCCACCCAGCCACGTCCACACCCAAGGTCAACCACGCCCACACCCAAGGCCAGCCACGCCCACATCCAAGGTCAGCCACGCCCACACCCAATGTCAGCCACGCCGACACCCAATGTCAGTCACGGCCCCACCCAGCCACGTCCACACCCAAGGCCAGCCACGCCCACACCCAAGGTCAGCCACGCCCACACCCAATGTCAGCCACACCCACACCCAATGTCAGCCACGGCCCCACCCAGCCACATCCACACCCAAGGTCAACCACGCCCACACCCAAGGCCAGTCACGCCCACACCCAAGGTCAGCCACGCCCACACCCAAGGTCGGCCACGTGCACCCCCAATGTCAGCCACACCCACACCCAAGGTCAGCCACGCCCACACCCGAGGCCAGCCACGCCCACACCCAAGGTCAACCACGCCCACACCCAAGGTCAACCATGCCCACACCCGAGGCCAGCCACACCCACACCCAAGGCCAGCCATGCCCACACCCAAGGTCAGCCATGCCCACACCCAAGGTCAGCCACGCCCACAGCCTAGGCCAGCCACGTGCACCCCCAATGTCAGCCATGCCCACCATGTTTACACCAACCATATTTGCAGGTGTGGTCTAATGGTTCAAATCCCTTTCAATTTCACTTACATATAATTTCCCGATCACTATATTTGTGCTCCGTATATTTGTCCCAGTCCACACTTGGATGTATGAATTAGGCTGTAGGAATGAGCGGATCGAGGACATTTGCCATCGGCATCACCTGTCAAGCAGATTTAGCCTCAGTTCTTAATCCTTTCAGACAGTTTTCAACCCAGAGTTCCCCATGACGCAAGGGGGGGGGGGGGGGGGGGGGGGGGGTGAGATACATACATAACCTACTTTGGGGTAATGAAAATCGCTTATTGTCACGAGTAGGCTTCAATGGAGTTACTGTGAAAAGCCCCTAGTCGCCACATTCCGGCGCCTGTCCGGGAAGGCTGGTACGGGAATCAGAGCCCATGTGTGGAACACATTCAGAAGCGAAGAGGGAATCCAGCCTTCTTCAGCCATTGGAACTTACAATCGGCCAAGTAAAGGAAATCTAGGCCTGGTCATGAAACTAAAGGCCCAGGAGTGAGCCCCAGAGCCGCCCTCTGAGGAAGGGGGATTGGTGCGTGGAATGGTTAGGATAAACTGAGTGAGCAAATCTCATGAAGAGAGTGGGAAGGGATTATAGTTTTTAAAAAGTCAAACAAAAATAGAAAATAAAAGCACCCGAAAGGCAATGAGAGGAGGGTAGGTTAGATACACCAAATTTATATTTGTAATGGAATGTTGGAGGAACGATCAGGGAGTTTCTTCCTGGCTGTGTTCGGAGGAGCTAACCCAATATAGTCAGCTGTTTTGAGGATTATTGATGTTGAGTTATTGCTGGCTATGTTGCTAAAGGCTCTGTTTTTAAGATAACCCTGCTTCCTGTTATTTTTAACGTTTGGTTTAATTATGCAATTATGATTTTATTCCTATCTAGTGAGCTGAAAAGAATGAGTGTTGAGAGCGCAGTGGGCTCCAGGTTTAGCAGAGGGCCGGACTTCCCCTGCTGCAGTTATAACAGGACTGGCATGTCCAAGTGTTGATGTTACCAAACTCTGAATGTACCATGTCGAGCGTGTCAAGTGTCACTGGTTTGCATTTTCACACACACATCTGGTGGAAGAGGAGACAATCCTGAGTCTTCATTCACTTCCACTTTCATTGTGGGCACCGCATTTATTTCCCACATCCAATCATTGCCTTAATGTCATGGAGATTTGCCCATATGGAGACTGTGGGAGGGCAGTTGTATAGAATGGCTGCACTTTCACAAGTCAACAGTTCAGTCATTTTCAAATGTCAGACCATAAAAATAACAGAATTTTCAAATTCAATTTCACTATTTGCCAATGTGGGATTTAAACACTCAGTTTCTAGTATACCATACGTACAGCATCATCACACCCACTGCACCCCCACCAACCCAACACACCCACTGCACCCCCACCAACCCAACACACCCACTGCACCCCCACCAACCCAACACACCCACTGCACCCCCACCAACCCAACACACCCACTGCACCCCCACCAACCCAACACACCCACTGCACCCCCACCAACCCAACACACCCACTGCACCCCCACCAACCCAACACACCCACTGCACCCCCACCAACCCATCACACCCACTGCACCCTCTGCCCCACCACACCCACTGCACCCCCACCAACCCATCACACCCACTGCACCCCCACCAACCCAACACACCCACTGCACCCCCACCAACCCAACACACCCACTGCACCCCCCACACCCAACACACCCACTGCACCCCACCAACCAACACCCCACTGCACCCCACCAACCCAACACACCCACTGCACCCCACCAACCCAACAACACCCACTGCACCCCACCACCACCCAACACACCCACTGCACCCCCACACAACCAACACACCCACTGCACCCCCACCAACCCAACACACCCACCAACCCCCCCCCCCCACCACCACTACAACTACCCAACACACCCACTGCACCCCACCCAACCCAACACACCCACTACCCCCACCAACCCAACACACCCACTGCACCCCCACCAACCCAACACATCCACTGCACGCCCACCAACCCAATGCACCCTCTGCCCCACCACACCCACTGCACCCCCACCAACCCAACACCCACTGCACCCCCACCAACCCAACACACCCACTGCACCCTCACCAACCCAACACACCCACTGCACCCCCACCAACCCAACACACCCACTGCACCCACAACAACCCAACACACCCACTGCACCCTCACCAACCCAACACACCCACTGCACCCCCACCAACCCAACACACTGAACCACCCCAACCAACCACACACCACTGCACCCCCACCAACCCAACACACCCACTGCACCCCCACCAACCCAACACACCCACTGCACCCTCTGCCCCACCACACCCACTAACCCAACACACCCTCTAACCCACTGCACCCCCACCAACCCAACACACCCACTGCACCCCCACCAACCCAACACACCCACTGCACCCCACACAACACAACACACCCACTGCACCCCACCAACCCAACACACCCACTGCACCCCCACCAACCCAACACACCCACTGCACCCCCACCAACCCAATGCACCCTCTGCCCCACCACACCCACCGCACCCACCAACCCACACACCCCTGCACCCCCACCAACCCAACACCCACTGCACCTCCACCAACCCAACACACCCACTGCACCCCACCAACCCATCACACCCACTGCACCCCCACCAACCCAACACCCACTGCACCCTCACCAACCCAACACACCCACTGCACCCCCACCAACCCAACACACCCACTGCACCCCCACCAACCCAACACACCCACTGCACCCTCTGCCCCACCACACCCACTAACCCAACACACCCACTGCACCCCCACCAACCCAACACACCCACTGCACCCCCACCAACCCAACACACCCACTGCACCCCCCAAACACAACACACCCACTGCACCCCCACCAACCCAACACACCCACTGCACCCCACCAACCCAACACACCCACTGCACCCTCTGCCCCACCACACCCACTAACCCAACACACCCACTGCACCCCCACCAACCCAACACACCCACTGCACCCCCACCAACCCAACACCCACTGCACCCCCACAAACACAACACCCACTGCACCCCCACCAACCCAACACACCCACTGCACCCCCACCAACCCAACACACCCACTGCACCCCCACCAACCCAACACACCCACTGCACCCCCACCAACCCAACACACCCACTGCACCCTCTGCCCCACCACACCCACTGCACCCCCACCACACCCACCCCACTGCACCCCCACCAACCCATCACACCCACTGCACCCCTGCCCCCCACACCCACTGCACCCCACCAACCCAACACACCCACTGCACCCCCACCAACCCACCACACCCACTGCACCCCCACCAACCCAACACACCCTGCACCCCCACCAACCCAACACACCCACTGCACCCCCCCCAACCTAACACACCCACTGCACCCCCCAACCTAACACACCCACTGCACCCCACCAACCCAACACACCCACTGCACCCCCACCAACCCAAACCCACCACCCTGCACCCCCACCAACCCAACACACCCACTGCACCCCCCACCACCCAACACACCCACTGCACCCTCTGCCCCACCACACCCACTAACCCAACACACCCTCTAACCCCACTGCCCACCGCACCCACTAACCCACTGCCCCACCGCACCCACACTAACCCAACACACCCACTAACCCAACACACCCACTAACCCACTGCCCCACCGCACCCACTAACCCAACACACCCACTAACCCACTGCCCCACCGCACCCACTAACCCAACACACCCACTAACCCACTGCCCCACCGCACCCACTAACCCAACACACCCACTAACCCACTGCCCCACCGCACCCACTAACCCCAACACACCCACTAACCCACTGCCCCACCGCACCCACTAACCCAACACACCCACTGCACCCCCACCAACCCAACACACCCACTGCACCCTCTGCCCAACACACCCTCTAACCCACTGCCCATCGTACTCATTGCCCCATCGTACTCATTACCCCACCGCACCCACTAACCCACTGCCCCACCGCACCCACTAACCCAACACACCCACTAACCCACTGCCCCACCGCACCCACTAACCCAACACACCCACTAACCCACTGCCCCACCGCACCCACTAACCCACACACCCACTAACCCAACACACCCACTAACCCACTGCCCCACCGCACCCACTAACCCAACACACCCACTAACCCACCGCCCACCGCACCCACTAACCCACACACCCCTAACCCACTGCCCCACCGCACCCACTAACCCACCACCCCACTGCCCCACCGCACCCACTAACCCAACACACCCACTAACCCACTGCCCCACCGCACCCACTAACCCAACACCCACTAACCCACTGCCCCACCGCACCCACTAACCCCAACACACCCACTAACCCAACACACCCACTAACCCACTGCCCCACCGCACCCACTAACCCAACACACCCACTGCCCCACTGCCCCACCGCACCCACTAACCCACTGCCCCACCGCACCCACTAACCCACACACCCACTAACCCACCGCACCCACTAACCCACTGCCCCACCGCACCCACTAACCCACTGCCCCACCCGCACCCACTAACCCAACACACCCACTAACCCAACACACCCACTAACCACTGCCCCACCGCACCCACTAACCCAACACACCCACTAACCCACTGCCCCACCGCACCCACTAACCCAACACACCCACTAACCCACTGCCCCACCGCACCCACTAACCCAACACACCCACTAACCCACCGCACCCACTAACCCAACCACCCCTAACCCAACCGCACCCACTAACCCAACACACCCACTAACCCACTGCCCCACCGCACCCACTAACCCAACACACCCACTAACCCACCGCCCCACTATACCCACTGCCCCACCGCACCCACTAACCCACTGCCCCACCGCACCCACTAACCCAACACACCCACTAACCCAACACACCCACTAACCCACTGCCCCACCGCACCCTAACCCACACACCCACTAACCACTGCCCCACCGCACCCACTAACCCAACACACCCACTAACCCACTGCCCCAACACACCCACTAACCCCACCGCACCCACTATACCCACTGCCCCACTGCACCCACTATACCCACTGCCCCACTGCACCCACTGCCCCACTGCACCCACTATACCCACTGCACCCACTATACCCACTGCACCCACTATACCCACTGCCCCACTAACCCACTGCCCCACCGCACCCACTAACCCAACACACCCTCTAACCCACTGCCCCACCGCACCCACTAACCCAACACACCCACTAACCCACTGCCCCACCGCACCCACTAACCCAACACACCCACTAACCCACTGCCCCACCGCACCCACTAACCCACACACCCACTAACCCACTGCCCACCGCACACACTAACCCACACACCCACTAACCCACTGCCCCCACCGCACCCACTGCCCCCCGCACCCACTAACCCAACACACCCACTAACCCACTGCCCCACCGCACCCACTAACCCACTGCCCCCCCACCCACCACTAACCAACACACCACTAACCCCTGCCCCACTGCACCCACTAACCCACACACCCACTAACCCACTGCCCCACCCCAACCCACTAACCCAACACACCCACTAACCCACGGCCCCACCGCACCCACTAACCCAACACACCCACTAACCCACTGCCCCACCGCACCCACTATACCCACTGCACCCATTGCACCACAGCACCCACTATACCAACGGTCTCACTGCCCCACCGCACCAACTGCCCCACTGCACCCACTGCCCCACAGCACCCACTATACCAACGGTCTCACTGCCCCACCCTACCCTAATACACTTCATCGCAGGTTTTCCCTCTTTCGGTCACTCTTCTCCCCTCTCTCGCACTCCTGCCCTGAAAGTGTTGCGTATTTGTTGGGGTACAGGACCATGACCCTTGCATTCACGGTTGTTATTATGAACAGAGTGGCTACACGGGGAATACATGTTCCTGTGCACATTCATGGGGTCGTGTAACTCCTGGGACAGTGTCACGGGCACTAAAGCATCTGTTTGGTGTCCATTGTAATGGTCTGGTGTAATGTAGCAGCTCGAAAAGTGTGGGGCAATGATTCCTCCGAGTGCGGTCCCTCCGAGTGCAGACCCTCCGAGTGCGGTCCCTCCGAGTGCAGACCCTCCGAGTGAGGTCCCTCCGAGTGCGGACCCTCCGAGTGAGGTCCCTCCGAGTGAGGTCCCTCCGAGTGGTCTGCAGGCTGGTCCATAATGCAATGTCATGGTCGAGACCACTTCTTACACAATTAGACCAGCTCGCGAGTGCGTGCACGAGGAATTGTAAGTGCAAACAGCAACAATGTTGTTTTATAAGATTTATGTTACTGTTGATTTTGATCAACATAGATTTAAGATAAGTATTAGTTTCAAGATTACGATGATTTTATAAGATATTTTGGAAACCTGTCCCTCTCGTAAATATCAATGTTTATAATATGAAAATGTTGATGCTTTCATTTCTGGCACCAGTTAATGATTTATTTCTATTTAATTTTATAAACATATTGCACATACATTTATTAGCAAAATATGTATAGCTGCTGCAGATTCCACTAATTCTGATGAGTTTTTGAGGTGGAGACAGACTGCCTGGAAAGTTTGAGAACCTCTGGTATAATGGCCTCTATCATTTACCATGATTCAGAACATAAATAATGTAGAATTCCAGGATCTTGGGGCAGTACCAACGTGCACAGGGTAGACTTCAGAATGTAGAAGGGACAAGGGGTTACCAGGGATGTGTTACCAGGGCTGCTGGGGCATCTTAAGGGTTAGCAGGACAATGAGGAATTAGGAGGAGAGATAGAGGATGGTCTCTGGGCGGACGCGTTGCAGTGTAAGGTCGTTCATCGGGCTCCCATGACAGTGGCCCGGATGAGGAGGTTCTTTGGGGTGGAAGACAGGTGCGCAAGGTGTGCGGGAGGACCAGCGAATCATGTCCATATGTTCTGGGCATGTCCAAAGCTTTGGGGATTCTGGCAGGGGTTTGCGGATATCATGTCCAAGGTGTTGAAAACAAGGGTGGCACCGAGTCCAGAGGTGTCGGAAGACCCGGGAATCCGGTGTCGGAAGACCCGGGAATCCAGGAGGAGAAAGAGGCAGACGTTCTGGCCTTTGCCTCTCTGGTAGCCTGGAGACGGATACTATTAACTTGGAGGGACTCAAAGCCCCCGAAATCGGTGACCTGGCTATCTGACACGGCTAGCTTTCTCTGTTAGGGTTCATCCGGAGGTGGCAGCCGTTCGTCGACTTCTTTAGGGAAATTAACCGTTCGCAGAAGGGGGTGGGGGGGGGGGGGGAGGGAGGGGGGGGGTTAGTTATAGTTTAGAGTAGGGGGTTAGAAAAGGTGGGACCTGTGAGAGAGGAAGACAGCTTTTGCACTATGTTTATAATTGTATGTACACTGTTTCTTCTGTTACTGTTAGAAAACCATAAATACCTCAATGAAATGTTTATTAAAAAAAAGGGCTATCAGGCCAAGGCTCATCAAGTCAAAGGTTATCAGTGTGGATGTGAAAGGGGTTGTCAGGGCAACGGTTCATTTGTCTGTCCGGATGATCCACTGACTGATGTATGAACTGCTCAAAACCTTCAGCCTTCAGCTGCAAGATTTGCTGTTATCTGTTATCTCGTGCCTGTGTCTACGGCACAATTAAATAATGTTTCCTTCTCTCACTGTGACCGAGTCAGTGCCTCAGTCTTTTTAAATGGAGCCCCGATCTCTTCTGAAACGGGACCTCGGTGGGGTATACCCCGCCGAGACCACGATACGAAGCAGAGTGCCGTTCGATAGCGGGGTCTTTCTCGGCGCTGCGAGCGACGGGCTAAACGGGCTCGAAACGGGACTCTGTTTCATTTCCGTTAAATCACGGCCAACATTCCAGGTGTGGCCTCACCAATGCGTTGTACAAGTGCAGTAAAACATCCCTATCCCTATACTCAAAACCTCTCGCTCTGAAGGCCAACGTACCATTTGCCGCCTTTACTGCCTGCTGTACCTGCGCACTTACTTTCAGCGACTGATGCACGAGGACACCAAGGTCTCGCTGAGTATCCGCCTCTCTCAATTTACACCCATTCAAATCGTAATCTGCCTTCCTATATTGTGACCGGAGTGGATAACCTCATTACGCTGCATCAATATTTCAATAATAATGCATTTCCTCACAATGGAACATTTACAATATAATTCAGTAGCTACGCAGCCGCAGTGTGGGAGCTGAGAAGGTTTCTCAAAATTGCCCAAGAACAGCAAACTCAAATTTCCCTGTTTAGGTCGGCAGTTTAACAGTTAAAATACAATATTTATTTTCTAACCCCCCCCAACCGCAATATTTTTGAGGAGACTTCATTAGATACCACAAAAAAGGATTTTAATTTTTAACATTTGAACACACAACCCCTTATTTAATTGCTAAAATAAACGTAAAATACAAGTTTGTTCAATAATGTGCGGGTATTGATCATGTAGATAATTCCCTCGGGAGATTTGATGGTGAGGTATAGTCTACATTATGACAGGTGGACACGGACTGTGAAAAGGAGAGGCTTGATGGGCCATCTCTTGTCCCCAGGCTTTGCCACGCTTACAGACCGGGGACAGCAACTCTCACCTGAATGTTTGGGTTCTGAGTGTTAAGATCGGCGTTCGTCAGGTCAGGGAAATTCTTCAGGTCCAGGACGAAAGGGTCCACCTCCTCCAAGTTGGTGCCAAATTTCGGCTGTGCCTGGGTTCCTTGGGCCCGTTGGGGTGACCACCGGCGCTTGTGACGTTGCTCGCTGCTCTGCTTCCAACTCTCCAGCTTGTTATTTTCCCGCATTGGCTCTGGCGTTTGAGTTGACCTTGTCATTGAATGGCTTTTGATCTTTGGAATGAAAAGGAACATTGAGACGAGGGTGTCAGTCGGAAAAATAGTGTGCGTCCTTTTGTGAAATAGAAGATGTAGTCTGTTGATTCAATTTAGTGTCACCCCATTCCTCCATTTGCTGAAAGTGTTGACTCTTATTGTGCTAATAGGAACATAGAAAATAGGAGCAGGAGTAGGCCATTCGGCCCTTTGAGCCTGCTCCGCCATTCATTATGATCATGGCTGATCATCCAACTCAATAGCCTAATCCTGCTTCCCCCCATATCCTCTGATCCCCTACGCCCTAAGTGCTATATCTAACTGATTCTTGAAAACATACAATGTTTTGGCCTCAACAACTTACTGTGGTAACGAATTCCATAGAAACAACCCACCTCTGGGTGAAGGAATTTCTCCCCGTCTCTGTCCTATATGGTCTACCCCGTATCCTCAGACTGTGACCCCTGGTTCTGGACACACCCACCACCGGGAACATCCTTCCTGCATCTACCCTGTCCAGTCCCGTTAGAATTTTATAGGTTTCTATGAGATCCTCCCCCTCATTCTGACATATGAAGGAAGACTGGATTGACTGGGCTTGTACTCACTGGAGTTTAGAAGATTGGGAGGGGATCTCATAAAAACATATAAAACCATATTGGCACTGGACAGGCTAGATGAGGGAAGAATGTTCCCGATGAGAATGACTCTACTCAACGCGTCCGCCCATAGACCATCCTCTATCTCTCCTCCCAGCTCCTCTTCTCACTTGCGCTTCAGCTCCTCGGTCTGCACCTCCTCTGACCCCATAAGTTCCTTGTAAATGTCCGAGGGGCTCCCTTCTCCTACCCACCCTCTGGAAGCTACCCTGTCCTGAATCCCCCTTGGTGGTAGGAGCGGGAAGGTTGACACCTGTTTATGTAGGAAGTTCCGCACCTGCAGATACCTGAATTTGTTTCCCCTCGCCAACCCAAACTTCTCCTCCAGCGCCCTCATACTCGGAAAGCTCCCCTCTATAAACATATCCCCCATCCTATCAATCCCTGCTCTCCGTCATATCCGGAAACCCCCATCCCAGGAAAACCGGTGATTATTACAGATTGGGGACCAGACCGATGCTCCCTCTGCTCCCACATGTCTCCTCCATTGCCCCAGGCTCTCAGGGCCGCCACCACCACAGGGCTGGTGGAGTACCGTGCCGGCGGGAATGGCAGAGGCGCAGTTACCAACGCCCCCAAACTGGTGCCCTTGCATGAAACCGCCTCCATATCCTCCCATGCTGACCCCTCCCCCACCACCCACTTCCTGATCATGGCTAGATTCGCCGCCCAATAATAGTTACTAAAATTTGTCAGTGCCAGCCTGCCCTCTCCCCGACTCCGCTGAGCATTACCTTCCTTACCCGTGGGGTCTTGCCCACCCAAACAAAGCCAGAGATCACTTTGTTGACCCATTTAAAAAAGGACCGCGGAATAAAGATGAGGAGACATTGAAACACAAACGGGGGCACGATTCTCCGACCCCACGCCGGGTGGGAGAATCGCGGGAGTGCCGGGCGAATCACGCCACGCCGCCCTGGCACCCGCACGCGATTCTCCCACCCCCCCCAAAACGGCGTGTCGCGTTTTGCGACAGGCTGCTTGGAGAATCGCTGCTCCAGTCGAGCGGCGATTCTCCGGCCCGCATGGGCCGAGCGGCCTGCCGAATCCGACTGGTTCACGCCGGCGCCAACCACACCTGGTTGCTGCCGGCGTGAACAGCACGCGACCGCTGCGTGTGGGGCCTGTGGGGGGGCAAAGGGAGAATCGAGCACCGGGGGGTGCTCAGGAGGGGTCTGGCCCACGATCGGTGCCCACGGATCAAGGGGCCGGCGTCTCTGAAAGACGCACTCTTTTCCCTCCACCGCTCTGCAAGATCACTCCGACATGTCTTGCGGGGCAGCGGAGGGGAAGACGGCAACCGGCCATGCGTGGGTTGGCGCCGGCCAATCTACGCATGCGCGGATGACGTCATTTAAGCGCTGCTGGCCGCGTCATTCAGGCGGCGCCGCTTTGACGCAAGCGTCAAGGCCCGGCGCCCGAGATTGACGCGCCGCTGCTCCTAGCCCCTGGGGGTGGGAGAATAAGGGGCGAGGAGCGGCCTCCGACGCCGGAGTGAAACACTCTGGGTTTCACTCCGGCGTCGGCACTTTGTCTCCCTTTGGGAGAATCGCGGCCAGGAATCTCGGGAGGACCGTCACCTTCACCATCTGCACCCTCCCGGCTAATGACAATGGGAGTGCGTCCAATCTCCGAAAATCATCCTTCATTTGGTCTACAAGCCGGGCCAAATTTAATTTATGCAGCCGGTCCCATTCCCGCGCCACTTGAATGCCTAGGTACCTAAAGCTTCCCTCTACTAATCTAAACGGCAGCCCCCCCCCCCCCCCCCAGTCGCCTCTCCTGTTCTCTCGCCTGGACCGCAAACATCTCACTTTTCCCCATATTTAGCTTATACCCCGAAAACCGGCCAAATTCTCACAGAATCCTCATGGTTTCTTCCATCCCCTCTAATGGGTCCGATACAGACAGAAGCAGGTCATCTGCATAGAGCGAGACTCTGTGCTCCACCCCCCCCCCCCCCCCCCCCCACCCAGACCAGTCCGCTGAGGCTCTCAGAGCAATTGCCAACGGCTCTATAGCTAGTGCGAACAACAGTGGGGAGAGGGGGCATCCCTGTCTCGTCACCCAGTGCAGTCTAAAATAGTCCGATGTTGTCCTATTCATCCGTACGCTTGCCATAGGAGCTTGATACAGTAACCTGACCCAGTCAATAAAGCCCTGCCCAAATCTGAACCGTCCCAGTACCTCCCTCAGTTAATCCCATTCTACCCGATCAAAAGCCTTTTCTGCATCCATTGTGATCACTACCTCCACCTCTCTACCTTTCCCCCCCTCCCCCCCTAGTAACAACTCTCTGTATACCAACCCCTTTAATAAACCAAACATATGCACACCCCCCACTGCGCTTCCGTGAGCTAGCTCACCCAGCTAGCTTGGTGGCCCTCATCCCTGGCGCCGGATAGTCTCCCACCTATTGTTTCCCTCCCCACCCTCCCCCCCACTTATACAAATATACTCCAACATCAAACAATCCCCACACAATTGCCCGACAGAAAAACACCAAAATCTAAACAAAAACACCTCCATCCCCTAACAGTGCACATGATTTGCTGGCCCCCGCCCACACCTCTCATACTCATCTGCTACCCCCTGAAAGAACCCACTCATTCTCGCCCGAGTCATATGCACCCTATGCACCACCTTAAACTGTATCAGGCTCATCCTTGCACAAGAGGAGGTCTCGTTTCCCTTTCGCAGTGCCTCACTCCATACTCCCCAATTGATCTCCATTCCCAACTCCGCTTCCCATTTCTCCTTGATCTTCACCACCCGCTCGCCTCCCTGCTCCCCCAGCCACTTATATATATCCCCAATTCTTCCCTTCCCTTCCACATCCGGAAGCAGCAGTCGCTCCAGCAGGGTGTATCCCGGCAATCTAGGGAACCCCTTCCAGACCTTTCGTACAAAGTCCCTAACCTGTAGATACCTAAACTCACTACCCCTCGGCAGCTCTACCCTCCCCCATAGCTCCTCCAGACTGGTGAACCCTTCCTCCAAATACAAATCCCTCATCTTGACCAGCCCCACTTCCCTCCACCTCCTGTACACACTATCCATCCCCCCCCTCTGGCTCAAACCCATGATTCTCGCACAGCGGCGTTAGCACCAAAATCCCTTCCACCCTAAAATGCCTCCTCAGCTGATTCCATATCTTCACTGCGGACTGCACCACTGGGCTCCTTGAATACCTACTCGGAGCGATTGGCAACGCTGCCGTCACCATAGCCCTCAAACTAGACCCCTAACAAGATTCCTCCTCCATCCTAACCCACTCTACCCCTTCTCCTTCCCACCACCACCGCACCTTGTCCACATTCGCCGTCCAATAATAATGAAGCAAGTTTGGCAACGCCAACCCCTCCTGCTGCCTCTGTAGCAGGGTCCTCCCCACCCTCGGCACTTTCCCTGCCCATACAAATTCAGAGATGATTGTGTCCACTTTTCAAAAAAAAGCCTTTGGTATAAAGATCGGGAGAGCCTGAAAGATAAACAAGAACCTCAGCAGAATATTCATTTTCACCACTTAGACCCTCCCCACCAATGTTAAGTGCATTGTATCCCACCTCTTAAGATCCTCCCTGGCCTCCTCCACCAGCTTCGTTAAGTTCCACTTATGGAGCCCCGTCCATTCCCTCGCTACCTGAATCCCCAAGTACCTAAACCTATACCGCGCTACCGTAAATGGCATCCCCCCTAAATTAGCCCATTGTGCCAGCTCATTCACCGGGAATACCTCGCTTTTCCCTACATTCAGCTTGTATCGCGAGAACCCTCCAAACCTCCCCAACAGGCCCATAATCCTTCCCATACTCTCCAACGGATCCGAAACATACAGCAGGAGGTCATCGGCATAGAGTGACACTCGATGCTCCCTCTGTCCCCTCTTTATCCCCTGCCACTCTCCTGACCCCCTGAGAGCCATCGCCAATGGCTCTATGGCCAGCACAAACAGCAGCTGCGACAGCGGGCATCCCTGCCTCGTACACCTGTGTAAGTCAAAGCTTCGTGAGCTCATATCATTCGTCCTCACACTCGCTCTTGGCGCCACCTACAGCAACCGCACCCATGCCACAAATCTTGGCCCAAACCCAAACCTTCCCAAAACTTCGAACAAGTACCACCACTCCACCCGATCAAATGCTTTCACCGCGCCCATGGACACCACCACCTCCAGTACCAGAGCTCTCGACGGATTCAGCACCATATTCAACAGCCGCCTTATATTACTCGCGAGCTGCCTGCCCATTACGAAGCTTGTTTGATCTTCTGCAACCACCACCAGGACACAATCCTCCATCCTCCCCGCCAACAACTTAGCCAATACTTTCACATCCGTGTTCAATAGAGATATGGGTCGATATGACCCACATTCTACTGGAACCTTCCCTTTTTTTGGGATTAGTGTGATTACTGCCTGCTTCATCATCTCCGGCATCTCCTCCTTCTCCAGTGCTTCATTAAACACCCCCAACAGATGTGATACCAGGTCCGCCGCAAATTGCTTATAAAATTCTGTTGGGTACTCATCCGGCCCAGGGGCCTTCCCCGACTTCATACCCCTGATACTATCCAGCACCTCCCTCAGCCCCAGGGGCTCCTCCAATGCCTGCCTCTTTGCTTCCTCCGCCTGGGGAAATTCCAGCTCATCCAGAAACCACCCCATCTCCCCCTCCTCTCCTCCTGGGTCTGCCTCATAGAGTCCCTGGTAATACTCTCTAAATGCCTCATTTATCTTCCCTGGCTCTGACACCACACCCCCAGCCCCAGTCCGGATCTTCAATATTTCCCTGGACGCAGCCTACCCCGAAGCTGGTGCGCCAGCATGCGGCTTATCTTCTCCTTCCTCAACAGCAACTTACAGAGCATTGCTGGAAAGAGAGACTTGTTGCCAAGGTTTTTTTTAAACGCGCACACATCGGGACAAATGCAAGAATGCCAAATTTCAAACTTATTATTGTCATTGTTTGGAATTTATCCTGATGAGTGTGAGATAAAAAGCTTCAGCGGTATGTCTCTATTTTCAGCAATAATCGAGCCTTTTGTTTACATGAATATGTCTCAAGGCAAATAGACATCAAGTGGAAGTTAAAAGGGGAAAATCATGAGAACAGGGTACATAGACTACCACTTGCAACTAGTAGATTAAGTAATGATCAAACTGAGGTGTTCGAGTTTATTAAATGATTTGATAAGTTAGATGGAGAAGTAATTGCCTCCGGTGGGTGAGTCAAGAGCATTTGAGCTGGGCCGTTCAGGAGTAACGAATGTCAGAAAGCATTTCTTCACACAGAATAGTGGAAATCTGTAACTCAAAAAATGGCTCAGTCAGTTGAAAAACTAAGATCGAGAGATTTTTTATTAAACAAGGGTATTAACGGAAATGGAACCAAAGCGGTTCAGGTGGGGATCAGCTAGGATTTAATTAAAGGGCTGATTGGCTCGTTCCTAGTGAAGAGACGATTTAAGGTGTGATTGAAGAGGTAGATTTGGAGGAGCGTTTGGTTTCCTGTAGGGAAGGTGAGAGAGGTATCTAGGATCAAGAAGGGTGCAATGGTAGGATGGCTAATGGCTCTCTGCCATTGATGGATGTAATTGAGGGGGGGGGGGCTGCATTATAAACTGGCCATAGAAGACCCAGAGGAGGCAAGTTGAGACGTGGAACTGAGGCGCATTGAAGAGTTTGGTGGTAGTGTGTTACAGATCACTCAGGGAGTCTGCGTTGCAAGGGCAACATGCACTTTTACATGCATGTTCTCATCTGGAGCTATGGGTGGTGGTGGTAGAGGCTCCAACACTCTTTCCTATCACACGGTTAAGCAGGATTCTCTCGCACTCTCACCATTGGTGTGCATTGGAAGAATTTTCAGGTGGGTGATCATCCCGTTTGGCCATGTTGTGAGTGCAACTTTCTTGGCCGTCAGGTCCAAGGATGGGACTCGAACTCGGGGTGGGGGAGAAAGTCCCAGGAAGATCACAGAGGAAGGGGAAGGAATCACCCCGTGGGGGAGGAGCTGCCTCCACCAGGGCGCCGCTGTTTAAAGAAGGGAAGATTACGAGGTACTCAAGCAAATCAATTTTTTTGGAAGAACAACAAAAGAGAAGAGGTTGCTTTTGAGAACTGGGAAAAGGACATCCCTGCCAAAGGAATAATTCACCAAATTCCAGTGGCAAAGGAAACTGTCCAAACCCACAGAGTACGTGTTTCTGTTCTCTCACTGCCTCTGCCTTATGTACATAATTTTTCTTTCTTGCTTTTGCGGTTTCCTGTGCTCCGATTCATAGCGGACGAGCCTAGCATTACCATTCCTTCATAGCGACCTGGCCATGAGGAATACACCAAGCACTGGGCAGTGAGAGCAACTCATGGCAATTTTCCAGAGAGGGGCTTGGTTTCCCAGCATGCTTCATGCTCCACTGGGCAGGAGTGTGGCATCTTGACCCCCCCCCCCCCCCGCCCTCCGCCAATCACTCAGATTATAGCTCGTCTTCTGCCTCAACTCCACCCTGCCCCTATTATCCTTCGACTCCCTTAAGAATATCAGGATCTATCGATCGCTGCCTCGATCATACTCAAAGATGGCGCTCCCCCCCCCCCCCCCGTGTTTGCGTGGGTTTCTCCCCCACAACCCAAAAGATGTGTAAGATAGGTGGATTGGCCACACTAAATTGCCCCTTAATTGGAAAAAATGAATTGGGTACTCTAAATTTATTTTTAAAAGATGGCGCTCCCGCATCCATAGCCACGCCAGCCGTGCTCTTTCTGAATGGCAGAGCGGGCTCGAGGGGGTGAAAGGCTGACTTCTCCTCCAATGTTCCGATTTGCTTTGTGGGGTAGAGAATTCTGAAGACTCGCACAACCCTCTGAGCGAAGAGATTGCTCCTCATCTCAGTCCCAAATGATCGAGCCTTTATCTGGAGATTGTGTTCCCTAATTCCAAGTTCTCCGGCCTGAGGAAGCAACCTCTCCACATCTACCATCCTCAGAATCCGACACGTTTCAACGAGATTTCCTCTCATTCTTTGAAACTCCAGTGAACGTCGGCGTCCTCGTCCACTAAATAAAGTAATGTTTTCAAAGCATTTCAGCGGTGGATTTTATTTAGCGGTGGGCATACGGTAGATATATCATCTACAGTGCAGGATGTGGTAAAGCTATCTTTTTGATGTCAGTTCTGCTAAATATCTTTTAAAATAACCGGCAAAAGGGCCAGAAAGGGGAGGAGTAAAAATTTATTTTATTTTATAAATTTAGCAGACCCACCCAATTCTTTTTTTTCCAATTTAAGGGGCAATTCAGCGTGGCCAACCCACCTACCCTGCACATCTTTGTGTTGTGTGAGTGAGACCCACGGGGACACGGGGAGAATGTGCAAACTCCACATGGACAGTGACCCGGGGCCGGAATCGAACCTGGGACCTCGGCGCCGTGAGGCAGCAGGGCTAACCCACTGCGTCACCGCGCTGCCCGCAAAAATTTCTTTTTTCAAAGGCAGCGAGTTGCTGTGATCTGGAATGCGCTGCCTGAAGTGGAGGTCAAAGCAAATTCAGTAGTAACGTTCAAAAGGGAATTGGAAAAATACTTGGCAATGGAATAATTTGCTGGGCTATGTGGCAAGGTTAGGCTCAGGTGGAAGAATCGGTCAGTGCGTGCACAGGCACGATGGACTGAGAGCAACCGTGACAGCGAAATCATTGCGGCATTAAAAAATCATTTTTCCTTGCTTTCACCTTCAGAATTAAAAAATTTATTGGTTATAAACAGATTGCAAAATTGAGGGTGACGGGGGTGGGGGGTGGGGAGAACGGGGTAGCACAGTGGTTAGCACTGTTGCTTCACAGCACCACGGTCCTAGGTCCGATTCCTGGCTTGGGTCACTGTCTGTGCGGAGTCTGCACGTTCTCCTCTGTGTGGGTTTCCTCCGGGTGCTCTGGTTTCCACGAAAGACATGCTGTCAGGTGAATTGGATCCTGAATTCTCCCTGTGTACCCGAACAGGTGCCGGAGTGTGGCGATGAGGGGATTTTCACAGTAACTTCATTGCAGTTTTAATGTCAGCCTACTTGTGACACTAATAAAGATTATTATTTACCAAGCAAGGTGGTTAAAGCCATATGATACATCCTCCAGGAATACATCCAACCACTCAACGAGACCAGTTAAATTACTTTCTGGCAAAAATATTGAAAACCTTTCTTGGTGCGACTCTAGTTGAAAGGTAATGCAGTGTTTTTTTATATTTATTTTGGCAGGATGTGGGGGTCACTGTTTGGTGCCCTTCCCTCATTGTCTTGAACTGTTCGCCCAGCTGGGGATTAACAGTTGTTGAAGAATGCAGGAGAGCATGCCAGGAGCAACATCAGGCATTCCGAAAAATGAGGTGTCAGCCTGGTGAAGCTACAACACAGGACTAACTTGTGTGCCAAACAGCATAAGCAGCAAGTGATAGGCAGAGCTAAGCGATCCCACAAGGAACGCATCAGATCTAAGCTCTGCAGTCCTGCCACGTCCAGCCGTGCATGGTGGTGGACAATTAAACAACTCACTGGAGGTCAAGGTGCCACAAATATCCCCACCCTCAATGATGGAGGAGCCCAGCACATCTGTGCAAAAGACAAGGTTGAATAATTCACAATAATTCTGTCAGAAGTGCCGAGTGAATGATCCATCTCCATCTCCTCTGGAGGTCCCCAGCATCACAGATGTCAGTCTTCAGCCAATTCGATTCACTCCACGTTATATCAAGAAACGGCTTAAGGCAAAGGTGATTGGCTCTGACAACGTTCCAGCAATGGTACTGAAGACTTGTGCTCCAGAACTTGCCACACCCCTAGCCAAGCTGCTCCAGTACAGCTACAACACTGGCATCGACTCAGCAAAATGGAAAATGGCCTTGGTACATACTGTCCACAAAATGCAGGACAAATCTAACCCAGTCAATTACTGCCCTATCGGTCTACTCTCGGTCATCAGCGAAGAGATGGAAGGAGTCATTCACAGTACTATCAAGCAGCACTTACTCAGCAATAACCCGCTCACAGAAGCTCAATTTGGATTCCGCAAGAGCCACTCAGCTCCTGACCTCATTACAGTTTTGGTTCAAACATGAATGCCAGGGTTGAGGTGAGAGTGACTGCTCTGGACATCAAGGCAGCATTTGACTGACTATGACATCAAGGAGCCCTAGCTAAACTGGAGTCAATGGGAATCAGGGGGAAAACTCTCTGCTGGTTGGTTCGACTTAACGCCTGGCCCAAAGGAAGATGGTTGTGGTGGTTGGAGTTCAATCCTCTCAGCTCCAGGACATCACTGCAGGTGTTCCTCAGGGTAGTGTCCTCAGCACAACCATCTTCAGCTGCTTCATCAATGATCTTCCCTCCATCATAAAGTCAGAAGTGGGGATGTTTGCTGGTGACTGTATAATGTCCAGCACCCTTCACGACTCCTCAGATAGTGTCAGTGTCAAAATGCCGCAAGACCTGGACAATATGAAATGAAAATGAAAATCGCTTATTGTCACGAGTAGGCTTCAATGAAGTTACTGTGAAAAGCCCCTAGTCGCCACATTCCGGCGCCTGTCCGGGGAGGCTGATACGGGAATCGAACCGTGCTGCTGGCCTGCTTTAAAAGCCAGCGATTTAGCCCAATGAGCTAAATCAGCCTCTAGCTAAATCAGCCCCTATATCCAGGCTTGAATTGATAAATGGCAAGTAACATTCATGCCACGTAAGTGATAGATGATGACTGATATGTTAGGCAGGCTGGGTCGATGTGGACTGCACTTGGTGCAGTGTAGCGAGAGACAGACTTCCAACACTTGATGAGATGCAACACGATTTTATTTAACACCTAAACTATTATACATGTTCAACTGTGGGTTGACACTATGCTGACTTGACTGGAGACCTGAGGCTAGCCTGACCAGACCTACGAGCTACCACATGGTGTTTGCATTGGCCAGCTCACGAACTCTGACTGTCTCAGAGGCTGGATCCCGAGAGAGTGGGAAAACTGGTGCCCTCTGGCTTTATAGTGGTCGTGTCCTGTCTGGTGATTGGCCTGCTCTGTTCTGTGTGCTCACTGGTCATCCTGTGTGTCAATCACTGCCTGTCTGCATACCATCATAGACATAGATGTATATTATGACAACAACCACCTCCACAATTGAATGGCATTACCATTGTTGAATGCCCCACTAACCGAATCCTGGGAGTTACCATTAACCAGAAACTGAACTGGCCAAGTCATATAAATACTGTGGCTGCAAGAGCAGATCAGAGGCTGGAAACTCTGCAGCAAGCAACTCACTGTCTGACTCCTCAAAGCTTGTCCATCCCCAACAGTAAGAAGTCTTACGACACCAGGTTAAAGTCCAACAGGTTTGTTTCGAATCACTAGCTTTCGGAGCACAGCTCCTTTATCAGGTGACTCCACATCATGACCAACAAAGCACAAGTCTCCGTACCTGGATAAGTCTAGCTCCAAAAACACTCATGAAGGTCGATGCTATCCAGGACAAGGTAGCCTCCTTGATTGGCACCCGAGCACCACAATAAACTTGCACTCCCTCCACCGACACACAGTGGCAGCATCTACAAGGTGTCCTGCAGCAACACACCAAGGCTCCTTTGACAGCACCTTCCAAACCCACTTAGAAGGACAAGGAAAGCAGATGAGTTGGAACACCAGCACCCGCAATTTTGCCTCTGTGCAACACACCATCATGACTTGGAATTATATCGTCGATTCTTTACCCTTTCTGGTCCAAAATCCTGGATCTCTCTTCCTGACTGCACTGTGGATGTACCTACAACATATGGACTGCAGTGGTTCAAGTAGGCAACTCACCACCACCTTCTCAAGGGAAATTAGAATCCTTGGAATCCCTGCCGCGCAAAAGGAGACCATTCAGCCCATCGGGTCAGCACTGACCGTCCGAAAGAGCACTCTATCTAGGCCCACTCCCCCCCCCGCCCTCTCCCCATAACCCCACCTAACCTGCACAACCATTACACTAAGAGGTGATTTAGCATGGCCAGTCCAGCTAACCCACACATCTTTGGACTGTAGGAGGAAACCGATAGTGTCCCAATCCGGGAATTGAACCAGGGTCCCTGGAACTGTGAGGCAGCAGTACTAACCACTGTGCCACCCTGCTGCCCCATTGGTATGGTAATAAATGCTAGCCTATCCAGTGACGCCCACAGCCCATGAACAATTTTTAAAATGGACTCGTGTCCCCAGCCCAGTAAAATATCACTGTGCCACCATCTCCCCATGGTGAGAGAGTGCTCCACCTTCAGGGCAGCAGCTGTCAATGCGACTCACTCTTGCGGACTCATTCCCATTGTCCAAACTTGCTCCACTTCCAGAGGGGAACAGTGCTGACACCACTGAGAATATCCCTCAGCAAACGCACACCAATGCGGAAATAACGTGCTAATGATCCGCCCATTTGCAGGTAAAGGAAAAGAACAATCTCCTCATTTTACAGAACCTTTCACATCCTCAGGGGCACTTCATAAATAACAACTTATCGTTGAAGTATAGCCCACTCCACCAGCTACTTCTCTCCCTACGATCCTCTATAGAACACCCTTGCTCTTCTTCAAATAGTGCCAAATGGGACCGTCTACGTCCACCTCAGAAAGCGTGTGGGCCTGTGGGACTCGAGGTCATTTTACACAACTATTTTGCACTGAACCCATCATTCTTAAGGAAATGATAATACTTTCCCCGATAGTCTCTTTGGTAAATTAACTCCCTCAAGGCCAGCAAGGTACAAAATCCCATTGTCAGTCCGTGGCTGAGAGTGATCTTGATTTGTTTTCAATTGACTGCAGCATCTTTCACTAAGGGATTGCTGACTGCTGACCCCTGCTGGGAAGTTCAGAAATGTCGTTGTTGTGCATGAGCATGCCAAAGCATTGCTTTCCACAGTTAAACAGCCTGCTGACACTTCCAGTCGAAGACCATGAGAAACAGGAGCAGCAGTAGGCCACTCGGCCCATCACACCTGCTCTGCCATTCAAGTAAGATCACCACTGATCGGATTGCGGATTCAATTCCATTTTCCTGCCTTATTCCTCCATAAACCCTCGACTCCCTTGTCAATCAAAAATCAGTCAAACCCAACCGTGGATATATTCAATGACTCACTTCTCTCTGGGCAAGAGATCTCCAAAGATTAACGGCCATTAGAGAGAGGAAATTCCTCCTCATCTTCGGCTTAATGAGAAACCCTGTACCTTGAAACTGTGCTCCCCATTTCTAGATTCCCCCATGAGGGGACATGTTCTCTCAGCATCTAGCCTGTCGAGGCCCCTCAGAATCTTTTATGTTTCAATAAAATCACCTTTCATTCTTCGAACGCCAGTGAGTATAGGACCAACCTGCTCAACTTTTCCTTATTAGGCAACCCCTTCCCCTCAGGAAATCAGCCTTGTGAACCTTTCCTGAACTTCTCCGGATGCAAGTATATCCTTCCAGCTGCTGGTGTTTGGGTACCACGTTAATCAGGCCTCTTCCCCCCCCCCCCCCCCCCCCCCCCCCCATCATCTATCTTCTCAGATTGGGTGGAATTGATCCCATGGCACTTATTCAAAGAGCGGAGATTGCCCAGTGGCCCATCCGATACTGTTCTTAAACCAACATCACCAACACGGTTTAATTGGCCATTCATTTCACTGCAGGTTGTGGGAGCTGGTCGTGTACAGATTAGTTGCTGCGTTTCTTGCATGTCAACAAGTGACTACACTTCAAATCTTCACTGGCTGTAACGTTCTTTGAGGCATCCTGCAAATCTTTCATCCACGTGAAGATTCAAAGTTGTACAAAATTCCGCAGTGCCTCAGGGCCGGTAAGACACGAGTGAGCACAACGTTTCGAATGGCCTCGTCTGCGTCGTAAAGTTTCTCTGATTTAAAAAATATATATTTGTTCACGGGATGTGGGTATCGCTGGCCCGGACAGTACTTTAATCGTCCATCCCTAATTGCCCCTTGAGAAGGTGATGGTCAGAAGGCGGACACTTCACCACGCCGTTTTGATGGAGGATTCGGAGAGCTTTGCAAACACAGGCACCGTCCTGTGAAAGGGTGCGGGATTGGGAAAAGCAAAACTCTGAAAACTGGTCATTTTTAGGTATGCCTGGTGTTGCTCCTTGCATGCCTTCCTGCGCTCTTCATTGAACCAGGGTTGGTCCCCTGGCTGGGTGGTAATGGTAGAGTGGGGGATGTGCAAGGCCATGAGGTTGCTGATTGTGGCTGAGTACAATTCTGCTGCTGCTGATGGCCCACAGCGCCTCATGGATGTCCAGTTTTGAGATGCGAGATCTCTAGATTCTGATTCTATTCCATTTAGCACGATGGCAGTGCCACACAACATAATGGAGGGTATCCTCAATGTGAAGGTGGGACTTCGTCCCTACAAGGACTGTGCGGTGGCCACTCCTATCGATACTGTCATGGACAGATGCATCTACGGCAGGCAGGTTGGTGAGGATGAGGTTTAGTATGTTTTCCCTCTTGTTGGTTCCCTCACCACCTGTCGTAGACCCTAGCAGCTATCAACCAGGGTCCCACCACCAAAGGCAGATAGGTCTCCTGACCCTGATGGCTTGCATCCTAGGATCCTAAGAGAAGTAGCTACAGAGAGAGTGGATGCATTGTTGTGATTTTCAAAATCAAATCCTTGGATTATGGAGAAGTACTGGAGGATTGGAAAACTGCCAATGTGGTAGTCCTATTCAAAAAGGGAGGGAGGCGCAAAGCGGGTGACTATATGCTAATTAGCCTCACATCTATTATTGGAAATGTTGGAATCAACCATTGAGGAAGCACATTTGGAAAATCATAATCTAATAAAGCAGAGTCAGCATGGCTTCATGAAAAGTAAATGGTGCCTGACTAATTCATTGGAGGTTTTTGAGGAAGCCTCAACCGGAGTGGATAGAGGGGAACCAGTAGATGTGTTGACAAGGTACCTCACAAAGGGTTAAGTCATAAGATAAGAGGCCATGGCGTTGGAGATAGTATATTGGCATGGATAGAGAATTGGCTAATGGGCAGGAAACAGTGAATGGGGATAAGGGGTTATTTTTCAGGTTGGTGGCCTGTAACCAGTGGAGTTCCCCAGGGATTAATACTGTGACTGTAACAGTTTACAATATACATTCATGGCTTGGAGGAAGGAAGAGAATGGTCTATAGCCAAATTTGCAGACAACACAAAAACGGGTGGAGAGGCAAGCTGTGAGGGGGATACAAACAGTTTGCAAAGGGATATTGAGAGGTTAAATAAGTGGGAAAAAAGTTGGCAAATGGAGTATAATGTGGGAAAATGTGAAGTTGTTTATTTTGGAATCATAGAATCCATAAAATACACATCGTAGAAGGAGGCCACTAGGCTCATCAAGTCTGCACCGGCCCCGCAAAGAGCACCCTACCCAAGCCCATGCCTCCACCCTATTCCCAAAACCCAGTAACCCCATCTAACCTTTTGGACACTAAGGGGCAATTTAGCATGGCCAATCTGCACATCTTCGGACTGTGGGATGAAACCAGAGCACCCGGAGGAAACCCAGAGTCCCACTATCCAGATCCCTATTAACCAGAGTCTCACTGTCCGGATCCCTATTAACCAGAGTCTCACTGTCCGGATCCCTATTAACCAGAGGCCCGCTATCCAGATCCCTATTAACCAGAGTCCCACTATCCAGCTCCCTATTAGCCAGAGTCTCACTGTCCGGATCCCTATTAACCAGAGTCCCACTATCCAGATCCCTATTAACCAGAGTCTCACTGTCCGGATCCCTATTAACCAGAGTCTCACTGTCCGGATCCCTATTAACCAGAGGCCCGCTATCCAGATCCCTATTAACCAGAGTCCCACTATCCAGATCCCTATTAGCCAGAGTCTCACTGTCCGGGTCCCTATTAATCAGAGGCCCGCTTTCCAGATCCCTATTAACCAGAGTCCCACTATCCAGATCCCTATTAACCAGAGTCTCACTATCCAGATCCCTATTAACCAGAGTCTCACTATCCAGATCCCTATTAACCAGAGTCTCACTATCAAGATCCCTATTAACCAGAGTCTCACTATCCAGATCCCTATTAACCAGAGTCTCACTAGCCAGATCCCTATTAACCACAGTCTCGCTATCCAGATCCCTATTAACCACAGTCTCACTATCCAGATCCCTATTAACCAGAGTCCCACTATCCAGATCCCTATTAACCACAGTCTCACTGTCCGGATCCCTATTAACCAGAGGCCCGCTTTCCAGATCCCTATTAACCAGAGTCCCACTATCCAGATCCCTATTAACCACAGTCTCGCTATCCAGATCCCTATTAACCACAGTCTCACTATCCAGATCCCTATTAACCAGAGTCCCACTATCCAGATCCCTATTAACCACAGTCTCACTATCCAGATCCCTATTAACCACAGTCTCGCTACCCAGATCCCTATTAAACAGTCTCACTATCCATGATCCCTATTAACCAGAGTCTCGCTATCGGATTCCTATTAACCAGAGTCCCACTATCCAGATCCCTATTAACCAGAGTCTCACTATCCGGATCCCTATTAACCGGTCCCACTGTCCAGATCCCTATTAACCAGTCCCATTATCCAGATCCCTATTAACCAGAGTCTCACTATCCAGATCCCTATTAACCAGAGTCCCACTGTCCAGATCCCTATTAACCAGAGTCTCGCTATCCAGATCCCTATTAACCATAGTCTCACTATCCAGATCCCTATTAACCAGAGTCTCACTATCCAGATCCCTATTAACCAGAGTCTCACTACCCAGATCCCTATTAACCAGAGTCGCACTATCCAGATCCCTATTAACCAGTGTCTCACTATCCAGATCCCTATTAACCAGAGTCCCACTATCCAGATCCCTATTAACCAGAGTCCCGCTATCCAGATCCCTATTCACCAGAGTCTCACTATCTGGATCCCTATTAACCAGAGTCCCACTATCCAGATCCCTATTAACCAGAGTTTCACTATCCAGATCCCTATTAACCAGAGTCTCACTATCCAGATCCCTATTAACCAGAGTCTCACTATCCAGATCCCGATTAACCACAGTCACACTATCCAGATCCCTATTAACCAGAGTCACACTACCCGGATCCCTATTAACCAGAGTCTCGCTATCCAGATCCCTATTAACCAGAGTCCCACTAATCCAGATCCCTATTAACCAGAGTCACACTATCTGGATGCCTATTGTTATTATTAACCAGAGTCTCACTATCCAGATCCATATTAACCAGAGTCTCACTGTCCGGATCCCTATTAACCAGAGTCACACTATCTGGATGCCTATTGTTATTATTAACCAGAGTCTCACTATCCAGATCCCTATTAACCAGAGTCACACTATCTGGATGCCTATTGTTATTATTAACCAGAGTCCCACTATCCAGATCCCTATTAACCAGTGTCTCACTATCCAGATCCCTATTAACCAGAGTCTCACTATCCAGATCCCTATTAACCAGAGTCTCACTATCCAGATCCCTATTAACCAGAGTCCCACTATCCAGATCCCTATTAACCAGAGTCCCACTATCCAGATTCCTATTAACCAGAGTCTCACTACCCAGATCCTTATTAACCAGAGTCTCACTATCCAGATCCCTATTAACCAGTGTCTCACTATCCAGATCCCTATTAACCAGAGTCCCACTATCCAGATCCCTATTAACCAGAGTCCCGCTATCCAGATCCCTATTAACCACAGTCTCACTATCTGGATCCTTATTAACCAGAGTCCCACTATCCGGATCCCTATTAACCAGAGTCTTACTATCCAGATCCCTATTAACCAGAGTCTCACTATCCAAATCACTATTAACCAGAGTCTCACTATCCAGATCCCTATTAACCAGAGTCCCACTATCCAGATCCCTATTAACCAGAGTCCCACTATCCAGATCCCTATTAACCAGAGTCTCACTATCCAGATCCCTATTAACCAGAGTCTCACTGTCCGGATCCCTATTAACCAGAGTCCCTCTATCCAGATCCCTATTAACCAGAGTCTCACTATCTGGATCCCTATTAACCAGAGTCCCAATATCCAGTACCTATTAACCAGAGTCTCACTATCCAAATCCCTATTAACCAGAGTCTCACTATCTGGATCCCTATTAACCAGAGTCTCACTATCCAGATCCCTATTAACCAGAGTCTCACTATCCAGATCCCTATTAACCAGAGTCTCGCTATCCAGATCCCTATTAACCAGAGTCTCACTATCCAGATCCCTATTAACCAGAGTCACACTATCCAGATCCCTATTAACCAGAGTCACACTACCCGGATCCCTATTAACCAGAGTCTCGCTATCCAGATCCCTATTAACCAGAGTCTCACTATCTGGATCCCTATTAACCGGAGTCCCACTATCTGGATCCCTATTAACCAGAGTCTCACTACCCTGATCCCTATTAACCAGAGTCTCACTATCCAGATCCCTATTAACCAGAGTCACACTATCCAGATCCCTATTAACCAGAGTCACACTACCCGGATCCCTATTAACCAGAGTCTCGCTATCCAGATCCCTATTTTTTTTATTTTTTTTTTAAATTTAGATTAGCCAATTATTTTTTCCAATTAAGGGGCAATTTAGCGTGGCCAATCCACCTACTCTGCACATTTTTGGGTTGTGGGGGCGAAACCCACGCAGACACGGGGAGAACGTGCAAACTCCACACGGACAGTGACCCAGAGCCGGGATCGAACCTGGGACCTCAGCGCCGTGAGGTGGTTGTGCTAACCACTAGGCCACCGTGCTGCCCTTCCAGATCCCTATTAACCAGAGTCTCACTATCTGGATCCCTATTAACCGGAGTCCCACTATCTGGATCCCTATTAACCGGAGTCCCACTATCTGGATTCCTATTAACCAGAGTCTCACTACCCTGATCCCTATTAACCAGAGTCCCACTGTCCAGTTCCCTATTAACCAGAGTTTCACTATCCAGATCCCTATTAACCAGAGTCTCACTATCCAGATCCCTATTAACCAGAGTCTCACTATCCAGATCCCTATTAACCAGAGTCACACTATCTGGATGCCTATTGTTATTACAGTATTAATCAGAGTCTCACTATCCAGATCCCTATTAACCAGAGTCCCGCTATCCAGATCCCTATTAACCAGAGTCTCACTATCCAGATCCCTATTAACCAGAGTCCCACTATCCAGATCCCTATTAACCAGAGTCCCACTATCCAGATCCCTATTAACCAGAGTCCCACTGTCCAGATCCCTATTTACCAGAGTCTCACTTTCCAGATCCCTATTAACCAGAGTCCCACTGTCCAGATCCCTATTAACCAGAGTCCCAATGTCAGCATCCTTATTAACCAGAGTCCCACTGTCCAGATCCCTATTAACCAGAGTCCCAATGTCAGCATCCTTATTAACCAGCCTCACCATCAGGAATGTCAGACAATCTCTTGTGACTGAATTTCAAATGTTTTCTTTGCAATTCCTGGAGCTGGAACCTCTCCTGCTCCAACACACACACACACATATATATATATATAGATAATATATACACACACACATAGACACACACACACACACATATATATATATATATAAAATATACACACACACACATAGACACACACACACATACACACATATATATATATATATATAGATAATATGTACACACACACACACACATATATAGTATATACACACACATAGACACACACACACATATATATATATAGATAGATAATATATACACACACATAGACACACACACACACATATATATAGTATATACACACACATAGACACACACACACACACACATATATATATAATATATACACACACACATAGACACACGCACACAGACACACATATATATAGTATATACACACATGGACACACACACAAATATACACACATGCACATAGACACACATACATAGACACACACGCATAAACACACAGATACACACACAAACATAGACACACACACAAATACACACACACATAGACATACACTGATATACACACATAGACACACGCAGATACACACACACAGACATATACACACAAATACACACACACATGGACACACACACAGATACACAGATAGGCACACACAGACAGCGATACACACACAGATACATACACACAATATATACACACACAGTTACACAGATATATACACACAGACACAGATATACACACATACAAATGTATACACACACAGATATATACACACACAGACACACAAATATACACAAACACACAGACAACATACACGGACACACATACACACACAGAGGCACACACAGATACACAATAAACAACAGTGTGAGGTGCAGAAGGAGCGGCAGACAGGAGGGAGTTTGAACTGCAGTAATAGTTGCGAGTTTGAGTCGTTCGGGCCACAAAGCAGACTCTCAGTGTGGACAGGACTGGGGTCTGTGCAGAGTGATTTTACTAACTTTCCAGGATGGCACAGACCTCACTCCGGGGTTGGCAGGAAGGGGCAATGTCAATGTCTCCCGGCACAATCCTGATGCAGTCGAGCCCTTACTAATTAAAAAAAACACGTGGGGAAAATTCAAGGAGACACCAGAGTCACAAAAAACTCGCCCCAAAATACCCCCCCCCCCCCCCCCCCCCCCACAGCCCCTCTGACTGGAGCACAGGGACTGTCAAACATTGCTCTCTGTGTCTGCCTGGTTCACCTGAGTCAGTGTCTCCTGGATAAAGGAAGCAACGTGTCCACCAGATCCGCGGCTGTTAGTTTTAGAGAAAAGGTCACACGTCGCTGCATTTCTGTAACCTCCTGATTCTCACTTCCAGCAGGTTAAAGCCGCCACAGTGACGGTCTAACTCCAGTCCCAATTTACCTTCCCCCCACCTGGAGGGGAGACAGACCCGGACACACCAAATATACTGATCCTCCACTTCACACATCCCACTTTCAATGGTCATTTCACCTCTTCCATTCACACTTCCAGCAGTCTCTCTCTCTGTCCTCTGGGCTGTGAAAGAAACCCACACCAATATAGGTGATGAAGAAGGAGCACTCACCTCTTGCTCTGCAATCTGCCCCCTCCTGGGCTCCAGTTTGGCAGTTGGAACTCCCCGGAGTAAGACGAAGAAAGTGGTCAGAAAAACGAGGGACAGGAGCCGGACTGTTCGCCCGAGGAGCTGCATCACCTCGTCCTGTGCCTGACTGTGTTCAGCAGGAACTGAGAGCAGAGTCTGCACTGGGAGCCCCTGCTCTGTTACAGTCTGCACTGGGAGCCTCTGCTCTGTTACAGTCTGCACTGGGAGCCCCTGCTCTGTTACAGTCTGCACTGGGAGCCCCTGCTCTGTTACAGTCTGCACTGGGAGCCCCTGCTCTGTTACAGTCTGCACTGGGAGCCCCTGCTCTGTTACAGTCTGCACTGGGAGCCCCTGCTCTGTTACAGTCTGCACTGGGAGCCCCTGCTCTGTTACAGTCTGCACTGGGAACAATTTAGTTTTCAAAGTACTGCTGTCCGGAGTCCAGTCCAGCTCTGGCAATCTTCTCTCAGTTTTCAGGATCCCCAGCTCTCTCTCTCTCTATTCCTCCCTCTCTCGCCTCACTGTCTTTCTCTCTGTGTTTCTCTCCCTTTCTATTTGTCTTTCTCTCTCTTTCTCCCCCTTTCTATTTATCTCTCTCTATCTATATATTTCTCCCCGTCTCTATATTTCTCTCCCTCTTTATTTCTCTCTCTATTTCTATTGTTCTCTCTCTTTCTCACTCTCTCTATCTCTCTCTATTTCTCTCTCTATCCCTCTCTCTTTCTCTCTATCCCTCTCTCTATTTCCCTCTATTCCGCTCTCTATTCCGCTCTCTATTTCTCTCTATCCCTCTCTCTATTTCTCTCTATCCCTCCCTATTTCTCTCTATCCCTCTCTCTATTTCTCTCTATCCCTCTCTATTTTTCTCTATCCTTCCCTATTTCTCTCTATCCCTCTCTCTATTTCTCTCTATTTCCCTCTATTCCGCTCTCTATTTCTCTCTCCCTCTCTATTTCTCTATCCCTCTCTATATTTCTCTCTATCCCTCTCTATTTCTCTATCCCTCTCTCTATTTCTCTCTATATTTCTCTCTATTTCTCTCTCTATTTCTCTCTATCCCTCTCTCTATTTCTCTCTATTCCTCTCTCTATTTCTCTATCCCTCTCTCTATTTCTCTCTATTTCTCTCTATTCCTCTCTCTATTTCTCTATCCCTCTCTCTATTTCTCTCTATCCCTCTCTATTTCTCTCTATTCCTCTCTCTATTTCTCTATCCCTCTCTCTATTTCTCTATTCCTCTCTCTATTTCTCTATACCTCTCTCTATTTCTCTCTATTCCTCTCTCTATTTCTCTCTATTCATCTCTCTATTTCTCTATCCCTCTCTATTTCTCTCGATCCCTCTCTCTATTTCTATGTATTCCTCTCTCTATTTCTCTCTATCCCTCTCTCTATTTCTCTATCCCTCTCTCTATTTCTCTCTATCCCTCTCTCTATTCCTCTCCCTATTTCTCTGTATCCCTCTCTCTATCCCTCTCTCTATTTCTCTCTATCCCTCTCTCTATTCCTCTCCCTATTTCTCTCTATCCCTCTCTCTATTTCTCTATCCCTCTCTCTATTCCTCTCCCTATTTCTCTCTATCCCTCTCTCTATCCCTCTCCCTATTTCTCTCTATCCCTCTCTCTATTTCTCTATCCCTCTCTCTATTCCTCTCCCTATTTCTCTCTATCCCTCTCCCTATTTATCTCTATCCCTCTCTCTCTCTCTCTGCCCGGGTGCCGTTTTCCGCTCTTCCCTGTGGCTCCGTTCGACTGTTGAATAAAAGCCCAAAGCACCGAGACCTAATAGGTTTAGTGGCGTGTGGGTGGAGTCTGGGAGTGAGAGAGAGAATCAGTCCCTGAGGGGCGAGGGGGTGAGGGGTCAAGGGTGTAGGAGGGAGATAATCTCCCGGGGGTAGGGGGGGGGGGGGGGAGGTGCCGCAGCAAAGTTCAGATAAACTGGGAGGAATGGGGGCGAGTCACACAAGGAGGAGGCTGGCAAACAGTGAGCAGATTGAGAATTAGAGAGAGAGAGAGAGGAAAATGGCTTAAGGTCAGAGTTAACAAAAGGAGATCAGACTGGAAGCCAGGCCGGGGGGGGGGGGGGGTGGGCGCCAGGTATTTGGGTCAGGGGGGAGAGAGAGAGAGAGAGAGAGATGGAGCAATGTGGAGGTGAGGAACAAGAGGACAAGAGGGCGGGTTCCAGCAAAGCAGGACTAATGTGGAGAATAAACAAGAGAGAGGCACTCAGAGGAAGGTGAGTTTGCCACAGTTTGACTGGGGTGGTCACTGGGCTATTTTCCTGGTGGATTTACAATAACAGAGGCAGGAATCCTGAATCCGGGTGCACTGTGATGTCTTGGGAGTGGTTCAATCGAGGTGTTCAAAAAGGGAATTCGGGCAGCACGGTGGCGCAGTGGGTTAGCCCTGCTGCCTCACGACACTGAGGTCCCAGGTTCGATCCCGGCTCTGGGTCACTGTCCGTGTGGAGTTTGCACATTCTCCCCGTGTCTGCGTGGGTTTCGCCCCCACAACTCAAAAATGTACAGGGCAGGTGGATTAGCCTTAATTGCCGCTTAATTGGAAAAATGAATTGGGTACTCTAAAGTTATAAAAAAAAAGGGAATGAGACAGTTATCTGAAAACTGGGGTGGGTGGGGCATGGTTGCACAGTGGTTAGCACTGTTTCTTCACAGCTCCAGGTTACCAGGTTCGATTCCCGGCTTGGGTCACTGTCTGCGGAGTTTGCACTTTCTCCCCGTGTGTGCATTGGGTTTTCTCCGGGTGCTCCGGTTTCCTCCCACAATCCGAAGATGTGCAGGTTAGGTGGATTGGCCATGATAAATTGCCTTTTAGTGTCCAAAAAGGTTGGGTGTGGTTACTGTGTTACGGGGTTGGGCTTTGGTAGGGTACTCTGTCCATGGGCCGGTGCAGACTCGATGGGCCGAATAGCCTCCTTTTGCACTGTGAATTGTATGATTCTATGAAAAGGCAGAATGTACAGGGTTGCAGCCTCTTGGTAGAGGTGTGGAAAGTAGGGAAATGCTCATTCGGAGAGCTTGTGCAGAGACGATGGGCCGAATAGCCCCTTGTGCTGTCCCTGTTCTGTGATTCTGTCTTCATCAAATGCAGGCATGGAGACACTGAATAGACACAGAGACAGTGAGACAAAAAGGACAGAGAAAACACACACACGCACTGCCAGCAGTGAGGGGGAAGGCCCATTCACAGAGGAGGAGGTATCAGGTGGAGAAACAAAGAGGCAAGAATGGGGAGAGGGACACACACATCAGAGTGAGAGGGAAGAAAACACACATAGAGCAGAAAGAACCAGAGAGTGATTTGGAATAGACAATATCAAAACATCTGCAAACGAGATGAATACAATAATACATGAGGAACATCACAAAGCACTGGAGCCATTTGTACATTGGCAGAGAGGTGTGAGGAGCTGCAGGAATGACTCTTATCGACCGACACAGAGAAATCAACACCCCGAATCAGTCAAATAAGACAGGAAAAATCATGTAGTTCACCCGAATGTGAATGTCACTATCTCAACAATTTATTCATCAACCAATAACATTAGAGCTCTTTAACTGGTCACCTATCCCGTTGTTGGGAGCTTACTGGATGCAGATTGGCTTGGCACGTAGTGAAGTGCTTTTGGGGGCCTTGAGCTTGTGAAGGAGGCTACAAAAATATGTTCTTTCCTTAGAACAAGAGATGGAACAAGACACATGAAAGACGCAGGTAAATCCATAGATTCCCTACAGTGCAGAGGGAGGCCATTTGGCCCATCGAGTCTGCACCGGCCCTCCAAAAGAGCATTCTACCTAGGACCACTCCCGTGCCCTACCCCCGTAACTCCACCTAACCTGCACATCCCTTGGACACTAAGGGACAATCATGGATAAATCCACCTAACCTGCACATCCTTGGACTGTGGGAGGAAACCGGAGCACCCGGAGGAAAGCCACGCACACACGGGGAGAATGTGGAAATTCCACATAGACAGTCACCCAAGGCTGGAATCGAACCTGGGTCCCTGGCGCGGCGAGACAGCAGTGCTAACCATTGTGCCACCGTGCCGCCCTGTAAAGAACAGGGAGAAGAGAATCAACAAAAGCATTGATGAGAGGAACGTGTGAACTTCTGCTTAGGTAGAAAAATAACCAAAGGAGGCACGATTCTCCTAAAACAGAAAAAATAAGGGACGGTGGAGGACAGAGCGAGTGAGGGAGAGGGGGAGGGCAGAGAGAGTGAGGGACAGGGAGCAGAGAGAGTGAGGGACAGAGGGCAGAGCGAGTGAGGGACAGGGAGCAGAGAGAGTGAGGGACGGGGAGGGCAGAGCGAGTGAGGGACAGGGAGCAGAGAGAGTGAGGGACAGGGAGAGGGCAGAGAGGGTGAGGGACAGGGGCAGAGAGAGTGAGGGGGAGGGGGCAGAGAGAGTGAGGGACAGGGAGCAGAGAGAGTGAGGGGGAGGGGGCAGAGAGAGTGAGGGACAGGGAGCAAAGAGAGTGAGGGACAGGGAGCAGACAGAGTGAGGGACAGGGAGCAGACAGAGTGAGGGAGAGGGGGAGGGCAGAGAGACTGAGGGACAGGGAGCAGAGAGAGTGAGGGACAGGGAGCAGAGAAAGTGAGGGACAGGGAGCAGAGAGAGTGAGGGACAGGGAGCAGAGAGAGTGAGGGACAGGGAGCAGAGCGAGCGAGGGACAGGGAGCAGACAGAGTGAGGGAGAGGGGGAGGGCAGAGAGAGTGAGGGACAGGGAGCAGAGAGAGTGAGGGACAGAGGGCAGAGCGAGTGAGGGACAGGGAGCAGAGAGAGTGAGGGACGGGGAGGGCAGAGCGAGTGAGGGACAGGGAGCAGAGAGAGTGAGGGACAGGGAGAGGGCAGAGAGGGTGAGGGACAGGGGCAGAGAGAGTGAGGGGGAGGGGGCAGAGAGAGTGAGGGACAGGGAGCAGAGAGAGTGAGGGGGAGGGGGCAGAGAGAGTGAAGGACAGGGAGCAGAGAGAGTGAGGGACAGGGAGCAGAGAGAGTGAGGGACAGGGAGCAGACAGAGTGAGGGAGAGGGGGAGGGCAGAGAGAGTGAGGGACAGGGAGCAGAGAGAGTGAGGGACAGGGAGCAGAGAAAGTGAGGGACAGGGAGCAGAGAGAGTGAGGGACAGGGAGCAGAGAGAGTGAGGGACAGGGAGCAGAGAGAGTGAGGGACAGGGAGCAGACAGAGTGAGGGAGAGGGGGAGGGCAGAGAGAGTGAGGGACAGGGAGCAGAGAGAGTGAGGGACAGGGAGCAGAGAGAGTGAGGGACAGGGAGCAGAGAGAGTGAGGGACAGGGGGAAGGCAGAGAGATTGAGGGACAGGGGGAGGGCAGAGAGAGTGAGGGACAGGGGGCCGAGAGAGTGAGGGATAGGGGGAGGGCAGAGAGAGTGAGGGGGAGGGGGCAGAGAGAGTGAGGGACAGGGGGAGGGCAGAGAGAGTGAGGGACAGGGGGAGGGCAGAGAGAGTGAGGGACAGGGAGCAGAGAGAGTGAGGGACAGGGGGAGGGCAGAGAGAGTGAGGGACAGGGGGAGGGGGCAGAGAGCGTGAGGGACAGGGAGCAGAGAGAGTGAGGGACAGGGAGCAGAGAGAGTGAGGGACAGGGAACAGAGAGAGTGAGGGACAGGGGGAGGACAGAGAGAGTGGGGAACAGTGGGAGGGCAGAGAGAGTGAGGGGCGGGGAGGGCAGAGAGAGTGAGGGACAGGGGGAGGGCAGAGAGAGTGAGGGACAGGGAGCAGAGAGAGTGAGGGACAGGGAGCAGAGAGAGTGAGGGGGAGGGGGCAGAGAGAGTGAGGGGGAGGGGGCAGAGAGAGTGGGGGACAGGGAGCAGAGAGAGTGAAGGACAGTGGGAGGGCAGAGAGAGTGAGGGGCGGGGAGGGCAGAGAGAGTGAGGGACAGGGGGAGGGCAGAGAGAGTGAGGGACAGGGAGCAGAGAGAGTGAGGGACAGGGAGCAGAGAGAGTGAGGGGGAGGGGGCAGAGAGAGTGAGGGGGAGGGGGCAGAGAGAGTGGGGGACAGGGAGCAGAGAGAGTGAAGGACAGGGGGAGGGCAGAGAGAGTGAGGGACAGGGAGCAGAGAGAGTGAGGGACAGGGGGAGGGCAGAGAGAGTGAGGGACAGAGAGCAGAGAGAGTAAGGGACAGGGGGAGGGCAGAGAGAGTGAGGGACAGAGGGCAGAGAGAGTGAGGGACAGGGAGCAGAGAGAGTGAGGGACAGGGGGGAGCAGAGAGTGTGAGGGACAGGGAGCAGAGAGAGTGAGGGACAGGGGGCAGAGAGAGTGAGGGGGAGGGGCAGAGAGAGTGAGGGGGAGGGGGCAGAGAGAGTGAGGGGGGGAGAGAGAGTGAGGGACAGGGAGCAGAGAGAGTGAGGGACAGGGGGCAGAGAGAGTGAGGGGGAGGGGGCAGAGAGAGTGAGGGGGAGGGGGCAGAGAGAGTGAGGGACAGGGAGCAGAGAGAGTGAGGGACAGGGAGCAGAGAGAGTGAGGGACAGGGGGAGGGCAGAGAGAGTGAGGGACAGGGGGAGGGCAGAGAGAGTGAGGGACAGGGAGCAGAGAGAGTGAGGGACAGGGGGCAGAGAGAGTGAGGGGGAGGGAGCAGAGAGAGTGAGGGGGAGGGGGCAGAGAGAGTGAGGGACAGGGAGCAGAGAGAGTGAGGGACAGGGAGCAGAGAGAGTGAGGGACAGGGAGCAGAGAGAGTGAGGGAGAGGGGAGGGCAGAGAGAGTGAGGGACAGGGGAGGGCAGAGAGAGTGAGGGACAAGGAGCAGAGAGTGAGGGACAGGGGGCAGAGAGAGTGAGGGGGAGGGGGCAGAGAGAGTGAGGGGGAGGGGGCAGAGAGAGTGAGGGACAGGGGGCAGAGAGAGTGAGGGTGCAGGGGGCAGAGAGAGTGAGAGACAAAGGGCAGAGAGAGTGAGGGACAGGGGGCAGAGGGAGTGAGGGGGAGGGGGCAGAGAGAGTGAGGGACAGGGAGCAGAGAGCGTGAGGGACAGGGAGCAGAGAGAGTGAGGGACAGGGAGCAGAGAGAGTGAGGGACAGGGAGCAGAGAGAGTGAGGGACAGGGAGCAGAGAGAGTGAGGGACAGGGGGAGAGCAGAGAGAGTGAGGGAGAGGGGGAGGGCAGAGAGAGTGAGGGAGAGGGGGAGGGCAGAGAGAGTGAGGGACAGGGGGAGGCCAGAGAGAGTGAGGGACGGGGGAGGGCAGAGAGAGTGAGGGGCAGGGAGCAGAGAGAGTGAGGGACAGGGAGCAGTGCGAGTGAGTGACAGGGAGCAGAGTGAGTGAGGGACGGGGGAGGGCAGAGAGAGTGAGGGACAGGGAGCAGAGAGAGTGAGGGACAGGGAGCAGAGAGAGTGAGGGACAGGGAGCAGAGAGAGTGAGGGACAGGGAGCAGAGAGAGTGAGGGACAGGGGGAGGGCAGAGAGAGTGAGGGACAGGGGGAGGGCAGAGAGAGTGAGGGACAGGGGGAGGGCAGAGAGAGTGAGGGACAGGGGAGGGCAGAGAGAGTGAGGGACAGGGAGCAGAGAGAGTGAGGGACAGAGAGCAGAGAGAGTGAGGGACAGGGAGCAGAGAGAGTGAGGGACAGGGGGAGGGCAGAGAGAGTGAGGGAGAGGGGGAGGGCAGAGCGAGTGAGGGACAGGGAGCAGAGAGAGTGAGGGACAGGGAGCAGAGAGAGTGAGGGGGACAGGGGGCAGAGAGAGTGTGGGACAGGGAACAGAGAGGGTGAGGGACAGGGAGCAGAGAGAGTGAGGGACAGGGAGCAGAGAGAGTGAGGGACAGGGAGAGGGCAGAGAGAGTGAGGGACAGGGGGAGGGCAGAGAGAGTGAGGGACAGGGAGCTGAGAGAGTGAGGAGGAGGGAGCAGAGAGAGTGAGGGACAGGGAGCAGAGAGAGTGAGGGACAGGGAGCAGAGAGAGTGAGGGACAGGGGGAGGGCAGAGAGAGTGAGGGACAGGGGGAGGGCAGAGAGAGTGAGGGACAGGGGAGGGCAGAGAGAGTGAGGGACAGGGAGCAGAGAGAGTGAGGGACAGGGAGCAGAGAGAGTGAGGGACAGGGAGCAGAGAGAGTGAGGGACAGGGAGCAGAGAGAGTGAGGGACAGGGAGCAGAGAGAGTGAGGGACAGGGGGCAGTGAGAGTGAGGGACAGGGAGCAGAGAGAGTGAGGGACAGGGAGCAGAGAGAGTGAGGGACAGGGGGAGGGCAGAGAGAGTGAGGGACAGGGGGCAGAGAGAGTGAGGGACAGGGGGAGGGCAGAGAGAGTGAGGGACAGGAAGCAGAGAGAGTGAGGGACAGGGAGCAGAGAGAGTGAGGGACAGGGAGCAGAGAGAGTGAGGGACAGGGGGAGGGCAGAGAGAGTGCGGGACAGGGGGAGGGCAGAGAGAGTGAGGGACAGGGGGCAGAATGGGGGGACAGGGGGCAGAGAGGGACAGTGGTAGAGAGGGCAAGGGACAGGGGGTCAGAGAGTAAAAGACAGATAGTGGTGGTGGGAGGTGAGGAGCAAAGACATCAGGATAAAATGGTGAAGAGAAGATAGCACAGGTCAGAGGGTATGGAACAGATGTGAGTTCTGGGAATAGATCCCAAGAGACTGTGGGAGAAATTAGAAGAATGCAAATGTTTGGGAATAGGGAGAAATGTCTGGGAAAGTTTTGTCCTTTATGTGCAGGAAAGAGCCATCAAAAAGAGGAACGAGAAAAGAACTATTTTATAAAGATATATAGGGCTCATTGCTGGTCAGAGTAACAGTGTGTATGGATATGCAAATGTAATTGTGTGTGTATGTTACTGTGTAAATGTAAATGTCACCATAGTCAATCGCTTCACGGCCTTTTGGCTAAGATGAGCGTGAGGTCAGGTGTAATGCCTGGATCTGCTATGTCTCTCTTGTGGGGATCATGAATTGGATTCAATTTGAATTGCTTTTTGGAGCAGGCAAATAGTTGGATAAGGGTTTGCCCCTGCCCACACTCTGAGCTCTGGCTGTGTATATATGTGTGGTATCAATGTACATTTTTATTATTTGAAAAAAATTTAGAGCACCAAATTCTTTTTTTGTCACCCAGTTAAGAGGCAATTTAGCGTGGCTAATCCACCTACCCTGCACACCTTTTGGGTTGTGGGGGTGAGACCCACGCAGACAAGGGGAGAATGTGTAAACTGCACACGGCAGTGACCCGTGGTCGGGATCGAACCAGGGTCCTCGTTGCTGTGAGGCAGCAGTGCTAACCACTGTGCCACCATGCTGCCCCTTGTATATTTTTGTGTATATATATATATATATGTACATGTGTGGGGGGTATATATACCACCAGTAGTGCCTTCTCGAGTTCCTCCAAATTCAGTACAGTAGCAAGAACAGGAGGTCCAACAGCAGCACCGTCTCCCTAGCCAATCTGTCCAGTCTTGAGGCAATAATCATGCAATAACAGCTCTACTGGGTAGATCATGTTATTAACATGTCTGACACCCAACTCTAAAAGTAATTGTTCTACTCAGCATTCATTCAAGGCCTGAGACCCCCCTGGAGCCTTGAAGGGCCTGGTGGCCAACCCCTGCTTCTATTTCTTGTGTTCTTGGGAGGAGAGCCGAAACGCTTTGGCGATATCCTGAAGAGGTCAAATGTTCATGGGCAACCCCTGGTTTGTGACTGATCAAAATGGAGAAGGTTTATTTGGCAATCACCAAACGCATCCAGTGATTTTATCGGGAATGCGCAGAAGTGAACTCAAGACATTAGAGGGAGCACTCAAACTTCCAAGTAAAATACCTACCCAACCCTTCAAGCATTACCTGCTCCGCATGTGGTAGAATCTGTAGAATGGACCCATCAGCCATCTCAGAACTCATCGAATCGGAATAGAGGCAAATCACCCTCAATCCTGAGGAACTGCCTAAGAGATGTGTGTGCATGTGTGTATATATATATGTGTGTGTGTATGTATATATGTGTGTGTGTATATATATATATATATATATATATGTATGTATGTATGTGTGTGTGGGCATATGTATATACATATATATGTGGGTATGTGTACATATATGTATGTGTGGGTATATTATGTGTATATATATATATATATATACACACATATATATATCTGTGTATGCATCTCAGTATGTATACGTGTGTATATATGTGTGTGCTTGTGTACAGCGTGGTAGCACAGTGGTTAGCACAGTTGCTTCACAGTTCCAGGGTCCCAGGTTCGATTCCCTGCTGGGACCCTGTCTGTGTGGATTCTGCACGTTCTCCCCGTCTCTTCGTGGGTTTCTTCTGGGTGCTTCGGTTACCTCCCACAGTCCAAAGATATGCAGGTTAGGTGTGTGTATATATATGTGTGTGTGTGTGTGTGTGTGTGTGTGTGTATATATGCGTGTATGTATTGAGCTGACTGTTCGGTTGGACTTGCCATTACTGAATTTCATCTCAATCCATGGGTTAATATTGTATTTTTTCCTCTCTCTTTTCTCACGGTTATTTCTGTAAAAGTTCAACTTAAAACAAATGGTGCCAATGGAGAAAGTAAAAGTGATTTTACTTTTGAGGGTCAGCCATCAATAGGGGAGGTACTGGTATCGTGTCATTTTCGCTGGGATAGGAATCCGGGGCAACGCCCGGGGGGTGGACCTGGGACTGAATCTAAGGGGCAGCACGGTAGCATGGTGGTTAGCATAAATGCTTCACAGCTCCAGGGTCCCAGGTTCGATTCCCGGCTGGGTCACTGTCTGTGTGGAGTCTGCATGTCCTCCCCGTGTGTGCGTGGGTTTCCTCCGGGTGCTCCGGTTTCCTCCCACAGTCCAAAGATGTGCGGGTTAGGTGGATTGACCATGCTAAATTGCCCGTAGTGTCCTAATAGTAAGGTTAAGGGGGGGGAGTTGTTGGGTTACGGGTATAGGGTGGATACATGGGTTTGAGTAGGGTGATCATTGCTCGGCACAACATCGAGGGCCGAAGGGCCTGTTCTGTGCTGTACTGTTCTATGTTCTATGTAAACGAGATCCAAAGTCCATTGTTGTAAAAACCCAACTGATTGACTCGTAAAACGCTCTCTGAAATAGCCCACTGAGCAAGTTACTCAGTTCACAGGGCAATCAATGCCGGCCAACCAGGGACACCCACATCCCACAAATGATTAAGGAAAAAAAAAATAGTATTCTAGAAGAGATCAAATGGGAGAAAACTATCTTACGATTAAAACAACAAGCAAAGGAAGCATTTATAGAGCATTTTTGAGATATTCAGGTCATCGCTCCAAACACCTCGCAGCCAATGGAGTACTTTTGAAGTTTAGTCACCGTTGTAATGCAAGAAGCATGACTCAATTTGCACACAGAACGCTCCCACAAACAACTGTGAGGTAGTGACAAGCTCATTTGTTTTATTATTGGTCGAGCCCAGAACACGATGGGAAAGAGGTTCAGAGAGAAAGCGAAACATTATCAATGCTGGAAATCGGAAATAAAAATAGAAAACGCTGGAAACACTCAGATGGCAGCATCTGTGGAGAGAGAAACAGAGTTAATGTGCTACCGTGGGCAGCATGATAGCACAGTGGTTACCACTGTGGCTTCACAGCTCCAGGGTCCCAGGTTTGATTCCAGGCTTGGGTCACCGTCTGTGCGGAGTCTGCACGTTCTCCCCGTGTCTGCATGGGTTTCCTCCGGGTGCTCCAGTTTCCTCTCACAGTCCAAAGACGTGCAGGTTAGGTGGATTGGCCATGATAAATTGGCTTTAGTGCCCAAAAAAGGTTAGGGAGGATTATTGGGGGGGCAGCACGCTGGCGCAGTGAGTTTGCCCTGCAGCCTCTCGGTGCTGAGGTCCCAGGTTCGATCCCGGCTCTGGGTCACTGTCCGTGTGGTGTTTGCACATTCTCCCCGTGTTTGCGTGGGTTTCGCCCCCACAACCCAAAGATGTGCAGGCTAGGTGGATCGGCCACGCTAAATTGCCCCTTAATGTGAAAAATTGAAATGGTACATTAAATTTATTTTTAAAAAGGGTTATTGGGTTACGGGGTAGGGTGGAAGTGAGGGCTTAAAGTGGGTTGGTGCAGACTTGATGGCACGAATGAACTGTATGTTCTATGTTGTATATTTCAGCTTGAAACATTAACTCTGTGTTTCCAGCATTTTTAAACCACACAAGAGCAAGCTGGTCGGTATCTGCGTTGAGAACGGCTTGCACCCATTTTGGGAACCCTCCTGATCTCATGAAAGGGATGAACCTAAACCAACGACAATCTGTTCTCTCCGCAGACACTGATTAACTTGCTCAGTGGTTTCCAGCCTTTTCCCACCTTCTCTGGTCTCTCTCCCGTCCCATGTTCTTTTCCCCATTTAAATCAGGTTCAATCCAGCGAATATGTGCGCCTGCAATCCACCTTTGTTGCTGCTTGAACCCTCGCTAAAGCTCCAGTGTCCTTTTGAAAGTGCCTAAACTCCCCATCATCGTGCAGTACAAGTTCACATTAATGACAGAGCAAACTTTTGGAATTGGATGCATCCAGCTAATGAAAGAACTTGCACTTACTTGGTCTGTGAGACTGGATCTGGTTTACAGTCATTGCTAGGTCCTTCTCTCCCCCTACCTTTTCCACAATAAACATCCCATTGTCATGTCTGAATTCTAGGGGAGGCTGTGACATTATCACTGGACTAGTAATCCAGAGACCCAGGCTAAGGCTTTGAGGATGCAATTCAATAAAAATAAATCTTAATAAATCTTTTGATCGTTGTTCAAAACCCCATCTGATTCACTGATGTCCTTTAGGGAAGGAAATCTGCCGTCCTTACCTGGTCTGGCCTACATGTGACTCCAGACCCACAGCAATGTGGCCGACTCTGAACTGTCCCCTGAAATGCCTTAGCAAGCCACTCAGTTCAAGGGCAACTCGGGATGGACAATAAATGCCGGCCCAGCCAGTGGCGCGCACATCCCATGAACAAATAAAATAAAATTCTCTTCCTTTTAACATATCTTTATTAAGGTTCATCTGCCTATGCTTGGCTCAACCATCCACATCGCTGGTATGCATATCAGACCTTTTGCTCAGCACCTAGCCATGCAGTTTAGCATCTAGTGACTATTGAACCTATTATTGCCTGGATGCATTCCAGATCATCAGACAACTGCATTCAAAGAAAAAAAAAAATCTCCTTCCACTCTCCTTTTGTCTGTCCTTCAATCTGTCCTCTGGTCACTGACCCTCTCACTCCATCAAAACCCACTTGATATACTCTCCAGATAACCTTTGAACAGGGTGCTCAGACAGGTTGCCTGGACAACTTTGCTCAATCCTCCTCAGAGGGAACCTTTTTTTTAAATTGACCATCACCGCTTTCAGGTGCTCAAACCAGTACGTGAAAATTAACCAATTGGCCCAATTAGTTTTCTTTATTGCAAACCTCCGAATTTTCAAACGTCTCTGGAAAATCTGTGTGCATTATGTTTAGATCACTCTTGTGCATCGATTTACTTACTTGCTTAGTGTATCCTGCCAGACATAAGATGGGAGGTTGATTATGGTTCAATGGGCAGAATGGCTTTCTTTATCCAACACTGCGGTGATCCGTTGCTTTTCTGGCTTTTGTGATCTTAGTAACTGGCAGATTTAACTATTGTTAGCATCCCATCTACAACCACGAGTCCTTAATTAAATACTAAAGTATTAATTGGGGTGTTAACTGGTTTCCTTCCCTTTTAGAGGACTCCAGGGCTTCTGCCACCTGTGTATACAGACATTTAATTGAGTTTGTTCACACGTTTCAAATACAAATCTGGAATTTGTCTGGTCTTAAGGTGAAGTCTGACATGAAGCATTCATCTGCCATTTCCTGATGGCTCATAATATCTCTGCTCCACTTACCCCTTAGAGGATTCTAGTAGCTTCTTCTATTATTTTTTTTTATTTTTAACACTCTTGGTCTCTTAGGACATATCAGCTCGAGGGCGTTAAGGTTAGTGCATTGCCCTTTCACCTCTGGCAGCTGGGTATGAATAACAAAGGGAATGGAAGCCATTTGTGTATTGCCAACTGTAACAATGCTGGGTCAGGCCATCTCAATCTAGCTGCTGCTGGCATTAGGCTACGTCGTCACGTAAAGATGGGGGATGGGAAAGAGGAGGGGTAATACCAAACTATGAAGGTAAAGGGCGTTTGTTTGAGATTCTGGCCCCTCTGATTCTGTCCATACTGCACCCAACCTGTCGCTGGAATGTAATGCTGACAATTCGTGTCCCAAGTGAGGAAAAGTGTCCCATTCCACAGCCTTAATCATCTATACTTTTGGGTCCACAAAACTACAGAATTGTTCTGCAGGAATTGCTAGAATAGCCCACATTTACGTGGTTGCGCATTCCTCTTCAGACACAACTGGAGATGGATGTGTAGACGGACCAGTAAATCTGTGGGGTTCACCTTTGTCTCAAATATTTGGGTATTTTCAGACCTCACTCCACCATCAGTCTCACATTTTATGATTATAGGTAAAGGTAAAGTCACCATGGTCCCAGATGGCCGTAGGTTGCTTTCCCTTTTTGAGGGGGAAGAGCTGACATGGTGATTTAACCTGAGGACCACCACACCTCATGCGAGGGGGATGGTTGAGAAGGAGCGGCCTTCATGAATAACCTCAGCCGGTACGGGAATTGAATCCATGCTGCTGGCCTCGTTGTGCATCACAAACAGGTATGATTACAATGGGTGCTGACATTTGCTGAAAGTCCATTGGATATTGAAACAACAAAAATAAAAATGGGAAAACATGCACATCAGGCAGCACCTACATGGAGAGAGAAAATGGCTAACCTTTCAGGTGGCTGACCTTTGGCAATTGTGTCGGGATTTCACAAAGATGGCTTTGAACTACATGATGTGCTGTGAAGATAGTGTAGGGTCGGCCACATGTAAATTTGAGAATCCCACTGTGACCAACTCGTATTAACAGGTAAAAGCAAAGCTAGTCGATACTGAAGGTCAGGCCCCGAGCATTTCTGTTCCGACTGTTGCTCAAAAGCTAACACTGTCATAGGCTCTATGTCACAGAATTTACAGTGCAGAAAGGTGGGGTTACTGAGTTATGGTGGAGGCGCGGGATTAACTAAGGTGCTCTTTCCAAGGGCCGGTGCAGACTCGATGGGCCATTTAGCATGGCCAATCCACCTAACCTGCTATTCTTTGGGCTGTGGGAGGAAACCGGATCTCTCCAATTCACTATTATTCAGCACATCAACTGAGCATTTCTCAAGGAAGTCATGCAAGGGCATACAGACGTGACTCCTTATTTGCATGGTGGCATCAGTTATGCGCCAGCATGTATGCACAGACCAGTGCCCATCTTGTATTGGCAGAGGTTGGTGTTCATTTCTAATACACTAATTTTGACGTATTTGGTAGGTTAACTGCACCTACCGACAATGTACCTGTTGGAGCTGCACTCACCTCAAATACAAACACACACACACACACACACACACACACTGCAGTGACATTGTTTCTCGAATGGATGCCCAATTGTTTCATTTGAAACCATTTCCACACCATTAACAAAATCTGTTTCACTTCTGATTGCATTTGCATTTACTCTATCTTGTTTTAAACTACTGATTGGATGCCAGAGGCTGAGTGAACTTCAGCAAAAAACAAAAAACAGGCTTAAATCATGACCAATATTAAACTCTGTACAATATGGAAGATGGGAAATTGACTTGTCGGAATTGCTGGTTGCGACTTGCGTTGGGACATTACAACGTCAATCAGGTGATTCCTCCCTGGCCTCTCCAAATAAAACTTTGTTTTGCAGTAATTAAATTGTAGCTGAGCTCAATCCTAAAGACAGGGTTCGATAGCATCTAGAGTAGACAGACAGCAGGAGCTCACGTGAGTCACGTCCTGTAGCAATGATATGGATGCAACAGAGAAACTTGAATTTCATTGGGCAGCGCAGGACGAATAGGCATTAGCCAAGGCACCTGGTCCACTTGCTCGCGAGTAACCGGTGTGTGAAGTGCACCATTGTGGAAATCTAGAGTTATACAAAAGGGTCCAGAGGGGTCATTTTTCCCCACACGGAGGGTAGTGTGTGTGGAACGAGCTGCCTGAGGCAGTAGTAGAGGCAGGTACAATTTTGTCTTTCAAAAAGCATTGAGACAGTTATACGGGTAAGATGGGTGTAGAGGGATATGGGCCAAATGTGGGCAATTGGGACTAGCTTAGTGGTTAAAAACTGGGCAGCATGGACAAGTTGGGCCGAAGGGCCTGTTTCCGTGCTGTAAACCTCTATGACCAGGATTGAGCTTGGGTTGCACTTTGGTGGGAGGTGTGCAGAAAATAATTTTTATTGATGAGCTACAATTAGGTAGGAGCTAATGGCATCCAATTAAGGGGGTAGCGTGTCAGAAAGGTCTGCCAATTCAAGCTGCCTCAACTCCAAAAGTGAGGCAGCTTCTAGCTTCCACTTTCCAGCACTCAGAATAAAAGAAAAATAAAACCATTCTGGATGCTGGTGCTATTGTCAAGGCGATTGTCCATCTCTGGGTTGCCCAGCCACTTCTTGGTAGAAAAAAAAACATTAAAAAATGTGAATCGGTATTTTGCTTCATTAAGTCTCAAAACTCCATTCATTTAATTGAACTTGGAATGATTCACGGTAGCTTCAATCAACATGATTCTTTCAATGCCTTTTACCAGATAATCCCACATTACAACAGTTACTGCCACTTCAAGATGGCTTCATTGGCTGTGAAGGGTTGTGAGGTGTCCGGTGATCAGGCTAGCCATGTAACAGTAGCATTTAGTGTTTCAATCCAATATAATGGTGTGTCAGCAGAATGTATTTATACATATTTACGCAACCTATTTAGACTGGTTCAGCCTAAACATGGCAAATTCTCAGCAAGACAGGAAGGATGCAAATGCTTTAGCGGGCACAGGATTTACCAGAATATTTCCAGAGACGAGGAACTGCGAATAGATAGTACAACCCCAGCTTCTCCACAGAGAAAGCCAACCCGATTTAAGAGGTTCTCAAAAATATGAGGGGCCTGCTGCCAGGAAACGCCCGTAACTATCTGCAAGTGAAATGAAAATGAAAATCGCTTATTGTCACGAGTAGGCTTCAATGAAGTTACTGTGAAAAGTCCTTAGTCGCCACATTCCGGCGCCTGCCCGGGGAGGCTGGTACGGGAATCGAACAGTGCTGCTGGCCTGCTTTAAAGGCCAGTGATTTAGCCGAGTGAGCTAAACCAGCAGTAGTACGATCAGAAGTACAAGCCTTCCTGAAAAAACAAACAGGTAGTGGCCATTCCGACGCTGCCGCCATTGAGGATACAGGACAGGGTGGTCTCCGGCACCTGCGTGGGGGAGGGGAGGGTGTCAGATATCTACCAGGAACTACAGGAGACGGAGGAAACCCCGGTGGAGGAGCTGAAGGGCAAGTGGGAGGAGGAGCTAGGTGAGGAGTTGGAAGCTGGTCTGTGGGCAGAGGTAATTCCTCCTCATCATGTGCCAGGCTCAATTCAATTTAAGGTGGTCCACCGGGCACACATGACAGCAGCGAGAATGAGCAAGTTTTTTGGGGTAGAAGACGGTTGCATGAAGTGCAAGGGCTGCCCTGCAAACCATGTCAACATGTTTTGGGCATGCTCGGAGCTTAGTGTTCTGGCAAGGGTTCACGAGGGCAATGTCCAAGGTGCTTAACACACGGGTGGTTGAGAGTCCAGAGATAGCGATCTTTGGAGTGTCAGAAGAGCCGGGAGTTCAGGTGGGCGAAAGAGGCCGACGTCTTGGCCTTTGCCTCCCTAGTAGCCCGGAGACGGATTTTATTAATGTGGAGGGTTTCGAAGCCCCCCCAGAGTGTAGAGACTTGGGTTACAGACATGGCTGGGTTTCTCAGCCGCGAGAAAATAAAGTTTGCCTTAAGAGGGTCTACACTAGGGTTCTCTCGGAGGTGGCAGCCGTTCGTCGACTTTCTCGGGGAAAATTAAAATGCCAGCAGCAATCCATTGGCGGGGTGGGGGGGGGGGGAGGTGTGAGTACTTTGTTGGGATGGTGTGGGAAGACTGGGTCGCGTGGGGTCATGTCTATTTAATTGTTATTGTACATTTTCTTTTTGCACTATGTTCACTAGTTTGTTTTGTTATTATGGTTACTACTGTAAAAATTCTGCTAAACCTTAATAAAAATACTTTAAAAAAACAGGAGGGGGCTTGGACAAGAGAGTGAAACTGTGGCCTTTGACAGAAGGGTCAGGAATCAGAGGACACCAAATTAAAGGCGATTGGCAAAGGAACAAACAACAACATAAGAACAGCAGCGTGCTCAGGGATCTGGAGTGTGCTGCATGGAAGTGTGGTGGTGGCGGCAGATTCAGTAGAGGGCTGGTGAACATACAAATTAGGAGCAAGAGTAGGCCACTTGGCCCCTTGAGCCTGCTCTACCATTCAATAAGATCACAGCTGTGATTATAACCTCAGCTCCACATTTGTGTACCTACCCCGATAACCTTTCACCCCCCCCCCCCCCCCCCAGCCTAACAAAAATCTATCTAGCTCTGCCGTTAAAATATTCTGAGACTCTGTTTCCACTGCTTTTTCAGGGAGAGCGATCCAAAGACACGACCATCAAAATATTTCTCCTCGTCGGGTCTTAAATGAGCGACCCCTTATTTTTAAACAGCGACCCCTCGTTCTGGTTTCTCCAAGGGGGAAAGAAAAGAATTGGATAATTATCTGAAGAGAGAAAAAGGAACTTGCGGGGCTATGGAGATAGGATGTGGGTGGGTGGGGAGGGAAAGAGTGAGACTAGCCGTCTTGTTCTTACAGAGTGCTGGCATGGACACAATGAGCCAAATAGTCTCCTATGCTGTAACTATTCAATGATTCTATGATAAATATTCTAGAAATGTGGTGGAACTTTCTCTCCGCTTGCACTGCTCCGGCTCCTAAGTGCTTATGGAATTCACAAATACACCTTTAATAAACCTCTTTCAACCGTGCCAACAACAATATACTCAGATACAGAGATACGGAAATTAGGCTGACTAAACCGTGCTTGTTCAATATTTGGTTCGCATCGTGCACCAAGAACCTGTGTGAAAGCTGGAAGATTATAGGGATACAGTAAGTTTTATTACTGAACTGATGATCTGAAGACACAAGCTCAAATCCCACTCAGGCAGCCCGGGGGATTTAAATTCAGTCAGTCATGTTAAGTAAATCTGGAATTTTAAAAAAAGCTAATGGTGACTAAGAAACTACTTAACCATCACAAAAGTCCTTCTGGTTCACTTAATATCCATCAGGGAAGAAAATCTACCGCCCTCACTCGGTCCGGCCAATATGTGACTTTAGGCACGGTTGGCTGCTCCCTGCCATCTTCAAGGACAGTTAGCGCTGGGAAGTAATCGCCGGCCTTGCCAGTGATGTGTATTTTTAATTCATTGACATGATGTGGACAAGTCCTGAACATTAGAAAGGCTCACACCATCCTCAGATGCTGCTTCTTTTTTACAGGTGGTTTGACACGCCAGTTAAAACAGGAGGCACCGTCACGTTGCTGGAAGATTTTTTTTATTTTTAAAAAGGAGATAATGCCAGGAGCACTCACCAACGCTGGCAGCAGTTTTAATAAAACAGTTTGATCACCTTCCATCAGAGCGGCAAGTGGCTCGACAAAGCTGGGGACAGGCGAGGTGGGGAGGAAACAAGCAGCAAAATAATCATGTTTATTGGGAATAGAGGTTGGGGGCAGGGAAAGAGAATAAATCCACGGGAGACCCATAGCAAGCTGACGGACTGATGCGCTAATGCTGCTGGCCTAAGCAAATATGAGGAACAGCTGCTCTCATTTCACAACAGAGCAGGTTATCACACTACAATGAAAAATAAGGTGTGCTAATGTCAAGTCATTTGTAGCATGCAAACCACCAATACCTCCAGATTGCTGGTACAAAAACTACATGGAGCGCAGCAAATCTGTTACGTACGGTAAACGTAGAATTTGAAAAACAGAAGTTATTTACTGCAAAGCGAATCAATGCCTTTTTGCCAGATTCTATCGTGACTTCAATAATGCCGATGTCAGAAACAACTTTCTGGATTGGAAAATGCTACAATGGAAACGAAGAGGAAGCATGGTCAGAATCTCGCGTAACGACACAGATCCAAAATGTATTGAAAGACTTTATTTAGAACATTATACATTTCAGTTGACATTTTTCCAAACAGTTATTGATTCTCCAGTGTTTTCAACATGCATCAGATTTTGAACACAATGCATGAATAAATTACACTTTCATAAATCAATGATATATGTAAACCACATTCGGGTTAAAAGGCCAACTAGATTCCAATATAAAACATTACTGCATTTAGGGAGTCCCATCAAAAAAGTACAGTTATAACATCTCATGTACAAAAGATCAGGATATGTACAGAAACAGCAATAGTAAGTGATATTAATTGCATTTATAATACACTGCAATTGGTATTCCACTATTGGTACTTAGATCACTGATATTGGAGAAGCAAACTTAATTGAAACATTTGATTGCTGAAATGTGCAAAGTCAGACAGTATTTTTAAAGGGCAAAAGCAAACTTCATTTGTACCCATGTCTGTCACTACCCCCAACAAACAATGGGTAGTCACTCACTAGGGTTTCAGAAATCTCTACAAATATCGGATTTTCTTGTATTTTAGCCATAATTGGGAGACCTCTATTACAAACATCAATGTAACAGACAGTCATTCTGGGTTAAAATGCATACAAATACAAAAATATTATGCAGTCATTAACTAAATATTATGCAGTCATTAACTAAATCATTGAGAAGAATTCAGGTACAAGGCAAGAGAATCTCCCGATTTTGAACACATTTCTAAAAACATAGGAAGCAACTTTGCCACAATTTTATCCTCAAGTTAAGAGTCCTGAACGTGATTGTGCTTGGGCGTCTGCACACAGCGGAGACACCGGTATTCACATGGTGTAGTCTGAAAATTATAAATCACAAGAGCACTTCCCTTGATCTTTGTTGGATTGACAATCGTCACATAAAATAGTTTTTGCTCTGGAAGCCACAGACATCAGGGTGCCAAATACAAAATGTGTAGCATTAACCCATTTGAATAAAAAGGTGGCTCTGCTTTTGATTTACAGTATGTTCATTAGAATATAAAGCTGCTTTATCAAATGGAGGTTTTAATTTCTCGTAAGTTCAAAAATTGATCAGCCATAAATGATGCAGAACTGCATCTACAGATCAACACAACACCTACCACAGCATTAAAAGGAAACAGAATTACAAACCCTGTTGCTAGTCTGGGACCAAGGGAGAACTGTGAATATCAAGTCCCACAAAAAAATAGAATTCCAATGCTACACAGGCTTACGATCTTAATGACATTTGGACAATGTTGGCAGCCAAGCCAACATCTTCATTGGAAATACTACATCTGGCCTTACTTCAGCGACACTGGAATGCAGCATCGGGTGAGTTACACAGACATGCCTGCAACACTACTTGGCTTGGTTTGCCTAATTACGATCAGCACTGCCCAAACATCAACACCCGATGCTACAGAAGTTAGCATCAACCTTCTAAAGCCAACAATAACTAAACTGTGGCGTTCGCTGTACGGAGGAGAGTTTGATATCTGATGTTTCAGTACGACAAAGCAGACTTGTATTCAGGTTCTTATCTTCCTCCTCCTGTTCCAAGTAAAACTTAACGTGCTACTTAGCACTGCAGTTCACACTGCTTACTCTTTCAAAACGTAGCCAACACTTTCCCTCCACAAACCCTTTCTGACTTGCACATCACCTTGCAGTGCCTTCCCTCGTCTTCCCTGCAAAACGCACTTCTTTTTTCTTTTTAAAAAAAAGTCGAGAAGTCTTTGCACCTGAAGCAGGCAATCCTGTACAATCCTCATTCTCCGACACAAAATTTTAATTCAAAATGATCCTTTTTTTTTAAACTTTCAATAATCGAAGACACTGCATTGACCACGGATGTTAACAGTAATTTATAAAAGGGAGCGAAAAGCTCCGGAAAAAAGATGTCTTGGACTACTTGGGATTTCCCTGCAGGGGTTACAACAGGCCCCTTGTTGCCAAAACCTGGAGAGTGAGTTTATGGTTGCTGTTTCAAAAGGCAATGTTTCTAACCCAGGTTTAAATGCATTATGTTCCTTTCGAAGTTACAGTCACAATGATAAACCAGCATTGTGAAATTTTGAAACATTGAAACTTCCTGATCATTTCCTCCCCATCTGTGGATGCCTCAGACCATTACCATTCGTTGGCAGAGAAAGTGGGTATGACCTCGCCACTGCGTTAACTGGTCAGCACGAGGTGAACACACACCCATTTTGCTCCTCCCTCTTCATTACGGCACGGCTGAGATTTGGAGCGGCCTCTCTCTACGGCGCTGAACAAATGCACTGCGTCACTTTCAGGAAATAAACAAAAGGTGCTCATTTGCTGAGAAGAGCTCACGCACCTATAGGAGGTGTGGTCGACGCAGGCAACATCATACATCAATCGGCTTCCAGCAATTTATCCAAATCCTTATCAAAAAAAATGACATTTCCCATCAAGGAAAGTAACCTTTTTAAAAAACAACAGCCATTATGAAAAGTTTTATTGTATATATAAAAAAAGTCTGCATAGCTTCAACGTGTTGGGGGCTTGTGTAAGGGACTCTGCATGGTCTTTCATAACTGCCTCGACTTCAGCTGGAAAAGTACAACTACTGACTTGTCTAGAATTGGCAGCATCCTGATCACACAGCTAAAAATAACTGCATTTGAGCTTAAAATTCGAAGAAAAAATTAGTCGTGGATGTACAAATACAAAAAATATCGTAGTGAAAAGATTGTTTACGACACATTCAACTTTCAAATGTGATTTTGTCAAGTTGCAAAATATAGTTCACAAATATGTTAATATATCAAAAGGATTAAAGATTTATGATAAGATGAAAGCTTGCTTATATTACATGGACACGTAGAATAACGGGAGAATGTTGCAACACTCCTCCCCAATATTCAAACACCACTACCAATAACCACCCATCTGTTACCCAGGGTTAGCTTGCACCGTCAAGCACCACAGCAAGACCATTCTACGCCTGTCTGTAAAGCAATAAGCGGGCATTTCTTTCTGCTGCTTGCATTTGTTCATTGCGTTTGTGGAATCGCCTGGACACCGACAACTGAACTCCACACAGACTCCATTTTCTTAAACCGACTGCTCAAAGCATCCACCGAGAAAATATTCTTTCTTCTCCCACCTTAATCTCAGATATTTACTTTCTGAAAAGTATGTGCACAGCAGGTTTGAAGCTCAGCTGAGATGTATGCCCAGACAGCACACGCTTTAGCCCTTTCAAATACTTAATTTATATTTTAACAGCTAGAAATGTGGAAGTAGAGTTAAATGGGACTTCGACTGCAAGCAAATGTTATCAGGGAAGTTTAGGGTGGAAAATAAATGCTTTAATATGTAGTTGTTTGTTGAATCATTGCTATTTATTTAAAAAATATACTTTACACATAGGAAACGTTGGCGAGCCTGCACTGCACCTTAGTGTGAACGGATATTCAGCGGAGCGCTCAACTGTGATGTGCTTAAACAGAAAGGACATCTATACACAGTTTAATCTTAAAAGATCAGTTAATAAACATCAATTGCACCAAACTTATAAAAAGTTAGAACTAAGCAGAAAAGCTTTGGTGCAGATGAACAACTGCAAACAGATTTCTCCTTTAGGAATATCTACCGGAGATTATATTTCAACTCAATGGAAAGTTTATGCTGTGCAGCAAAGTTCACTGAAAAGCAGTCTTCTTTTCCCTCAGAGAAGGAGGGAAGAGAAACCAGCGCCACCCTACAGAAGCTAACCAAAAGCCTGTATGCAAGGGGCAATGGAGAAGGCTACGGGCAAGGCTGAAGGAGAAAGTGCATCAGTGGTTGGGGACCATGTGTGTAGAATGGAGAGAGTGAGCATGTAGGATTTATTTATATAATAAGGCTGCTGTAGAGTAGAATAACTCCAGACAGTTACTTAGTATAATAGTACTTTGCTTAGGGCATTAGTCTGGTCATTAACTGAGCAAAAGGCAAGAAGGGACAAAAGTCCAATAACTACAACTGCACATCCTCTTAGCAAAAGGGAGAAGGGAGAAAGAGACAGAACACTAACCTGGAATGACAGTTTGAGAACATAATCGTGCAATTAATTTAACTGTAAACAGATTGATCCAGGGTTACTCAAAAATAAAAAGCACCATTTAGAATATATTACACAAGACGCCTCGGTGACAGCCCACAAACACGGCTAGAAACAGAAACCGAATTCAAGCTACATTTCAACCGAACAACATTGCCCTAGAGAAACTAAGGGCTGCAGTTGCCCACAATGATCTGGCACTCAAATTAATTTCAGCAGAAAAGGAGCCCAGTAAACAAAAATAAATCCATTCTTGATGGTGCAATTTAGTACAAAAATTTACTCGTGTTCATCAGAGAAGTTCAAACCTCAAATTTGAATAGGTGACATTTGTAATATGTTCAAACTGGTCTGGAGTTAGGAAAAAAAGAATGAATGTGGAATGACTTCAAATTGATGCTATGGAACAAAAATAAAGAATATGACAATGGATCTAGCGTTCTGAGAATTGACAAACCTTGTCCTCTTCAGGACAAGCAACAGTGCTCATTCACTCTTACATTTGGGAGAAAGGGTACAAAATTATTTATCTTTTTTCTACCCCCCACACCCCCTCCTAAAGTCCTGCTCCAGCCAACTTTCTGACTATTCTTTGGATTCAATTATCTTCTTTGCTCCCCTTTAGTTTGTTCATGCATTCTGGGGGCACAGACTGATATTGTGTTGGGGTTTAGCTTCACAGGCAACAGTTGCCCTCTGGTACCTCACCCAAGACACCAACCCAAAAGTGTGCCCCTCAGTAGCGCGTGAGGCGAGCGGTTTGCACGATCCTGATCCTGTCCTCACCCAAAATCCACGTTCCAGGAAGGGGGGGGGGGGGGGTCACTGGACAGCAATACAGAATCAGTGCCACACTGCCCACACAGCACATTTAACTATCAAATTACTGGGAACCCGCCTGTCACAAATTAATGAGTGGATTCATGAAGGCAACCTCATCAGGAGGGGTCAGAGAACAAATTACATAACATACAGAGTGCAATGAGGGATACTGGTCTGGATGCATGCTGTATTGGAGGGCATCTCAGCCCTCTATTCCAACATTTCCTGATTTTCATTTTACCACAATCCCCTACAGGCCAAAACCAGTGTTGACCAGCACACTTAGAAACATACCAGTGTATGACTTCAGAAAGCTCATCACAATCCCCCTCTAAAAACATACATGGATTAAATTTTCAGTTCTAGCCCTGGACAATGATCAACTTCAAAGCAAACACGGGAGGTCTGTCCTCTTCCACCTCATCTTTACTCGACAGTATCTTATACAGGGGGGAAATTGCACCTTTCCCCTCCCCTAACGTGAAACAAATGGATGCAAACTACAAATATTCAAACAAATTGTGACAGAAGAGGAAATATGTTGATTTGTCAGGGAACTCAACAATAAATAAGTTTAACCGCATAATCTTTATATCTGGACATATTAACAAAGGGAATGTTAACACACACGCAAATCCACTACTGTTTCAGTTAAAGGCGCTCTAGCACCTCAGTGGTCACTGGTGAGCCCACCTTCGGGAGCAGAGGGGAATGAAAGTGCAAAAAATACGTCTACATTATTTAGGGTCTCACAGGTTTCACAGTTCAGGAGACGGTGTTAATTGGACGATTTCAGTTTTGGGTGTAACTTGAGATTCAGTGTGCGGGTAAATTATGTTAACATCTCCAAAACAAAATTTCTAAACAGATACAAATTGCCTCCGTAATTCAAACAAAAAATCCAAAGTTCCTATTGTTTGAAATATAAAGCTTTGACTTTTAACAAACTCGAGACTATTTTCCTGCAATAGTTCATTCAAAATTTACAAAAACTTATCTAGTACTACCTTCATATTTGACCGTTTTATCCAACTTCACTTTTTTTGAATGATAAATTGCATATAAAAGTGGATCTACTTTTAAAAAAAATGCAGCTTTTGTGAAGTTGCAAACAGAGAGCACCGTCATTGATATTAGGCAAAAGCAAAACAACCCAAGGTAGCTTTACACACATAATCAGTATTATTTTCAGGAAAGTGATTTAACAGGTAATTCAGGACTGGCCAACACCAGCTTTAGCCTCAGGAGTATTAATTGGTCTCTTCAATTGCACGCAAACAGAAACCCTCATTGCAGGTTAGTCAAAACAAGTTTAAAACGCCACCCTCCCACCTCACCTTTTTGAAGATTTTGATTGTGTCAAGTATAGGGCCACATTTGGAAAGATCATTATGACCAGAGTAGGCAACAAGTGTGTACTCAAAACAAACACACTGACATCCATGTTTGAAGGGTAGAAGGAAGAATGGGGGTGTGGGGAGGAAGTAGAAAGTCATTCAAACCACGCAAAAAGGATCCAGCACGAGTGCTTTCACGGTTGTGTGCAGAGATCCCATCTTGCCAAGATACTGACTCGATTTGGGCCATAGCTTATAGCGGACAGGGTTCAAGAGGAGAAACTTGGATCAAGTGCTGCAAATCCACATTGAGTTCAGTAAATAAGGGTGATGTTGAAACCCACGAACCTAGCTCCAGGCAATGCAACATAAATGGCTTTAGTGAATGAGCACTTTTTCAACACCTCCAAGTTCAATTTGGGTTTTAAAAATAAAAACTTGTCTGAAGATTTGAAGCACAAAAGAAGCAGACTGGTATTGAACGGACAGGGGAGACTTGGACTTGTAAACGTTTGTCCAACTGGGATAGAGCTCAGTCCTCTTCTTCATAGGTGGTTTCATCAAACGGATGGTCAATTAAAGGGTCCAACTTGTGTCGAGAGTATTTCAACTGCAGGAGGTCACCAACTTCTCCTATTACTTTTAAAACCTGGGAGAGGAGGGTGGGGGGGGGGGGGGGGGGGGGGGTGGGGGGGGGGGGAGAAAGAGAGAGAGGGGGGGAAGAAAGAGAGAGGTAGAACATTATAAATGTGCAATCAAATGCTCAAACCCAAATTTTCTTGATCAGTTGTCAGTTTTAAAAAAGAAATGCAACAGGGATGGTTACTGACCAGGTTATTCATATCAGACCAGAGCCCCCACTTCCAAAAATGCTCTAAAAAGCAGTCCCCCTTTGCTTTAATTGCGAGACTAAAATGGTCAAAAAGCTTGCAGCACTTACTGTATCATAGCTCACTCAATATTGTAAATGTGATGCCCAATTTACACAGCAAGCTCCAATAAACAACAATGGTGATGAGCAATATTTTAAGTGAAATTAGATGAGGGATAAACATTGGTTCGGGCACAGAGGAAACCTATCCTGCTTTGGATGTTACTACATTTATCGACAGTGAGGTTTGTTTGCAGTGTAAAAGGTGGTGGTTGACGTTCTGAGCTCTGATTTTTGGGCATGTCAAAAAGCACCACAGTAACGGCGAGCAGCTGGAAAGATGTTACAACAGCAGAGGCGTGCCTGGCAGGAGCCCGAGAGCTTGCAGATCACAAGGTTAGCAGCACAGCAGAGGGAAAATAATGACTGATAATTTAAAGACACTTCAAAGCCCAGCCTGCTCAAAAATAGCAGACTGCTTCAAAGCGAGATCAAATTAACTCAAAAGGCAATGATGGAACACTAGAACTGAAATTATTTGAAAAAGTTGCGCTCAACTTATAGAGAATTGCTTAATGTGCTTTGAACTGGGTCACAGTAGTAAGCACAAAAGGGATCAGCTAAATGCAATTCATTAGATTTATGAAATGCTCACATCCCTCCCTAAACAAAAATGGAAAATGCCTGATATTTCAATCTGAAGAAAACTTCATCAAATGTTGCAAGTGACTCAAGCGCCACTAAATTTAAGCCCTCAGTGTTTGGATCATGCAGCTGAACAAAAGAAAAAGTTAGTATTCCAATGATTGGCACAGTGGGTGGGCACAGCAAGTCGTGTGCTGCAAACCGATTCCAAAGTAAATACGAAAGCCATTACATTTTCCAATGGGATTTGTTTAAAAATGTAATTATTAATGGGTGAGCACCACAGGATTATTAATGGAAAATGACCACGGGGCAGCTTTGAACAGATTAATAGGCTGTGAATACAGTATTCATTTAATGAACCTTTGGTTCAACTTCAAAGCAAATTGACAATGGCTTCGAAGGGTATAATACTCAACAATAGAGATAATGCAGATAATGTTCTAGGAAGAGGAGAATTTGAGCCTCAACTTGACCTCACATTAGTTTAAACTACCAGAAATTAACAATAAAATTTGAATATGATTTCATATGGATTTCATAGTTCACCTGGTCCTTCGATTTGTTCACATAACTGGCACTAGATTCCAAAAATAACAGGTGAAGTCGTCGGATGCATTATCACAGAGTGATACAAAATTAAATATTACAATATTAAAAGGCAGCAGCATAAAACATAAACGATTCAAACAAAATGCAGTGGATAATTCTGGTGTTAAATCTGCAACCAAATATTTAAACTGAGACCCCTTCACTTACACAAATTACAGAACTGTTGAAAAGACCAAAATGGGAACGCTGGCAACTATAAGATCTTTGCACTCATTATAAATGCCTCCCATGCAATTTGGTGGTTGGACAGTCATTTCAAACAAATATTAGTAACGGCTGCATAATACCCCACGCGTTGAAAACAATGCTCAACCTTAACTCTAAAGCAAGTGGTTAATCAGTTTCTAAAGCATTTGCAGTTTTGTGGAGCTGCCAATGTGCACATCTTGCTCTGAAATTAGCTGGGTATGGAAGGATCTGCCAGATTTGCTGTGGGACTTGATACCATGTTGGGAGGAATAGTGGGCCCACAGCATCAGCTACTCAAAACCAGAAACTGGGCCAACCCTGTCCAAGAAACTCAACACGGTTCCTTTAGCACTTTCTTCACATGCAGCAATATTTAGCAGTAGGTTGGAATACACACTGATTTTTCCAATAACCGCTTTCCAAATATCCATGTTTTGTATCAGTGACCTGCTCCTCAAAGGATTTGATGGTGAAAACACTTCATAGTCATATTTCTGGAAAGTAGTATATACTTTTTGGATTGATCCAACATTGAATACTTTGGCAGAACATGGGCTTTTTCCAAACACTCAGTACGTAACCCATGTTCAGTTTTGACAAGCCTCAACTTCTCATGTCATCAGGTCAATGGGGCACCTGTACTCACTTATCTTTGGCCATCACCACCATTGCTCTTCACCATGCTATATTATTCACTCACTGGTCATACAGGGGTCTTGCTGGATCAATAAAACAGAGCTACAGCACAACGTCTTGTAATTGAATTTTTTCTCAATCTCCTGTCCCCAAGTCAAACTATCCTGAATTTAGCGTGGGATCATTCGTGTCTGAATTGATTATATCGCGTCCCTGTTAGGGCTTACCAAATTTACCCCTTTATCGGCATCTTGCGAGAATTCCAAAGTATTCCAATTGCACCAAGATCTGAGACTCTGGTGATGCATAATTATCTCATAATGGGCTATTTGCTTGAAAATAAAATGAGTTGCAACGAAATGTACAGAATAGTTCCCATCCTCCCATCTGAAGCGATATTTCAATAAGAGAGGCCCGTCCGTAACTGGATAATGACCTCAGTGGGGAATGGTGTAGCATAACCAGGGGGAAAGCAAACTCCAGTATTCAATACTCTGTACTTTCTTGAATAAAACCAGTGTATAAGTGATTGAGTGAACTGTTCTCCGTATGTGCATGCTGACTGAACATAGCATCATGACATCTTTTGACAATTATATGGAGTTCATTAGATGAATTTTGAAACCCTACCGCTAATGCTTAAAACCACAAATTCAAACAGTGTAACAGGAGACTTCTTTCCGATTAAATTGCCATGGCCATGTGGTATTGATTTTGTTATTTTGTTTAGATAAAATGTGAAGAGTCTTAAAAAAAAAAGAGAATTTGAGGATATAAGGGGCTTTCTAATTTAAAATAAAGCACCGTATGATTGCAGAAACTACAAAAAGATTATTTAGGAGCGCACAGTTGTATGAATACTACTGATATATTTTCAATGTCGTTAAGGTACTTGGTCCTTAGGGAATTAGATGGTTTGATATTTGACTTTCATCTTTGGCCAAAAATTTCAGAATTAGAAAGCTGATAAGTGTTTCATTAGATAAGTACTTCAAGGTCACTGCTAAAAAACATGCTCATTTTTTAACCCCATCATCAGCACTTAAAAAGTACAGCTCATGTAGCTCTGCATTTTGGTTCCAGAAAGGTAATTTCACATCAGCACACTGGCATGGTAGCACAGTGGTTAGCACTGTTGCTTCACAGCACCAGGGACCCAGGTTTGATTCCCAGCTTGGGTCACTGTCTGTGCAGAGTCTGCACATTCTCCCAGTGTCTGTGTATGGGTTTCCTCCGGGTGCTCGGGTTTCCTCCCACAAGTCCCGAAAGACGTGCTGTTAGGTGAATTGGACATTCTGAATTCTCCGTGTAGCCAGACAGGCGCCGGAGTGTGGTGACTAGGTGCTTTTCACAGTAACTTCATTGCAGTGTTGATGTAAGCTTACTAGTGACACCAATAAAGATTCTTGCCTCTCCCCAGTCCCTTACTCCAACTTTGGGCCCTTTTGTGCTCTGGGCCTTGGATCCAACTCTTGTCGATGACTGAGCAATCTTTGTAAGATGATCCATCTTTGAAGCTTTATGTTGCCATCAGAGTAATTCTGTAGTTCTAACTCAGTGAACAGCAAAGTTTATAATTCAGGAATGCATATAAACAGGTACCCTATTCTGAACACGGCAATAGCAATATTAATTCTGCTCTGCTCAATGGACAACATTCGCAGCTGAATCTGAAGGTTGTCGCTTCAAGTGGTCATCCAGAGATTTGAGCACAAAGCCCATGCTGATACTACAGTACAGAACTGCTGCATGGCTGGATATGCCATCTTTCTGATGAGACCTCACCTGATCTCAGGTAAAGGATATCTGACCATTATTCCAAAGAGTAGGGGAGCTCTCCCCAGTGCCCGGGCCAACATTTATCCTTCACCCAGTACAAGTTCAAGAAGAAAGCAAATTATCTGGCTATCATCACATTGCTACTTGTGGGAGCTTGCTGTGGACAAATTGGTAGCCATTCTTCCTACATGACGACAGCAACCATACTTCAAAACTATTCCGGTTGCTTAATGCGTTAAGATGTCCTGAGATACTTCAAGATGTCCTGAGATAGTAAAAGAAAATTTATAACCTAAAATTCTCACAAACTGCAGTGGAACTTTATATTATGATTTTATGATCTAAATTAGAAGGGTGGCTTCAAGCCATATTTAGCGCATGGAAACTACTAGAGAGAACAAATTGAGGTATTTAACCTTCTCAAAACTCTTGCCTGCAATATTACAAAAAATTCATCATACCCATTTAGCCAAGAGATTAAAACGCTGTGAAACTTATTCTCAACAGCTACTTATAATAGTCGATTAAAAGGTATAGTTTGAGACATGGCAAAGCTAACTATAGCACAATGTTAATTTCCAATTATGCTCTTTAATGACATTTAACAAAAATAATAATTACTGCTTTTAATGTTTGGTATAGAAGATTATTTCCCAAACGTGTGACAGCAAAAAAATTTACAGTAGCATTCTGACATTTCAATGTTAATCTGTCAAAGACAATGAGTTCAAGCACAGAAATGATGCAATATCCATTACAACCCCAATTTAAGTGGCTGGCTGTTCCAAAAGACTCTGGTGCATTGTTTCAATGCCAGTGGTTCAATATTTTAATGAACATTTTGCAATGAGGTGGCCATTTCAGTGATGAACCTCATCGAGAACAGGCAAGAGAGTGTAAATTCATAATTTTATCCTCACCTAGGTCAACACAGTGGCTAGCACTGCTGCCTCATGGCGCTGAGGTCCCAGGTTCGATCTCGGCTCTGGATCACTTGTTCGTGTGGTGTTTGCACATTCTCCCCATGTTTGCGTGGGTTTTGCCCCCACAACCAAAAAGATGTGCAGGGTAGGTGGAATGGCCACGCTAAATTGTCCCTTAATTGGAGAAAATGAATTGGGTACTCTAAATTTATATTAAATTTTTTTATCCTGACCGCTCATTTTGCTTTAAAAAAATTTTTTTTTACATTTACAGTACCCAATTCTTTTTTTTCTAATTACGGAGCAATTTAGCATGGCCAATCCTCCTACCCTGCACATCTTTGGGTTGTGAGGGTGAGACCCACACAGACACGGAGACAATGTGCAAACTCCACACGAACAGTGACCCAGGGCCGGGATCGAATGTGGGGGTGAAACCCACGCAGGCACGGGGAGAATGTACAAACTCCACGTGGACAGTTACCCGGGGCTGGGATCGAACCCGGGTCCTCGGCGTCCCGAGGCAGCGGTGCTAACCACTGTGCCACCCATTATTCCCACCTACCCTGTAAGGAAAAAGAACAGCTTTTAAAATGGGGGAAAAAAAATACTTACTGTATCCAACATCTCTCTGGTGTGAGCAGCAGATACACAAAACCTGGCTCGGGATTCGATGATGGGAGTAGCGGGAAATCCAACCACCACAACGCCAACGTTTCTTTTTAACATTTCTCGACCGAAAGCACTGCGGAAATAATATGTATATATATTTTAAAAATGAGTCACAATAAAACAGGGAGGGAGCAGCAAAGTTGTGGGTCTTTGGAGGGCTGCAGAGAGTAAGGAGATGTTAAAAGCAAAACTGCTATAAATTAGGTTATTTTTCTGAAGTTATTACCTCCTTTGCAGCAGCCTTTTAAAAAATATATAGCATAAGAACCACTAAGGTGCTGACATCATGGGAGGTCCAATGTTAAGATAGTTATTTTAGGATACTTGCAAAGAACTTGATGACACCCATGAAGGGACTAAAAACTGTAATAGGAATCACTGCAATAAAGCTTCTTCTGCCCCAAATATCATAGGTGGTTTGTTTTTGAAAGAAAAACTAACAGGATAGACCAAATTTGGTCATCATGGCCAGTAAATGTTTTGTTTTGATATCCAGTTAATGGAATTCACTTAATGTTTTGTATTCTAAATCCGATCACCATAACCTATTCACGCACATTAAGCCAACCTAATCTCATCAACAGACTATGATCTGCAAATCATGTAAGAAAACAAATATGAGATTCAAAAGAGAAAGTAACATTTGTTTTCTCTTTCAGCTCCCCTCACTTCAGGCTGCAGTACTTCATACAAGGGCGCATTGTTCCATACATGTCTAAATAGCCAGCATCCATGGCTGTTCAATTGTGTAAGCCAATAGAATCAAGTTTGACCCATGTTTATATGGGCTAACTTCCAGGAGGTGTGTTCAATATCAGGCGCAGATGCCTGGATGATTCCGCTCTCCCCTACCTCTGTTTGGTGACATTGAATTCAATAACTATCCCCATCATACACGAGTGTGCCTCACATTAGAGATCTTGAGGTCTTTATAATTCAGAGTCATATTTTGAGGTACTAGAAGTGGATTACGAAGGCTAAATTTCTGTCTCTTAACAATCCGTGGTGGAAACAACCTTTCACTATTTACCTTCTCCATAACTTGCAAAATTGTGAGCCCATCTATCCCATCCCACACCTTAGCTGCCCATAAAGTATTTGCTTCTCCGAGTGTCTCTTATTTGCATCCTTTGCCTGCTGTAATCATCCTCGTAAACATACAATTCACGTTTTTTTCTTAGTTCCAATGTTATCCCTTAAATGAGATGCCCACAACTGCACAGAGTACTCGAACTAATCTATGTAGTCTAATCTGTCATGTACATTCTCTTAATCACCCCTTTGTTTTCGCATTCACTAATTCATTAAGAGTCCAAGGCAGATATAATCAAAGCTGCATTTGGTGAACAAGCTATCTAGTTAGATTAAATATGGTGCACCATGGGTCCAGTTGCGCTAGGACCATGAAAATGTCATCTCTGCCGACATCAATAGTAAGGATTGGTATTTCTGCTGCCACCTGGAATTTATTTTGAATTCATACGGTAAGCTAGCGGAAAAACCTGCGCAATTTATGCTGCCTTTGTGATCACAAGATTACTCTACTATGCAAGAGGAACTCCTGGTTCCCCAATCTACCTCACTGATCCAATAACAGTCACATGTGGCACGTTTTAGTGAATTCGGAGGAACATTAATTTCTTAACAATCAGTGAATCGCATCTAATCATAGCTACACTCACCCTGGAATGTATGATCAAGAATCTTTGGCTGCAAAGATATGTACTATGAATAATTGACATTCTTTTGAACTGAGCCAAATAAGGCAAACCTAAACTTGGGCTTTGGAGGTTTTTACAACAGTAATTAACTCAAAGGTTTTGGGTTACGATGTTATTTTTGGGAAACATTTTACCGCAAACCACTCTCTAACCCGGGCTCCTTAAAAAAAACACGATAAAATGGGAAACTGGAGCAGGAGTAGACCATATGGTCCCTTGAACCTGCTCTGCCATTCAATACAATCATGCTCAATCTTTTGCCCCAACTCCACTTTCAACCCCCACTCCGATAACCTTGATTTGGAGAAACAAAAAAATAAATCTCAGCCTTGAATATACTCAATAATGGAGCATCCATAACCATTTAGAGTGAAGAATTCAGAAGATTCACAGCCCTCGAGTGAAGAAAGTTTGTCCCACCTCAATACTAAATAATTCATCTCTTATGCTGCGACTGACCCAGTGCTCTGGATGCTCCAGCCACGGGAAACAATGTCTGCATCTTTATGCTTATGTCCCTTTAGAATCCGGAATGTTTCAATAAGATTATCTCTCAAGTAATTTCTACTAAACTAGAGTGTGTACAGGCTCAACGTACAGACTCTCATCACAGGGCAACTTTCAAATCCATATCAACCACATGGAAGAACCTTGGCCTCGAACACAAATATATTAGATATGTAGACCAAAACTGCACATAGTACTCTGCTGTGGTCCCACCCAAGCCTTATACAATTGCTCATCTTCTTCTTCAATCTCCTTGTAATAAGGCCAATATGCCATTTGCTTTTATTGGCTGTACCTGCATGCTAGCTTGTACGAGCACGCTCAGATCTCGGAGCATCCATATTTCCAAGTTTCATGCTCCTTAAAAAGTCCTCTGCTCTCCTACTGTTACTCGCAAAGTGAACACCCTCTTACTTTCTCACATATTACTGCATCTGTTACCTTGTTGCTCTTGTATTTAACTTGTCCGTCCACGTGACAAGGCTCGTTACAGCCCTCAGGACTCAACATCGAGTCCAACAACTTGAGACCATAATCTTTCTCCTCCATCTTAAATCCACTCCCTTTCATTTATTGTCTCAATCCATCTTTTAGAATGTACTTGAAGTTCACACCTCATTTCCACCTTTGAACCTCTAAACATATTATTCAAACCCTTGACGTTCTATTCTCCATGGCTACCAACCAGCCTTCGGTAAACATTGGTTTACAGGGCTGCTAAGCTCATCAAACTATCAAAAGCACCAGTTCCATCAACCTAGCCAATTGTCTCTACCACTACGGGCTTTCCGTTTCTAAATAACTAAATAATCTTTAAAAACCATGCAACCAGCAGAACAGTCCCAAATGACTGGATTTGCCTGATTTTTTTCATGTCATCATGATTTTCTCTCAAAATGTTGTACGAAGCAAAAGATACATCTGGAGGAGATGAGAATGGCAGGATGGCTGCTATCCAAATGTGAAGTAAGGGAAACAAATGGAATAAAAAAAACAAGGAAAAACAAAACAAAATGGAGGCAGAGTTTGTGATCTAGACTGGCTGAACTCAATCTTGAGTCGAGAAGGTGGTGAAGTTGCTAATTAAAAGAGATGCTATTACTTGAACTTGTGTCGAGCTTCATTTGAAGATCAGAGTGGGAGCAAGATAGAGAATTAAAATGAAAGTTGACTGAATTAAAATGACAATTGACTGAAAGTCAGGGTCCCGCGTGCAAACCTCAGACGGATCATGCAACAATTTTTAAATATTTTTTAACATTTCCAATTAAGGGGCAATTTAGCGTGGCCAAGGGGCTGGTTTAGCAGAAGGCTAAATCGCTGGCTTTGCAAGCAGACCAAGGCAGGACAGCAGCACGGTTCAATTCCTGTACCAGCCTTCCCGAACAGGCACTGGAATGTGGCGACCAGAGTGCTGTGGGAGTGAGACCCTTTGAACCTCTAAACATATTATTCAAACCCTTGACGTTCTATTCTCCATTAGGACATGGGGAGAACTTGCAAACTCCACACAGACAGTGACCCGGGGTCAGGATCAAACCCGGGTCCTCGGCGCACTGAGGCAGCAGTGCTAACCACTGCGCCGCCACGCTGCCCAATCTTCGAGACTCTCTTAAGAGATTCCAACATTTTCCCGACAACTGGAATCACACCAATTGATCTGCCGTTCCCAGTTTCCACTCTCCCTCCTTGGTTGAATAGTGTTACATTTGCCAACTTCCAACCAGCTAGGGCCATTCTATAATTTATGGAATTTTGAAAAATCATAACCAGATGGGAAGATAATGTTGACCCAAAGATAGATTAGTTTACAGTGTAAATAACTCCATGGCTAGTTCAGAAGATACAATGAAGCAATGCAGCAAAGAGATCTGACCAGCTTTGCTTTCTTTCCCCATGCACAGCCAAGACTACTAACTCTCCACTGGGAAGCAAGCCAGAGTGCAAATGATAGTGGAAACAGATCCGTGCTCCAGTCTCTTAATTGAGAACACGAACGTTGCAGGCATTCGTTCTAAAATCAATGGAATTTTGGTAGTTACTACCCTTCCTCCAAGGGACATGGTGACTGCACAGTACAGAATTGCAAACTTAGTTTGCTCATTTGTAAATAAGGGGAAATAACACTACTGATTTTTAATTTGTTCCATTGTTTTAAAAAAATTCTAAGCCACATTCTAGTGGAGTTATTTTGTGAAACCGCCAGTAAGGTAATAGTTTTGTTACTGCAGACTGCTGGAGGAAACTAAAAACAAAGTTTGAGTCTACACTACAAAGCCCAAGTATGTTTTTAATTTACCCAATTTTGGCTGGCATGTACAGCATCAAAGGCACGACTGGTGAATCATCATTTCCATAGATAATGAATCCCATTTCCTTCAGTCGTCTTCTGAAGTACCGAGTGTTCTCCGCCAGCTGTTGAACCCGGGTTTGACCTAAACATGAAGCAAAGAAAAAAAATACACGACACATTAGTGATTTTAAACGACGGGAGCAACTAAACAGAGGGCATTGCACCAGCTCGGAAACATTAAAACGTATTGCAGAGTCGCTCGTTAAAGTGCACATTTTGGCTAAATGCTCATTAAGGGCATGTGCTATAAGCATATTTAACTGAACATGAAATAAACAGCTAGGAGATGTTGAAAGTTGCAATATCATGTGGGCGTTCATGCAATTGTAGTAAATTAATTTTAAAATATTTAATGTAAACTATTACATACTGGCTAAAATGGTGAATGGGAAGTAAATTAATGCTATTAATAAAGATAGCAGAAATAACTCATTTTACTCCAAGCAGTAATTACATGTTTGGAATAATCCCATACAAATTATTAGGGGCAAAAACATTGGGACTATTCAAGGCTCGGGGATGCCATGAGGAGGAATTAATATACTGTGGTACAGGGATATTTTCAATGGGCAATGGCCTTTATCATTCTATGAAGCTTGAGCTTCAATCTCGCAGTTTATGGCAAACAGATGTATTTAAAATTTATCACAGCACATCAATTCACAGGCCGCCTTTTGTGAAATTTTTTATCATGAGTATTGCCGTTAAAAACCCTGTTACCTGACAATTACGCCGTTGCCCATTGTTTAGAGGTCGTCGAATGCTTGGAGTGGGACATAGGGTATCATTACATGCAGATGATTGGCTGCTCCACGTGAGGGACCCGGGGTCATATTGTGTGGTCGGTGTGTCAGTAGCAGAGCCAGATTTTGGGGAGGGGGGGGGTTTTGCCATTTCAGTTACCAGGGACAGTTTTCGATACTTAGGGGTCCAGGATTAGGCACGGCTCCGAAGGTAGAGTTATACGAGCCTGGCGAAGAGAGTTAAGGGGGACTTAGAAAGGTGGGATAGTCTCCATTATATTTGGCTGGCTGGGTCCCATTGGTTAATAATAATAATCTTTATTGTCACAAGTAGGCTTACATTGTAATGAAGTTACTGTGAAAAGCCCCTAGTTGCCACACTCTCACACCTGTTTGGGTACACAGAGGGAGAATTCAGAATGTCCAAGTGACCTAACAGCGTGTCTTTCGGGGCTGTGGGAGGAAACCTACGCAGACACGGGGAGAATGTGCAGACTCCGCACAGACAGTGACCCAGCCTGGGACCCTGGGGCTGTGAAGCCACAGTGCTAACCACTGTGCTACCATGCTGCCCCAAGATGAACATCTTGCCTTGATGTTAGTTTTTAAGTTTGTGTGTCTTGTTGTTCCTGCCCAAGTCTTTTTTCCCCCCGGAGGATTGAGTGGCTTATTTCCGGCAGAGAGAGAGAGAGCGAGAGTCTTGTTGCCGGCTCTGGCGCAGATCTGGTTAGGCATTGGGCTGGAGGCTAGTAACATCGTTGAGTGCTTCGGCATTGCTAGGGGATTTATTGAATGTTTTTGTACCTCGAGAAATTCAAATACACCGTGAGGGAGTCGACTGAAGGGTTCTACTAAATATGGCGGCAGTTTATATTGTATTTCAGAGAGTTTTCACTGTTGGCTGTTGGGCTGGGAAGGTTAAGTGGGGGTTCTTGTTTCTTGGATTGAAGGATTGTTTTGGGGGTTTACGTTTGGTTAAGAGCTGTTTGTATTTTTTGTAATTTTGTACAAAATGTTAAAACTGTAATAAAAACATTTTTTAAACAACATTATCAACTTTAAATAAAATAATATTGTTACATGCTAATTAGATTGGAAGTTGCTGATAACCGGAAAGGAAATTGAAACCACAAATTTTTAAAAAATAAATATTTTTAATTAAAGTTTACATTTTTACACTGTATAAAAGATGAATGAAAATTTACAATTTACATGCGGTTCCTTTTTAGCATCCCCTCTCCACCTCCCTCCCCTTTTCTACTGTCTCTGGGCCCTATCCAAGGCCCTTCCCTTTGCTTTCATTGCTTAGTGATGGGCCTCTGGCCCCATGTTGGTCTCTCCCAGGGTTCCCTCCTGGCGTTTCCTTGGGTCTCTCCCTCCTTCCTGTCTACTTTGTGTGGCCCTAGTGGTTCCCAAGTGTCCTCTGCCCCTCTTCCCCCGTTCTATCCGTTGTCAGCTTCAAACAGGCTGTTGAATTGCTCCCACGCTTTGTGGAAGCCATCGTGCGACCCCTGGATGGTGCGTTTGCTTTCCTCCAGGTATGGAAATTCCGATAGGTCTGCCAGCCAGTCTGTAGCGGTGGGTGGTGTTGATCACAAGCCGAGCAGGATTCTCCAGCGGGCGACTAGTGAAGCAAATGCAAGGGCTTCGGCCCTCTTCCCCATATGAAGTTCTGGCTGGTCTGATACCCCGACGACTGCCGCTCAGGCATGGCTCCACCCTCACAACCACAACCTTGGACATCGCCTCAAAGAACCCGACAAGTCTGGGGCCTGCCCAGAACACGTGGGCGTGGTTGGCCGGCCCACCACCTGCGGGAGAGCCACCTGATGCGCGACTGCTCAGCACATCCCCGTCATTGAAATAATCACAATTAACAGTTGTATCTACTAGAGTTGCCACACCACTCATTAGCCTCAGTACCTCCTACAATGCCTTGGCATTCAGCTTTTAGAACAATATCTACAGCACTAGTTCACCCAGTGAGTAGCTTCGTCGTACAGTCCAGATTGGCCCCAGATTGAATCCCCCATTTATACTGAATTTGCTCATTTCAGTGGAATGTGCAGTTGCCTGTTGTACGATTGGGCCAGGAAGGGAACAATTAAAAAACAAAACAGGTATTGGTTATTGGTCTCTATCCTGATCACCTTCCAGTGATATCTGCTTAAAAGCACTTGCAACAAGCCATGAGACAACAGGATCAGACTTGGTTGGGGTGTTCTTCATAATAAAAAGGATCTGCCATGGCCCACTGGTTTAATTCGGACTGGCCACTTGGAAGGTATTGCAGGCTATTGGGGTAGAAGTGTGCACCTATTCAAAAATAACCCAAATTATAAATAATACGTTTCCTTGAAATAAAACTGTGACTAACTATACAGTTTGCTGAAGGCAATCTGAAGGGCAAAAAATAAAGATTTGGTTCCCAGCAAAACTCGTTTAATGCATTGGAGTGCTGTGATTACACAGTGTTTCGCCAATTAATTACAATAACTACTGAGCAGAAGTTTTCAGAAAGGAGCAGCGTGGGAGGGAGAGACATTGAATTTTCATTTGAGAATGATTATTTTAAGCTTACATTCAATGGCAGGATATAGCAGACAGTTTTAGTTTGTGCTTTCCCTTTAAGTACAAGAGAAAGTAGGACATCAAATGACACTTGTTTAAAACCAACATCAAATTCCACCACCTGTTGCCTCGGACCACTCAGCCTCTTCACAGCATACTGTGATTCTAGGAGCTTGTAAAGCAAGTGAATCTTAGTCACAATATACATAAATGATCTGGAAGAACTATATGGCGCTCGACGCATTGATCGACAGTTCCACCGCGCCACAGCAAAAAACCGCACCGACCTCCTCAGAAGACAAACACGGGACACCACTGACAGAGTACCCTTCGTCGTCCAGTACTTTCCTGGGGCGGAGAAACTACGACATCTTCTTCGCAGCCTCCAACACATCATCAGCGAGGATGGACATCTTGCCACGGTCATCCCCACACCCCCACTACTGGCCTTCAAACAACCGCGCAACCTCAAACAAACCATTGTTTGCAGCAAATTACCCAGCCTTCAGAACAGCAACCACAACACCACAAAACCCTGCCAGGGTAATCTCTGCAAGACATGCCAGATCATCGACATGGACACCACCATTACACGTGGAAACACCACCCACCAGGTACGCGGCGCATACTCGTGCGACTCGACCAATGTAGTCTACCTCATACGCTGCAGGAAAGGATGTCCCGAAGCGTGGTACATTGGCGAGACCATGCAGACACTGCGACAACGAATAAACGGGCATCGTGCGACTATCAACAGGCAGGACTGTTCCCTTCCAGTTGGGGAACACTTCAGCAGTCAAGGACATTCAGCCTCTGATCTCCGGGTCAGCATTCTACAAGGAGGCCTTCAGGAGACGCGACAACGCAAAATTGCTGAGCAAAAACTTATAGCTAAGTTCAGCACGCATGAATGCGGACTCAACCGGGATCTGGGATTCATGTCGCATTACATTCGGCCCCCACCAACAAGCCTGGACTTGCAGAGGCCTACCGACTGAACTGGCTTGGGACAATTCACACCTCTTTAACCTGGAGTTACCTCTCTCTCTGCATCTTTGATGATTTGATTGCCTGCAGGTGCTCGCATTCCGGGGCATCTCTGACTGTGTCTATATAAACATTTCTGGAACAAGCCTTTCCATTCACCTGAAGAAGGAGCCGTGCTCCGAAAGCTCGTGTTTGAAACAAACCTGTTGGACTTTAACCTGGTGTTGTAAGACTTCTTACTGATCTGGAAGAAGGAACTGAAGGCACTGTTGCTAAGTTTGAAAAATGAAATGAAAATTGCTTATTGTCACAAGTAGGCTTCAAATGAGGTTACTGTGAAAAGCCCCTAGTCGCCACATTCCGGCACCTGTTCGGGGTTTGTAGATGATACAAAGATCTGTAGAGGGACAGATAATATTGGGGAAGCAAGAGGGCTGCAGAAGGATTTGGACAAGCTAGGAGAGTGGGCAAAGAAGTGGCAAATGAAATACAATGTGTAAAAGTGTGAGGTTGTGTACTTTGGAAGGAGGAATTTAGGCATAGACTGGGGAATGGGGAATTCCCTAAATGGGGAAATGCTTAGGAAATCAGAAGCACAAAGAGACTTGGGACTCCTTGTTCACGAATCTCTTAAGGTTAATGTGCAGGTTCAGTCAGCAGTTAAGAAGGCAAATGCAATGTTAGCATTCATGTCAAGAGGGCTAGAATATAAGACCAGGGATGTACTTCAGAGGCTGTATAAGGTTCTGGTCAGACCCCATTTGGAGTATTGTGAGCAGTTTTGGGCCCCGTACCCAAGGAAGGATGTGCTGGCCTTGGAACGGGTCCAGAGGAGGTTCACAAGAATGATCCCTGGAATGAAGAACTTGTCGTATGAGGAATGGTTGAGGACTCTGGGTCTGTATTCGGAATTTAGAAGCATGAGGGGGGGGGGGGGATCTTATTGAAACTTAACAGGATACTGCGAGGCCTAGATATAGTGGACGTGGAAGGTATGTTTCCACTTCTAGGAAAAACTAGAGGACACCATCTCAGACTAAAGGAACGATCCTTTAAAACTGAGATGAGGAGGAATTTATTCAGCCAGAGGGTGGTGAATCTATGGAACTCTTTACCGCAGAAGGCTGTGGAGACCAAATCACCGAGTGTCTTTATGGCAGAGATAGATAGGTTCTTTATTAATAAGGGGATCAGGAGTTATTGGGAGAAGGCAGGAGAATGGGGATGAGAAAATACCAGCCATGATTGAATGGCAGAGCAGACGCGATGGGCCGAGTGACCTAATTTTGCTCTTATGTCTTATAGTTGCCGGAAGTTTCTACTGCTCTCCATTGTAATCCTGAGCATGCTAGATTCTACATCAAAATAGTGGTAGAGATAAAAAGGTGATCTCTGCACTGGTTTGGTCGTCAGCGTATTCACACATTTCACAGAAATTACCCTGGCAAGTGTAACCGAAAGTCACAGGTCATTACTTCTGTTGTAAAGAGCAATTTGGGCATCAACGCCAAAGGTCAAGTTATCGACACTTTCTGATAACCTGCAAAACGTGGGGATGACATTCAGTCTGTAACATGGGTACATTTGAATGAGTAAAACCGGATTATAGAACAATTTGTAATAATCAACCTGTAACAGAAAATGGCTTGGAGTCATAAATTGTGCATATCAGTTCTGTTTACTTGCTGTGAAGTTATTTCCTACATTTAGTTAGCTTGTCAATCTGATATTTGCATCTGCATTAATTACCCTCTACATACAGTTCATGAATTTCCTTCAAGAAGTTGGATCACATCAGATATCCGTTTACTATTTTCTATTAGAGTACATTTTGTATATTCAATCTCTTCACGCGCAGCAAAATCTCTCCCCCCCCCCCCCAATCCAGGGGTGGTGGGGTGTGTGTGTGTGTGTGGAGAATGTAGCAGTGGCGGGAGAGGGGAAGTCAGTAAGTGCTCCACTCAACAGCGTGAGGTAGGAATAAGCATGGCCAACACACTTGCTGGAATACCCACAAGGTTCCATTCGAACAATTTAATAGCACATGATCAAGACTGTGATAAAAAAATGTTAACACGTATCACACAGTCATTAGGGTGGCACAGTGGTTAGCACTGTTGCCTCACGGCACTGACGAACAGGTTCGATCCCAGCCCTGGGTCAGTGTGTGGAGTTTGCACATCCTCCGCATGCTGCATGCTTGCGTGGATCTTCTCACCCCCACAACCCAAAAGATGTGCAGGGTAGTTGGATTCCCGGCTTGGGTCACTGTCTGTGCGGAGTCTGCACGTTCTCCCCGTGTGCGCGTGCGTTTCCTCCGGGTGCTCCGGTTTCCTCCCACAGTCCAAAGATGTGCAGGTTGGGTGGATTGGCCATGATAAATTACCCTTAGTGTCCAAAATTGCCCTTAGTGTTGGGTGGGGTTGCTGGGTTATGGGGATAGGTGGAGGTGTGGACCTTGGGTAGGGTGCTCTTTCCAAGAGCCGGTGCAGACTCAATGGGCCGAATGGCCTCCTTCTGCACTGTAAATTCTATGAAATACTGTCATCAGGATAAATGCAAGAATGCAAATTTTTAAATGAATACAATTCATACGGCAGGAGAAAAGATCCTGATTGGTCATCAAGTTGACTCTTTGGCCAAGGTAGCCATAAGAGGTGGCAATGGAGAATTATAGGCGCCCAAGTTCCAGGATAATGCAAAAAAAGATGCAAGGTTTGACCACATTCCATTTGTTTGCAGCAACAGATCACTGTGTATAAATGTATAGCCAGTAGTACAAATGGTTGTGATCATTTAAAATATTGCTATTCTTGTGTTTGCCCTGATGAGTGCAAGATGAAAAGCTTTGGCAACATAAGAATAACAATAATAGTAGCTTATTGTTACATGTAGGCTTCAATGAAGTTACTGTGAAAAGCCCCTAGTCGTCACATTCAGTCACCTGTTCGGGGAAGCCGGTACGGGAACATGTCTCGCTTTTCAGCGATATGCACGTTCTCTAAACGTACCAAGCCACTATTACTGAATAGAAGTTTCTCTTTGCCAAAATTAACTTTTATAAAAGATTTCAATGGCTCCAGCCACATACAAATGAAAAAGACAGACTGGAAAAGACCTACTGGTCCATCCAGTCTGGCCCACAGAAGTATAATGCTTTGTGCATCATAATATATACATTCCTTATCCTACCAGGCCACCATGTAATCTCCTGGAGAGGTGATCAAATAGATTAAAAAACCCAGGCCAATTAGTGAAAAATAAAATCTGAAAAATTCCTTCTGACCTCTAAAGCTAGTTCTGGAGACCACTCAGTAACTGATTAATGTTATATAGTCCTACCTTTTACACAAGGTGATCTCTGCCCCAGGCAGAAACTAGGATCAGCTTTTGCTGATTCTGGCCTTGCATAATTGAAAATTGTGACCCTTTGGTCTTCCCATCACGTTGACACAAACTTCCTACACAAACACAATCTATTCCCTTTAGCTTATAAACCTCAAATCAAATCACCCCTAAGTCTACGCCTCTCTCTCGAGCCCCAGTCTTTTGAGCTTATCTTACTAAGATGCTTTAAACTGAGCATTAATCATGTGACCCTGCACTGCGCCCTTTCCAAAGCCTCAATTATCACCCACCATGTAATAATGATTGCCATTGCAATTCTGATACCATAAACTTATCTGGTTTTTCCTGATTAAGGGGAAATGTAAATGCAAGTTCTGCCAGGTGAGCTTGTATTCACAACCAACCTAATCGTGCTGCAGTATATTTGAAGTTCCATAACAAACTCATGCCTACATCTTATGATTCAAATTAAAACTTACCCTGTATTTGATATTTTTGCAACTTGGGTATCTATAAAAAGATCATAGCAGTGGCACTTCTCTTAATTTTATTTTATAACTTCACACTTGGAACCAACCACATGACAGCTTTAAAGGAAATTCACCCATAGTTTGAAGTCAAACTGGTATTATTTATCCAGCTCTTAGTTTCTGCAATTTATCAACTTTTTTCTAATCCTCTGCGCTGACTCATGCACTTTGAGACTGACACAGGTCCAAAGACAAAACCATCCCTGCTAGAGTAACACAGACCCATATTGAGTGGTTTCCCTGACATTTCTACTGAACTACAGATAAATGTAGAAGTGGAACATCTTTGGGCCAGGGACAGACAGCGGCTGCAGATTTACATGCGCCACGCATAAAATAAAACCCTGGGGAGGAGGAGAACCAATACAGACTAAAGTTAGCCCAGTGAAAATGATACTAGATTAAGAATTTTAGCAGCTTGGTTAGTTTACGCGAGAGCAATTACAGCTAAATTTAAATTAGAGGCCAACAATATCAAAGGAAACCCCTCTGCCAACCCACATTAGTAGTTTGTTTTAAAGATGAAAAGCTCCAGCCACATTAAAGTTATAGCATGAAAATTAAACTAAGCTTCACCCAGAAAAGCATAGCAGAAGTATCCAACTTCCTAGAGTTCTCCACAGTCCAACTCTGACTTGCATTAAAGCAGGAAGTTCAAAATTAGCAGTAAAGATTGTGGTTCAACGTTTTCTACAGTGGATGGGTATATTCAGATTTTAAAATCTGATATGTCCTGTTAATAGCAAACTCAATATCCTGGGACAAACACTGCAACTCTCATGCTAGTCAACTCTGCCCCATTGACACTTTTATCCCTGGTCGATTTGTTTAAATTTTGGAAGTTTGAAAAGGGGCTTTTTCTTTTAAAAACTGCTGATCGGTGGGTAAATCTTGAATTAGACAGCCAAGATGAGTTAGCATCAGCAGCAAATTAATGCTTTATGTGGTTGGTGGCTCAATCATATGATTCTATGCAGCCCACGAGGACAGAAGTGTAGACACCAGCAATCCACAGTACAGCTCCTAGCAGTGTTGGATGTATCACCAGGTCAGGCTAATCGATAGCTCATATTCTAAGCGCACGTTATTCCAAAAAAGAACAGTCCTACTGACAGTCAGATAACTGTAAAGTATAATCCTAAGAGTCCACAATTTTGCGCTATAAACACTCTGGCTACATGAATACAGAATCATGAAAATTTCAGTAGTGAAGGAAGCCACTCCGCACTCAACCCAACACGAATGGGACAGCTCACCAAATCTGAGAGAAAGCTTCCACGGTATCAATGTCACTGGCATTATTTAGTAAATAGTCTCAGTGAGAACGCACATTGAGGACATCGAACGGGAGACAGCATCTGTCCCAGTTGAATTCCTCGACGCCAATGCTCTTGGAAATTGGATAACGAATCATTGTGAATTCCTGGTTTCACAATGTCTGATCTGGCAGCATTCAGTACATTTGGTTTCAAAGGTCTTTTTGGAACTTGCGTTTTGTGGATTCTAGAAATACACAGCTAGTAATTAAAATCTTTGGCATTTCTTCTTTGTTTCTTAAATGCAAACGTTGAAGAAATACAAAAAATGCTGGTCACACTGCATTTTCAATGTGGAAAGCACAAATGTAAACAGCACAATGCACAAGTTATAGAATGATACAGTATAGATTGCGGCCTAGGGCAGCACGGTGGCCTAGTGGTTAGCACAGCTGCCTCACGGCGCTGAGGTCCCAGGTTCGATCCCGGCTCTGGGTCACTGTCCGTGTGGAGTTTGCACATTCTCCCCGTGTCTGCGTGGGTTTCGCCCCCACAACCCAAAGATGTGCAGAGTAGGTGGATTGGCCACGCTAAATTGCCCCTTAATTGGAAAAAATAATTGGGTACTCTAAATTTATTAAAAAAAAGGAAAAGAAAAGATTGCGGCCTCAATGGCATTTTGAAAAATGTATCTAATTAGTCTACCCTCTCAACTGTAAATGACAAGACGTAGAGGCAAAAACAAACTTCTGCATTTGATCCAATCCCTACCTGAACATGGGACCCCATTGATGAACACTGCAGTTTGGGAATTAGATCAATTTTGGATACCAGGACAGGAAAAGGCAGACAAGACCATTTACTTTTGGAATTCTTGGCTTCTTAAAAAAACATTAGATAGATTACAGAAAAAGGAGACCGACTAATGGAAATAGGAGAAAAGCAAATAAGGGAAGCTTGAATGATAATTTGTTTTACTTTTCTTTTAAAATGAGCACTAGTTGATTTCCTGATTACATTTGTAGGTTTTACTCGTTTCTTTGTGCACGGATCATTCCCTTCAGTGATCACTTGCTCTCCACAAATGTATGACTCTAGAAACAAAAGCCTAAGAAGTGATCCCAGGGATTAAACAGAAATGCGCAAACCTCTATTTACCTTACCGGATGAGCCACCAGCTTGCTTCCAATGATCTAGACATCAGAAGATGGTCGAATGAAAGGCGTCCGCTTAGTGGTTTAGGCTACATATTATACAGGTCACACCTCTGTTACTAGAACATCTGCAAGTGATTTACGAAGGTGGCAGGTGTCGACACTGACAACTGGGGGGGCCGTGACTTCTGGAGGCTGACTGTTAGCAAGAGCATTCGAAGAGGAGACCAGAAACGAAAAACTCAGCTGTCTGAGAAGATGGCCCAGGAAAACCAAAAGGCTAGCAAATTGCAAATAGGCCCATTGTCTTCCTCTCCACTAAATGGGGAAGCAATTGCCAAGGCAGAGTGGGGCACCTGAACCACGTCAATAGACAACAATGGTGCAAACCATTACCTCAGCAGCCACCCACTTGTTAAAAAAAACACGAGCAATACTAGACCTAGGTCGGGGGGGGGGGCGCGGCGGCAAAAATCCTTTTATTAATTCGCTGCAACCACATTTAATCATGCATTGGAACAAAGTAAACCTTGGTGAAATCAATACAAACATTTCTACAATTTATACATTAAAGCCATTGTGTCTCATCTTAGCCAGTTGTCTTCAGGAGTGGGTAATAGGTCATTTCTTTGTGCAAAATTGGCTTTCAAGTCCAAAAATACCAGAGAAAAAAACCGACAGAACAAAATACACCATGAACAACATATTTCATTTATCATCTTGCAGGGCCTCGCTAAAGTTGGACTGTACTCAGTGTATGAGAGGGGAGCCCTTGCTTATTCTCACCCTGCTTCAAAGCTTTTCACAGAGTGAGCTCATTCCATTCTGCCATCTCCGAATGGGATGCAAAATTGAAATCCTGACTGCCTAAAAAAAGTCTTAAAGGAATCCTATAGAAAATTGGTTACTACACAACAAAAAAAAAAAGCAATTCACTTCACATCAAAAAAACTCTGGAATGTGGCATGGTGTTCCTTTTAATTTCAAGTTACTCTTGCAATTCTCGCTCTCCACTGTTGCAGTGACTGGCTTTGCTGTATGGTTGCACTTCAAGCCCAGTGGTTATTCTAAGTTTATTTAACCAGGCAGTGCATATGCATTGCGATCAGCGGTGCTATGCCTTCAAGGATGCAAGTCTCACATGTGGACAACTAGCAGGTTAGAGCACACGGGCAAGTTTATGGAAAAGGATAGGAGTACGGCCAGAGGTTTTTGGAACCAAGTTTGTAAATCTATATGGAACCTCATTAGGCAAAGAAGATGAGAGAAGGAAAACCTTCAGCGGGTCTTTTAGAACAGTACAGCACAGAACAGGCCCTTCGGCCCTCGATGTTGTGCCGAGCCATGATCACCCTACTCAAACCCACGTATCCACCCTATACCCGTAACCCAACAACACCCCCCCCCCCCCCCCCCCCACCCCCCCCTTAACCTTACTTTTCTTTTAGGACACTACGGGCAATTTAGCATGGCCAATCCACCTAACCCGCACATCTTTGGACTGTGGGAGGAAACCGGAGCACCCGGAGGAAACCCACACACACACGGGGAGGACGTGCAGACTCCGCACAGACAGTGACCCAGCCGGGAATCGAACCTGGGACCCTGGAGCTGTGAAGCATTTATGCTAACCACTATGCTACTGTGCTGCCCTATCGTGGAGAATTTATTTTTGCTGGAATCCAATGATGTAAAAATCACGTGTGGACTTTTAGTTCTTTTGATGGAGACATTGCATTTCCTGTAGCCCCTTAAAAGGTTAGGATTAAAATATATACAACAAATTTATCTGTTTATGCTTATTGTAAATTTGATTAGAGCTCTGTGCAATTGCCAACATTTAGGAAATTGCTGTTAAGAATTCAGGTAGACTTCTAAAATGACCAAATTTCTTAACGGTAATCTTTTGGTTGGGTGGTTGGTAGTGATAGTGGCTGTTTTGGGGGGGGGGGGGGGGGGGGGGGGAAGAGAAGAAAAAGAGAGAGAAAAAGAGAGAGAGAGGAGAGACCGATGAGAAAAGAGAACTAAATTACTCTATTCTTCTGCCAACAACTGACAGCCTTTATAAAACCATAGAGAGAACATGAATGCATATACAGTAAAAGGGTCTTTGTTAAACCCGGGGGCATACAAGTCAAAGCAATTTAAAGCCTGGGACCATTAATCATGATTGTAGTTCGGAGTTTCAGCCAAGTGCTTTGATATCTTTTATGTCACTATGCAATTGCATTGCCCAAGATCTTACACCCTCATGGTTCTGGCGCCAGAACTTGTATTAGGCTAGTATCGTTTTCAACTTCCCACGCATTGTTTGCAGGTAAAGTTACAGCCCTTGAGTGCAGTCGACAGGCTTAGAGAGGTCAGTTCTTGTTGATTTTTTTCTCTCTAGACATGAGCAGATGCACCCTAACTGCAGCAGCAGGGTAGCATGGTGGTTAGCATAAATGCTTCACAGCTCCAGGGTCCCAGGTTCGATTCCCGGCTGGGTCACTGTCTGTGTGGAGTCTGCACAGTCCCCCTGTGTGCGTGGGTTTCCTCCGGGTGCTCCGGTTTCCTCCCACAGTCCAAAGATGTGCGGGTTAGGTGGATTGGCCATGCTAAATTGCCCGTAGTGTCCTAATAAAAGTAAGGTTAAGGGGGGGGGGGGTTGTTGGGTTACGGGTATAGGGTGGATACGTGGGTTTGAGTAGGGTGATCATGGCTCGGCATTGTTCTGTGCTGTACTGTTCTATGTTCTATAAAGTCCTCTGCTACATGCCACCTAGAGACACCAATAAGACAGGATTTAAAAAAAACACATTTGCCAGGTTGGATTACATGCAGCAAAACAAGAGGGTCCACCTGCAAAAAGCAGAACACCACACATGAAACTCAAGGCGAGTTGCATCCTTCGGTCATGGTTTTTTAAACATGCATTTAGCATTTATGGAGACAGTTTGAATTGTTTTATTGTTGTTGCTATTAGCAGAGTGAGGGGTAAGTATTGGAAATTTAATCTCAAACTTTTGAGGTGTGCAACATCAAGAAACCTGCATTTTGGGAGCTAATCGGGGAAATGAGCACTGCATACAACTCTTTCCCCCCCCCCCAAAAAAAATTGGTCATAGTAAAACAGAGTGGAGTTATGATTTTAAACGGATTACAGAATTTTCAGCAGCACTTGCACCAGCTTGGCTCAGTTGCAAGCACTCTCACCCATATCAGAGGTTTACGAACTCAGGACTCGCCCCCAGTTTGCAACTCCATGATCAAGGCAGAAATTGGAATGCTACATCGTCAGAGAATGTCAGTCAGATGAGATATTAGACAGCACCGTGTCTGCTTAGCTGTATGAAAACATCACTTTACAATATTTAAATAATGATGTTCCCCTGGCCAACATTCCTCCCTCAGCCAACATCCCCACAAACAAATGACCAAGTAGTTCATTTATCTGCTGTGTGTGGAGCCTTGTGGACATCCAATGACTGCAGCCACCTATAATTCCAAATTATGGAATTAAAGGAGAGCCACACTTTAATTCTGTGGTGGTCATTAGAATGAAAAGCAGTCGAGTTGGAGTGTAAAATGCAAATGTCAGTTCACAGTAATCAAAAATCACACGATATCAAAACAGGCTAATGCCACTTTCAGGGTTTTTAATTCCGAAACGTTGTAACAGGGCATTCTATATGCAAATATCTCTTCTTGACTCAATTTCTTAGTTAGGTACAACAGCACTAGACTCTCAAAATGGTTATACTTTGAGTCCAAGATTGGGATTCAAGTTCAACTCCAGGAGAAGTAATGACAGACTGAAGGAGCTTAATGCACGACACAAATACCGCCTAACAGTGATCGAGTCTGTGACAATTGCTACACTTTGTGCTATAGAAACACAGGAACACAAGTAGGCCCGTCCACCCCTCAAACCCATTCCACCAAATAAATCAGGTGCATATCTGCAGTTCTGCTTTTGTCCCACATCCCTCCGAACCTTGCATCCATATCGTGACACTTTTCAAGAGAACAGCAGAGGAGTTCTTCTGGTGTCCTAGCCAAAATTTACCCCTCAATCAGCATCACAAAAACTCATTATCTGGTCATTGCTGTTTTGAGAGCTTGTCACAAAAATCGGATTCTTCGCCACTATTTTTATTGGAAAGTACATATTAGACTCTGGCTTCATTCCCGAGTACTCCCTATACTCCTGTGAAAACATTGACTATCTGAACTTTATGTTTGCATATATTGGTTGAAAACTTGAGGCATAAGGTTAAAGGAGAGTTACACTTTAATTCTGTGGTAGCCATTAGAATGTAAAGCAGTTGAGTTGGAGTGTAAAATGCAAATATCAGTTCACAGTAATCAAAAATCACACGATATCAAAACAAAGTAATGCCACTTTCAGGGTTTTTAAATGCAGGGGATATGCACATCCAAAGATGAGATATGCTCCTGCACTGCAATATATAGCACAACAGAACTTGTGCATAAATATCATAGCTGTCCCGAGTTAATCCCCAGAAAAGGTCATTCTAAGATTAAGTTCAGAAGTCAGAAACCTTGGCCAGAATTCTCTGGTTGTTCGCTGGCAGCCGATTCTATGTTGCAGACGGCAGCTCACCTCTGCCCATGGGTTTCCTGGCCGCATGAGGAGTCTTCAATAGGAAATCCCATTGCCAGCGGTGGGAATAGAGAGTCCTGCCAGCTGGGAACAGCGCGCCACCTCCTACTGCTGAGAAACATGCGGCTGGGGGACCGGAGAACCCAGCCCCTTGTCTCTTTGGAATGGAAGGATAAATTTAATGGCTGGGGCAGGGTGAGCTGCTTCTCAAGGGAAAAAGAGATCATTTGGCTTTTTCTTGCTTGTGGGAGGACGGTGGAATGGAAGTAAGCAGAACAAGGCAGCAGGAGTTAAAAGACATGTCAAGTTTACGACCACATAAAGCAGCGACATGCAGTGAAATAGTTGCAGTAAAATTTAAATACAGGTTAATTTCCAACAGCTGAAATGTGCAAGTAATTTTCTGAAAATCCCAACATTAATTGTTGCGATCGAGCATCACTCTTTTTCAGTACAGTTTACAATGCACACAACCTGGTAACTGAAGTTCAGGCCTCCCAAATTGAAAATAATCTTTTTGGGCTGAAACTGGAATAGTAGCAGGGTTGAATGCTGAATTATCGGAAGTGCTGTCATCATGTTCTGCAGTTTTAAGTCAATTTTGAAGACAAGGAAAGAAAAAAAAAATTTAGGACCAATAAAAACCTCTGCAGGTTGATCTTAAAAAAATGTATCCTAGTGCCTTGTGCGAATGGCAGAACCAGGTTTTTCTGCACCCAACACGGTTCAGCTGTTCAGTCATCTCATCACTGATTGTGGTGTGCACAAAGTAGTTGCTGTACTTAGTTAACGATGACTGTACGTCAACGCAAGGTTGTGTAAAACAGTGAGTGGTGGCCAAGAGATTAAAAAAAATAGATGCTAGATAAAATGCAAGCCTAATTAATATTGAAATCAGTGCCCTTGCCCAATATCTAGTCCAAACGTGCCTAACTATTTGTAACATTTTTCTGGGACCTCAACATTCTAAAAATGATAACTTTACATAAAAATGTCAGCCATAACCACCATTTTAAATTCAGTTATCTTCATTGTTTGGATGGGGGATGGGAAGCATCATTCAGGATTAAATTCGGAGGAATACTCAGGTCCTCACCAAAGGAGGAAGAGGCTGCAAGTGCGCATGATCTGTCTTTTCCTGCTTTAGACGCATTATAAGCGCTCAAGATGCTGATGCCTAAGAAGAAGCGTATTGCCATCTATGAGCTCCTTTTCAGGGGGGGACGGGGGACGACACAAACGAGGGCATGCAGTACCTACGTGACTACCTTCACCTTCCTCCAGAAATTGTTCCTGCTACCCTATGTCGCCAGACCCATCCTGAGACAGCCAGGCCAAGACCTAACGGTCTCGGTGAGGACTGTCCAGCTCGTCTTCGAGGTGAAGCTGACAGGGACACTTACAGGTGGACTGCTCCCTTTGGGTCAGACAAGAAGGCTGAAGCTGCTGCTGGTGCAGAATTCCAGTTTAGAGGCAGATTCGGCCGTGGTCGTGGGCAACCTCAATAAATGTGTACAAATTGTTTTGTGAAATAAAGCCAATTGAGAAACATTAAAAAAGGATTACATTCGGACTTTTAGCACATTAAGGTGGTATTTAAATGCAAGATGCTGTTGTAAATTAGGAATTCTATTATTATGTCCCACAATGGCACTGACTCGTGGTTGGCCACTGTTTCATTGATCTCAGACACCCTTGCCTCATCCTAATGCTCATTATCCACTGACATTATTGTGAAGCTATTCCAATGATGACTCGATTCCCACACAAAAGTGATTTCAGTAGGAGTCAAGGGATGACCATCAGCACCGGAAAGCTGCTTCAAATTTCAACACTAGCTTTGAGGTGTAGAGTGCAACTACACAACACCTGATGTCACACTGGCTGAAATTTACTAGCGTGGAAGCAACTGGGTTGAAATGCTATTTTTATGGTCAACCTGGATATGCTTACTCAACAATTTAGCACAGGGCTAAATCGCTGGCTTTGAAAGCAGACCAAGCAGGCCAGCAGCACGGTTCAATTCCGGTAACAGCCTCCCCGAACAGGCGCCGGAATGTGGCGACTAGGGGCTTTTCACAGTAACTTCATTTGAAGCCTACTCATGACAATAAGCGATTTTCATTTCATTTCATTAAACAAGAGTGGGTCAAACCAGTGTAGGTCAAACTTAATTTTACAGAATCAACTTCAGTAAGTCTTATGCATTTAATTTGTGTCCAACTCCCTCATCTATATTTACAGTTTATAAAAGAAAACCTAATGGTTGTGCTTTAAAAGCAACCGCCATGACAATTGGTGAAACTTAATTTCTCCCGTGTTAAAATTACCGAGAAAGCACCAGTGTTGTGAAAAGTTCACTAATGTCTTCAGAATTTACATACCAACTTGGTCTGGCTAGTGTGACTCTAGCTCTACACTAGATAGCTGGCTCAATGCCCCCAAGTCAGGTAGAAATGGGCAGAAAATACTGCCAGGTCATCCACATCCAAGAACAAATTTTCAAAACTGCAGAGATCTATCCTGTGCACAAGTGTTGAAGGACCTATTTGATAAGATGCAATGGGAAATGAGAACTGAATCATTATTGGATTGTGCTTTATCAAGGAAGTTTTAAAAATAACAAATTTACAATATTGGAACATTTTATTTACTGCTCAGATACTGTTGCTGCTTGGGGCTCAAAGCTACCACAGCTGGACTTTATACTTCTCAGGTTTCTGAACTGATACTTTAAATTACTTGGTGCTACCATGTAACGTAATAAATTGGAGGGCTTCATTAATCAGAGTGCTACCATTTATCTCCATCTTAACATGAGTATGACACAAGCATTCTGAACAACATTCTGGTGTGGGTCTCATGCAGTTTAACAGACCACTAAAGCAGTCATATACTAGCACAGTCTAAAACTGGTAACCCGAGCAGACATCAAAGACCTTTTGACCCAGCTCCTAACAAAGATAAATAAATTGAAACAAAGCTGCCCCACACATTGGCCACTTATATTACTTTCTTTTTTCTTAAAGTAGGTGCCGTGATAATAAATATCCTGCATGCTGAACAGGTTTCCACCACGATGGCAAAGCTCTTGGGCCCTTCTGAAACAAACATCATTGCCCTCTACGATCAAAACAGAGCTGATGTGGAACCTGATACGCAAAATGCTCTTGCTACTCGTCTCATGTGATTTTGCCTCAGAAGCAGGTCATTTCGGTATCCGCGGTCAAATTCAATGCGAAAACCTGACTGGGTTCATTTTCATACACTTGTGTTTTAACCTTGGGCTTCTTTAACTTTTGGTCAGTACCAATGGATGGCAGGAAAAAAACATTTTTGATTTGCTTCTTGTATACTGCTATTAATTCATCACACAATTCAACCTCAGTGAGATCTGCAGAAAATAGTTCACCACATTCTAGATCAAACTTGAAAGGACAACCTCAATATACTTCACTAGGTGTTCCAGATCAGGTGCAAACAGAATGAAAATGAATTGCCCATGTTGCATAAATTATAGTGGTAATACCAATTGTGGTTCTTGAAAGTCTTAAGCTAGCAACTAACCACCCCTCTGCAGTCTTCTGTCGAGAGAAGGGTTTACAACAATGACAGCACTTTACGTCCACAGACAAAGGCTCAACTTTAATGGACGCCAATAAATACTAATGACACTGCCTGCCTGTCAAGTTCAACATGGTTACACTTGAACCATTTAATGCTTTTACTTTTGTCCATTAGCAGTTGTCAAAGCCTACTGACCCTCAAATCTCACCCAAAGGAATAAGCCTTAAATGAAGCCCGTGGCTCTTTCCAGACCACTGCATCATTTAGCTCTTGCTGAAGCAAATCATTGAGTGGCACAACGTCAATATCAGGAAAGTGATCAGATTTATCTTAATGCCAGATACACTCACCACCGGAACAAACCTTGGTTCCAGAATCCTTCACAGTAGCTGAGGTATACAAGTATGATTGACAGTCCCAACTATATATACAAAAGGCAGAATAGAAGGAAAGCTTTGTAACATGGGAAGATCAGTGAGGCAATTCAAGTTCTAATGAGAAACTTTGCTTATCAAACAACCCTGGCAAAAGGTGCCCATTTGTTTTTGTTTTTTTAAGTACTCCCATTTCTAAAAGATCACGGTTGTGAAAATGGCCATTCTCCAGTATAAGGAGAATTTGGGATAATTCTTCCATCAGAAAAGGTGAAACAAATGGGACAGCAACAGTCAGTTTCTAAATTAATGGCATTAAAGCCATCTTTCATTATATATCCATAGATATTCAGATGGCAGGAAAATTAAAACCAGCAGCTGTGTGTTCTCTAGTCTATTAAAGATTTAAAAAAGTATTTTATAATGTATTTGCAGCAAGCTTACATAATCAGCTCATTTAATAGAGAAAAGAGTCAGAGAACGTGGGTCATTTTGTACATGCAACCTTCCCGTTTGGTTGCAAACAGCAGTTCAAACATGATCAGAAGAACCTAATTCAACGTTCCACACCCACCCCCCTCCACCCATTAACGAGGGCTCCCGCGACAGCAGTTATTCACCATATAGAACAGTAGGCTTTTATCAATACCTGTCAATCTGATTTTCGTTGACTTTTAACATGATGTGGGAAATGAAGATATGCACTAATGGGTAGGCCTGTAACACAAGGCGTCTGAGCAGAGCCGTGCCACTTGTCATGAGGGGTAACGGAAATAAACTTTCACAGCACAAGAAACACGGGTAACAAACTTAAATGAGACAAATCTGAACCGGATCGTTACATAACTGTGGGGTTATGAAGGGTTCAGATAACGAAAATGAAGAGAGAAACAGTTTCCAACTACTGAAAGGTCAATAAGTAGAGAGAACAGATTTGAGATTCATAGAAGAATCAGAGACAACATTAAGAAAAAGCTGGAGTGGTTAGGATTTGGAATGCACTGCCTGATAGGGTGGTAAATACAGATTCGACAGTAGCCTTTAAAAAAATGAATCAGATAAATATCTGAAGGAGAATAACATTTCTAGGGACATGGGGAAAGAGCAGAAAATTAGACTAACAGGATTATTCTCAGAAAGAGTGCTGCACTATTTTAGGAGATTCAGAATGAACCATCCATGACAGTCTGCTGGCTATCCAACCACACTTCATCCCATAATGAAGCTCAAATTTGAGGGGACAATATGTACTGTTTGGTATTTCAGATCAGGTGGATACACTTTTTTTTCTCTTGAGCGTTGAGACACTGTGTTCTCATTCGCCAAAGGTGGCTGAGGCAGTGTCTTTGAATATTACTGAGTCAGAAGTAGATAGATTCCTGATAAGCAGGGGGGGGGGGGGGGGGGGGGGGGGGTTATTGAAGTAGGCAGGCTGTAGAATTGAGATTAAAATTAGACTAGTCATGATTTTGAGTGGTCGAGCAGGCTGGAGGGGCCGAGTGGCCTACTCCTGATTCCGATGTATGCTTGTATGAAGAAAATGTGACTCATCCACAGTCTTAATGTTTTTGCTGATGCCACCGATATTGTATCGTGTAATGGTCCAACAACAGTCTGTTGTATAGATTCCCTTAATGGTGATCGCAGTTCAGCAGGTCAAACTTAACACCAATGGGAGGCAAAACAATTATCAGACTGCAGATGTTTTTCTTTTTTGAAAAAAGAGGGAAAGGAAAAAACAACTGTCGGACACAAATCTTCCTCATTTCCTGGAAACCGATCTCAAAACTGCAAATTCCTATTTAAAAAAGAAAGGGCGACCCGAAACCTGGGCCGAGTAACCCGCAGTAATTTTCATCAACCAGCTAAGAACGGTTACCCTATTAATCTCTGCGGTTTGAGTGCCGCTCTATTTCCTGTCGAGACCATAAGACCCTTTGCAGATTGACTGATACTCTGTGTGGGCGTCCTTGCCCCTTATAAGCTTGAAAATGGAAGCCGGCCGCTGTAATTATCTGTCGGCAGATGAAAAGAATGCCGAGAAAACTGTTTCAAAAGGATTCGGCCTCTACATCTGGAAGCTTTTTTTTTTAAACCCACCCCCCCTCTTGAAATTTCTGGTAACATATCTGGAGTTACTTAAGGCCAACATGCAAGCGTTCTGGGTGCAAGAATGTGTATTGTAAGACCAGCAGTAAAATTGAATGTCAGAATGATTTACTTCAAAGTTGTAACCCCCACTACCCCACCAGAAATCACAGATCTGTGTAATGAGTGCGTCTTTGAATGTTTGTCAAGTTTTCACAAAAAAAACTGATTAGGATGGGCTCCAGGTCAAATTTGTGCTTCACCCAATTGCACAAAATGCACTGGCTAGGAAACAGGATTAGCAAAATTTGACAAATTTGATGCATACACCTGTTCTTTTCATGATACGCGTTCAGGGATGGCCAATTCGAATTATTCACGATTTTCATAAGTTCAGCAGGTTGAGAATATTGGTTATTTTTGTAGCGAGAAACAAATTTTCATTACCTACTTGTGGCTCCAATACTTGAACTTTTACAGTTACACATCTTCAAATTGGAACAGGCAGCTAAAGATATGTAACCACACACTATCCATAAACTACAAATACAGGACTTAGATTACACAAATATCTCTGCATCACAGAACAGGCTAATGACTTCCAGTCGAGTGGAAAATCATCTGGTACAAGTTAAACAGAGTTCACCTTGAACATAAACAAGATGACCCAGTGAGCATTTGCTGCGATCTATGCTCATAATTGTGAGTAATCTGCTACAGTGATTACAAATTTTTGTTTGGCTTCAAAGTAATATAAAAAACTTCTTTAATACAATAACCATTAATTGCTGTTCGACTTAGTCCTAAGAAAGCATTTTGCATTTCTTTAGACTAATTCCATCTGCCACCTGTCTGCCAGCTCCCAGCTAGATTGTATACATCTTCCTGTAACTCGTTTCAGCTGTCATTTCCTTCTTTCACTAGCTTTCAAACATCTTGGATTTTGATTTGTTTATTGTCACGTGTACAGAGGTACAGTGAAAAATATTTTTCTGCGAGTAGCTTAAACAGATAATTTAGTACATGAAAATAAAATAAAAATGCATAATTGGGCAACACAAAGTACACAATGTAAATACAGACACCGGCATCGGGTGAAGCATATAGGAGTGTCGTATTAATCAGGTCAGTCCATAAGAGGGTCGTTTAGGAGTCTGGTAACAACGGAGAAGTTGTTTTTGAGCCTGGTTGTACGCGTTCTCAGACTTCTGTATCTCCTGCCCGATGGAAGAAGTTGGAAGAGTGAGTAAGCCAGGTGGATGGGGTCTTTGATTATGCTGCCCGCTTTCCCCAGGCAGTGGGAGGTGTAGATGGAGTCCATGGATGGGAGGCAGGTTTGTGTGATGGACTGGGCTGTGTTCAAGACTTTCTGAAGTTTCTTGCGGTCTTGGGCCAAGCAGTTGCCATACCAGGCTGTGATGCAACCCGATAGGATGCTTTCTATGCTGCATCTGCAACCTTAAAGCTTCTGTGTTTGTGACTCCTACCTCCAGGTCACTTATGGAGGATATTAAATGAGAGGGGCCCCACTGAAAAGATTCTCCTAAATGGAGGACAACTTCCCCCAATCCCCCCCACCCTCTGGGTTTTATTGGCCAAGTAATTATGTATCCAATGAAAATATTTCCCGATTCCCATTTTCTTTATCTATGGTGCCAGCCTTTCCAGAAAAACTATTCATGGTCTTACTGAAATTTAAGCACATCACACAATTTACCGTGCTCCTATAAAGCTTCTGTCTGACTCTCAAAAGGAAACCAATATGTTGGATTGGCAAGACCTCTCCTTCACAAATCACATTGGTTGTTCTGTCCAATTTTATATGTACCCATTGGAAGAGGAGCAGGGGTTATTCAGCGTGCTAGACAATATTTATCAACAATAGAATTGCTCAATCTGGTTAGTATCACATTGTTTGGATAATCTTAGTGCGCACAGATCAACTGCCATTTCCCACATTACAACAGTGCCTACACTTCAAAAGTACTTCACTGGCTTTAATATGGGCTGGGACATAGACGTTAATAAATGCACGATATAAAAACAAGCTTTATCCCCCCAATCTGATCTTGAAGGGATTCCACCTTACCCACAACGAACATTTCTGTAACTTTCTGGGTTATTTTTGCTATATTTTCTTTTGAAACTGAAATGATATCTTTCTCTCTGAAGTCTTTAGGCTCTTCTGGAACATTGTGATTTTTGGAAGATTTGTGCCAGAGTTCCTTAAGGATTCTCAAATGCAGGTAAACTGGTTCCTGAGATTTATTCACCATTTGCAGTGGTTTGTTGACCATGCTCATAGATGTGAACACTGTCAGAAACTGTCTCTGCAACACCCTCTCGTTCAGTTTTTAAAACATTGCCCCTCTCATCCCTGATAAAAATGCAAGCATAAAATGTGCCTTTGCAGCATGTGTAGAATAAACTGTCATGCCCTCACCTGACACCATTTTCAGTGGTCTAACTCCATCATCATACTTCACTTGTCATATTTAATTAGAGAACATGCCTTTTGGTATTGATTCAGTTTTAATTCATGTACCCTTTTTTTAAAAATCCAAGTTACTGTGTAGTCATGTTCTACCAGCAGGAGTGCTTTGCAGCTTGGCGCCTTTGCCTTGGTGCACAATGGCTCACAGTTCAGAATCATTTGAGAAGGAATTAAAGTTCCTTCACTCCACCAGCCATATTCAAACCCACCAGGTTCACTGACAATTAAAGTGAAACGTGCCAATTTATGTTGGGTTTTTAGAACCACTCTAACCTGTCATATGTTATCACTGGTACTGCCTCATCCACCTTTGTGTTGTTGATCTGAGCATCCCTGTCACAATCAAATGTAGTAAGTTTCCCAAGCTTGAGCAATTCAACCATCTTCCATTAACTCAATTTCTGCTAAATTAGTATCTACAGGTACCGTAATTGGCCTCTTAATAGTCATCATCCTTATCTTCCCCAGAGTTTCAGATCAAGGCCTTAACCAGGGATGGGTATCTAAAGCACAAGCCAGTTATAGTTTACCTGCTACTATTGATTAATTCTACACAAAAGTGATTGTGTATGTCCTTTTCTTTGCGTATTTTCAAGTTGCTATGATTGATCTTTGGAAAGGTTACTTGAGCTGGTCAAATAGGAAGGAAACCAGGTGGTAAGAGAATAAATTATGGAGTGTTTGTCAAAAGCCAAGTGGTACTTTCTTTTGTAGAACACTGACCTCTGCATCAAGCTGCCAGTATATGCAGATTTGTTGCAGGCCTTCAAAAGGTAAGATAGGTGTGTCAAGAGTGGAAGACTTTGAATGCATCTCAGAGCTGTGACACTGGTCACTGTGGTCTCCTGAAGCTGACTCAATTACTTTTGGTTATTGAAGAGTAATTTCAAAGAAGTCTCTCCTATGTTGGTCCATGGCAGTTTTAGTGTTTTGTAATTTCCAAAATATTTACGTAATTAAGACTGTGGAATGAGTATCTGATGATGTGTCAAATGGGTGCAGGTTGGACTCTTTTGGGATGGACCAATTGGTCTAGAGTCCCTCTAGTTTGTACGTACATTGAACCATTCCAGCTTTTTGTAGTCAGCACATCAATGGTTAATGCTGGCTACACAGCCACTGCGCCAAAGTACTATGGTTTCCATTCATTTCCTGTCCATGTTGTCACTAATGATACAGCAACATGCAGGTACTTAAGGAAAACATCCAGCAGGTTCAACAGGGAACTGTTTGTATTCTCCCAGCCAGTAAAGACTAGGTGATCTAGATATGGTACAAGCAGCCCAATATCAGTGATGGATCAGTGAGTATCTGACAAAGCCAAAGTTGAACATTGCTGCCCCTTAAAAAAAAATGTGTAGAGCAGATCTGTAGGAGGGAAAACCAGTCTGCAAACAGTAAAATAAATGAGTCCACCTACTCACCTGAGTCAACGCAGACAACATCTAATCTGCAACCAGCTGTCCCACAGATCACAATCAGGGTTTTAAAACATTTGAACAGCACAGAAGTAGTGTACATTTTTAGAAACTGTAATCTTCTGTCCACGTCAACTTGGGCTGCAAATTCAACATTTTTTCTCAGCAATGCAAAATACAGGGAAAAAGCTAATTTTGTTGCAGCAGTCGTGATTTCCTTTGTTCTTTTCCTCAGCAAAAATGAATATAAAGTCCAAAGGATGAAACAGTGCTTTTCAGCCTCTACAGTACAGTTAAAGCAGGACAGTATTGAACCATTTCATCAGTGGCAAGGAGAACTGGCCTAGACAGTACGAAATGAAATTAGAAACAAAATACAATGGACAGCGGGGGAAATGAAACAGTTTTATCCTCAGCAACAGGTTTGGATTCTGTGGAAGACGAGAAGCAAAGCTCGAGTGGGTTTTAAACCACCCAAACACCAACATTATAGCTCTGAAATTATGTGCACCCATCACAACATGCAAAAACCTTGCTAAACTATTATAGTAACGCTATACACTTTTGTACCTCAACATATAATTGCGTACATGTGGATCAATTGAACATAGCAACTAAATTTCTAGGAAATTAAATAGGTAATTTCAGCATGTTCCACCATCGTTCAATTAGATCATGGCTGATCAGAAAGTTACCGCCATCTACTTACTTTGGTTCAGGAATATCCTTGGTTAACAAATGAAAATTTCCAATTGCTCTAGTCTTATGGAAGAGTACCAGATTTCCACTATCCTTTCTATGAAGAAATTCTCCCTGCTATCATCTCAAAAAATTACAGTCTACAGTTGATGTGTAAGTTGCAAGTTGTAAGACTTCTTACTGTGCTCACCCCAGTCCAACGCCGGCATCTCCACATCATGACTAGAAAATAAGGTACCTTAGATTGAATGGATGTATTCATTGTGCCAATAAAGTGCACTGGAAACTCTACATTTTCCATATCAAGTACAACAGCTCCAGTATAGTGCCCACTTTAAATTACTCTGTTCAGTCAAAATGGCTAATTCCAAAAATAATAATTTATTTTTGAACAGTGGGTTACTAATTATTTCCATGTTTTCCTTCGTGGCGTGTGAACAAATTCTGGCAAATCACCAACTTGTAAAAACTGAACGATTCAAACAAACAACGGGCTTGGAATTTGGGAGCTTTTGGCCAGGTTGTGTTTCTGGAACAACCTATTAGAAATATTCAATTTCAACATTGCAGAATTACCCACCTTGAAAGGCTCTCATCTTCCACTCTCCATGAATTTGAAAGTGTGTGAAACCCTGCTGCCTTTATCCTAACTCACACCTCTCCAATCTTTGGATCCACTCCCCTGCTCCAGTGACACCACAATTTAAAGATGTTAATCCTCATTTCCAAATCCCCCGAATCGCCTTGCTGTAACCGTCTTCACTTCTACAACCGTCCGAGATCGCTGCACGTCATTCATTCCGGCCTCTTGATTTTTTATCATTTCACTGCTGGTGGCCATGTCTTTAACGGCAAGGGTCCAAACGTTCATACCTCAGGCTCTATTTCACACTCACCCGTTAACACGCTCCTTAAAAGTCTCGCTTGAACAAGCTTTTGATCATCTATCCCAATAACTCATGACTTGTCAAATTGTGTGAAGTGCCTTGGAATGTATAATTAAATGAAAGACACTATATAAATGCAATATGATGTTGTAGGCAAAGCCCTTTTAAATCTTCCAGTTTGATTAAATTCTGCCTTAAAGAAACACGTTTGTTGTTGCAACGGAGGTGTCACCGCCAAGGCCACATTTATTGACCACCCCGAGATACACAGTGGACCTTCTTGAAGAAATTGAATTGCTGGGTCACTTTACAAGCAATTAAGAGTCAACAACATTCTGAAACTGGAGTCACATGTTGGCAAAATTAAGTGGGTTCACAGGTTCCCTTAGCTGAAGGAAGAGTGAACCAACTGGGCACAATGCAGCAATATTTCCCCCCCATTTGTTTTATTGTCTCTCCATGTTGCTGTTGGGCAGGACGGAGGTGCTGATTGAGATGGGAAGAGTTTAGTCCTGGTGTTCTGGCGATCGGGAATGTTGGGCAGACTTGGTGGACCAGTTGGTCTTCTCCTGCCCATCAATTCTGCATGTTTGTAAGTGCTGGGAATGGAGGGGAAAGTTTTTTTTTTTTAAATAGCTTTTTGCGAACTAAGGGTGCTGTTGCAAACTCAGTATTTAGATAAGTCATCAGACAAATGTCTAGGATTTGGTGTAAGAGGATGGATCAAGAACTTCCACTGACCTCAAGTTTATAAGCAATATTGTATCACAAGATTTATCTTTTGAAAGAGAGATATACCTGGAGTTACGATTTAAAATAAACAAACGTGATCTGAGCCCTAGATTGTACTCTGCTCATCTTAGTTTATCTTTTGTGCAGAAGCAACCCAGGTGCAAGTGTTTATTTTGTTCAAGTCTACGTGCACCAGTGCAAGTTTTTTTTTGGAGGGGGTGGGAAAGAAGAGATGAATACCATCAAGTCCAAGTCAAACTAAAGTCAGGACACACCCAAGCAAACTTTAATTTAAAAATTCCTCATCACTGGAAGCACAATATATTGGATAGTTTGTTATGAAACTCCCAAATACAAATGTGTTCCTCCACCTGCTCAAATGAAAGCAGCAAAGTTCAAATCATCTCTATTATGAACGCTGATGAGCAGGACGTTAAGTACCGAGACTCAGCTCATAAACTGAATGAAATGCTGAAATGTACGATACACCCCTACAACACACTCAATGCATGGAATGATTACTTTCCACAACAGGTTTCTAGGCCATTTATGATGAGTTAATTCTTCACTTCATAGAAACCAATACATAATATTTTGGCAGTCTAATGGTATCATTTGGAACTAAGTAGTGCCCTGCCAGCTAAGTGCCCACACTGGTTAAGGATGTAGTATCATACATTTCTACTGCTCAGGAGCTCGTCCAACCCAATTTAGTCCCACACCCCCAAGTGCTTCCTCCAAAATTGTGCAAATTAGTTCATACGGAGTACATGTCAAATTGTCCTGAGAGGGCAGCACGGTGGCACAGTGGGTCAGCACTGCAACCTCATGGTGCCGAGGTCCCAGATTCAATTCCGGCTCTGGGTCACTGTCTGTGTGGAGTTTGCACATTCTCCCAGTGTTTGCTTGGGTTTCGCCCCCACAACCCAAAGATGTGAAGGGTAGGTTGATTGGCCACACTAAATTACCCCTTAATTGGAAAAACATGAATTGGGTACTCTACATTAAAAAAATAAATTGTCTTTTGAAATTTCCTAAGGAATCCGTTTCCATTATGGATTTTAGTAAGGCATTTGATAAGGTTCACCATGGTAGGCTTATGCAGAAAGTAAGGAGGCATGGGATAGTGGGAAATTTGGCCAGTTGGATAACAAACTGGCTAACCGATAGAAGACAGAGAGTGGTGGTGGATGGCAAATATTCAGCCTGGAGCCCAGTTATCAGTGGCGTGCCGCAGGGATCAGTTCTGGGTCCTCTGCTGTTTGTGATTTTCATTAACGACTTGATGAGGGAGTTGAAGGGTGGGTCAGTAAATTTGCAGATGATACGAAGATTGGTGGAGTTATGGATAGTGAGGAGGGCTGTTGTCGGCTTCAAAGAGACATAGATAGAATGCAGAGCTGGGCTGAGAAGTGGCAGATGGAGTTTAACCCTGACAAGTGTGAGGTTGTCCATTTTGGAAGGACAAATATGAATGCGGAATACAGGGTTAATGGTAGGGTTCTTGGCAATGTGGAGGAGCAGAAAGATCTTGGGGTCTATGTTCATAGATCTTTGAAAGTTGCCACTCAAGTGGATAGAGCTGTGAAGGAGGCCTATGGTGTGCTAGCGTTCATTAGCAGAGGGATTGAATTTAAGAGCCGTGAGGTGATGATGCAGCTGTACAAAACCTTGGTCAGGCCACATTTGGAGTACTGTGTGCAGTTCTGGTCACCTCATTTTAGGAAGGATGTGGAAGCTTTGGAAAAGGTGCAAAGGAGATTTACCAGGATGTTGCCTGGAATGGAGAGTAGGTCATACGAGGAAAGGTTGAGGGTGTTAGGCCATTTCTCATTAGAGCGGAGAAGGATGAGGGGCGACTTGATAGAGGTTTATAAGATGATTAGGAGAATAGAGAGAGTAGACAGTCAGAGACTTTTTCCCCGGGTGGAACACACCATTACAAGGGGTCATAAATTTAAGATAAATGGTGGAAGATATGGAGGGGATGTCAGAGGTAGGTTCTTTACCCAGAGAGTAGTGGGGGTATGGAATGCACTGCCTGTGGAAGAAGTTGAGTCGGAAAAGTTAGGGACCTTCAAGCGGCTATTGGATAGGTACTTGGATTAGGGTAGAATAATGGAGTGTAGGTTAACTTCTTAAGGGCAGCACGGTAGCATTGTGGATAGCACAATTGCTTCACAGCTCCAGGGTCCCAAGTTCGATTTCGACTTGGGTCGCTATCTGTGTGGAGTCTGCACATCCTCCCCGTGACTGCGTGGGTTTCCTCCGGGTACTCCGGTTTCCTCCCACAGTCCAAAGATGTGCAGGTCGGGTGGATTGGCCATGAAAAATTGTCCAAAATTCTATGATTAACCTATGACAAAAGTTCGGCGCAACATCGTGGGCCGAAGGACCGGTTCTGTGCTGTATTTCTCTATTCTCTATTACCCCTTTCTGGATGTGAGATCGGTTCTCACCAACCTTCTTTAATAAGCATTCCTTCATTTTACCCACCACCACCGAATTTTTATTCCAATTATTTTAAACCAACCATTACTGGTGACCCACCCATTTGCCTTCAGCTATCTTCTCAACCCACACCAGTGCTGTAGGAACAAGTAAAACTCATTTGTCTTTTAAGTGTTGTGCGAATTATGGGCAAGGTATCAGGAGCAACCCGTTCTTGGTAAGGAAACTTTGTACGATTTGCAGATTTAAGCTTTGTCCCTCCCTCCCACTGTGAACTGGCCTCATGAAAGTTAAGTACACAACCAGATTTCAAAAAAATACTCCGGAATTGTTTGTTTATGTGGTTTACAAGCTGTTTCTCTGACCGTAGGAATTTAAAGAATACTCAGAGCAGGATCTATTATTAAGAATAAACTCAATGACACTGACCTGAGGATACACGGGGACCTCTCTCCAGCAGCAGATGCTTACTCTATAATTCTTATGGTTCGGCCTACAGTTCAGAGTGGAACGCAGTGTTTTTAAATCTTCCAGTTCCAGAAGCATCCAACAGATCGAAGTAGAGCACGACAAGGAAAGCTTTATGCATTTAAAAATGCATTCAGATGAAATAACTCAAAATGGCTCTGCAGAGCAGTTTCACTAAAAGAGCAGGACAAATACAACCACAGAAACCCATTAAGGGCAATTAGTGTGTGGAGCTGGAGGATGGAGGTAGGGTTCTAAATTAATACTTTGTCAGTGTTCACTCGCCAGAGGGACAGTATGGGTATAGAAATCAGGGAGAAGGGCTGTGATAAAATTGGAGATTAACACAGACAGAGGGGTTCTGAATGGTCTTGCAGGCTTAAAAGTGAACAAATCTGCAGGGCCAGATGAAATGTATCGCAGGCTGCTGAGTGAGGCAAAGGAGGAAATAACAGGGGCGCTGGCAATAATTTTCAATTCCTCGCTGGCCACAGGAGATGTGCCGGAGGACTGGAGGATAGCCAATGTGGTACCATTATTCAAGGGAGGAAGGGATAAACCATGAAACTACTGGCCAGTCAGTCAGGAGCCTGGGAAGCACCAAGGATCGGAGGGATCTTAGTGTAAATATACACCAGTCCCTTAAGGTAGCAGAGCAATGGATATAGTGGTTAAGGCATATGGTATACTTGCCATTATTAGCTGAAGCATAGAGTTCAAGAGCAGGAAGGTTATGCTAGAGGTTATAAAAAGTTGGTTAGGCCACAACTAGAGTATTGTGTGCAGTTCTGGAATCCACATTACTGAAGGGATGTGACAGCACTGGAAAGGGTGCAGAGGAGATTTACCAGGATGCTGCCTGGGCTGCGGCGTCTTAGTTAGGAAGAGAGATTGGATAGACTTGGATCATTTTCCTTGGAGCAGAGGGGGGGACATGATTGAGATGTATAAAATTATGACGGGCATAGATGGAGTAGGCAGGAAGAAATTTCTCCCCTTGGTGGAGAAGTTAACGATCAGGGGGTGTAGGTTTACGGTAAGGGCAGGAAGTTTAGAAGGGATGCGAGGAAAAATGTTTTTACCCAGAGGGTGGTGGGAGTTTGGAATTCGCTGCCTGAAATGGTGTTAGAGGCAGGGTCCCTCATAATATTTAAGAAGTATTTAAATGTGGACTTGTGACTCCAGGGCGTACAAGGCCATGGACCAAGTGCTGGAAAATGGGATCAGAATTATTTGGTGATTGCTTTTGATGGGCGCAGACGCGATGGGCCGAAGGGCCTTTTCTGTGCTGTATGACTAACAGCAGCAAATGCCCATCAACCTGTCAAATGTTTCACTATGACCTTTCTGGTACCTTTGTGGTCAGTTTTAAAAGGGATCTTAAAAAAAACCCCCAAAACGTACACATACCAAATTCTTGACTCATACGGACCCTCCTCCTCTCCACATTTTCCATGCCGAGTTTCAAAGCGATGCAAAGGAGGTTCAATTGAAAGTGCCGCTAAGACTGGCTGAAGTAGAACTGCTGCTCAGAACTGGGAGCTCTATGTTTAGATAATGCAAAACAAAGCCCATCCAAAAAAGTGCATCCCATTTGTTTTGGCAGACTTTGGGGCATAGCTGCTAATATCGTGATTCGCATTTGGTACATGGCAATGCAATGGTGGAGTAGGTGCCAATAGCGCTATTAAACAGAAGGTTTTTATTTTCTCTCCATGAGCCATGTCCCTGGCAGAGAGACGGACTTGGCATGACTGGTATTAACTAATTATTGACTATTAATTGACAGCACTAGGTGTCCGCCCTATCATGATCGAAAAGCTGGATGAAGAGAGGGGTTAAATGATGTTTGGGAGAAAGGATTTGGTGCATTTTGCCCTGCCGGAAAATGCTCATTTGAGGTGCAGGCTCCTATGCACCAGAGGCATCAGTGCCATGGCTGTAAACAAGTGAACAGGCTAAGCTTTGGGGTTGCCATGAAACTTCCTCGGATGCAAATTCCTGGATGCCTTGCTTTACCAGTATTCCTCATCCATTGGGGAAAGTCTGATGAATATTTGCAAATGGCAAGTTCCAGATACCCATGTGCAACCCCCACTTACAATTGTTGCTTTGGCATCTGAACGTGGCAATGTCAGGGGCAGGGATTCTTTTGCACTCAATCTCTGGTATTCTAAACCGTTGTTTCATGGAGGCATTTTAGTTGACAACAATGTGCAGTCTTGCACACCACCTCAGCGGATTATCAACTGATATTAGCATACGGCACTCGTGATTATGTTTAGTCTGCCATGGGGAGTGCAAAGAGGGAACTTGCAGCTTTCAGAAATGTGGTTTGGCTTAAATTTGCCCCTCATATCGTGTGTGCACGTATTGCATAAGCTTTCCAAATGTGGTAAATGATTTGTGGGCAGTGTTAGTTTTACCGTCTTCCACCCAGGGATGATCTATGATCTTCCTGTCTGGTGTGGTTATTGTAAGCTTTCCATTTGATATACTATAAACGTGTGAAGTTAAAAGGCTCAAGTGCTTTGAGGAAGATGGGTGGGAAGAGTGAACTTGATGATGAAAGGGAATTCAAAAATCATCTTTACGCACATAAATAGTAAAAGGGTAGCAAAAAACAAGGGTGGGGCTGGTTAGGGATCAAAAAGAGGAGGCAGAGAGCATGCCTGAGGTACCAAATGAGTGCTTTGTATCTGTCTTTACCAAGGAAAAATATGCTGCCAAAGGCATAGTGAAAGAGGAGGTAGTTGAGAGACTGGGTGGACAGAAAGGCTGGCTGTACCCAAGCCAAATATTGCACATTCTGGAAATTTGCAATAAACACAATAGTTAACAGGCCTGGTAGCATCGGTGGACAGAGAACCACAGCTAACATTTTGGATCCGTGACTTTTAAGATGCTGCCAGACTCGAATATTTACAGCTTTTTCTATTTTTATTTGTGAGTTGATAAGTCACCTGGACCGCATGGGATGCATCCAAGGATGCTAAGGGAAATAAATTGCGATGGTACTGGTCATAATCTTCGAGCTGTCCTTTGACAGGAGGATGGTGTCAGAGAACCAGAGAATTGCAGATGTTGCACTTTAGTTCTAAAAATGTGCAAGGGTAAACCCAGCAAATTACAGGCCAGTCAGTTTAACATCAGTGGTGGGAAAGTGTTCAAAAACAATAATCGGGGGTAAAATTAACTGTCAAACATGGATTAATTAATGAAAGCCAGCACAGGTTTGTAAAAGGCAAACTATTTGACTTGATCTGAGCTTTTTGATGAGCTAAGAGGTTTGATGTGGGTAGTGTGATTGATGTGGCAAACATGCACTTCCATAGTCGACTTGCAAGCAATGTTGAAGCCCATGGATTAAAAGGGGCAGTGGCAGCATGGACCAAGTGGGTTGAATGACTGGAAAAGTAGTGCTGAATTTTTTTCCCCAGTCTTTCCCACAGTGGGATTCCTCGGGGATCAGTAGTTGGACCGCTTTTTTTCTTGATTTAGGTGTACAGGGCACCATTTCAATTTGCAGATGATACAAAAGTTAGAAGCATTGTGAACTGGGGACAGTGACAGACTTCAAGAGGGCGTCAGCTGGTGAAATGAATGGACACCTGACTGATAAAATGAATGCAGAGGATTGTAAAATGATATATTTTGGGTGAAGGAACTCTTGAGAAGCAATGTACACTATAAAGTAAACTTTTAAAGGGGTTGCAGAAGGAAGTGACTTGGGTTTATGTGCATAAATCATTGAAGGTGACATGGTAGGTTGAGAATCTAGTTTGAGACTTGCAGGTTAATGGGCCTTATAAATGGAGGATAGAGCATAAAAGCATGGAAGTTGTAATGAACCATACAAAACCCTGGGTGAACTGCAATTGCAACATTGCGCCCAATTCTGGGCACCACACTGGAGGCAGGGCCTGAAGGCATGAAAAGATTTACCAGAATGGTTTCAGGGATGAGAAACTTTAGATAGATGGATAGATTGGAAAAGTTGAGGCTCTTTCCCTTAGGAGAGAAGATTGAGAAGAGATTTGAAAGAAGTGCTCAAAATCATGAGGGTTCTAGACCGAGGTGTTAGACCAACGAATCCTGCTGGCTTTGAGGGTCGAGAACCAGAGGACACCGATTTGGGGTGCCTAATTTGAGTGCCCAATTAATTTTATTTCCAATTAACCCCAAAGCTTAGCCTGTTCGCTTGTTTACAGACAAAGCACTGATGCACCTCGAAGTGGGCATTTTCCTGCAGGGCAAAATGCACCAAATCCTTCCTCCCAAACATTGTGTAACCCCTCTCTTCATCCAGCTTTTCGATCATGAAAGCATTGCGCTTTGTACCCCATCACTGTGCTATCAGTTGCTATGCTAATACACTATAACTAGTCAAGTTTTCAAAAATGGACTTCATTTTATTCTCTCAAACCGCTTCAGTTCCCAGGTCATTAAATGAAACTGATGTCAAAGTGCTGGTGTGTATTAATTGGAATACCAAAATTATCTTATCGGTGTTTGAATGAGTTGGAAAACAAAATTGGAATACCAATAGAGGACAATGTTGATTAGAGAGAAGGAAAAAAAAAAAAAGATTTTCCACCATGTCAGCAGGAATGTCACTACAAATTAGGTACCCATGAACACCCATACCAAGAGATTTATTCGAATGGCTCATCTAGCAAACTATACTTAGTGGTGTCTGAGAAAACCTGCATAAACTTGGTCAGAAAGTGAACCAACATCCTACCTCACAAATAGCAGCACTGTCAGAAGCTTGGCTGCAAGATGCTTTCCCCTCAGTCAGGGATGAGCACAAATATGTTTGAGAGAGAGAGAGAGAGAGAGAGAGAGAGAGAGGGAGGGATAATGGAATAGAATGAAAATTAGTTGCAGACGCACAAGAAAAGGCAATGTTGGGAGTTTCTGATGTAAAGCTAAAAAAAGCTCTTTCATTCAGGCACCAGCACCAATTTCAGCTCACAGGCATGGTGATAGGGTCAAACTAGCTGAAGAATATAGTTAAGTTGGCAGCAACCGAAGGAACAGCAATATTCCAGGTTGCGTTACCCAAGACAAACACTCGCGCACGCAACTCCAGGAGCCGAGGTTTCAAAACATGCTAAATGCTGGAATTAATCTTTCTGAAAGGGCCCTGTCCCTGTAAGACACTATTCACAACGCCCTATGCTGCTCTTGCTCATGTATTGCTTGTTTGGCCCCTTGTTCCGCACTGTAACCAATCACTGTTTGTCGATGTACCATTTGTCAATCTACTCTGTCGATTATTCTTTTGTCCGTTATGTACATACTGTGTACGTTCCCTTGGCCGCAAAAAAATACTTTTCACTGTACTTCTTCGGTACATGTGACAATAAATAACAATCAATCGACTGTCAGCATACATGGGCCTGGCAGGAATTCTGCACAAACCAGCAATAAGCGGACTCAGAAATCAGAACTATGGAGGACAGTTGTGGGAAAGGGAATGTCACATACATGCAGCAGGAACACTCCAAAGGTTGGGACTGAGCAGGAAACTCTGTCAATCTGAACTGCTCTGCACTTTGCCAGGCAGCCCGTTAATAGTCATCAAGTGCCAAAAGCAAATTTGCCCCAGTTTCCAACTCCTACTACCCTGACCCCGTCTGATTTAGTTGAAAACTTGAGAAAAATTAACATACTAATACCAAACAGGAGCAGAGAAACAATATAATTAACATTTGAACTTTACAAACAAAGATACCCTTCCTCCATAACCACAGACCCGTGTGGTACTTCAAACAGATTGTTATCTGTCACATTAAATATTTAAAACCGGAAACTATTATTCGGGGGAGGTGGAAGACAGGATGGAGGGGTAAAGCACGATCAAAAGTCATGCTAGAAAATTTACTCCACAATGCTAGCTACCAATACTCAAGGAATCACTCTGACATTGGAGCTTTCAAACACATACAGCACCATCCAGTGGCACCATGGTGTTTCTGCTTCCCCATCAACAAATTTAAATCTACACAGCATTTAATCTAGGAAAATATCAATGGGTAAAGTTGCAACGACTTAGTGGAATTGCTCCAAATTCATCAACAAGGAGAACCATTTGTCTATAAGGTCATTTCCCCCCTTTCTACTACACTGCTCCACCAGATTCCCACAATGCAATAAATGGCTTAGCACAAAGCACACCCTTTAATTTAACAAATTAATCAGGTTAAACGTTTTTTAAAAGCAGACAACTCGGTAGTAACCTTAGAACAAGATTAAACCAAATGCATCCTAACTCAGTCTTCTTAATGCCAAATTATTTCCTATTTGTACTGTGTGCACAGATCATAATTAAAGGATCAAATGTCTTACCATAATTTAAACAAACATTTCTATAGGACCATTTAATATACAACGAAATGTCTCAGTCCTCTACGGGGTGATCAGCAAATAAACAGAATTCTTGAGGAACACGCAAGTGTTAGAAAAACAAGGGTAGTTTTTTTCTTAGGGATTTATATTGGTAAACATTAGAAATAAGGTATAGTTTTAAGTGGGTGTAATTTAATGTTTCTGTGCCTGGAAGGGTAAAACCTACATTTAGATTCATGCTAGACAAAGGTGTTTGTATATGTGAAAGTTGATTAAGTTACAACTGCATCTCTATTGTGCTTAAGAGGGCCTACAGTGTGAAGAATAAATAGAAGTAGCAGGGGTTGCTTAGCAAATCGGGATCTTTGCAAGGATAAAAAAAAATTTCAAGTTTTAGATGAATGTGTGCGCTGTTGGAGACAGGACCTCAGGGAGTGAACATCTCTGAACTCTGCCAGAAGACTGGACAGGCTGGGAGCTGCAAAGAGATAGGTTTCCTAAAGTACAAGTTGGGACACAAAGAATGTTTAACACAACTGGAATTAAGTGAGCAGAGACCAAGGTATTGTTCAGAGACTACGGTATTGTTCAGAGGAATTAAAGTAAGAGTAAACGAAGTGTTCCGAGTTAGAGACAATTGCAGTAACAAGAAATGTTGGCATGGTAGCATAGCGGTTAGCACTGTTGCTTCACAGCACATGGGTCCAAGGTTCAATTCCACCGTTAGTCACTGTCTGTGCAGAGTCTGTACTTTCTCCCCATGTCTGCGTGGATTTCCTCTGGGTGCGCCGGTTTCCTCCCACAAGTCCAGAAAGATGTGCTTGTTAGGTGAATTGGACATTCTGAATTTTCCCTCAGTGTACCTGAACAGGCACCGTAGTGTTGGCACTAGGGGATTTTCACAGTAACTTTGTTAATGTAAGCCTACTTGTGACAATAATAAAGATTATTGAAAGTGGGATAGCAGACTTCAAAGGCAAACCAAATACCTGATGCTAGTTTTATATAGTCTAGCAATCGAGAGTTTCAGCAATTGTGAGCAGTTTGTACAGCAGTCAAGGCAAAGATATCCTAAAAGAGGGTGGTGTAAAATCCTGGACTGGATTAAGTGGAGCGGAAGCTTTGTTTAAAAGTGTGATTTAGAAAACATGGTGGATTTTTGAATGTAAACCGCTACGGGTAAGTATAATTATGAGAGTAGACTTCAAAGTGTGTTTTGGTGAGGAGTTTGGAAACTCACGTGACAATCATCTGGGGGGATGCCGAGGAGACATCCACAAACATTCACTTGGGGTTCAGAATGGAGAGCATTTGCCTACAGATTCTTTTAAGATTCTTGTGAGCTTAAAAGAAACTGTGTTAACGAGACCATAGTAATAATAATAATCTTTATTAGTATCACAAGTAGGCTTACATTGGCACCTCAATGAATCTACTGTGAAAATCCCCTGGTCGCCACATTCCATCACCGGTTCGGGAAACTGAGGGAGAATTCAGAACGTCCAATTCACCTAATAAGCCCGTCTTTTGGGCCTTTAGGGAGGAAACCCATGCAGACACAGGGAGAACGTGCAGACGCCGCACAGACAGTGACCCAAGCTGGGAATTGAACCCAGGTCCCTGGTACCTGAACAGGCACCGAAGTGTGGCAACTAGGGGATTTTCGCAGTAACTTCATTGCAGTGTTAATGTAAGCCTACTTGTGACAATAATAAACATTATTATTATTATTATTATCTGACTTGGTGGAGGCCGGATGTTGAAGGCGCATTCCAGAGGCCTTTAGATGGAGTCAAAAACCCGGAATTCCCTATTTAGCAGCTATGTGGGCATACATACACCATATGGACTGCAGCAGTTCAGGCTCATCATCGTCTCAAGGGCAATCAGGGATAGGCAGTGATTACATTCAATCTTCATTTCAATGAATAAATAACCCCCCAAAAAAGAGAACATTTGCCACTCTGCTCCTCCACCCCAAACTGACGGCTGTGATTTAAATGTTCAGAACATTTGGATATTGCAGCATTGAAACTGGTAATTTACAGAGTAGACGTAAGGACACCAACTCTGAAGTCACAATAGGAGGAAGATCTGAACTGCGCGCAAAAAAAAGGCAGTGGCCCAGACTTGGCGGGTTCTGGACAGCCTTCTTTGAGGAGATGCCCAAAGTAGTGAGGGAGGAGCCGTGCCTGAGAGTGGCAGTCTTTGTGGTATCAGACCATCCAGAATACATATGGGGAAGAGGGTTGACGCTCTGGCTTCTGCTTCCTTAATCTCACACTGGAGAACCTTCTTGGCTGGCAATCAGAGCACCATGTACAGCTGCAGACTGACTGGCAGACCTGTCGGAATTTTTCCACCTGGAGAAGATCAAATACACCATCCGAGGGCTTCCACAAAGCGTGGGGGCTATTCATCAGCTTGTACAAAGATCTGTTTGAGGTGAATAGCAACTTGGAAGAAAGTGGGTGGGGAGGGGGGAGGGAAGAGAGAGAGAGAGAGCGAGCGAGAGAGAGAGAGAGAGAGAGAGAGAGAGAGAGAGAGAGAGAGAGAGAGAGAGAGAGAGAGAGAGAGAAGAAGCAGAGGGGGAGGGGGAAGGAGAGAGGAGAAAACCCAAGGGAATCCCAGAAAGAAACATGGGGAAAAAGGGAGGGGGGACCCACTCCTGCACCTATTCGGGTGCAGAGGGAGAATTCAAAATGTCCAATTCACCCAACAAGCACGTCTTTCTGGACTTGTGGGAGCAAACCGGAGCACTCTGAGGAACCCCAGGTAGAGATGGGGAGAACGTGCAGACTCCGCACTGAATCGAACCCAGGTCTCTGGCACTGTGGAGCATCCACAGGCTCAGTATCTCACGGGACCCAGCTGGGTCCTGGGATCCAACACACCTCTGACTGCTGTCTCTCCTGGATGTTCCTGCCTTCACCTGTGCACCTGCAACTGTGTGGTGCTCATCAAAATGTGCCCCAGAAGCCGGTCCTTATTTCAGATTTCCAACACGCGCAGTATTTTGCGTTTGTAATGGTGGTAAATTGCTGTTGACACTGGAAGCCTGAAGGTTTGTCTAGGAACTGTACACTGACGGAGAAGGGGGAACATTACAAACTGAGGATACCAACAGAATCCTGACCAATCATAATCCAAGCCAGTCTAGGCCGATCGGTTTTAAGAACAAAGTCAGCATAACGTGACCAAAATGAACCACAACACAAACAACCTGAACACTCCCATCAAATCTGAAATATTAACTTGGGATGCTCATGTATCACTGGCACCCAAAAATGTAAATGCTTCACTGTGAAGGATTGTGAAACTCAACATACTGCTGCGTCTGCCACCTGGATAATGACGAACTAGAGATAGACAAATGCTGGCTTCGCCATTAGTAAACAACCTATACGACTCAATTACGTTTCTTATAAGAGGCCCACCACACCTAAAATTGAGATGATACCCAACAGTCTCGCTATAGCCATATAAAGAAATGTCCGACCAATACAATTTGCTCCCCTTCACCCAACATGTAGTGTATTTCATTGCTACCTCAGGCTGTTGGCCAAAATAATCATGGTTATGCCATTGGAGGATTTCCCATACTATGATGTGGACATTTGCCCTGGGAGCATCCCCGGGCCCCAAGTTGAATCTTCTTTTGCCCAGGAAAGGGGACTTACCAAGCGTTGTGCCATCTTCTCCCATGATGCATTTCATGGATGCAATGATTTGCTCTGCAACCGGTGCAGACATCGAGGTGGCATAGACTGTGCTGTGAGAATGTGACCGAAGGTAGTCTACAAGCTCCTGCAATGGAGATACAAATATTTGTTAAGCTATTTTGCGCTAGGTGATAAAAGATGAAAATCAATAAACTGCTGATAACTTGTAAACTCAAGTTATTGTTTTCTCCAAAGGTTTGTGTGCATATACAAGTTTCAGTGCACAATTAGTTCTTATGGGCTTCTCAAATACTGCACTGAAGCCCATTTTATTCAGAGCTGTGTATGGCATGCCAGAACTTCCTACCTTGACAGCCATGTTTAAACTCGAGCATCGCTGGCAGATAGTAGACCTTGTAAGGACAAGTTCAAAACGAACATAGCTGTTCTCTTATGAGCTGCTTAACTTAGAAAAATTGGTTTAACTGACATCCAAGTTCCACAATTAATCGATAATTGATAACTACAAAACTGTAGTTTTGTATGTTTTTTTTGCCAATTAAGATCAATAAAGTGTGAATTATTTTGACCAACAGAAGAGATGGTATTACATAGATTACATAGAATTTACAGTGCAGAAGGAGGCCATTCGGCCCATCGAGTCTGCACCGGCTCTTGGAAAGAGCACCCTACCCCCTATCCAAGGTCAACACCTCCACCCTATCCCCATTACCCAGTAACCCCACCCAACACTAAGGGCAATTTTGGATACGAAGGGCAATTTATCATGGCCAATCCACCTAACCCGCACATCTTTGGACTGTGGGAGGAAACTGGAGCACCCGGAGGAAACCCACGCACACACGGGGAGGATGTGCAGACTCCGCACAGACAGTGACCCAAGCCGGAATCGAACCTGGGACCCTGGAGCTGTGAAGCGATTGTGCTATCCACAAGGCTACCCTCAGGTTAGGTGTAATCATGAAATGTGGAACAATTTCCAACCTTCAACCAGTGAAGAACTTACTCAGAAAAAAAAAATCAATAATAAACCCACACATTTACCAAGGCTTTAAAACCTAGAGTAAAAAATGTGGGCCTAAGTTTACTTACAAATCAGGAAAGAAAAACAGCAATAAACTTATCTCAAAGTCAAATGTGTTAACTCAGTACATCACACTGCAACACTATCAGCTGTAGCAGTTTTGCACCAATGACCTTGATACATTAGAGGCAAGGCATGGTCAGCAACCTTATACTACGTTCACAATCAAACATTTGTTTTTTTTTTCTTAAATGAGCTGGCCTAAATTTAGCAAGTATCTCAAGGTTCCATTAATCTCAACATTACATCTACCACTGTTGGAACATTTTCAAGGGTTGCATACATGGCTCAAATGCATGATTTCCAAAGACAAGCCATTTATGTTTTTTTTTTTTAAATTCCTTCATGGGATGTGGATTTTGTTGGCCATGTCAGCATTTCGAAACCATTCCTAATTGCCTGCAAGTGGTGAGCTGTCTTCAACCACTGAAGTCCACATGGTGTAGGTACATCCACAGTGCAGTTAAGAGTGTTCCAGGATTCACCCAGTGACAGCGAAGGAACGGTGATATATTTCCAAGTCAGGATGGCGAGTGACTTGGAGGGGAACTTCCAGATGGTGGTGTTTCCAGGTATCTGCTGTCCTTGTCCTTCTAGATGGTCGTGGGTTTTGATGACGCTGTCTAAGGAGGCTTGGGGAGTTGCTGCAGTACATGTTGTAGATAATACACACTGCTGTCGGGGGCAGCACGGTGGCACAGTGGTTAGCATTGCTGCCTACGGCGTTGAGGACCTGGGTTTGAATCCCGGCACTGGGTCACTGTCCGTGTGGAGTTTGCACAGTCTCCCCGTGTCTGCGTGGGTTTCACCCCCATAGCCCAAAGATGTGCAAGGTATGTGGATTGGCCACACTAAATTGCCCCTTAATTGCAAAAAAAAATTAAAAATCGGGTACTCTTATTTGAAAAAATACACCAACTGTTCGTTGGTGGTGAAGAGAGTAAATGTTTGTGGAAGGGGTGTAAATTTAGTGGGCTTTGTTCTGGATGGGTTGTTGCGTGTTGTAGATGGTGAACAGACTTTGGAGAGTCAGGTGGTACGTTACTCGCTGCAGAATTCCTAGCCTCTGACCAGCTCAAGTAACCACAATATTTAACATGGCTAGCCCAATTCAGGTTCTCCATAGAATCCCTACAGCGCAGAAGGAGACCATTCAGCCGATCAAAACTGCACCAACCCTCCAAAAGAGCACCCTACCTAGGCCCACACCCCGCCCTTTCCCGGAACCAAAACTAACCTTGGACACGAAGTGTCAATTTATCACGGCCAATTCACCCAAGCTGCACATCTTTGGGCTGTGGGAGGAAACTGGAGCACCCGGAGGAAACCCCCACAGGCATGGAGAACGTGCAAACTCCATAGACATTCATCCAAGGCTGGAATCGAACCCAGATCCCCAGTGCTGTGAAGCATCAGTGATAACCACTGTGCCACCATGCTACCCCAATGATACTCACTGATCTATAACTAAAAGCAGCAGGGTAAGCTTACTCATAACTTTGCAAGTGATACATGAATCAAGATTAAAGACAGTTTACTGATAGTATTACTGGTAACCGCCAGGAGGTGGTGATGTTGAGACCAACATACCTGCATCCAAAAACACAGCTCTACCAAAGGAGTTTGTTCAAGCTTTTTTTTTTAAAAACAATATGCCGTTTGGAATATTGGGGTTTCTTTTCATCCTCGTTTATTAGTTTTATCAAGCTAGAAGATCTAAACCATAACTTCAAAACGGCCTCAATGTCATTTATTTTGCAGTCAACTGAAAATCTGACATGGACAACAAAAAGTATCCAAAACAAAAAACTGAGAAATCCATCTGGATGGTTTGCCTGCCTAATGTGAAGTATACATCTTTTTACCTACTCCTTGTCCCACTAAGGGGGACACTCCACTCAGCCCATCTGGTCAGCACAGTATCAATGTAGCAGGGCCAGGATGTAGGGACCCAACTGTGTGCAGGAGTGCTGTTGGAGTTTAACCAACCAAACCATGTACTTTACCAGCACGCAGTGTAGGCAAACTATATACAGCTTATTCAGTACCAGTAATGGCACTGGATTCCAGTTACCTGGGATCAAGTAGAACAATTCCCGAACTGGCTGGCAGTTTTACCTATTGTGGAATTAATTAGGCTGACTGTCAAATCATTGACTTAAAATGCCTAACAGATATACCCTGCTAGCCACAAGGCAATTAATCTGCAAGGACGCAATACCTACGATAATCTAGTGCAGTCAATGCTCACCATGAAAAGGATGAAATGGGCAGTTCCAGACCAATTGTCATACCTTTTTGCCACCGATGTAACCGCCAGCTGCTCCAAAACTCTTGGTGAAGGTTCCCATCATGACATCCACCTCCTTGGGATTGAGGTCAAAATATTCCACCACACCTCGGCCACTGGGTCCGAGGGCCCCGATACTGTGAGCTTCATCCAGGTATAGATAAGCCTTGTACTTTTTCTTTAAAGCCACTATCTCGGGCAAACGGACGATGGAGCCCTCCATGCTATGAAACAAAAAAACAGCACTGCTAAATCCAACACAACACATCCAATCAATAATCTTTATTAATATCACAAGTAGGCTAACATTAACACTGCAATGGAACCAGCAAGCAAATATTTAATTTGTGGGCATTAAATGTATTTATTTTAATCATTTAACACTGAAAAAAAAAGCCCACATATGTTAAAATGAAATGACTACATCAGTTACAGTAAGAATTCTTAATGTTAACATATCTTGGTGTTGCCATTGTTGCATTTCATGCTGATTTGATACTGTTGTAGCTTCAGCGAAACCTTGGATGCTGAGCAGCAGCACAGTAAGTGTGTAGATAAAACATTTATCATTAAGCTCAATCAGTGGCATAGCCTAGGCAAGATGTGGTGAGCTCCTCCAAGACCACTGCAGCAAGTGTCTCTTGTAGCAGGCTTGCCCTGGAGGAGCACAGGAAACAGGAGACACTGCAGATTTCCCTCAGTCGCCTGAAATCCATGATGTAAACAACCAAAGTTCAGGACGCTGGTTGGGTGGCATCACATATCCAGCCACAAAGGGGAGAGTTGAGAAATATACCATGGACCAGCAGTATCATGTAAATACATGGAGTCAGTGTTTGCTTTCCAGATTATCGCAACGCCCAGAATATGAGCAAAGACTGACGAAGAGCACAAGAGCCACAGTGGAGGCTGTTCTCTGGAAAGTAGGTCCGTCAACGCAATGGAGAAACATTCTAGCTATTTCACAAGGGTAGCATGAACTAACGTTCCTGCCCTTTATTGACTAGGTGACTGAAGATTCAAGGTGCTGAGCTACTTTCCCACTTGTATTACTATATCAGGCTATAATTAGAAGTTAAGGACCCTCTGTAAAACAGTCAAATCCAGTTCCACAACATTTTGACGCAATCATATTTGAAATGCAAACCAAATATAAAATTCAACTTAAATGGTTGGCAAGCTGACAAACTTCAGCACCTACAGACTAATTCCTGTTCGAGTGAATCACACTCAAAGCACAAATGAAAGAGGGAGCGAGACACCAAGAACAAAACTCAGCCATCCATATAAATGTAAAATTATGACTTTTAACAAAAAAAAACTCAAGATAATACTGGAATTTATATAAAATCTTTCATGCAGAAAACGGAACACGGTACAAACTACAAGCAAAAGACAGGGCAATATTTACAATAGAAACCTTTATTTGAAAGGATGTGACATCTAACTTGTCCTTCCCTTTCAAATGATAACAAACCTAACATGTATTCACACCTTTCTATTTGAGATTTTGCAAACTCAGATTATGCCTTTGAATTCATAGGAAGCTACGGGGCTGGTTTAGCACAGGGCTAAATCGCTGGCTTTGAAAGCAAACCAAGGCAGGCCAGCAGCACAGTTCAATTCCTGTACCAGCCTCCCCGAACAGGCGCTGGAATGTGGCGACTAGGGGCTTTTCGCAGTAACTTCATTTGAAGCCTACTTGTGACAATAAGCGATTTTCATTACAAGTAGTGACAGTTTGGTTAAACTGATAGCACCTCTTGCCCCACTGGAGTCAGCAGCTTTTGCTACAAACCTACATAGCTGAAGGGCCCCTGAGCACGCTGCACAGCTAGGCAGCTCTCTGTTCAATTCTCTTTCAGGTTGACAGCAATGAAGATCAACGGTGCTAAAACTCTGGTTAACACCACCACCATTCTGAGCAGCTGGTTAAATCAGTTGGTTAAAGTGCCGGTGAGTACTGCTCAGCAATGCAGACAAATATCCACTCCACACATCACTTGGTCCCATCGACCGCTTTGTGCAATTCTGCCAATGTTAAACATTTCAGAGCGAAGCCGGGAATTTCCCTGTTGTGTGGGCCAAAACACATCAGTGCTATTTACCCGAAAATGACTACGCAAACTAGTTACCACTTTTTTCAAAGCTATTCATCATGTTGAAACCCGAGGATGCTCAAAATGAAATGAGGAGCTAACTACACGTTCTTAGCAAGAGGTTTGATTAGCTTTTTTAAAAAATGATAGCTACATGTCAACATGCTGGTGGACAACCTTATTAATGCAACTTTACAGCAATTGCCTGCCGAATTCTACTTCTACTTGTCTGTCATTTAATATTAACGTCACAAGCTTACTGCCAGACACTGAGTGCAAACAGCAAGCATCTGTACTAAACTAACGCCCTCAAAGGGAATAGATCAGAGCTACACTTTGTCAAGCAGCTCCTGTTTAAAGTACTTATTTTCAGAATTTTATTTTACTTTTTAAAAAGAGGGATGGATAAATAGAAAGTAGTTTTAATAAAATTAGCGGTTTTCAATCTTAGCAAACTGTTTTTCCATATTCACACGAAAACAGGTTTATACTGGATCTTTTAGACAGCCTTTTCCTGCACTGCTGCAAGTGTGCACAATTCTGAGTTTTCCCAATTACTTGTGACCATATTTGCGGGTGAGTGCCACCAGAGTGGTCAGTGAATGGAAAGCCACAAAAGAACGGATTAAGAAATATGAAGAGTTGTGCACTTTATAAAACAAATATGGCTAACACAGGAAGGACTAGAAGACAATTGGAATTCCATTTAAAAACATGGCACCATTTAATTTAAGTTAATTGATAGCACAAATTAAAGGGGAAGGAAATGTTTGTGAGAGGGGAAGCTAGAGAGAAAGAGGGTGGATAAAGGATCTTGGTTAAAATACAGTCCCCTGTTATATAGGGGACTGTACCAGCCCCCCCCGGACAGGCGCCGGAATGTGGCGACTAGGGGCTTTTCACAGTAACTTCACTGAAGCCTACTCGTGACAATAAGCCATTTCCATATAGGATTAAAAGTACTGCCAATAATGGAACTCTGCAGCTTAAAAGGAAAGATCAATCAACATGTTTCGCTCCATACTCCACCTACAAAAACAATAATGCATATTCAGAATTTTTTAAACATAAGAACGTCCGATGGGCCTTCTCCTTCTTCTTGGGCATTTCCTCAGCCTCGAGGATGACTTGCTTCAACTCCGGGAGGTGGGTTCTGCGGTGGCTGAATACTCCGATCCTGGATCCGCAGACTCTGCAGGTTTGGCTGGTGATGTGGGTGGGTGGGACACTCTGTATTCTGCGCTCTCCTTCTGCTGTTTACGCTTGGCCTCTGCATGCTCCACCCTACAACATTCTAGGTGATTGGCGCCTTCATGGACTCTTTTTCTCCAGCTTGTGCGTTCTAAGGCAAGTGATTTTCACCTGTCAGTGGGGATATTGCATTTATTTAGGGAGGCTTTCAGAATGTCCTTGTAGCGTTTTCTCTGCCTTCCTAGAGATCGCTTGCCATTGCAGGGCTCGGAGTAGAGCACTTGTCCTTCATAGAGGTACGAGAAAGGTGCAGGCTGCTGACAATGCTTTCAGCTACCTAGGCCACAAGCTTGAGAATTCCCTCCTTCAACTTGAGTCTTTTTCACACTCTTTCCTCCATTAAGATGCTCCTTAAGAATGACCTCTCATGAAACTTGTCCAACTTTCCAATGTTTCCTTGAAAATGAAAATCGCTTATTGTCACAAGTAGGCTTCAAATGAAGTTACTGTGAAAAGCCCCTAGTCGCCACATTCCGGCACTTGTTCAGGGAGGCTGGTACGGGAATTGAACCGTGCTGCTGGCCTGCCTGGGTCTGCTTTCAAAGCCAGCGATTTAGCCCTGTGCTAAACCAGCCCTGCAATAATAATAATCGCTTATTGTCACAAGTAGACTTCAATGAAGTTACTGTGAATGGTCCCTAGTCGCCACATTCTGGCAGCTGTTCAGGGAGGCTGGTTGGGGAAATGAACCCGCGCTGCTGGCCTTGTTCTGCATTGCAAACCAGCTATTTAGCCCACTGTGTTAAATCAGCCCCTATCTTGAGTGTTTCAGTGTCAAATTTTATTCGGTTACACGCCTGTGAAACACCTCTAGATGTTTTATTACATTAAAATTAGTCTGTAAATGTCAGGTATTCTTATCGATTGAAATATCACCTGGAATAGGAGGTTACAGGGCATGCAGACTGAGGAGGGAGGAGGTGGCATTTTTAAATGTCAGCTCAGCTGTTATAAGATTTGTGGCGTGTGTAATAAAACCTGCAAAGCAGTGAATGCTGCCTTGCTCACATTTCATTAGCCAACATGGCTAACATAATGCAAAGCGCAGAAGGCCTCACATGGACGTGTGCTTGTACCTGTAAATTCCCTCTACCACAATGAGGATCTTCTTCCACGGTCTGCGGGTTCGAGGCTGCCCATGCACAATGGCGTCTTTCAGCAATTTATCCAAGCTCTGCATATCTGAAAATAAAACAAGCATTGTAACGACTCTGGAGCTGGCATTACACAAACATCCATTGATAAACTAGCTTGTACTTCCAGCCATGGCCAGCTGTCAGTACCCACAGAAAAGCTCCTCATTGTTACCTTCAAATATTGAGTCAAATGCAAAGAATAAAAATGGGAATTGAAGCAAAGAGTTGTTCAATACAAGTAGGTGAAGCAATTTGGCCCATCGCAGACTGGCCATCTGGAGAGAACCCACACTGCCCCGGTTGTAAGTTTAAAAAATATATACAATTCCAACAAATTTGCTTCCACTACAATCTCATTCCAGGATAGTGGAAATCTGGAATAGCACCCCCAAAAGGCACTGGAGGCTGGGATGTATTGAAAATGTCAGAAGTGAGATTTATAATTTCCGTTATTCAAGGGTAACAAAGGTTAGAATAACAAAGGCAGGGAAAACAGGATGAATATACAGATCAACAACAAGTTAATTAAATGGTTGAACAGGTTTGAGTGGCTGAATACCCTCCTATGATCACTGCGTAATTAGATTTAACCAGCGGAATTTTTATGTATTTTTGCATGAAATGTAGGTGTCGCTGGCAAGGGAAGCATTACTTGCCCATCCAGAATTTCCCTTGAACTGAAAGTGGTTTGCTGGACCATTTCAGAGGGCAGTTAAGAGATAACCACATTGCTGTGAATTTGGAGACACATGTAGGCCAGACCAGGCAAGGATGGCAGATTTCCTTCCCTAAATGAAACCAGACGGATTTTTACAACAACTGACGACAGCTCCATGGTCAACATTATGGAGACTAGCATTCATTTCCAGACCTTTATGAACTGAATTTAAATTCCACAATGACTGGGGTGGGATTTGAACTCATGCCCCCACAGCAATAACCTGGGACTTTGGATTACTACTCCATTGAAATTACCACCATGTTACAGTCTCCCCAGGATTGTGTCGTTAAATATAGCACTTACACAGCCTGCCATTAGTTTACAATTTTACTGAAATTGTTTAATTTCACCAAGTATTAACTGGCTGAGGGCAGGAGAAAGAGGCGAGCAAATACCGCTTTATTCCAATGCTAAATGCATTTTGGCTTGGAGGTGTGACTATTTCTTAAATCCCCTCATGTCTGACCTTGCACCGGGACAATTTTAAATTACCCAGGTGCAGTAACAGTGGTTAGCACTGTTGCTTCACAGCTCCAGGATCGATTCCCGGCATGGATCACTGCCTGTCCGGAGCCTGCACGTTCTCAGTGTGTCTGCGTGGGCTTCCTCCGGGTGCTCCGGTTTCCTCCCACAGTCACAAGATGCGCAGGTTAGGTGGATTGACCATGCTAAATTGTCCTTAGTGTCCAAAAAGATTAGGTGGGGTTACTGGGATAGGGTGCTCTTTCCAAGGGCTGGTGCAGACTCGAGGGGCTGAATGGTCTCCTTCTGCACTGTAAATTCTATGATGTAGGCCAGACATCTCAATGACTGGTGGAACAAAGCAAGCCGCTTGCGCCTGTTGTGAACAGCCAACGGTAAAGTACTGACTGCACCCAACTGTGCTTGTAAAGCTCAAAAGTGTGTCCAAAATTAGATATAATTCTGTGATTGCTAGAAAAGCCTGACTGTGTTAAGTATTAAACTGAAACCCAATTTACCATCAGTCGGGCAGCAGTATGGTGCACTTATACATGCTAGAAGCCACAAATATCAGCACATGGGGCCCTGCCATTTGCATACAGAAGGAGCATGTCCACACGTTGCACATTTTAAAAACTAAATAAAACCTTGGGGAACAGCCATTCATTCTCTGGTTCATTTCCCAAGGCAATGCCCTGTCCAGAATAGGTCTGCCTGGTTTGAATTTGAACAAAGGCTTGGCAGTTAACCGTTCCCTACTGCATTCTTCATGATAACGCCTCTACCAGAGCCCACTTGCCAACCAATTAGCACGTTCATCTCATACAGTATAAATTATTCCCTTTACTTGGCAATCTTGTGATCAGTCTTTTTTTTTTAAATAAAAAAAGTATTTTTACTCAATAAATTTACAAAACAAAACCCCACAAAACCCTTCCCTGCCCACCCAAACTGCACCCGATCCCCTAAACAGGCCACGGTAGCCAACTCCCAAAAATACATGATGAACAAACCCCAACAATTGTCGAACTCATCACTCGCTCCCCTCAAAAGCAAACTTCACCTTTTCCAGGGTCAGAAACTTCAGCATGTCTCCCACCCACCCCCGGGGCCAGGGGAGTGACCTCCACCCCAATAGGACCCATGTGCGAGCAATCAGCGAGAGTTGACAGCATGTCTCATTTCAGCAATACCCAAGCTCTGTTCAATTAAATGATAAAAAGGTGAACGTTTTGGACTTGGCATGGCCATCCGCTGTCTTTAATTTGTCAATACATCTTAAGGTTAAGAAAGTTTTTTTTTAAAAAAAGGACCTGATCTAATTTGTTTCATTCCTCTATTTCTACATGGTCTTTGAATCAATGACCATGACACGAGGTTAAAAAAAAAGGTCGTTCTTAGATTTGGGTTTAAAGGATGGGTTTGAGGAGGTGAAAACCCCCATTTACATATCTCAGACAAGTTCTAAAACAGAGTTAAAGGTTACTTTTTTGTTTTATTTATTATTTACTTTAAATTTAGAGTAGCAATTCTTTTTTTCCCCAATTAAGGGGCAGTTTAGCTTGGCCAATTCACCTACCCTGCACATCTTTTTGGGTTGTGGGGTGAGACACACGCAGACAGGGGGAGAATGTGCAAACTCCACACGGACAGTGACCTGGGATCGAACCCGGGTCCTTGGCGCCATGAGGCAGCAGTACTAACCACTGTGCCGCCATGCTGCCCCTGGAGGTAAAGGCTACTATTATACTTCAATAATCAAGGGCAGCACGGTGGCCTAGTGGTTAGCACAACTGCCTCACGCCGCTGAGGTCCCAGGTTCGATCCTGGCTCTGGGTCACTGTGTGTGGAGTTTGCACATTCTCCCCGTGTCTGCGTGGGTTTCGCCCCCACAACCCAAAAATGTGCAGAGTAGGTGGATTGGACACGCTAAATTGCACCTTAATTGGAAAAAATAATTGGGTAATCTAAACTTAAAAAAAAAAATACTTCAATAATCAGCTTCCACCTACCTCCTACATAGAATTATTCCTCAGATTTAGCTGCAGTCATCAAGCTAGTTGAATGCCCCCTTCCTTCAGCCATTAATGCCTCAGCTGAGGTTAAAGGTGGTGACCCACTATCCTGAGCATACCCAGGAATAAGCAATAAGTGCCAGTCTCGCCAGTGATGCCTATATCCCGAGAATTAATTAAAATGAGCAGACTGGACCGCTCCCAGTCTCCAAGTAGCTAATGCAAAATTGTTGAACTGATGCAAGTTGTCAGAAATATGGCCATGAGCAATTCACCTCTTCAAAGAAATATGTTTCCAGCCCATTAGGTTCATAAGCACCTTTTAAATGAATTTAATAATCCCACAACGTACCGTTTTCATGGACATTGGTTTATTCCTCAAAATACCTTGCTTTTAACGAACAATAAACAAATGAATCATTTGCCTGTGTCCTCCCCCTCTGTAAAACAATGATGCTACTTCACTGTTAAATCTGTGAGCAGGGCACTAATAGAGGAAGGATTCACAATGCAAGTGAACTGGTTCAATGATTGGCAGTCAGTCGTCACCACATTAAGCAATGGGATTTACTTAGCACAGTTTAACATTTGAATTAAGCTAATAAGCCAATTGCCTTGTCTCATGCAAAATATTTACAATTATTTATACAGATCTCAGCCCATCCTTAAGGAAGCACAAATAAAAGCGAAGGTAACCAAAAAGTTCTTGGTTCTCATGAAAAGACACTCTTCCCCCAAAATGTTTCAATCCCAGATGCTGATTTGCGTGTTATTGCATTTCCACACAATTTAAGCTTTTGTTGGGTTATGTCCAGCCCACTGTAACAAGTAAACTGCTGGAGGTGGAATGCATCCTTTCTGGAATTTGCTCAACAGCTAAAAAACATTTCCTATGATAAACACTGGGTACAGAAACTGCAAGCTACTGAACAATCTTTGGCAGTGCCATTGTTGAATCATCATCACAGCATGGAAACAGGAACACAGGAAATTTATGGCACAGATGGAGATTCAGCCCTTCCTGTCTGTGCCAGAAATCATCGCCCCCAGAAGAAAATGCAGCTCAAACTGACAATTCCACAGTTCCCTCTCTAGAAAAGTAACAAGCCTGTTCAAAGCTTATCCCAACAGTGGGAATTGGGACCTAGTCAGATGGGAAACTGAGGGTACGAACCACTGCAACTCAACAGGTCTGCAAACACCAACACGATCCCAGGATACTCTCCAAAAGTTTCAATTTTTCAGCAGTAATAAGCTGCACAAATTGCTTGGCCACCATTCATGGGCTATCACCCTGTCCAGAGTCCACTCTTAAATTACCACAACCAAGTTAAAATCGACTTTGGGGTGGCACGATGGCACAATGGTTAGCACTGCTGCCTCACAGCACTGTGTGTGGGGTTTGCACTTTCTCCCAGTGTCTGCGCGGGCTTCCTCCGGGTGCTTCCGTTTCCTCCCATAGTCCAAAAGATGCGAGTAGGTGGGGTTATGGGAATTGGGCCTAGGTAGGATGCTCTTTTAGAGGGTCGGTGCAGACTCGATGGGCTGAATGGCCTCCTTCTGCACTTTAGGAACTCTATGATTCTATGACTCCGGTATGATACCCATGCCCCTACATCTAACAAAATGCTCTGGATAGTGATCAGAAGCAGATCGATCCCCATTTCTAATCTAGATGTCAAGGCCTCTATAACCCATCTGGCCAGTATGAATAACTTAGTACAGATTGATTGAACTGGGGGGCTGTCGATTTGTGGGGCTCACTGTCTGAACAGCTGAGGGTTCAAGAACCTGAGAAGTTATGATTGTGAAGTTTGAACAAATATATAGCTTGCGTCATATAAACTGACAATTGACATCAGTAAAAGGAAAACAAATACAATCCCAGTGCTCACGAACAGGTCGTGCAGTTCGCACCCAGGTATCCATTATTCTGCCATTATCTCGCTATGTTCATTATCTCCACTGGTCAAGCTTTATTTCTACTTACTGTTGTGCTTGAAAACTCGGATGGTTGCACCTGAAAGTCTGGCTCCAAGCACCAACGATGCATGATTTAGCTCATCACTCAGGATCAGACAGCCCTGAACGTGGAAAACAAGAGTTTTAGAAAAAAAACGTTAGAACTTTATTTTGTTTTATTCTAACCTGATGGACTCAGTTTGCGAAAATGTACTTTTCTTCCACCCGTAGCTCTCTGCAAAACAACAAGTCTATGTTCAAAACAACGGACATTAGAACGTAGTCAAATGGGAAACTGAGGGTATGAAGACCCATCCTACAACTTGCAGCATGTTGCCAACAGTTAACACTTTTCAGGGTATGCTCCAAATGAACCTCCACAGGCTCTGCTATACTTGATTGTACTGGTAGAGGGATGGTCGAGAGTCAACGTACTGAAAGATTGTTATTGCTCAGTAGTCCACTGTTAATGATCACTTAATTTTATTAGCTAAGATTTTAATCCTGCAACGTGGATGTCATTGTCTAACCTGTGGGCACAAATGCTCACACTCAACATCAGCAGGCCGAACTCCACATCATGTGAGACAAGGGGTGTAGTGGTAATGTTGGTAAATCTCACCATGGCAGCTGGTGGAATTTGAATTCAGCTAATAAGATCTGGAATATAAAAATAGTCTCAATAATGGTGACAATGAAACTATCACAGATTGTCCTAAAAACCAATCTGGTTCACTAGTTCCAGGTTCGGTTCCCGGCTGGGTCACTGTCTGTGCGGAGTCTGCACGTCCTCCCTGTGTGTGCGTGGGTTTCCTCCGGGTGCTCCGGTTTCCTCCCACAGTCCAAAGATGTGCGGGTTAGGTGGATTGGCCATGCTAAATTGCCCGTAGTGTCCTAAAAAGGGTACGGTTAAGGGGATACTTGGGGTTTGAGTAGGGTGATCATTGCTCGGCACAACATCGAGGGCCGAAGGGCCTGTTCTGTGCTGTACTGTTCTATGTTCTAATGTCCTTCAGGGAAGGAAATCTGTCCTTGTCTGGTCTGGCCTACATTTGACTCCAGAACCACAGCAATGTGGTGGTTGACCTTTTACTGCCCTCTTAAATGGCTTATCAAAAGCACTCAGTTCAAGGACAATTAGGAATGGGCAACAAACACCGACCATTCCAATGACACCCACAATCCATGAGAGAAAGAAAAAGTATTCGGGAGGAATTCCAGGGTGAAACAATTTTGCAACCTCTACAAAAGGCATATTGACAATTTGGACATTTCTTACAGAAGAAACATTTAGCACATTGCCAAAGTAGTTGAGTATCACAAGATCCGAATATGAACCTCAATTCCTTTAGGACAAAGTCTATTTAAGAGCAAATTCATTCTGGGAGGCAGTGGTGCAGTGGTCAGCACTGCTGCCTACAGCGCTGGAGACTGGGGTTCGATCCCAGGTCACTGTGCGCGAGGAGTTTGCACATTCTCCCCGTGTCGGCATGGGTCTCACCCCGACGACCCAAAGATGTGCAGGGCAGGTGGATTGGCCACGCTAAATTGCCCCCCAATTGGAAAAAAATAATTTAGCACTCCAAATTTAAAAAGAGTGAATTCATTCCACGAGAGAAAGCAGGCAAGTTAACATCCTGTTAATAAACAATTTATTTCCCAATAAATCCTCTCCCTCCCATTTAAAAGTAACTAAAGGGCATAACAGTCACCAGTCTGCTCTCACACACCTGTGTGGTGACCAGTTCAGATCATTGAGGGCATCTGAGCACATCTGGCAGGCACAGGAGAAACCAAGAGTTGAAACTTTTCCAAAACTCCTGCCAAACACCACCTCAAATGGGATTGGATGGCAGCCATTAGTTTGTATATAATCTGAGGATTTTGCAAGTCAATGCATTGGGCTGCAATTAGATGTTCCAGCGAGCTGTTGACATTTATAAATCACATCGACCAGAATGAATCTGAAAAACATTTCCCATGCAGCCATCCAATAAATTTAAGGGTTAGTGCGCTAACTGGCTGGATGACATGACTTTCTTGTTCCATCAGCACCTTGTTTGGATCTGTACGTCATCACCACACAGAGGTCCCAGAGGATGGCTGCATTAAAGGGTCCAAATTCATACAATTGTAAAAACACATCTTATACCTCAACGGCAACTCCCGAGACTCTAGTATGGAAAGATTCCAAATCAGTGACTGATTAGATTGACGCTGTGCTTCACAGTACTTCCCAAGTTCAATATTATTAAAAATTCATTAAAATGGATCTCAAATATTGCACAAATACAGATTTTATTAATACTGAAATAAGAAAAATGTCTTATTTCTGTTCTGCGGGGGGCGAGGGGGGCATGGTGGTACAGTGGTTAGCACTGCTGCATCAGCGCCAGGGACCCAGGTTCAATTTCGGCCTCGGGTGATTGTGTGGAATCTGAACGTTCTCCCCATTTTTGCGCGGGTTTCCTCCAGGTGCTCCAGTTTCCTCCCACAGTCCAACGATTAGCAGGTTAGGTGGATTGGCCGTGCAAAATTGCCCCTTCGTGTTGGAAAGGTTAGGTGGGGTTACGGGGATAAGGTTGGAGGTAGCCTAGGTAGGGTACACTGTCCAAGGGTCAGGGCAGACCTGATGCGCCGAATGTCTCCTTCTGCACTGTAGCGATTCTATGAGGAAGTGGACGTTGCCTCGAGGGGGTGTTGGAGCGTCACTTTCTTTGCAAATTTTCATGCAATCAAGTGGCCTGCTGGGTTACTTCAAGAGTCAATCAGTGGAGTTATATGTGCAGGCCAGACAAGTGGTGGAAGATTCCCTCCCCTTCAGGGCAGTAATGAACCAACTGGGATTTTAAAATAATAATCTTTATTATTATCACAAGTAGGCTTACATTAACACTGCAATGAAGTTACCATGAAAAGCCCCCAGTCGGCACATTCTGGCGGCTGTTCGGGTACACAGAGGAAGAATTCAGAATGTCCAAATTACCTAACAGCACATCTTTCAGAACTTGTGGGAGGAAACCGGAGCACCCGGAGGAAACCCACGCAGACACAGGGAGAACGTGCAGACTCTGCACAGACAGTGACCCAAGCCGGGAATCGAACCCAGGTCCCTGGTGCCATGAGGCAACAGTGCTTACCACTGATCCCCTTTACTCTGCCCAGTGCCTCAGCCTGATTGGGTGACCACATGGAATTTTTGCATTTGGAGACAGTCAAATACACCATCAGGGATCGGTTGAGGAGTTCTACCGAAGATATAGTCATTCATTTCCTTTTTTAAAGAGTTAGTCACTTGTCAGTTGTTTGGGGGGTTTTTTTGAGGTAGGATGGGGAAGCGATTTAAGTTTACGGTTGGGAGAGAAAGTTTTTGGGATGTAATCTATACCGTTGATTGCGATTCTTTTATATTATAACTTAGAACATTCGTTTTTATATAGTTATATTGTTAAAAATGAAAAATCTTCAATAAATATTTTTAAAATCCAGATTCTCTTCTTGGATCTGAACTGATTTCAGCCCTACAATGGACACGAATGCTGTAGGTTCTTACTTTTTTCTACTTCAATGTGCTTGAGGGCAGGGGGAGAAAGAGAAAGAGAACCAGTCAGACTGGATCTTTATCCCAGCAGGAGAGGCGCAGTGTAAACTTCAAGGTGAGGCTTGGTTTTAGCTCCAGGCAAATTCATTGTACACCATTATTATAGTCACTTGATTGCAGAAGGATGTCCTTGTTTGAGATTCTATATTCCCAAGACAGCACATTCCCAGAGTAGTAGTCAGGGTGGGTGGGGGGGAATAAGACTGAACAAACCTTGCCAACAAGAGCAGGAATATTCATAGAGTTGGTTGCGAACCCCATTCCAAACGCCATGGCTGCTTCAACTCCCAAGAACCGAGCTACTAACTTTTCCAGCTGTTCGTGCTTGTCCAAGTTACCTGTAAATGGAATTAACCACCTTGAGAATTGGAAATAGGATTAAACATCTAAAGTTCTGTCCCCCATCTTTGTTCAATACCCATTATTTGATTAGAGTATAGTCCTTCCTTTGAACACTCATAACGGATTCCACGATGTATTTTCTTCCACGGGTCACTTGTATATCCGATTCAGTGCCCCTCCTGGAACAGCAATACTGCACTAGAGCTTTCCACTGGTCTATCAGCTTTCATATGCCAAGGCTTGAATTTGAACACAGGATGGATGAAACAGGAACTGATGTGTTGAGAAACCACTTAACCTTCAGGGGAAAAGGTAAAACAGCAAACACTGGTTCACGAAAGCACTAACCAGATCAGATAGAAATAGATTTTCACACTATCACAAGGTTGCGGCTTCATAGTTGTGGCTAAGCAACGACAAAACTGAGCAGAGAACAAAAAAACATTTTTATCCTCACTTAAGATCCCTATTCAATGGTCATCAGGAACCAAAAAAAAGTAATCAACCAGTTCAAGTTCACCATGGGGAATTTGTCCATATATTGGGGTCACTCTCGGGATATCCCTTATTAGTACATTTAGACTACCTTAAAATGAATATCACCCCAACATCATAGAAACAGGTCATTAACAAAACATTGCTACTCTTGTTACTCAGAGCTGTCCAACAACATGCCGTATTTTGGGAACTTCTTTACAGTAGGACCATTTCCACAGAAATCAGAACAGGAAAAACAGTGGTTCGGCTGAACCAGCCTGTGCTGATGTTTCTCTTCTTTACAGAGTAGGCCTAATCTCACTATGCTGATGCCATCTCTCCATTCCCCTTCCCTTCACTTTCCTAACCTCTTCTCAAATGTTGTCTCTGCTTTAATCATTCCAATATAACATGCCGCAGGCTCACAGCCCTTACATAAAACTGCTCAGAATCCTAAATTGCTTGCATTTAGTCTACTCCTATCAATATTCAATCGCTGGACCCTCTGTAGTGATCAATAGATTTTGAAATCACTTGTAGTAAATGCTTACAATTGCCTGTGCAACAACCATTATTGCATTTCAAAGTGATTGACTGTTCAAATATTATGACGTTTGAAACAGAAAGGCGATAGAAACGTGTCTCCACTGCACAACAGTTTAAAAAAAAAATTGCACCTCAATCCTGGACACCAGAGCAGACCCCGATTTACATTCAAACTGCTTTAATCCAGACCAGTCCATAATAAGCGAAAAGGACTAGGGCTGAGCCAAAACTAAAGGAGGCTGCTCTGCAGGTCATACTTTTCCCCAATTATTTCTTTCCTTTCTATTCTTCCTCTTGTAGTCTCCCTGTGCCACAGCCTTCTGTCGTTAAACAATCGCTTGCTGCCTTCTCCTCGCTTTCTGCCATCCACGTTCTACATTTAACAGTAAACGCTCAGACTCAGGAGAACAGATCTTCCAATTTCTTCTCCCTTTCACCCGATTCACAAGAGCTACTTTCTTCAGAGCTGATACAGGGAACAATCAGCATTAAGAGTCCACAGCACTGCAACACGTTTGATGCTGTGTGAAGAATCCACGTACGTTACCTTCTCTGCTACAATATTTTTGCTGTGCAATGGCGTGATTTCCGGTGGTGGAGGGCGCTTGGCTTTGGCATCCAACGGAATCTTCTGGTCCTGCTGGTGTGTACGGCATTTTGCATGGCTCACCTGTCCCGCTGCGGGAGAGGGTCACTTTCGGCAGCACTTTAAGATCCTGCCTGCGGGATGGGCCAGAAAAAAATCCCACCCAACGTCATTCACTGTATAATAGCTTACCTGACTGGGCTACTTGAAGAGTCGTATTTGCTTAGGCACTTGATTAGTTTGAAAATGCTCAACATCAATAAATGTGAAGTAGAAGGAATGTTGTTTTTTTTTATAAAGAGAAAGACTCCAGCAAATCTAACTAATAATACTATTTTCTCTAACATTTAATAACTTGTTTGCGATATGATAACTCACCAATTTCTTGCCGTGTGCTGCAAACCCCAGCTCCATACTGGACAGTTGCTCTGGTTGCTGCATCGGCACAGAAGCCTTGGCGTTCAGCAAAGCCCAGGTAGTTGTATGAACCCATGTTGAGGACATCTTTGATAATTGTGCCAGTAAACCTAAATTTAAAAAGATCCATCGATCACCTTCATCAGTTAATGTGCCAGTAAAACATTTTCTTGTCGCATTGCTCCTTCCAAAATGTATTGCCTCACATTTTTCAGGATTAAATTCCATCTGCCACTTTTCTGCCCATTTGACCATCCCGTGTATTTTTCCCGTAACCCATGACACTCAACGTCACTGTTAATCTCCAGTCACAGTGAAGGAACTGGATTTCCCTACAAGACTAAATAACTTCTGCATCCACCCTAGCAAGTCCCATTATTATTTCAAAATCCCCGGTTAGCTTATCCTATCACTTTGCATTTGTGCACACCCAAGTACTCCATCCTGAATGTTCTGTTCCAGATGGTGTAGGTGATGGTGTCCTGTGATTATATTCCCACAAATAGCAAAACACCTTTCCTGGAACGCTTGCCAATAGGCCAATCTCACGCCAATCTCAAAAAAATACATTTATGTTCAAAAACTGGGCTTGAGGTTGAGAGTGAGGAAGAAAGCTGGAGAATGCAGAAAGATATCAAGGAATCGGGCAGCAAGGTAGTAAAGTAGTAAAGAAATTCCAGCCAGGGAAGTGAGAGGTATGCACTTGGGAAGGGAAACTAAGCCAAAGGAATTACACAATAAATGATAGGATATCAGTAGTGTGAAGGAACAGAGGGACCTTGAAGCGCATTTTGACAGATCACGGATGTCAGGGCAGATGGAAAAATGTGGTTAAGAAAGCATACAGGATATTTTCCTTCATTCGCCAAGGCACAGAAAGCAAACAGAGGTTTTTAAAAACATTTGTTCATGGCATGTGGGCATCACCGGGCTGGACCAAAATTCATTGCTCATCCTCGAGGGCACTTGAGTCAACCACATTGCAGTGGATCTGGAGTCACGGAGGCCAGACCAGGTAAGGACGACATATTTCCCTCCCTAATTTCTCTCCCTAAAGAACACTGGTGAGTCAGATGGGTTTTTACGACAATCGACAATGTTTTAGACTTTTAACTCCAGATTTTTTTTATTGAATTCAAATTTCACCATCTGCTGCGGTAGGATTAAAACCCAGGTCCCCAGAGTATTACCCTGTCTTTCTGGATTATTAGTCCAGTGACAAAACCACTATGTCACTGCCTCTCCTAAAAGGGTAGAACTAGAGAAAACACTAGTTGGGCCATAACTGGAGCACATTGTACAGAGCTGGTGACGACATTATAGGAAGGATGTGCTTGCACTCAAGGTGGTACAGAGGAGATTTACAAGGATGTTGCCAGGAATCGAGAATTTTAACTAGGAGGAAAGATGAATGAAATGAAATGAAAATCGCTTATTGTCACGAGTAGGCTTCAATTAAGTTACTGTGAAAAGCCCCTAGTCGCCACAATCCGGCGCCTGTTCGGGGAGGCGGTTACAGGAATCGAACCGTGCTGCTGGCCTGCTTGGTCTGCTTTCAAAGCCAGCGAATTAGCCCTGTGGGGCAGAGGAGATTTAACGGTGTATAAAATGATGGGGGGACCGGACAGAGTGGATAGGAAGGATTGAATTCCCTCAGTGGGGGGGACACAGATTTAAATGTAATTGGTGGACAGTATTAGAACAGAGTTGAAGAAAAATCTAGTCACGCAGGAGGCACGCAAGGCCGAAACTCTCATAGCATTTAAAAGTACTCATCTGTACATAAAATGTTGGAACCTATAAAGCTAGAAAGTGGGGTTGGACTGTATCATTCTTGTTCAGCCAGCACAGACACAATGAACTAAACAGCCCAGCCATCTTGAGAATTATTAGTGGGAATAAAATTCACTGCCTTTTGTTGACACAGAACAATACTGGCATTACTCATTTCAAATATACTGCCAGCTGTAACAATGGGGGGGCTGCTTTTAATTTCAACTCGTGTCCAAATGGGTCTTTACCATCACCAATGATAAAGACAAAACACAATTAAAAGTGCATAAATGGATGCTTGATTTTTCTTAACAATTCACTTTTGCTCAGTGGATTGAAATAATTACCATTAATTTTGCCTTTTGCAAGCAGAGATAATGCAACACAATTAAGAGATCTTAAAAATATCAGCCAACAAATCTCTCCCCTTTCAAATATCACTGGGCAAGTACAGGGAATCATGGGGTCCTAAATTCATGAGTTTACAGAACCTCAGGATTGTATTCTACTGATGGGCTAAAAAACCTCCCATCACCATGACTCAAGAGTTATTTTGCAGCATTGACGAACTGAAAAGTCAAGCAATTTAGCTTATTTAAATCAACTTCACAACTCATTTTCCTCACTTACTTGCTGGATTTATTGGTTCTAGCACATTTGTGGCTGGTATTAAAATGACGTGCATTATTTGTAGCAAAGAGTACATTGTGAAATACATAAAAAGGACAAACTCAAAAATCCAGGATTTCAAACTAACAAGCAGAGAATCAATACCCCCCTCTGTAATCATTCTGGATTATCTACTTTCTTCATAATTATTTACCTTCTTATTCCTTGTGGCAAGAAAACAATGTTGGCATTCATGGCCTGGAGGCAGTTAAATCTACCCCTAGAGATAGCATGCAGTCCATATCTTATCCCGCAGCGAGACCAAACCAAACGGAGATTTGAAAGTGGCTACGATCCCTTTCACTGCATAATAGAGACAATCCCCATTCCCAACAATCAATAACAGCTGTTACTGTATTTTACTACATTTAATTTTCAGTTTGAGCAATGTATTCAAGTCCAAGTATCAGCGGTTCTTGGTTTGGGGCCAAATACTTTGGGTATTTTTCTAAGAATGATTGGATAATTCACTTGTGTTGCGACTCCGGGACCAATGGGCTGGAATTGACCGCGCACGAGCCCAGGGTATTGTCATAACATGGTGGCCCTACTTGCACCTTGGTAAAGTTACCCAGTTCCGCCTGAACTCAAGTTCTCTGCCACTGAAACCTTTTCATGTTAGTCACCTCCAAACTTTGTGACCATGAATATCAACTTTGGATCAGTTTAAAAATTGAAAGTTGACGCCAGGTCCTTTACAGACAATAGAGGATGACACTTCAGAGCAGTACCGAGTCCTGAATTGTTGGAGGTGATATCGTTCGTATGGTAGCTTCTAAACTCAAGACCTTGCTTTGCCACTCAGATGGACATAAAACATGCTGTAACACTATTGGAGAAGAAACTGAGTGTTCACTTATACCCTGGGCAACAGTTATTCCTCATTCAGAACCAGATTAACTGGCCAGTCATTTAATTGCTGTTTTTGCAACTAGTCTGCAAATTGGCAGGCGGGTATGCTTGCCTCCAAAATGCTATGGAATATTCTTTTTTTAAAAACAAAATTAGACTACCCAATTATTATCTTTTCCCAGTTAAGGGGCAATCCACCTGAACTGCACATCTTTGGGTTTGTGGGGGTGAAACCCACGCAGACAAGGGGAGAACGTGCAAACTCCTCACGGACAGTGACCCAGGGCCAGGATTCAAACCCGGGTCCTCAGCCACAGTCCCAGCGCTAACCACAGCGCCACCACGCTGCCCTTGCTATGGAATATTCTACGGATGTGAAATATACAATATAAATAATAAACGGTTCCTTACTACATTCCAATGTTTCCCATTCTATCCATCTGTAAACTTTAATCCCATCCCCCACATCAAGTCCTGCTCACTTATCACCTCCTGTCCTTGCTGACCTAAACTGATTCATTAGCTCAGCAACTCAATTTGAATTCCTGATCTGCATTCAAACATCTTCACAGCCTCAGCTTCCCATCATCTTCCTAACCTCAACCAGAGCTACAAGCTGCCTCGCAGCACATTTTCTGGTTCTGGCATTTTGCACAGCCGTCACACCACTGTCAGCCACACCATTAGGCTGTCTCAGCCTGAAGTTCTGGATTTCAACCCTCCGCACCCAGTAACCCAACCCGCTGATTCTCACTCCTACCTTTCAGACCTTGATTAAAATACACCGACAAGGCTTTTGTAACCCGCTCTTAATCTTTGGTTTAGTGCTCCAATGTCTCCTCAGCTCTGAAGTATCTTGGGATGCGTTTCTATGTTCAAATGCAAGAACTTGGACCGTTCCTTGTCCACAATAACCCCCACCCCTCTTTACTGTTGTCTTCAGTATACTTATTTTCCACTATTCCCACCCACCTTCCAGTGTATTTGGAACCGCTGAGGTAAACCATTATTATCTGATTCTGACTGAAACATCCACGGTAAACAAAGCATCATAAAAATCCTCCTCCAGGAGCGGCATGGTGGCCCAGTGGTTAGCACTGCTGCCTCACGTGGCTTAGGACCCAGGTTCGACCCCGGCCTGGGTCACAGTCCGTGTGGAGTTTGCACATTCTCCTTGTGTCAGCGTGGGTCTCACCCCCACAACCCAAAGATGTGCAGGGTAGGTGGATTGGCCACGCTAAATTACCCCTTAATTGGGAAAAAAGAATTGGGGCCCCTAAATTTTAAAAAAAGCAAAGCCCCTCCACCTCCATCCCTACTGAAATTAGTCTCCTGTGAATGGCAAGAATATTAATTGTTTACTTTTATTTAACAGGCTTAAAGAGTACAAAAGACTGGGGAAATTCCGATCTTTCTTTTGGTGTTTTTTTTTTAAACGAACAATTTTCTTGAGGTATTCGTCGGCATTGTAAACAGTTACAGATAACAAAAAAAAATGTGCAAACATCAACGTAAAACCAATAATTCAATCAAACCCTACTGCACAAGCCCACTCCTCTCCCATAAACAACCCGCCTATTTATCCCTCCTACCTCTACTCTAATCTCTCTCTCTCTCTCTTTCCCCCCCCCCCCCCCCCCCCGACGTTCACTCTCCCGCGAAGAAGTCGATGAATGGCTGCCACCTTCAGGCGAACCCCAGTACAAATCCCCTTTGACGAACGTAATTTTTTCCATATCCAGAAAACTTGACATGTCCGAAAGCCATAGTTCGGTCTTCGGGGGTTTTGAGTCCCTCCATGCCAGCAGTATTCGTCGCCAGGCTATCAGGGAAGCAAAGGCCAGAATTTCGGCCTCTTTCTCCCCCTGGACTCATCACCACCCTTGTTTTCAGCACCCGGGACATGATCCCCGCAAATCCCTCCCAGTACCCCCTAAGCTTAGGACATGCCCAAAACATGTGAACTTGGTTTGCTGGTCCTCCCGCGCATCTAGCGCACTTGTCCTCTACCCCAAAGAATTTGCTCATCCGAGCTACCGTCATGTGGGCCCGGTGAACGACCTTAAACTGAATCAGGCCGAGCCTGGCACATGTTGCAGTTGAGCTTACCCTACTTGGGACTTCTGCCCACAGCCCGTCCTCCATCTCCCCGCCAAGCTCCTCCTCCCATAAGTCATTTCCCCATCCCAGCCCAAATTTCTCCTCCAAGCCCCTCAAACTCGCAAAGCTCCCCTCCAGGAACATATCACCCACTCTTCTCACCCCCACAGGCCGCCATGTTCAAAACCTTCCATCCGTGATCCCGGGGGCAAATCGATGGCTATCACATATTCGAGGCCAGACAGACGCACCCACCTCCCCTACATGCCTCCTCCACTGGCCCCATATCTGCAGGGCCGCCCCCACTACCAGGCTGGTGGAGTACCTGGCCGGCGACAGCTGTAAGTGAGCCGTGACCAGGGCTGCCAAACTGGTGCCCCTGCACGAAGCCGCCTCCACCCGCTCCCAGATAGACCCCGTAGCCACAATCGACTTGCTTATCATGGCTGTGTTAGCCGCCCAGTAGTAGTTGATCAGAGACTGGGCAATGCCAGCCCTCCCCCGCTGCAGCTCCTTTCAAGCATCGCCTTCTTCACCCGCTGGGATTTTCCCACCCAGACAAAGCTCATGATGATTTTGCCAGTCCTTTGGAAGAAGGACCGTGGGATAAAGATCGGGAGGCACTGCAAGGTGAACAGGAATCTAGGGAGAATTGTCATCTTTACCATCTGCACCCTCCCCACCAGTGACAGCGGGAGTGCATCCCATCTCCGAAACTCCTCTTCATTTGTTCCACCACTCTAGTCAGATTTAACTTGTGCAACCTGCCCCAGTCTCGTGCCACCTGTATCCCCAAGTATTGGAAACTTTTTTCAACCAGCCCAAATGGCAGCTCCTTCAGTCTATTCTCCTGGCCTCTTGCCTGCACCACAAACATCTCACTCTTGGCCATATTTAATTTGTACCCTGAAAACCGGCCGAACTTCCTCAATGTTTCCAGTATATTTTCCATCCCGGCCAATGGGTCCGATACGTGCAGGAGCAGGTCATCCGCATATAGAGAGACCCTATGTTCCACCCCACCCCCCCCATGTCATTCCCTTCCACCCCTTCGCAGCTCTCAACACAATCGGCAACGGCTCTATGGCCAGCGCAAACAGCAACGGGGAGAGTGGGTATCCCTGTCTGGTCCTCAATTCTAATCGCCAGGACCTTTGCCAGGAGCTTGGCATTCACATTGATCAGGGAGATTGGCCTGTATGACCCGCAGGATTCCGGGTCCTTGTCCTGCTTCAATATCAGCGAGATGGTGGCTTGCGACATCGGCGGCGGCAGGGTCCCACAGTCCCTTGCCTCATTAAAAACCCTAGTCAAGGCCGGTCCCACTATCTCCAAGAACTTCTTGTAAAACTCTACTGGGTATCCATCCGGCCCCGGGGCTTTCCCCGACTGCATGGCCTTTAGGCCCCCCCCAATACCTCCTCCGCTCTAATCGGGGCCCCCAGCCCGTCCACTAGTCCCCCACCTACTTTTGGGAATGTTAGCCCGTCCAGGAACCTTTTTCACCTCCTCCGGCTCTTCCAGGGGTTCTGAAGTATACAGCTTACTATTGAAGTCCCGGAATACCTTATTCAGTCCTGCCGGGTCCTCCACTCTGCTCCCCTCCCCCATCAATCACTACTTATTTCCCTGGCCACCTCCCTCTTCCCGGGTTGCTGCGCCAGCAATCTGCTGGCCTTCTCCCCATGCTCATACACCACTCCCCTCGCCTCACTAAGTTGTTCCATGGCCCTGCTCGTGGACAGCACCCCCAGTTCCGCCTGCAATCTCTGTCTCTCCCCAAGTAGGTCCTCCCTCGGGGACCCCACATGCTCCTCGTCTATCCGATAAATTTCCCTAGCCAATCTGTCCATTTCTGCTCTGTCCGCTCTGACCCGGTGAGCCCGAATTGAGATCAGCTCCCTCCTCACTACTGCATTCAATGTCTCCCACAGGGTCGCTGCCGAAACCTCCCCCGTATCGTTCACCTGCAAGTAGTTTTGCATACACTTCCGCAGTCTCTCACATATCCCCCTCCTCAGACAACAATCCTACGTCTAACCTCCATTGCGGGCGTTGGTAATTCGCCCACCCGACCTACAGGTCCACCCAGTGCGGGGCATGGTCCGAGATAGTGATTGCCGAATAGTCCGTATTCTTTACCTCCCCTACACAGTCCCTGCTCAAGATAAAAAAATCAATCCTAGAATATACTTCATGAGCATGTGAGTAAAACGAGTAGCCTCTTCCCGTCGGCTGTCTGGCTCTCCATGGGTCCACTGGCCCCATTTGCTCCATGAATCCTTCAGCTCCCTTGCCATTGCTGGGAGTCTACCTGTTCTGGGACACGACCGGTCCAGCCCCGGGTCAAGGACCGTATTAAAGTCCGTCCCCCCCCCCCCCCCCCCCCCCCTACGCCTGCAACTACGCCTTCCGCCTCAAATTGAACCCACTTATTGATCATAATTGCTACCCCCCTGGACTTAGAATCCAAGTCCGAGTGGAGGACCTGGCTAATCCAGCCTTTCCTTAGCCTAGTCTGGTCCGACACTTTCAGATGTGTCTCCTGCAACATAATTACGTCCGCCTTCAGAGCCCGTGCCCTTTCAACTGGCCCATTTAGTCCCCTGACATTCCAGGTGATCAGCCTGGTTGGGGGGCACAACCCCCCCCCCCCCCCCAGGCCATAACCTTTCTTGGGCACGCCCCGGCCCATGCGCCACGCCATTCTTGGCCACCTCCACCCCCGACCTCCTTTCCATGACCTACTTCAGATTCCCCCCCCCCCCCCCCCCCCCCCAATCCATTGGCTGTATTCTCTTCCTCTTTCTCTCCCCCCCCCCCCCACCTGACTCCCTTGACTAGCCAATCTGCTAGCCCGGTGACTCATCGCTCCGGCGCCCACTTGTCCCACTCCCATTGTTTCCCCGACCTCATCTCCCCACTCCCCAGCACACCAACCCCCACTCCAACCCACTGGAGCAATCTCACTAAAATGGGAAGATCAAACAGGATGTAAACATCAAACAGCACCGCGAGGCTACTCCAGGTACAATACAGTTCCAGCTGTGTACACAAAAGTGTTAACCCCCGTCCCTTTCTGAGCATTAATAAAATAACACCGCAATAACCCAGTACCCATACATCACCCAGCCGAAACAAACATAAAAACCATAGACATAAATGAAACGGACTTTCTTTTTTTTTTGGTGTTGTTTGAGCCTTAGTTAGAGCTTAAACGCTCATGCATATTACACACTTCTTAAACACGTACACCAGCTTCAAACAACAAAAATTGAGTGCCTAACACCACAAATTTAGATTTGCAAGTTGGCTCATTAATCCTGAATAAAATTCACAGGTACATTAAGTGTGGGTAGGGTGACTCACTTGAACGTCCAGTTGTAGTCATGAGACACTCTCTCCATTACATCAAACTTTGCTCCGGGGACACTGCAGATTGGCCGGTTCCAACTGTCTCGAATTCTCATATACAAGTTTCTGGTATAGAAATTTTCAAAGTCTTGGTACAATGGCACAAAATCCTGAAGAATTTAGAAATATGTATTTCATTACTCTGAAATTGAAACAATTTTAATGATGCAAAAAATTAATTATCTTACCCAATTTAAAATCATGTACAGAATAATGCAGCTATTAGTTAATTCCGTTCATCCACATGATAAAACTAAGCAAATGTTACTCCAATTTTGGTAAGAATTAACTCAAGAGCTTGTGTGTCTGTTGTAGAACAAATACCTGCAAAGGTTTGGGCAACATTTGAAAGTTTGAGACTCAGCAAACAAAGTTTACAACCCATGACCTGGAAATTGAAGTCACCACTTGACTAAATTCACACGCAACTCGAGAGATTTTCACTGTTTTCAAAGAACTACTGAAGCTTGCAAGGTTCTACTGCCCAATAATGAGAAGCAGTCCCACCTACACCCTTGATGTTCTTTAAAGACATAAATCAGACAAAGCATCAATTATATAGCCAATATAAATTTCCCAACTGTTTTGAGCAGCCCCAGATGAGATTCCCCAAAGTTGCTGATCCAGGCGAGACTCCTCGAGTGGTCACCGTCCGGCTGGGACACCCCCAAAACTGTAACAAACCTGGGCGAGTAAAAGTTTCTTAACTACTAAAAAGGCAAGGAGAAATGGTAAAACACACGCATCTATATTCATACAGATTAGAAAAAGAACCGAGTCCAACTAAGCAAATATAAATCAAAAATTTTAAATAAATATATGGAATAGCCCTTCTGCTGCGAGATGATGATCAGAATTGCGGCTGTAGGGGCAGCACGGTGGCGCAGTGCGTTAGCCCTGCTGCCTCACGGCGTCGAGGTCCCAGGTTCGATTCCGGCTCTGGGTCACTGTCCGTGTGGAGTTTGCACATTCTCCCCGTGTTTGCGTGGATTTCGCCCCCACAACCCAAAGATGTGCAGGCTAGGTGGATTGGCCACACTAAATTTCCTTAATTGGAAAAAATGAATTCGATACTCTAAATTTATATTAAAAAGCATTGCGGTACGATGGAAGTATTGAAAGTACGTGGATGTTTGCACATTTTTGCCTTTTTTGCTTCCTTTCTGATGATGTCTGTAACTGTTTATAAAGCCAAAAACTACCTCAATAAAATTGTTTATTAAAAAAAAAAGCATTGCGGCTGTTACAGCTGGATTTTGTTCGCTGGCTTTTGCTAGGAATAGTTGTTTCTTCAGTTTAGGTGTTTTGTAGTTCAGTAGAGAGATTTCAGTTCTTTCCAGTTGCAGTCGTTCTGCTGGCTCATCGACTTTCACAGTCAGAGAGAGTAATAATAATTATAATAATAGCTTGTTGTCACAAGTAGGCTTCAATGAAGTTACTATGAAAAGCCCCTAGTCATCACATTCCGGCGGCTGTTTGGGGAGGTTGGTACGGGAATTGAACCCGTGCTGCTGGCCTTGTTCTGCCTTACAAGCCAGCTGCTTAGCCCACTGTGCCAATCCAGCCCCTAAAAAGCTGGCTATTTTTGCAGAGGCTCCTACCTTGGTCACTGAATCTCCTGGCCAGCTGCTTTTTTAAAAACGCGCGCACACAGACCAGTGCCAACAGGCTAAGAGCAAGCGGCTTTTACCCTCCTATGCATATTTCAACTGAAGATCCAAAATACACCCGTCTTGGCGATTATACCCAGGATCTTTGGATAAGATAGCCATTTTGTTCAAATCAGTCTTTGGATGGCTTTAAAAGTACCTTGTCTTGAAACACAGGGTTTCAATGCTCCTTAGAGAAACCCCCTGCAGTCATTCCTGTCAGTGGCTGGGGTCTGTGTCCATTTTTAAAATATATAAAACTCAGATTTCTTTTTAAAGTCCAATAATTTCATGTATAGTTCAGAGGTTTTCCCCATCATAACAATAAAAAAAAATTCACATTAAAAATTATGCAGTTTTGGAAATATATTGTACCATTGTAAATGCTATTGTTTCAACAACTTATACTTGTGCAACACCTCTGATATAATGAAACTTCGCAAGGCACATTATAAGCAAAATCACATTGCGCTACACAAGGCGATATTAGGTCAGGCGACCTTAGAGGTAGCGGTAGATTTTAAGGAATGTCTTGAAGGAGGAAAACAAAGGTAGAAGTACTGAGAGGTATAAATGAAGGTGCTCCAGAATGGAGGGCACAGGCACTCAAGGTACATCCACCAATGGTTGAGTGATTAAAATCAGGGATGCTGAAAGGACCAGAACTGGAGGAGTGTGGATCTCAGAGATTGTGGGGAAGCTTCGGAATGAAAACTTGGTGCGAGTTAAGACACAGGAAAAGTTTTGTATGACTTCAAGTTTAGAATGTGGGCAACCAGCCAGGAATACATCGGAATAGACAAGTCTGGGGTTAACAAATGAGGGTTGCAGCAGCAAAGCAGGTGAAATCAACCGATGGAAACAGGCAGTCTTCAAAATGGCACAAGCTTGGAAACTAATCTCGGGGTCAAATGTGACAAAGTTGTGAACAGACCACCTTAATCTGACTGTTGCCATGGAAGAAGGATGGAGTCAGCAGCCAGGGAATGGAGTTTGTTGCATGGACCAGAAATAATGGCTTCAGCCTTCCCAATATGTAATTGGAGGACATTTCTGCTCACCAAGTAGTGGATGCCAGATAAGCAGTCAGATATAGTTTAACCTCTGAGTCGTCAAGAGGGCTGTTAGTGAAAATCAACACTACTTTTTGTCCCATTCAGCTGGTGCGGCATTGGGAGAATGATGTGGTCAACAACAGTTGAGAATAATGAAGAGGGAAAGTTCAAGTACATCGTATTTCATTTGTAATTTTAAAAAAGAGCTGTTTCAGTACTGTGGCAGGGGCGGGACCTGATGGGAGGGATTCCAACAAGTTTCCAACCTTCTGAGAACCTTTTATTCATCTTCTCTCCTGTGGAAACCTCCCAACAGGTTTACTGCATCAGAAAGTGTAGGATGTGGGTAGGTAAAGGAGCAAGTCCATCTAAGAAATTCAGAAATCGGCACCCAGCACTTGCATGGCTGACAAAACATATACACCCCACAAACAATGCTGTTTGTTTCCATTGCAAATATGCCAAGCAAGTTTCAAAATCAATGATGTATTCCAAACATTTTTTCCCCACCGCCATCATTACCACCCCCGCCCGAAAAAACTTATTCCCCAGAACAAATTTCCCCATTTACAGATCTAGTATGCGCATATACGGACTTTTAGAGACAAAGTAGTAACCAGAGCACCTTTATATAGTCCAAACGCTGTTGTCGTTCCTTCGAAGATGCTTTGTGACTAATCAAGAGCTAATACCACACCCAAGTGAGCCATAATCGTTGTATAAGCATATGAAATGTAAATAATCAACTCCTTTATTTCTCCATGTGTATTGCCAAAACATTATACCACAACGCATAAACAGTGCAGCTTTCATTTGACGTTTCAAAGGAATTTAAAGGAGGAAATAAAACTTAATTTCAATTGGATTTTACCCTCAAAAGTGGAGCCAATGGTCATTTCTCACACCCTTTATTGCCATAAAGGACCGGACCTTTTGCTCAGCAGAACCCCCTCTTCATGGGTTTTGTGAACTACTACTAAATAAACCAATTTGGCTCTGGTCCACTGAATGCACAAGGCCAGCTATTGACATAAAATAATAATAATCGTGATTGTCACAAGTAGGCTTACATTTACACTGCAAATGAAGTTACTGTGGAAATCTTATGGTCGCCACATTCCAGTGCCTGTTCGGGTAGACGGAGGGAGAATTCAGAATGTCCAATTCACCTAACAGCACGTCCTTCGGGACTTGAGAGGAAACTGGAGCACCCGGAGGAAACCCACGCAGACACGGGGAGAACGTGCAGACTCCAGAGTCAGTGACCCAAGCCGGGAATCGAACCTGGGACCCTGGAGCTGTGAAGCAACAGTGCTAACCACTGTGCTACTATGTCGTCCATAGCATGAAAGATGCCCAATTAAATATGCAGACGGAGTCAGACAAATTATGCCATTAGACTGCATGCATGGGAATAGAGAGCATCTGTAATTCCAAATGATGCCGTATTGTGTGGTGAATCAGGTGAGCAATGCAAACTGTAGTGCCAGGTGATTGATATAATTGTGGCCTGAAGCTAGCAAAGTAACAACATACTAAATCAGCTAGTCTGTGATGTGGCAAGGTGGGATGGTCTTCCTCGGTTGTTTGCATGTCAGGTACAGGCAATTAAGATGAATATGTTGCCGCGGTTTTTGTTCATTTTTCAGTGCCTGCCGATCTCTTTGCCAAAGGCACATTTAAGAAATTGGAGAGGATGATTACCTCATTTATTTGGGGAGGGTGGAAGGTGGCTAGGATTAGGATGGCGCTGTTGCAGAGAGGACGGCAGTTAGGAGGGGTTGAGTCTCCCGAATTTACTGTATTATTACTGGGCGGTGAATGCTGAGGTGGTCAGGAGTTGGGTTAGAGGGGGCGGGGATTCCCAGTGGGTGAGAATGGAGGAGAGTCTGTGCAGGGGGTCGAGGTTGAGGGCGTTGGCAACAGCGCCGCCTCCTGATGGCCCCGTGGAAGTACTCGGAGGGGTGTCTGGAGGTGGTGCCGCCATTGAAGGTCTGGAGGCAGTTGCGCCAGCACTTTAGGTTGTGGACGGGGTCAAGAGAAATGTCGATTCGGGGGAATCACAGATTTGAGCCAGGGGAGTGTGATGAAAGTTTTAGGAGATGGGAGTTAGGGTATTAAAGGATTTGTTTCTGGGGGGCCAGTTTGCGAGGCTGGAGGAGCTGGGGAGAAATATGGGTTGGGGCAGGGGGGAAATGTTTAGATATGCAGATCTGAGATTTCGCTAGGAAGGAGCTTTCCAGTGGCGCCAGCCCCCACACTGTTGAAAAAGTTACGGATGACAGGGGAATGGAGAAAGGGGTGGTGCCGGTGATTTATGGGGTGATTCTGGGAGAAGATAAGGTGTTGCTGGAGGGGATTACGGCAAAGTGGAAGAGTTTGGAGATGGGGTTGTGGTGTGAGGTGCTCCGGAGAGTGAATGCTTCAACTTTGTGCGCCGAGGTTTGGTCCTGTCCAAACCTGGAGAGATATTGGAGGGAGGGTAATCTCGAAGGCACGCGAGACTCTAACCAGGTCCCCTAGAAGCCATATTCGGGGTGTTGGATCGGCTGGGGTTGGAAGCGGGTGTGTCGGCAGATGTCTTAGTCTTTGCCTCACTGATTGCCCAAATGCAGGTCCTGTTGGGGTGGAGGTCAGCTTCTCTGCCCTGTGCTCTGGCATGGCCCCGGGGGGGGGGGGGGGGGGGGGGGGGGGGGGGGCTGCTGGAGTTCTTGACACTCGAGAAAGTGAAGTTCGAGTTAAGGGGAAGGCTGGAAGAGTTCCACAATTCATGGGTTTTGTAATTATATATTTTCAAGAATTGGGTGACATTGAACATTAGAGGGGGGGGCAGTTCGGAATGTATAGGTTATTGGTGATTATGTATGGGTTGATGGTGGATTTGTTTCTTTTTCTTTGGTGTTGTATATAAAATGTTGTGGGAAGTTTGGGGGTGGGTGGGATAAAGGAATTGTTTGCCATTGTACTTTATACTGCTGGCATTGTACTTGATACTGTTAATTATCTGTTGGTGTATCCACCAACAGATATGATGAAAATGTGAAAAAGGCAGAGAATAAAAATATATTTTTTTTTTAAAGTCGGGTAGTCTGCATTGTCTAAAAGAGTGCAAGCGAACACAATGGGTAGCACTGTTGCTTCACAGCTCCATGGTCCCAGGTTCGATTAATGGCTTGGGTCACTGTGTGTGGAGTCTGCATATTCGCAGTGTCTGCGTGAATTTCCTCCAGGTGCTCCGGTTTCTTCCCACAGGTCCCGAAAGAAGTGCTGCTAAGTAATTTGGGTATTCTGAATTCTCCCTCAGTGTAGCCAAACAGATGCCGGAATGTGGCAACTAGGGGTTTTCCCACAGTAACTTTATTTCAGTGTTAATGTAAGCCTACTTATGACAATAAAGATTATTATTAGGTAGGTTCCTGTTGGTAAATAACATCACTTGCTGCAGAATACCTTTAATTCTGTTTTTCAAATAATCTCAAGACTCCTCTGTGGAGCTCTGTTGGCATGCATCAGACAGGATAACGTGATGCCAATTCCTTAATTGGTTGTTGTAGTGTGAGGTGGGGGCACAGCAGAAAGGCAGTTGATACAACTTTTCAGCACACTAGCTTCGCAAGGTTGCTCTTTCTGAGGATGGTCTCTCACTTTGCTAACAGCAAAAAGGATCAAGCTTCTTAAATCTTTACATCAAGTGCAATTGTGGAGTAAAATCGAGGGACTCTCATTTAGCCTTGGAGCCACTGGAAAGAATCATAGAAAAGATTCTCAGCATCAAATGGCTGTGATATAACCAAAGATTGTAAAAAATAAGACTAGTACGGTGGCGCATAGTATTGCTGTCTCACGGCGCCGAGGTCCCATGTTCGATCCCGGCTCTGGGTCACTGTCGTGTGGAGTTTGCACATTCTCCCCGTGTTTGCCTGGGTTTCACCCCCACAACCCAAAGATGTGCAGATTAGGCGGATTGGCCATGTTAAATTGCCCCCCTAATTGGAAAAAATGAATTGGGTACTCTAAATTTATTTTTAAAAAAGACTGGTATACACAGAATAAGCCTCAAGTTAAACCATGGCCTCAAACTTGTCAATTCTAAATTTGGCCTAACAGGATTGTCAACAGATGGCGTGACCCCAACATCTATTGGGGCCAAAACAGAAACTTTTACTTTGGGAGTATGGAGACAAAGGAGAAAAATAGATGCCGAGAGGATTTTAGTTGGGCAAGTTCTAACCCCACATGATCAAAACTGGATAAAGTGCAACGCTACAGTTGCAAGGTAGCCAAGATATTGACATGAATTGAGGAAATTACCAAAAGCATTCAGTGTCATCACTGCTACCTTTTGCTGTCAAAAAACAATAAAAATTGATGTCAAGAGTCAACTGCTTCTGACGTCCTCACAGCTCCAAAGTCAATCTGCTGCCCTTCCCACATGGGAACATCAAAACAATTTATTTTTGGATATTTTATCCTTGGAATTATTTTTTTTTTTTTTAAAAAGAGCATTACAGGTATTCTGACAGGGTGAAAGAAGATCCATTGATAAATTACACCACATGGTACTGTTAGGAACCAAAAAGGAATTCATTTCATGGCTCAGTCTAATTATTTCAGCTGAATTACAAAATGGAAGTGAAGATACCATAATGTAAGTTGTGTGGCCAGACACAGAAAACAGCCTGGGAAGCTACTGCTGTAAAAAACAAAGAAACGCTGAGACAGAGGTAGGTCTGCAAGCTAAACACAAGGTTAGAGTAGAGGTTGTGAATTGGACGATTTTATTGCTGCTGCCTCAGTTTTGCCAGAGCCAAACAGACCGTTTAATAGGGTTTATCATAAGGGCGCGATAGAGGAACCTCTGGGGTATCTGCACCATCACCTAACCCAAGGGGACTCTGCAGGAGTGCGCTGCTTGGTTGATAACCGTCTTTGGGGACCTTGAATGGAATATAATTGCCGGTGAATGTGGCTCCAGGGCCCAACTGGTGGAGTGGGAAAGTAAATTTGGGTTAGAGAACTTTGGAACATGTCTGCAAGGAGTAATGCAGGGGCTTATGGTTGTAGACGCCATTTCCTTGTCGTCTTGACTAAAGTGGTGTTCCCTTTCATTTGATGTATTATTTGCCTGTGAATTCACGTTGAAGTGTGTTAAAAGTTGCAAAAAAACATGAAATCACGTTGGCAATTTTTTCATGTGGTCTTTGGGTAAATTTTAAGTGAGTTTATGGTTCCCCCAAAGGGATTGTAACAATCAGAGATGGGTATTTTTCTTTTCCAGGCTACTAGTTTAATTGCGATGCTGATAAACATTTACTTTAGTCTTGTATCTTCTTCCTAAGCACTTGAATTATTTCCTGATGATTTGTTTCGTACTTTGATCCAGCTCTGCATTTGTTAATCGTGGGTGCAAATGATGGAGAAATCTAATAAGTTTATACTTCCTCCCCTTCAACTCCAAAGCTAGAAGTGAATCCACATTCGAGGGGATTTTAATTTGCTCCTGGGTAGACATGGCCTCAAGAGTCCATAACACCGATTACATGAAGAATTCCAACATCTCGGTTTGCAAACAGTTTTTGTAGAACATAACTTCCAATAACTTTAGATCTGGGAAATGTGAGTGCATAAATAAATAATCAGTTTCATAATGGGAGCACAATACAGAGGTAACAGCACAGCAAAATCTCTGGCAGCAGGTCTTCTGAGGGTCAGGTATTGGAAGCAAGTGTCTCTTTCAGTACTCCGTTAACACTCATTGCTTGCACTTTACTGCCATGCTCCTAGTATTAGATCTGCTCTTAGAGTCAGATCGGTTTAAAGTAACTCCCACTTAAAGCGAGCTTGAATTTGGTCAGTGCAAATTCCAACAGTGCAAGACTAAATAGATTTGCTGCAGTTTTTAAGGTTAATATGTTTATTTTCCCCTCACGCAATTAGAAATTATACTTTCAATGTAGTTCAGTCACAATGCTAGAGTGCTTGTTAGCAAACTGAAATTTCTTTAAAAGTGGGCACCTAGATGTGAGTTCTAGAAACTTCCTGCTTGGTACAAAGGAATGTTTGCACTGCAGATGCCATCTCTGTACAAGTTACTCTCAGTGCATTTTTGGAGTTCTGTTACAGCTCAGCAATACATGACCAATTGGGTCGTCACGCTCAGCTACATATTTTCACCTGATAAAATTCCAGTTCAGGAACTAATATTGCCAACAGTGCCTGCACCCAAACTCACTGGAGTGGTTTTGATGCTGTTCGAGTGTTGCACAAGGTGCCACCAAGTTTTTCCATGTAGGACTCCACAAAGACAGCTTTAATTTCAGGTCTGTGCAGCTACCTTTTAAACATGAATTATTCTGGAATATCGGTCTTACTTTGGTGAGACTTGCGGAATCTGATATCATGGAGTGTAATTAAAATATAACAACGTGTTAGTGCTACTGATTTTCTAAAGATTGTGACTGTGGTCTGGGATAGGAAGAGCAAGAAAAGTGAGCTAGAAAGAACAAGCACAATGGAAGCAAGCGAGGAGTGTGAGCAACAAGCTGTACTTCTATAGCACCTTAGTATTAAAAAATGACTCCAGGTACTTCACAGGAGCATTATAAAGCAAATTAGACTCCAAACCACAAATTAATTAAAGCAGATGTCAAAAAGCTTGGATAGAAAGATAGGTAAATTAGGAGGAGGAGGCCATTCGTCCCTTCGAGCCTGCTCTGCCATTCACTGTGATCATGGCTGATCAACCAATTCAATAACCTGATCACCTCCCCACCCCCCGTATCCTTTAATCCCCTTCATACCATCTTAAAGAGCATTTTAAAGGAGAGATCGAACAGCGGAGAGTTTTACCGAAGCAATTAGAAGAGCTGGAGTAATTAAGTCGGGGATGTTCCAAGAAGCCAAAGCTGGATGAACACAGTTGTCTCGGAAGGTTGGAGGGCTGGAGAAGTGTACTGATGTAGGGAGGGGCAAGGTCATGGAGGGATTTAAATCAGGCAAAATGTTTTAAAATTGAGGCATTGTTTAACCAGCAACCAGAATGCCAGCGAGTCAGGTACATTAAAACAATAGTTTGCACATCAAAATGAAAAGGACTTATCATTGACTGGTCATTGTAGATTAATCATTTGTAGATTATTCATTTCAACTCAAAATATTTTACCTTAAATTGCTAAACCTAAAGAAACTCTAGGTTTTGGGCTGTTGCGACAGGAGTCTGGCAGCTAAAGCAATTAAAAGTAAAATCAGAATACCAGATTTGGGAAATGCATATGTGCCAACAGTTGAGCCAAACTGTTTAGAAGCACATATCCTGTAATTAGTATATGATGCAACTGAGGAAATCCTTTCGACTGACTCAAACCTGAAAAATTGAAAACAGTTTTTTTTTTTTTACAAAGCTAGTCCTAAGGGAAGTACAAATAAGGTTTGATCTTAAACTGGAACGTTAATTAACTACAACTTTTATGAAACTTTTTATTCATGCAGGAGATGTGGATGCTGCTCAGTAGACAATATTTGTTGTTCATATCCAATAGCCCTTAAGGAGGTGGTGAAGCATTTGAGCTCCTGAAATAAATTTTAAGACACTTCTACAGTGTAGTCTAAAGATTGTGAATGCTGCTTGACACAGATAAAAAGCCAAAACTTCTTTATATCTCTGCAATGGGCTTCAGAGGTTTCTTCTGGATCCGAAAACGTCAAAAGATTCGAAAGAGAAATACAATGTCCTTTAAACAAATAATTCCTCCAATCTAAGTATCCCTCCATGGTCAGGACACAACATCACATTCATTCTAGTTTACTGAGATTAAATTTGGAGTGGTCAGGAGGACATAGCCAAGGCTAAAATCACACAGTAGCATAGTAATCTGCATCATGGTGAGAAAGGTCGATTAATGTTTCAGATGAATCTCCATTAATTTTGATGGATTACACCCAAAATTGGGACATCATTTCCCGACTGGTACCCTGTGCAGTAGGATTGATTCGAAAGGGAGAACATTGTAGATTGGATTCCTACTAGTTTTTTGGTGATACAGAACTTGAGTATAACTTTTATACTCAAAGCATGAGGATGCTTTTCACCTTGCACTCATCAGGACAGATGCTGGAACATAAAATTTCAGATGATCGCAATTTATATCCTGAGGGACCCGTCCTCTGCAGGCAAAAGGAATATGTCTGGGCATTGCACCTTTCGGAATTAAACAGAAGTGTGAGGATAACAATTTCTGGGAGCATGCGTCATGGCAACACCTCAAACAAGCAGAGTTGACTTGTCAATCAGTACCCTTTTCTGATAGCTCTCTTTGAAATCTGCTATTCGTGCATACGTCCTGATGAGTGCAAGATGAAAAGCTTAAACAGCTTGTCTGTTTATGAGCAATACTCAAATTGGACTGCAGGAATTAATTTGCAAATTTAAGTCCAAGCACAATGTTGCTCACTTCAGGTGGATAGCGAGAATAATCCTGAATGATAAAAGATCTTGTTTTATGGGCAGTTACCACTGCACAAATATCAAACATTCAGTTTGATACTACTGACTTGGTAACAGCAAAATCACTTGGCAGCTATTCTAAACAGCTGACCACTAAATTGTGTTTAGACAGTTTTACATTAGCACATTTAATTTAGATTACAGAAAATGAACAACGTTTTATGGACTGGCAGTCTACACTCGGCTGTCTGACATCGAGCCTTGGATAAACCCCAATACCATTCCGGGGAGCACAAAAAAGCTCATGTTGAGTGTGCAGCATATTAGAAAGGATTGAATATTGGCTGGCAAATAGGAAACAGTAGGTATGTATGGGTTTTTTTCTGGTTAGCAAGATGGTGTGCCACAGGGATCAGTGTTGGGACCTCAACTTTTTGCTATATATATATAAAACCTTGGTGAAGGGAATGAAGGAATAGTTGGCAAATTTGCTGACACAAAAATAGGTAGGAATGCAAGTTGTGCAGAGGACATAAGGAGGCTACAAAAAGATATATACTAGGTTGGGTGAGTGGGTGAAGATCTGGTAAATCGGGCAGCATAGGCCGAGGACCTGGGTTCGATCCCACCCCCCTCCGATCTGTCTGTGTGGAGTTTGCATACTCTCCGCATGTTTGCGTGGGTCTCACCCCCACAACCCAAAGATGTACAGTGTAGGTGGATTGGTCTCACTAAATTGTCCCTTTTTTGAAAAAAAAAATTACTAATTTGAAAAAAAAAGATGTGGTAAATAGAGTTTAATACGAGAAAATGTGAAACTGTCCATTTTGGCAGGAAGAATACGATGTCATACAAATGGTGAGAGCTCAAAGGGTGTAGAGATATCTGGGTGTCCTAGTGCATGAATCATAAGGCAAGCATGCAGGTACAGCTGATAATGAGGAAATCTAATAGAATGTCAGCAATTATTGCAAGGGGAATTGAATACAGAAGGAGGGAGGTTACATCTCCATTTCATAGGGCACTAGTGAGACCACACTTGGAGGATTGTGCACAGTACTGGTCAACTTATTTAAGGATGGATATAAATGCGTTGGAAGCAGTTCAGAGGTTTACCAGACTAACACCTGGAATGGGTGGGTTATCTTACAAGGAAAGGTTGCAACGGCTAGACTTATATCTGTTTAGAAGATTAAGAGGTGACTTGATTGAAACATAAAAGGATCTAGAGCAATCTTGACATGGTGGATGTGGAGAGGGTGGTTTCTCTTGTGGGAGAATCTAGAACTAAGGGTCACTGTTTGAAAAAGTATGATATAAAAGCACTGTGAAGAAATTTTAAAAGCTAAGCTGTTCCTTAAATAACAAGGGCCTACACCGAAGAGCATAAGCACTTGTAGTTCAGTTGAAACCAGGTACCCAAGAAGAAAGCAGCTCTCAAACTGGCAGCAGAGAAGCAGGGCAAGTCCCAGAAGCTAAAAACAAATAGTTCTAGAAACCAGGGCAGTCTCAGGAAGACAAAGGGACAAAGAATCGGAACCCAAACAAGGTACAGTTCACTGAAGTTAACTAGAGAAGCAAGTTAACTCCCAGTTAAAGACAGGGCTGCAAGGTGCAGACCTGGAAGGTTAGCTAGCAAGAAGCCAGACATCTGAAGTAATCCTAAATTTGGTGACACCTTAATACAGCCTGTGAAGAGGGCGGCATGTGGTGCAGTGGTTAGCACTGGGACTGCAGCGCTGAGGACCCGGGTTCGAATCCCGACCCTCGGTCACTGTCCGTGTGAAGTTTGCACATTCTCCCCGTATCTGCGTGGGATTCACCCCCACAACCCAAAGATGTGCCGGTTAGGTAGATTGGCCATGCTAAATTGCACCTTAATTGGAAAAAGAAAAATGATTGGTTACTCTAAATTTATAATAAAAAAAATAAAAATACAGCCTGTGAAGCAGTGGTGGTCTGCTAGTGTGGCTGGGACCCGAGAAGTTGCGTGCAAGCCTGAATACACGTGGTAATCCAAGGGCAGATAATACTGAAAAAAGAGAGACTGAACTCCTTGGAAGGGAGTCCTTGGTGAAGGCACCCAAGAGAGTTTTGGATAAGATTCCAAGCATGTTTTATCAAGTTGTGCAAAACTGCTGCAGTTTTGTCACCACAAAATATTTAAGTATTCTAATATGACTAATATGATAAAAATTGACACCCAAAGCTATACTACAGAAGCACAAGCGAGGCTCTTGCTCGCAACATTTTCGAAAAACTGGAACTTTCTGCAATTTCGCTTTAGTTGTTGCAATTAGTGGGCCTGTCTCGAGTTGCAACACGAGACAAGGCATTTTTAAATTCATCTCACACCAATATTTTAAGATAAAACAAAAGGGAAACATTTTCGAAATTCTGCACTTACCTTTTGCTCTTCACGCTCAGTAGCATGATGACACTTTTCAATCTTCCACTCCCGTAGAAAATCCCTAAGGTAGCCAAACAGTGTAAGAATTCCATAACCCATGTAGGTCAACACAGCAACGAGCATAGGAGTTTCCTCAAAGGATTGGTTAAATGGCTTTTTGTATAACCCTCCATTCTGCGCAATGTGATGAATCTGGAACAGAAGAGTCCATGGATTCCATGAATATTCTGTAACATTCAGTTTTTAATGGCAAAAGTTCACATGAAGAAAAACACAGAGACTGCTGCTCTAACTATAAAGTCGAAGGCAGTCAGCCCTGACACAGCTTATTCCAACTGAAGTGGGCTGTTTGCAATTTTCTGTTAGAGCATTAAATAATCTGGGCATTGAGCAAAACAGAATAAGCATTAACTTCCAAGACAAAAATGCTGAAATCAGTCAATGAAATTCAAAAAGAACTAAATTGACTTTAGGTACTTTTGATCAATGTTAAACATGCCATTACAAACGCATTTCGACCTGGGGGCAAATTAGGCATGTATTATTAATAGTACGGGAGCGACTCATCAGAGTACAGCATTTTAGCTGTCATGCTAAGGCCACTGTCAAATCATGGTCCGTGGAAAGGCAACTTTGACCAGTCATTCTAAACCTACAAAGATCAGCCAATCTCCTGAATTTAAATACCAATGACTGTCAGTACCAATTGAAATGTCGATTCAGTTTTCAGTAAATTAAATCAATTTGCCAATACAATTATCTTTATATAAAGAATGCCCGAGGGAGCGTTTTAAAAAAAAGTAGACCTCCTGGATATAAACTTCACTTTAAACAAAATTGTCATCACCAGTGTCATGTTTCAACACAGCCGCTCAATTACAAGACCTCAAGTGGGGGCATTTAATCATAGAACCATAGAATTTAATGCAGGAGGCCGCCATTCAGCCCATCAAGTCTGCACCGGTCTTTGGAAAGAGCACCCTACCCAAGCCCACGCCTCCACTCTATCCCCATAACCCAGTAACGCGGCCTAAAACTTTGGACACGAGGAGCAATTTAGCATGGTCAATCCATTGAACCCGCACATCTTTGGACTGTGAGAGGAAATCGAAGCATCCGGAGGAAATCCACACAGACACGGGGAGAAAGTGCAAACTCCACACAGAGTCACCAGAGACCGGAATTGAACCTGAGACCCTGGAGCTGTGAGGCAGCTGTGCTAACCACTGTGCCTCCGTGCTGCCCTGCAAATGAAAACTAAACTAACATGGCTAAAGAGATGTGGAAGTGCAAAAAACATCAGACTTCCTCCATGTACTTTAAAATAGTCAGAATCAAAAAACCGCCCAATGTGGGAAGAATAAGCCCAAGATTTTGCTACGTCATTTCTTGCGTATGTTCCTTTTTAAATTGCATTGTTTTGACATTTCTAAAGGTTTATATATGAAACGTTATCTTAGACGGCAAATGTAACTGTCCCTAGTTTTTCTGTTTCGGTAGTGTACTATAACTCTGGATGGTATATGGTAATCTCAAGACCATCCCCTCATTTCTGCATATGTTTTATACTTAAGTAATTGCAATCAGAGTCCACATTGAGAAGGTTACATTTGATGTTCACTCCATTTTCCACCATCAAAATTTGCTAATCATTCAGGAGAACACCTCCGAGCACAATAATGGTTTTAACCGGAGCACATATTTGCTTATATGGCTGGATTAAACTGCAAGAAGGACAGTATACCCAGAGGTATTTGGCAATGTACTGTCAAACTATTCTCAAGTCCATAAGATATAGGAGCAGAATTAGGCCATTCAGCCCATCAAGTCTGCTCCACCATTCGATCATGGCTGATGTCACTGATCTAGAGTTGGTCCTTGGTCTTTACAATTATAGACACGAGATATGACTATGAAGATAGGTCTTTAAGCCCGGTTCTCAAACACCACAACCTGACTAAATTAGCTTGCGTGATTCGAAGGGAATCATGGAATATTGACGGAAAGTAAACCAATGTCATCTTAAATTAGACCTCCAAAAACAAATAGGAAGAATGAGTGGAACGGAGGTAGCCAGATCACAGTTATAGAGTGAGCTTTACCACAAGATGCACTGCAGCAACTCACCATGGCTTGCTCTAAGCCTGTGACCTCGAAGATCAAGAACAGCAGACGCATGGGAACACCACCACCCGCAAGTTACCCTTTAGGTTACACATCCTGATTCGGAAGTGCATTGCTACTCCTTCGCTGTCCCTGGGTCAAAATCCTAGAATTCCCTACTTCATAGCACTGTGGGAGTGGTGACTCACCACCACCTTCAAGGGCAATTTGGAATGGGCAACGAAAGCTGGAGTTGACAGCAAAGTTCACATCCCACGCAATGATAAGACAAATTGCCAATAAAGCTTTTTTCCATCAAGATTAATTTCCAAGTCATAGAAATGATGGGTGACTTGATTTAAAGTTTGGTTTTGAACAGCTAAAATTGTCTCTTTGTTACTGGTCGCGCATTAATGATCAAAATGCTCCATCTGTACCTTGAAGAACTGTACATTCTGATGAGATTGCAGTGGTGTCCACTCGCTTATGACCTCATAAGGGTTTCAAACATTCCAGCCAGATTTGGCCACCTCATGGCTAGGCAGGTACCTTTCTTGATCCTGTCCAGATGGATCGAACTTCCACATCAGATATATAAGCACATAACTTAGCCAGCCTCACAGAAGGAGTGCTGCACCATTGGAGGTTCTCCCTTTGGGATGAGGTGTTCACCTGGGGCACCGTTTGCCCTCTCAGGTGGACATAAAAGATCTCCGACACTACTTCAAAGGACATCAGGGAGCTACCCCCAATGATCTCGCCAATATTTATTACTTCAACCAAAGTCACTAATGGTTCATTGTTGCATTGCTGTGCACAAATTGGCTCCCACATTCCCTATAGGATTGTGACAGTTTCAAAAGTACTTAATTGGTTGGGAAGCTCTTTGGAGCGGATGTGGTCATGAAAGCCTGTATACAACATCTTTATTTTCCTCTGCTACGCTAACCCTGACCTACATGCCTACAGAAGACAAAAAATTGTTAACAAGCTGGTTAACTAGAAATAAATTTCAAGAAAGCTCACCTATACTTGGAGCTTACAGCAGGCAAGGCTGACAGTTATTGGAAATTAATGGCTCGTTTCGGCAAGTTTCAGCAAAATAATCTATCCTTTATTTCAGAAGCCTTGCACCAGTCAACATGGAGCACGTTTCCCTCCCTGACACCACAAAATTCAATGTTTAAATCAGACTGCTATATTTAAAACGAGGAATAAAAGAAACATTCTGGATTGAAGAAAAACAAATGCCACACCTCAGTTCTCTGCTTTTGGGTGTTGCACGTTTTACTATGGGCGTAAAACGCGTTTATTGGAGTGTATTAACACGCCTCCGAGTTCGACGTGTACTTAACACTGCTAGGCTCTGCTCTATGTAATTATTTTAGCTCTGGAGTCGCCAGTTGCCGTATAGGCAACGTCACAAGTATTCCAAGGTCAAGTTCAAAGTAATAAAGACGATACACCGATTAGTCAAGTTCAAACGATAAATATTTATTATACAGTTAATAATAAATACTCATGCACACACACTAAGAGACTAAGCTACAACTAAACATAAGCAAACAGAATACTTATCTAACAGGAACAGGCAAGGTCAGAGAACGAGGCCTTCGTCCTGGTTTTGTCTGCAGCCTTCAGCAAGCGTTCTGGCACTTGGGAGTCTAGCGGGCTTGGATCGCGTAGCGAGCGTTGAACTTACGGTTTCGGCGGCTGGTGCTCAACGGCTGGAGTCAGGATACCAGGTGTCAGTCGGGGCCGGAGCACAGGTTTAACAGACCGGACAACACGAGGTCCCTATCTTTTATAGGGGTTCCGTTGTCCTTCCCTCTTCTCGGGCGGGCTCTACCTATTGGATCAATTTCTTATCGATACTGGATTAATTCCCCAATGCGAGGGGGTCTCCGTGATGGAGGGGGCGTTTCTTATGTCCTTTTGTTCGGAGGTTTCTGGTGCCTCGATGTCTGGGTCTTGATTGGAATGTGTCCATTCAGAACCAAATGTATCTATTGTGTGGGTGTTCAAGTCTGATGGCCTCATTAGCATGCAAAGCGTTTTGCCATTTGCACCTAGCTAAGGTCTCTTCACCTGAGCCCAAACTGGTTTCTGCTGCTGCAGAATGCAAACTGCTCTTTGCAGACTGCTGTTCTGGCTGAACTGTCTGTTTCTCAGCAGCCTTCCATTTTAGTTTGGCTCAGTGTCCATTTTGCGTGGCCAGCATGGCTACATTCCCTCCTTGTGATCCTCACAATCATACTATTGTGAAGGATCACCTATGTACTTTGCCTTCCTTGTGTTCTGACCTCTTGCCAGTTCCTGTTCTACTCTGTTCTAAACTATGGGAAGAAGAGAAAAAAAATTTAACTAACATTTCTACTTGGCCCTATGTCAAAGGGACATGCATTACTACAATTGGGAACCTCTACCTATCACTATTAACCTTAACCTTAACTTAAACATTTAATCACTCTAAAATCTTAACCATTCACACCACAACATCACACTTCCCAACTCGGCAGTCGAGTATGGAACAATATAATACATGGCTGAATTTTATTTACAGAGTGTTGTAATCAGTGAGGGGTTGAGGGGTTTGGTGGAATCCGAAGATGGGGGATTGCACTCTATAGATGGGTGAGGTGCTGGAACGAGAGGCTCTCCTCTTCCATTTCCTCAACCTGAGGGTCTGCACTAGGATGATGAGGATCGCAATCACCAACAGTGATTCGATTATGTAGGACATGGAGTACCACGTCATGAATTTAGTACACCAGGTCTGAACCTCGCTGATCAGAGCTGAGCACTGGGGGTTTGCTGTACTAACATTTACGGTGGGGGTTGTGGGGGAAACGTGTCTTGTTTCCACACATATACATATGACATTAAATAGTAATAAGTGGGCTTCCATCATTTTGCTGTTCTTCTTCTTTCTCTTCCTTCTTCCTCCGGTATTGACAATCCTGGCTTCGACCTCTGTCTCGTCCTTTGAAACCTTTGGGATCAAGCACAGTATCTGTCAATACACAGTTTAAGACCTTTACTTGTTAGTGCATCTGTCTTTCAAAACCCAATTGACCCTTTAAAATGACTGGCTAAGTCACACCCTGTGACTCCCCTCATTTTTTTTTTCAAAAAGCGAATTTAAAGACCAGCATACACCTAACAATCCTTCCTTCTGCGAGCCGTCTCGCAGGCTTTGCTGATTTACCATCCGAATGTTCCCGGATGTAAATAGCATGTGGGATGGTGGCCGAAGGGCTACCTAACGTAAAATGAAAACAAACTTGGAAACAAACATCCGAATGAGTTGCGTATGGGCCGCTACGGGTATGAGTTGGATGGGATCCCCGGGTAGGGCGTGCTGTGCCATACCCGAGCTTGGCTGACCAAGGGTTGGTTCTCAGACAGGGCGGGTCCTCAGTGCCGTTTGTCCACTGCCTGAGTAACCTGGAAAAAACGGGTACGAATGTGTTTACCATGACTTGCAGCCTCTATTTCGCCGAATAGAGGGGCACCTAAAAACCAAGGGAGCCAAGATGCTCCAACTGAGGACATCCCTGAAGTTCTCAGAGATATCTGCGGACAAACTAACGTGCATGTGAGGTGGTCACAATCTTTTCAGCTGAAAAGAAGATGTCCATCCTCCAACTGAAACATTTACATTCCTGAAAACAAACAAACATAAAACGAAGACAAACATACGTGCAGGTTCCATCAGAAAGGACATCGTTTCCCTCAAACGATTCCTATCTTACATCATCTGGACACCTCACTTTGATTCTGCCTCTGTGAACAGGGTCACAAAGGGGTTGCCGTGTCGGGAGTCAGACACCGTGTCGTCCTGCTCTCCCGGATCCCACACCCTTGTGTGGATCAGGCATGCTATTTTGGAGTTGTGTGACCGGGGGTCACTCTCGTCATTGCGGACAAGTCTGTAGGAATTGTCCCTGTGCCATTGTGTAGTGCCGAGTGTGTTGTCGGGGTAGTCGGGGTCGGGTGGTGGTTCTGGATATTTGAGGTAAGTGACTTCCATGGGGTCACTGGAGTCGGGGTCGTAGTTGGTGCAGTGTGGGCTGTATGGCTGTGTGCTGTCGCTGTCTTCAGAGTCAGTGTCTGTCCTACTGTCTCTGCTGTGGCAGCTTGTGGGCGTGTCGGGGCGTGGTCTGTGGTGGTCTGTGGGCGGAGTCGTGGGCGAGTCCGTTGATGAACTGGTCTGTGAGGGGGATGGTGGAAAAGTGTCTCTGGTGGGCGGGGTGAAGTGTTCTGCTGCATCCAGCAGGACATGGTGAGCATGGTTGGCCTGTGTTCCATATGCCTTTAACTGGTTTATATGGAACCACGCGGTCTTCCCATTAGGATACTTTATCCTGTAAACGGAGGGGCTAATTTTGTCCGAAATTGAGTAGGGACCGGAATATTTTGGAGCCAAAAAACTGCTGGGGTTATAAACAGATAACATTACCTGTTGCCCAACCTGGAATTCTGTGGTGTGTACGGTCTTATTGAAACAGGCAGTACGTTGCTGTCGGCGTTTCCCTAGCTGGACTGCGGCTGCGAGCTGTGCAGACCTCACAGTCTCAACTAGTTCTTTAACTGCCTTTTCATGTGTGAGGGCCGTCACTTCGGGGCTTGTCATGTCCAGTCCTAAAAGGAATTCTGTACCTTTCATAGGGCGTCCGGTCATGAGTGTGTGTGGTGTGTATCCTGTCGATGTGGAGACAGTGTTCCTTATGAACATAAGTGCAAAGGGGAGCACTGAATCCCATGTGGAATTGTTCTCTTGAACCATTTTCCTAAGGGTAGTTTTTAGGGTCCGATTCATGCGCTCCACAATCCCGCTGGACTGTGGATGATACGCAATGTGGAAGTTCTGTTTGATTCCGAATATTGTCAGGACGTTCCTCATGACCCGTCCTGTAAAGTGAGATCCCTGGTCCGAATCGATACTTCGGGGTAAACCCCATCTCGTGAAGATGTGGTGGGTCAGGATCTTTGCAGCTGTCTTAGCTGTGTTTGTTCGTGAGGGAAATGCCTCTACCCATTTGGTAAAGGTATCTATCACCACCAGAACGTATTTATAGCCATTCCGACAAGGGGGCAATGGACCTATAAAGTCGATCTGGAGGTTTGTCCAAGGGCCGTTAACTGGGCGAGTATGCCGAAGTTGTGCTTTCTTAGAATACCTCTCCGGGTTATTCTGAGCACAAATCAGGCAATTCTCTATGTAGTGCGTTACATCATTCCTGAGATCAGGCCACCAACAGAGTTGCCTGAGGTGCCTCGTTGTTGCATCAATTCCCTGATGCCCGTGTCCGTCATGGAACAAGGCAATCATCTGATTCCTGTCCTGCTGTGGGACCACATAAAGTTGGTCCTTAATGATCACACCCTCATGTGTGGTCAGTGCGTGTTTAAAGTGCTCGTAAGCAGGCACAAAGTTTCCCTTGAAAACCTCCCTGAGGTCTCCGTCCTGTTTTTGTGCTGCCACGAGATCTTTAATATCAGTCTGTGAGACTTGGACTGCGCTCACAGGGGCGCTAGCTGGTGCGCTAGCTGGGGGGGTCCATAAGTGTCCTCTCCTGGAACCTGCCTTAGCCAATGCGTCGGCCTTTACATTCCCAGGGGGTGATGACCTATGGTGGCTTCGAACTTTTATAATGCCGAAGGTCCTGTCCTTCGCTTTCTCTAGGATATGCTGGAGTAAGGGGGCTGATGGAAGGGGTTTTCCGTCTGCGGAGACAAAACCTCGTGTCCTCCACAGGGGCAGAAAATCGGTCAAACTGTTACAGACATATAAGCTGTCTGAATATATGTCTGCTGGGCTGGGGAAAGAATCGGGGTGGTCCACTATGTACGCTATGGCTGCTAGCTCTGCTGCCTGCGCGCCTAAGTGACCTGGTAACTTAAGAGCGATTTCTTCGAGAGCGCGCCCCTGCGCGTCCTCTACATAGATGCCGCATCCTGTGATACGCTCACCATTTAAAACTGTGGAGGAACCGTCTACATAAATCCTCAAGGGTCCACACGTGTCTGTGGGCTGGGGGCTTTGTTTTGGGTTCCCTATCTTCCTGGGGGGTGTTTTTGCTAAAAAGGGTCCTGTGTTATGCAGGGGAGCTACAATTTCACAGTCATGGGGCTGTCCGGGGTATTGGAGGTTGTCTGCTAAGTATGTGTGTGTGCGTGTCCGTTTCACTGTAATGTCCCGTCCTTGTAAAAGTAGGGTCCACCTAGCTGCCCTAATCTGGCTAACTGAACCGTCCTTCAGTCGCCCGTCTAGTAGTAGCTGTGTGGGTGTGTGTTCGGTCAGAATAGTAATGGGGTTGAGTCCGGTGATGTATGAGAAATACTGCACTGCCCAGAAGACAGCAAGGAGGTGCCTCTCACAGGCTGAAAATCCTTGTTCTACCGGGTCTAACAGTCGGGAGGCATAAGCCACTGGTCTTAGCTGCTCGTGCCGTTCCTGAAGCAACACGGCCGAGAGGGTTAGATCTGTGCTAGCTACCTCGATTGCGTACGGGGAAAGTTGGTCGGGGACTAGCAGCGCGGGTGCTGCACTAAGGGCTCGTTTCAACTCTTCCACAGCGCCTGTATGCTGCGGAAGCCATTCCCAGGGGGCTCCTTTCTTAAGGAGGTCTGAAAGTGGGGCGGCTTTTGTCGCGAATCCGTCGATGTGGTTCCGACAATAGCCAACCAGTCCTAAAAACGACCGGAGGGCTGATACATTTTGGGGAAGGGGCAATTTGACGATCGAATCAATTCTTTTGAATTCGATCTCGCGTTTGCCGTGCGTGATGACTGATCCCAAATACATCACTTTACTTTCCAATATTTGGGCCTTTTTCGGGTTAACTTTACAGCCAATTTCAGTTAAGAGTTCTAGGAGTTCGGCCAGAAGCGAAATGTGCTCTGCCTTTGTGTCCGTCTGCAGTAGTAGGTCGTCTACATACTGTACCAGACATTCGGGTCGGGAAAATTTTTCTAATCCACTTGCCAGCTGTCGGTGGAAAATGGAGGGGGAATTGTGGAATCCTTGTGGGAGGCATGTCCACGTGTACTGCTGAGTTTTGAAAGTGAATGCGAATTTGTATTGGCACGCTTTTGCCAATGGTATTGACCAGAATCCATTACTGATGTCCAATACCGTGAAGTACTTGGCGTTGAGACCCTGCTTGAGCATGGTCTCGGGACTAGTAGCTACCGTTGGGGCTACTGCGGGGGTTACTTTGTTGAGTTCCCGATAATCGATGGTCAGACGCCATGATCCATCGGGCTTCCTCACTGGCCAAATAGGGGCATTGTTGGTGGAGGCTACCGTTCTCAGTACACCTTGGTCCAACAAGCTGCCTATAACCTTTTCTATTTCCACCTCTGCCTCGAGGGGAAATCTATACTGCTTTTGCGGTCGGGGGTCCTGTCCGGTAACATGAACTTGTCCAGTCATTCTGCCACAGTCATGACGGTGACTTGCAAATGCTGTCCTGTGTTTGTTTAGTAGGGCCTTAATTTGTCTGTCGGTGTGGAGTGTAGTCAGGTCGAATGAGTACTCTCCCACTGCGCTAATCCGATTAGCGTAGTCTCCTACTGTGAGGGTGGCTGGGGCTCTGTCTGATCTCGCCATTCGCCAGACACACTGGTTCACTGGGTCGAACGACAAGCTGTGAGCGTTCATAAAATCTATCCCCAGGATGTGCTCTGCTGTCCGGGGAAGATTTACTAAAACTACGGGGTGCCTTGTGCTAATGTTCCCTAGCTGGATCGCTACGGGTGCTGTGATATGTCCCTGCTGCGAGTGTCCGGTGAACCCGCTAAGTGTGATGGTGGAGGTGGTCGGCCACGTGTCTGCGTGTGCCGTGGTTGTGGAGTTAATGGTGGTGCGGGATCCTCCTGTGTCCCACAGTAACTCTATGGGCTTCCCTTTTACTTTCGCCGTGACTACGGGCCTCCCTGATGAGTCCCATAGTGTGTCACAGACCCAAGTGGGGGAGCCCGAACACCGTCAGTTCGTCTCGTCCACATTGGTGGGTCCTGACTGTACTACTACATTGTGGATGGGTTTTGCTTTGTTGCGGTTCAGAGTGCCTGTCTGCTGGCCTCTCTGAGATCGCTGGGGTGCATTACACTCATTTGCCCAATGCCCTAACTGTCCACAGTTATAGCATTCCTGTCCTTTCTGTTGAGGGCTGCTCTTGCCTTCATTTACCCATGCGGGCTTCTGGTGCTCTCTGACTGCTTGGATATCTGCAGCAGCCTGAGCCTCTTCTGGGGATCTAACCTTTGCTTTTGCCTGAAGCGATTGCTCCCAAGCGCGGGACAATCTTTTGAGGACCCATTTTTCGTTATGGGCCTCTTCTGAGGGGTCGTAATTATTGCAAGCGCTCTGTCCTGCCTCTGTTGCGTGTGAGATAATTGTGCGCGTCCACTTAACCATGTTTTCGCGGGTTAAATGCGCTCTATCTAGCTGTCCGAAAACTGCGCTGAAGTGAATCCACAGCCTTCCGGCGAATGCTGTGGGGTGTTCAGATCTCTTCTGCCTGCACTTATTCAAGCCTTCTACGGGGTCACCTCTATTGTACCCGATGGCATCTAAAATGGCAGTGTGCATCTCCTCTAGGCTGCCTCCTGCCACGTTTTGTGGGTCGGGGAGGGCTGCCACTACACTCTGGTCTAAGCTCAACACGGTGAGCTTAACCTGCTCTCTCTCATCCAGGCCGTACATGGTAGCCTGCTGTTTTACTTTCGCGAAGAACTGGTGGGGGTCTGCGGTGGGGAGGAACGGAGTGATCTTTTCACAAGCGTCCCTTAGCTGGGTTACTGTTAAAGGGGTGGTGTAAGTTATGTCTGGGGCGCCTTCTGATTCGGCTTTCCTCTGTGTGGTTACGGGATTCATGGGTGCGGTTATGATCTGAGCTGTGGGGGGTTGGGGTGCCTGTCGTTTCTGCTGAGCTGCGGGCGCACATGTTCCCTGAACATAACGCTGCGCTGTCTCGCTTAATTCCTGCCAATCTGGGGCGTTTTCCCCATCTAACTGAGCTCCAAAGGTGCTTTGGAAGCCATTCTGCACCGAAAGCAGAGATTGCAGTTCCGCAATCTGCTTTCTGCATTTCGCGTGGTCAACTGTGCTTTGTCTTTGTTCGGTTGTTGCAGCATGGAGTGCTCTCAAAGCTGCTTTGAGATCGGAACATTGCCTCTGCAATGCCTCCACCTGCTTTTCCGATTCCTGTCTTATCAGAACGGCACGTTGCACGTCCTGATAGGCTTTCTCATACTGGGTCTGGGAACTGTTCAGATGAGCTAGACAAGACTGGTGAGCCCTCTTGGCATCATCCACCTCTCTACCCTTCTCTGCCAACTTCCCTTTAAGATCCAGGTTTTCTTTCTCGATGTCCCTGACATCGACCTTACTCATTCGGTTCCTTTCCTCTAAATCTGCCCGGAGCGTCCTGATGACCTCCTCTGCGCCTCGCAACTGTGCCAAGCAGGACACAATCGCCATCGGCTTGCGTGCTTTACCTAAACTCTTTTTGTGTATCTGAGAGAGGTTCTCCCACCAAGTATGACCTATACTTCCGGGACCTGTCTCCTCATTTGCACAAAACTCTTTCCAAAGGGGCCATCCCTTTCCCTGCAGATATTTGCGGAGTTCCAGCTCCCACGTGGGACACTGGCCTACCCTGCTACTGCTGCTGGTCGCTGCGACCACAAACTTTGCTGGATCCATCAGACGTTCCATTGCCTGCATGGCCATTTCCTCTGACTCTCTTTTTATAATTTGGAACAGGGGGTTGCTGGGGTGGTGTTTCGTGAAAAGGGTACGGCTTACGCTATTTTCCGATTACAAAACTACCGAAAGTTTGTCGCAACAAAAAGCTTTCAGTTTTACCTTACAGCCCTGTTAGTACGCATGCACTAAACACACTTCCGAATTTCGCTTATTATTTTGAACACCTTGAATACTTGTGATCTCTTTCTTTCTCTGCAATTTGGAGTTCTAATTCAAATTTCAGGGTCCTGGACACTGTGGTGTTTCCACTTACAACAGGGTCCCGGCGGATGTCGCCACTAAATGTTGCACGTTTTACTATGGGCGTAAAACGCGTTTATTGGAGTGTATTAACACGCCTCCGAGTTCGACGTGTGCTTAACACTGCTAGGCTCTGCTCTATGTAATTATTTTAGCTCTGGAGTCGCCAGTTGCCGTATAGGCAACGTCACAAGTATTCCAAGGTCAAGTTCAAAGTAATAAAGACGATACACCGATTAGTCAAGTTCAAACGATAAATATTTATTATACAGTTAATAATAAATACTCATGCACACACACTAAGAGACTAAGCTACAACTAAACATAAGCAAACAGAATACTTATCTAACAGGAACAGGCAAGGTCAGAGAACGAGGCCTTCGTCCTGGTTTTGTCTGCAGCCTTCAGCAAGCGTTCTGGCACTTGGGAGTCTAGCGGGCTTGGATCGCGTAGCGAGCGTTGAACTTACGGTTTCGGCGGCTGGTGCTCAACGGCTGGAGTCAGGATACCAGGTGTCAGTCGGGGCCGGAGCACAGGTTTAACAGACCGGACAACACGAGGTCCCTATCTTTTATAGGGGTTCCGTTGTCCTTCCCTCTTCTCGGGCGGGCTCTACCTATTGGATCAATTTCTTATCGATACTGGATTAATTCCCCAATGCGAGGGGGTCTCCGTGATGGAGGGGGCGTTTCTTATGTCCTTTTGTTCGGAGGTTTCTGGTGCCTCGATGTCTGGGTCTTGATTGGAATGTGTCCATTCAGAACCAAATGTATCTATTGTGTGGGTGTTCAAGTCTGATGGCCTCATTAGCATGCAAAGCGTTTTGCCATTTGCACCTAGCTAAGGTCTCTTCACCTGAGCCCAAACTGGTTTCTGCTGCTGCAGAATGCAAACTGCTCTTTGCAGACTGCTGTTCTGGCTGAACTGTCTGTTTCTCAGCAGCCTTCCATTTTAGTTTGGCTCAGTGTCCATTTTGCGTGGCCAGCATGGCTACTCAGTTCTCTGCTTGTGGGAAAATTCTTAATGCCATTTAATTCCAGGCAAGTTCATGTGCAAGGCACCAAACACAAATTAACTATAATTTACTGGAAGACCTTTTGAGTGAGGCAATATATTGGTACTCATCACAACCACAGCTGATCTCATGATACATAGTTCAATTAATCATCTTTGACTGCACCATGTTACGTCACTTGTTATGGAAAATATAAAATTGGAGTGCTTTTAAAATTAAAATTCATTCTTCAGCTGTCAACAGTATTGCCAGCACAACTGCAGGTCACCAGATTGCTTCTGACTGCAAACATTGTCGCATTCTAAAAAAGTTGAGTGACTTGTGGCTCTATTAACCAGCTTCCCTATGTCAATGCAATGAAAATGCAGAATGCATCATTTTTATGCCACCCAAGTGGTTTTGTGATTGTAGACCAGCTACTGCTGCATACACTGGTTATATGATTCAATTGCCAGAAAGGATTGGAGGGAGTACTTTGTACAATATTAATTTCCTTGCTGGCCCTGCTTTGTCTCCCCTCATTCTGCCTCAGGAGGTTACATGATTGCAGGATTGGGGAGGGGGTTGGAAGGGTCAGAATGTCGAGCAGCTACATGAACAAGCAGGTCTCTTCCTGTGACAAACCTCGATCTTTGCAGATCAAGCGGCCAGCCTGGATCCAATTGCAAGTGAAAGTGAGGGCCTCCACCGAGGAGCTGTGGTGCTGCAGGGCGCAGCTGTTCGGTTCTCCCGACCAAGAGGAAAAATAGCAGGTTCCCCACCATCAGGGAATTTGTTTCAAAACAAGTAACATGCAACAACATTTTGAGATAGAAAAACATGGGGGTATAATCTCCCAGACTTTCCTTGCCTCAATCTTTAGCAATATTCAGAGTCAACTAGCACACATTCTCAACAGTTGGTACAGTTATGATCCTGTAGTCAAATCTCATGTTTGATAAAATTGCTCACTCATCATATCTTCAAACAGATTTTGCTACTGCCTCGTTTCAACTATGTCATTGTTTACTGTTGAGCGCAACCTCAAAATATACTAAAGAGCCTGATAAAATACTACTTCCTTTTAAAAACAGATGCTTTAAGAATATATAGATCTACTTATATAATGTATGGCTCCACTGATTTCAAACCAGCCACGATTAACACCAGAGTGGCATCTGACAGGCAACAACTGTGCCGCAGTCTTCGAGAATGTTAGACATACACAGCAGGCTGATCATCGGTGCTTTGGTTGGTGTGCGTGATGTTTCTTGGTCAGTTACACCTTGTAATCAAGATCACCTTCATCATATCCATTGGTGATATTCAGGTCAGTTAAACGACTTACTAAAAAATCATCCAGGATTGGAGGAAGGTATAAGGGAGATGTCAGAGGTCAGTTCTTTACAGAGTGGTGGGTGCATGAAATGCACTGCCAGCAGAGGTGGTGGAGTCAGAGTCATTAGGGACATTCAAGTGGCTCTTGGACAGGCACATGGACAGCAGTAAATTGAAGGGGTGTAGGTTAGGTTGATCTTAGATTAGGATAAGTGGTCGGCACAACATCGTGGGCCGAAGGGCCTGTACTGTTTTATGTTCTATGGCATACAGTTGGGCCTATGAATGTTTTGCAACAGGTGGGCACATTAACAAATTAATTGTACAGGAACAATGACAGTGCCCAACTCGGCTGAAGATATTGAATGACTCCTAAAATATTTGGCTAAATTCAGTTTAAACATAAATTGTTTTCAATCCATAGTTGATGTCTAGATTTTGCCCCCAGAAGACTTACTACTGACCCTCACTGTGTCCTTACCAAGTGACTGCATTTGTGATTTCCTGCATTACTGTAAGAAAACAACAGGAATGCGGGCTAATTTTACCATTCAGCCTATGAATGTTGAATCCTTTTGTCCCCATCTCAGCTGATATTAGCAAACCCACTAAAAGATGACCTGGAATGGGAACTAACAGTGCAAGTGTGCAATTCAGTCTTTGAGCCTGCTCCGCCATTCAATCAGACCATGGCTGATCTCTTCCTGGTCTCAAATCCACCTCCTCGCCTGTTGCCCATATCCCTTTAACCCATTTATCAGAAATATATCTATCTCCTTCTTGAAACCATTTAATGACTCCGATTCCACCGTGCTATGGGGCAGCGACTTCCACAACTTCACCATCTTCTGCAAGTAGTTCCTCTCTCAAATCAACCACCCCTCAACCTATATTTGTGACCTCTCATTCTAGATTGGGAAAGAGAAGACACACGACATGTTGAAACTTAAAAATACAGCACAGAGTTTAAAGCAATTAGTTGGCACTAATAGCAAAATCACTATTATAATTCTGCTATAACTGCTGAATACATGATGACTTCTTAATGGCCCATTACTTTGTCAAGCACCTGGCAGGGAAATAGCAGGCAGTCTTAAATGTTAATGCCAATCTGACAGCAATTAAGGAGCAACATTTTTTAAAAAAGCACATTTTAAAAATCTTAGAACTAGTGTTTTGTTCCCCTATCAAGCGTTTTAATGTGCTCTCACAAACATATTCCCTTAACTCAGTATGGTACTTGCACATCAAAGATCGGGTTGTAGGGCAACACGGTGGCACAGTGGTTAGCACTGGGACTGCGGCACTAAGGACCGGGATCGAATTACGGCCCTGTGTCACTGTCCGGGTGGAGTTTGCACAATCTCGCCGTGCTCGTGTGGGTTTCACCCCGACGACCCAAAGATGGGCAGGTTAAGTGAATTGGTCTTGCTAAATTGGCCCTTAATTGGGGAAAAAAATTGGGTACTCTAAGCTTTAAAAAAAAGATTGGGTTGAATTATATTCTATTGCGGTATCAAGTATCACTTTATTAAGATTGCAGGTTAAAGGCAGCACGGTAGCCCAGTGGTTAGCATTTCTGCCTCACGGTGCCGAGGTCCCAGGTTCGGTCCCGGCTCTGGGCCACTATGTGTGGAGTTTACACATTCTCCCAGTGTTTGGGGCAATTTAGCATGGCCGATCCAGCTACCCCGCACATCTTTGGGTTATGGGGGTGAAACCCATGCAAACACAGCGAGAATGTCCAAACTGCACATGGACAGTGACCCAGAGCCGGGATCAAACCTGGGACCTTGGGCGCCGTGAGACAGCAGTGCTAACCACCGTGCTGTCATGGATGCGCATCTGCAAATGTACTGCTTAAGGGAGCAAGAGACTCCTCACAGTGCACTAACAAAGAACTAGGAGCAAGGAAGGACCCTGGTCTTTAGTAATGCAAACTCCCCCCTCCCATTTTTGACAATTGAATATACATCTAACACATTGGTCTGCACCCAAACTTACAATTGACATTCACATGAATGCTTAAGTGCGTGAAACAGTGGGCAGCATGGTGGCCTAGTGGTTAGCACAACTGCCTCACGGCGCTGAGGTCCCAGGTTCGATCCCGGCTCTGGGTCACTGTCAGTGTGGAGTTTGCACATTCTCCCCGCGTCTGCGTGGGTTTCGCCCCCACAACCCAAAAATGTGCAGAGTAGGTGGATTGGCTATGCTAAATTGCCCCTTAATTGGAAAAAATAATTGGATAATCTAAATTTATTTTTAAAAAGTGAGTGAAACACAAGTATCACGCTACATAGCCAAATTTTACTTCATCTTTAATGTGATTGGGTTAATCAGTAGTTCTGGCTAATTAATGATTCTAGTAATTAACTGCAAGACTTTAGTCCACCTACAAATCAAGTGGGCTTGTGAGTTCTTGCTTTCGTTAAATTTCTTGTAATTTTCAATTACCCATTTCCCCTCGTCTTCCAGCTAGTTGTGGTATTTACCAGATCTCTGCTTCTGCACAAGGAAGAATGCAATGGGTGGGTCCAGAATTGTAGCAATTCTGATGACATTCTGGCCAACAAAGCAAATATGGAACGTGTGGCGCATAGCCATTTACAAGCAACATGATACAGACCAGTGCAGAATAGAGACCTATAAAATCATTCGAAACATTGACTTTTGAATTCCTGTTGTAAACAACGCGAAACCCGTTTGCTCTGCAAATATCATTCCATTCTATCCTCTGCAACTGCTAGTCTATGATTCTTCCATCCAATTCCCCTTTATGCAGAATAGCATTTGATCAAGAGGTACATGGCAAATTTGAGGAACAAGCCAACGCCCAGCCTCTCGAACGAGTACTTTTGGAAAGGCTGTAAATCTAAGACATCAATTCATTTCTACTCTGATCAAACGATAGAGGATTCAATGGATATTGAATGTAAAATGGGAACATACAGTTACAGAAACTGAATAAATCAAGTGCATCAAGCCACATACTAGACACCACTGCTTTCATGACCGACCTATTCCACATTTTATAAAGCAAAATGAATGGGTATACAAACTTACAGCACGAATGGCTTCTATCCATTACAACGGACAATTCCAGAATTGAGGTGTAACTCAGAAATCATAGTACTGATCCAAGTGAAGAGCAACAGGTGGTTTAAAGACACACTGGAAAAGGCAAATATTTAACTAGCCAGCCTTCTCTTTAAAAGAACCGGTTTAAGTCTCAACTCCTCAGGAGATTCCAACTAAATTGTTTATATTTCAACACATACATCACCACCATCTGTGCTCCCAATTCTAACTATAGTACTACACCAAAGAAGAAATGAGAAGTGATAATCACACAATCACGCGCCTTGCATCAGTTCCAAATATATGAAACTGTACAGGCTGCAGAGCTCAAGAATCTGTTGAATGTCATGCCTTAATCCTACAGACTGGTGTATTCACATTCCAACAACATACCCTACAGTGCCACCCTCAATCACAGCCCAACAGAAAGATTCTTCCCAGTCATTTCCTTACTTCCAGTACTACCATAATTGCCATCCATTGAAGAAAACCTTTGTTATCTCCACTTAGGTTATTCAAAAGGCCATGGAACCGTATCCAGCATACCAAAGGAGTTGGAGCAGCTCTGCAACATTATTTCTTTAATGCCTAGTATTACACAGGCTAGTGTGGCCCATCGGGCCCTGCGGATGTTCATGATCCACAGGTCTCCTCTCACTACTTCAACATCTCCTTCTATTCCTTTCTTCCTCAAATCCTTACCTAGCTTCCAAAGGAAATGAATTCCACATTCTTCCTAAGTTTGCCTGGCTTTCTGGAAGGAAGAAGCATGAAACGAAGGAAAAAACATCAAACACAAATGAAGGGTTTAAAAGGGACTTTATTAAAAAATGAACCAATAAATGAAATATGTGTGTTTATGACATGGGGAATGGAATATAAAAGTAGGGAAATTTCACCACAGCTGTACCAAGGTCTTGGTGAAACCACATCTGGAGCATGTGCACGATGGTGGTCTCCTTATTTGTAAAAGGATAATAACTGCATGATAAGCAATTCAAAGGTTCACTTGACTTATTCCTGGGACGAAGGGCTCATCTTACGAGGAAGTGTTGAACTGGCTGGGCCTAAACCCATTAGAGTTTGGAAGAATGAGAGTTGATCTTAACGAAAGGTAGGAGATCCTGAGGAGACTGGATAGCGAATCAATGGGTGACACAGCAGCAGAGTGGTTAGCACTGTTGCTTCACAGCACCAGGAACCCAAGTTCTCTTCCTGGCTTGGGTCACTGTCTGTGTGGAGTCTGCACGGGTTTCTTCCGGGTGCTCTGGTTTCCTCCCACAAGTCCCGAAAGGCGTGCTTGTTAGGTGAATTTGCACATTCTGAATTCTCCCTCAGTGTGCCAGAACAGGTGCTGAAGTGTGTCGACTTTCACAGTAACTTCATTGCTGTGTTAATGTAAGCCTACTTGTGACAATAATAAAGATATTACATGATACATATTTCCTCCAGTCAGGGAGACTAGAACTAGAGGGACACAGTTGAAGAATAATAGGTTGCCCGTCTAAGACAGAAATATTTTCCCCTCAGTGGGGTCTATGAAATTCTATTCCCCAGAAAGCAGTGGAGGCTGCAGCACTGAATTTATTCAGGGATGAGTTAGATAGATTTTTGACCAAGTCAGACAGATTTATTGGGGCGGTGGCAGACAGGAAACTGGAGCCACAGAACACAACCAGATCAGCCAAGCTCTTATTGAATAAAACAGGCTCAAAGAGCTGAATGGCCTTGTCCTAACATGTTTGGCAACTTCCATGCATTTGATAAGTTATCCAAAACTGTTCCACAGAAACCTGGTGATATTGTTACAAAGAAAATAAACACTATCATGCTTGGCAATTGATTCAGAAGATTCAAAACAGCCAAGTCAAACACATGTAATGGGGGCATGGAAAATAAACACGTTTAACACAACAGTTTTCATTTCACCTGAAATCCCATGTCTCCAAGGTGGCGCACACTACAGCATGTATTGAACAAATCATCTCTGAACAATAGCACCACAGGCGCTAGCTGAGAGCAAATGCAAAGATCGGAGGCGACAAAAGAGAAGGTCTGTGCATTCTTTCAGCCATGGGGCACCCCAAGAAAGAGAATCTTCAAGTTGTACACAAAAAAATTTCCATTCCCCATTGAAAAAAATTGTGGAACTAATCCATCTCCGGCGTCATTACACAGGAAGTAAAGCTCATGGAGTCTTCAGAAACTGCTTCCCTCTGTTCTGCTATTAACACATTCTAATCTCAATGTGCCACTATCAGCATCCTTCTTAGTCATTATCATCACTATTTACATTTTCTTTGTCTTTTTGTCCGCAGTATCTTTGTCAATTTCTACCTATAGCTGGCCCTCCGCCCTCTATCCAGCTCCACTGCTCCAGACGTATGTCTCCCCCGCCCCACCCCACCACTCAACATCAGTATTAATCTCATCCTATTACTAATTCGCTCCAGCTTTAACAGAGCCATCCAGACTCGAATCGTTAACTCGTTCTCTCCCCACAGATGCAGTCAGACTGCTGAGATTGACCAACATTTTCTGTTTTTGTCTCAGATCCCCAGCATCAGCACTCATGTACTTTTATTTTACAGCAGGGGATAATTGGACCAGGACTCGGAAACAAAATCCTAGCCCCAGTTTCAAGTCATATATGCTGTCCTTGCTTTTATATATCCATTACAAGTTTCCCTCTTGATATTTGTAATAGTAATTGCCCAGGCCCACATTTTAATCACACTCTCCTGCAAGCACTGCCGCTGCAGAGCATCTACTGATGGAAGGTCAGTTTACAATACATCAAATCCACATTGTTGCCTTACAAATATGGATGTAGCAAGTCATTGATATAAAGAGTATAGATTCAAATTTTTATTTTAATTGAGAAATAGATTTTACCAACAAAAGGTGTTAAACCTGTTATGCAGCAAGTAATTTGCTCTTGTTGGTTCAGGGCATTCCCATTGCTTCAACAAGTCCGCATGGAATAGGCTGATCAATGCTAGGATGCATCCTGAGTGAGGAAAATTGCAAGTTTCTGTTCTTAGAAGAGATTCCATTAGCTATTAACAAAGTAGATTCAATCAAGCTGACTTAATTGACCAAATAGCCTTTGTCCAATTCCTTACAAACCAGCAGCTCTCTTTATTAATTGAATACTGGGGGAAATCACAAAGCTTAAGAAACTATTCCTAAACTCTCATTCTGGAATTTAGAAATAATTTGTATTTATACAGTGACTGTCAGACATCCCAAAGAACTTTGCAATCAATGATGCACCCTGTACTTCTGAAACACTCCGAGGACCCGGATTCACTCCCAGCCCGGGTTCACTCTCCCAGTATCTGTGTGGGTCCCAGCCCCACAACCCAAATAAGATGTACAGGGTGGGTGGATTGGCCACACTAAATTGCCCTATCATTGGAAAAAAATAATTGGGAACTTTAAATTTATTTTTTAAACTCTTGCAGTGCAGGAAATACAGCGGTCAATTTACATAAAATCCCCAAAACAGCAATATGATAATTTTTTTTAAAAATATTTTATTCAAGGCATTTTTGTAGAAACAAAAGGACAATCAAATAACATTTGAAGTTATTTGATGTTATCCATTTTGGTCGCAAGAACAGAAAAGCAGAATCTTAAAAAAGGTAAGAAACCTTTAAGTTAGCAGACAGGTACAGCAAGCAATTAGGAAGGCAAACAAGGCAGCACAGTGAGTTAGCACTGCGGCCTCACGGCGCCGAGGTCCCAGGTTCGATCCCGGCTCTGGGTCACTGTCTGTGTGGAGTTTGCACATTCTCCCCGTGTTTGCCCCCACAACCCAAAAGATGTGCAAGCTAGGTGGATTGGCCACGCTAAATTACACCTTATTTGGAAAAAAAAATGAATTGGGTACTCTAAATTTTAAAAACATTAAGAAGGCAAACAGCATATTGGTCTTCATTAAAAGCGGGCTGGAGTAGAATAATAGATGTCTTGCTGAAATTGTACAGGGTTTTGGTGAGACCACACCTACTGTGTGCATTTTGGTCTTCACATTTAAGATGGGTATACTTGCATCAGAAAAGATAGTAACGATAAGTGCTTCCTAGGGTTGTCTTGTTACCAAAGAATTGGTATTAAGATGAAAATTTAGCAAGGTCAGCAATGATCGTACTGAACGGTGGATCAGATCGGACTCCGCTGACCATATATTCTACTCCTGCTCCTACTTGTGTTTCTGCATTCTTGAGTTATGATTATTTTACAAATTTGTCACCAATACACAAAAGGTGAAGTGATATCACACAAGACAAATCCAACCACAACTACAATAGGTGTCAGTGTATAAATCAATCTTTGAAGCCTCAAAAAATCAGGAGTCAATTTACACTAAAATATTAATTTTAGGACGCGAGGGTCATCTTTTATGCCTCGCTCCACAGTAGTATGGTGTCAGTAGGTAGACCTACCCCAAGACTTGAGCACATACGCAAAGTACTGTGCTGTCAGAGCTGCTGTTAAAGCAAGGCCCAATCTGCCCCCTCAGGCAGACATAAAATATTCCATGGCACCATTTAAAAAGGAGAATTCTTCAACATTTATTGCTCAATCACCACCACTAATGCAGCAAATTTCAGTTGTTTGCAGGATCTGGTTGTGTAGGAATTGTGTGCCATGTTCACCTGCATTTCAAAATGACTTCAATAGCTGCAAAGCGCTTTGTGACACCCCAAGAACAGAAAAGGGCTGTATATAAATCTGGGATTCTCTACTTTCACAAGCATATCAGATCATTCTTTAATACAAATGTGTTTGTGTTTTGAAAGTGACAACCAGAAATGTAACATTTCTTTGTGGTATTACAGGGTTCAGAGAGTGAGAAAAATATCCAAAGAATTCTGGTAGGGGATTAAAAGTTAGCAAGTTAATGATGTTACCGCTGAAGAGAAATTGGGAAAAGATGCACAAAATAGATATGAAATGAAATGAAATGAAAAGAAAATCGCTTATTGTCACAAGTAGGCTTCAATGAAGTTACTGTGAAAAGCCCCTAGTCGCCACATTCCGGCGCCTGTCCGGGGAGGCTGGTACGGGAATCGAACAGTGCTGCTGGCCTGCTTTAAAAGCCAGCAATTTAGCTGAGTGAGCTAAACCAGATATGGGGCCACAGAGAAGATGCTTATGAAAGGACATCATGATTTGCCATTTCTTTTAGTTGGGGAGTGGAGGATGGCATGCCAAGGGCAGCACCAAGTGCACCTAAATATTGTGCATCAACCTGGCGGAGCTGCAACACAGGACAACTTGCAAACCAAAAAGCAGAAGCAGTATGCCGAATATAGCCAAATGATTATGCAGGTTAATGGGGCAGATTCAAGCTCTGCAGTCCTGCCACATCCAGTCATGAATTGTGGTGGACAAGCGCCGAGTCATACTGGTCTCAAAACATTAACTGTTTCTCTCTCCACATATGCTGCCAGACATGCTGAGCTTTTCCATCATTTTGTTATTATTTCAGTGCAAATAATTGCTTTACTATGACAGACAAAGGGTTAACTTGGTTCAGATGACAGCGATGTCTATGGTTTCTCACCCCATTCCACATTTGAGCACAACCTAATCTTACAGGCACCTCAGTACTGCACTGAACACTGCATCATTGCAGTCAGATGAGATGTTAAACTCTTCTCAGTTGGATGCAAAAGATTGCTGCTGTGAAACAGGAGTTGGCCGATCGCGGATACTTGGATGAACAAATTAATTTCTGCATCTGATTACACAACTGTGACTGCTTCAAAAGTTTCATTGTTTTCTAAATGCATTGGAATATCCTGGAACCTGTGATAAATTCAGTTTCTCTCAAAGGATTAACAACCATATTGTAACGGAACTTGAAGTATCGCAGCTCAAATTCTGCATTTTCAAGGTTTAATGATCTTTTCCAAGAACACTCCCTATGCAGGTTCAAACCAGCTCTATTTACTCGCAATAATAGCTCTTTTGCTGCAACAGAAAGGATCTGCCAACAAAGACTAAGTGGAGCCCTTCCACTTAGGAAATAACATACCTTTTTTTTAAATTTAGAGTACCCAAATAATTTTTTCCCAATTAAGGGGCAATTTAGCGTGGCCAATCCAACTACCCTGCACGTCTTTGGATCGTGGAGACGAAACCCACGCAAACACGGGGAGAATGTGCAAACTCCACACGGACAGTGACCCAGAGCCGGGATCAAATCTGGGACCTCGGCGTCGTGAGGCAGAATGCTAACCACTGCGCCACCGTGCTGCCCATAATGTACCTTCTTATAGCACTTTTCACAACAGCAGGTCAACCCAAAGTATTTCAAAGCCAATTAATTACTTTTTTTGTTGAGTGTAGTCATTGCAGTAATGGGGGGGGGGAGACAAGGTGGCGCAGTGATAGCACTGCAGTCTCACGGCGTCGAGATCCCAGGTTCGATCCCAGCTCTGGGTCATTGTCCATGTGGAGTTTGCACACACTAAATTGCCCCTTAATTGGAAAAAATGAATTGGATACTCCAAATTAAAAAAAATAAATAAATAAGTCATTGCAGTAATGTTGAAAAATGCAACGGCTACTTTGCACACAGTAGCAATAAGATACATGACCAGATAATTTGTGCGGTTGATTGAGGGATAGCTAGCACATCAGAAGAACCCCGGTTCTAAGTGTTGCAGGTTCTAAGTGTTGCAGGATACGTTGTATTTTGTCTCAACTGAATTACAGCACCTGACAGTGCAGCATTCCCGAGCTCTGGGCTGAAGTGTCAACCTAGATTAAAGTTCAAACCTCTGGAGTGGAACTTGACCTCATGACCGCCCGACTCAAACAGCTATATTACCACTTGGCTGACACTATTTGAGGGCAAAAATACTTCACACTGCCATTTTCCCAAACTGCTGGACCACACTCCATCCAGATTCTCATTGACACATTTGGGTATCCCATTTTAACTTTTGTCCCTTCGGGTGATCAACAAAACTCTCAAGTGGTATGCTACATGTTCTGCAACAATACTTCAAGTTAACACATTTGCATCTGTGGGAAAACACCTCCTCCATTTGCTCTGAACCGGAGACTGAGTTAAGAAACACACAATGCAAATATCTTAACACTACAAGTTGATATTAAACATCACTGGTTTACTTGCCATAATTCGAGGATGTTCTGCTGGTTGATGATGGATGAATTTTAGGAGGAAAGTGAGTGGAGGAGGCGGCATTCAGGTATTAAGTCAAGATGGCCGAAATACTATCGATGGTTGTGTGTGGATTCATGTGCACAGGTAAAGAGAATGCAAAGCAATCCACAGTCAGAAGATTGAGTAGGAAAGTATGTCTGGAGAAGGCTGCAGAGTTAGGAGCAATTTGTACATGAGCCCATCGCCTTCAATTACAATTCATTCCATTCACTGCCAGCTAAGATTAATCTTCTATCATGGCTGTACATATCAGACATGATAGAATGGCAGATGTGATGGGTCGAATGGCGTAATTCTGCTCCTATATCTTATGAACCACCCTCTGGCTAAAGAAATTCCTCATCTCTGTTCTAAAGGGTCGTCCCTTCAGTCTGAGGAAGTGCCCTTGGGTTCTAGTTTCTTCTACTGGTGGAAACATCCTCTCCACGTTCACTCTATCTAGGCCTCTCGGTATTCTTTAAAAAAATTTTTTTTTTTTTTTTTTTTTTTGAAATGTAGAGTACCCAATTCATTTTTCCAATTAAAGGGCAATTTAGCATGGCCAATCCAGCTAGCCTGCACATCTTTGGATTGTGGGGGCGAAAGCCGTGCAAACATGGGGAGAATGTGTAAACTCCACACGGACAGTGACCCAGAGCCGGGATCGAACCTGGGACCTTAGCGCCGTGAGGCAGCAGGGCTATCCCACTGCGCTACCGCACTGGCCTGCCTCAGTATTCGAAGTTTCAATGAGATTGAACAACAAATTTTACAAAGTACATATAAAAACCTTAGCGGAAATATAACTATTCAAAGGATTAATTTAATTATATAACTGCATCACAACTTGCATTCATATAGCTTGTATAGACTTTCCCCAAGAAGCTTCACAGACAGGCTTAAGAAAAATGAATGCTGAACCAGGGAAGGATCAACTAATATTTAGGTCTTGGCTGTCAGAAGATTTTTCAAAAGATGAATGGATAGACTACCAGGGAGAAAGAACTGAGTGCTGCTGTGAGCGAGGTGAGGGGAAGAGATGGATAAAAGGCTGGTGTCAGAAGAATGTAATGCAGAGGGGCAGTTGCTGCTATAGAGCTGTAGGATATTGCCGAGTGGGACAAGGCCACAGATGGATTTAAACACAAGGATCATGATTTTTAACTTTAATATTTGGACATGAATTCAGGCAGACAGACAAATGAGATAGGATCAAATGAGGTAGGATGTGCACAGCTATTTAGTACAAAATCAAGTTTACAGTGATGGTGTGGACACCCCTGACAGACATGTGCGCATGAGGGTTTCAGCAGAGAACACAAAGCGATGAAGGAAGAAGCACGATGTAGCAGAAGTAGAAGTAGGCAGTTCTTGTAGCAGAGTACATGGGGCCAGAAACTAAGACAAGGTTAAACACAATTGCATGCTTGCAAAGTGGTTGATCCTGAGGCACTGCTCTTGGAAGCATTAGGAATCTGTGGTAGAGATTGGATCAGGGGCAAAGGACAACAACAGCTCAGGTCTTCATCATGTTGAGAAGTTAAAGGGACACCGACAGATAGAGGAAGCTACGGTAGAGGGAGTTCAATGCAGGGAAACGCAAGGTCATCCACTTTGGATTATCCAAGTCAGAATTTTATTTAATACTGAGCAACTAGGAAGAGTAGAGGAACAAAGGGATGTAGATGTGCATGTAACATATCACTAAAGGCTAGTGCACAGGTACAAAAGTAATCAAAAAAGAGTGAATGGAATGTTGGTCCTTAACCTCAAAGATGTTGGAATACAGAAGAAAGTGATAATTAGTTGCAGAGAATCTTGCTCAAACCATATCTGGAGAATTGCATTCAGTTTTAGTCACCAAACCCCAGGAAAATACTTGAGGGAATGAAATACAAATTTACCAGAATGATATCTAGCCTTATTGGGTTAAATTATGAGGACATGTTACATAAATTTGGTTTAAAAAGGTTAATTTGGGAGTATGACGTGAATATGTTAAGGGTCATCCAATCACTTGCCACCCTCATCTTGCCTCACGCAATGACATCTATTCTCTAAACAGAAAATACAAGCTGTTTTCACACAAAATTTTTGACTAAACTTTAATGAGCTTTTAAAAGTAATATTCTAAAAGGTATTCACCAATTAGTGAAAAAGCTACACTGACTTTTTTTTTTAAAAAGCCTGTATAAATTCTCCTTGCAGAGGGCACTGATTGTTTAGCCAATAATCTACAAGAGATCGACAGGTGCTTACTGCAATACAGAGCAAGTACAAGTCAAATCTTCTAGTTACCAGCACCTAAAATTAACAGTGTACAATTATTGAACAAACTGGTTTAATTAGAATTAGGTCTGTTCAGGTGATAATGGCGCCATATATGCTTGACAATAATCAGATTAATTTTTTTCAATTTAAGCAATTTACTGCAAAAGGTGCAATGTTTATCAGACGTGAGAATTTTCCAAGCATTGCAAAGTTAAAATCACATTTTCAGCTCCTCGATAATTTGCTGCACTAGTTTCAATAGGGTTTTCTTGCTTGTGTATGTTTCATTTGCCCACCATTGCTTTCTAAGGTTTGCACAGTAATCACAGCCACTTACTCCTTGAAATACCACAATCTCAATCAGGGGTATGGTAGCAGAGGGGCTGCATTACGAGATTAGTGATCTAGAGGCCTGGCCCAATGCTCTGGATGTTCAGATCTCTCCATGGCAGCTGGGGAATTTAAATTCAGTTATTAGTGACCACGATTCATTGTTATAAAAATATATCTGGTCACCAATATCTTTGAGGCAAGGAAGTCCATCTTCTGTAACCAGTCTGACCTGCATGCAATTCCCGGTCCATAGCCATGAGATTGAATTTTAACTGCTTTCCAAATTGTCCTTGTAAGCCACTCAGCTGCATTCAATGCTGTGGCTCAACACCACATTCTCAAAGATAACAAATGCTGGACAAATGCTGGACAAATTCTCAGGAATGGATTACCATTTGTGGTTTATTTAAAAAGCACCATCAAGGATCGAACCACTGCGTTTCTTGTGATGTCAAACACACATCTAATGCTTGCACAGTGACTTATGCACAATCTCTCAAATTAACCAATTTAGAAATGAGAGCGCTTTCAAAACTGACCTTAAGCTAGTTATACATAGTGAAAACCCTGCAATGTTTAATTTCACCAATACATGGGACCTGCATACATTATAGCACAATACATTAGGAACACTGCAAAATCCTTAATTTACATATCACTTTTCAGCAATATCAACCTCACCAGCAAGGAAACACGTGGTTAGTTAATTTGGTGGTGTTGGTAGAGGGTGGAATGTTAGCCACTCCAAAATAGTGCAATGGGATTTCGGAATCACCCACAGCCACCGGAATAGACAGAAAGGACTAAATGACAAATCATCATCATCAGGCAGTAATCCCAGAGGAACTACTGCGGATCCCATGATCCATAATGCTCAGCACTGTGCCACAAACAGCTCAGGTGCTCTTCCCCAACATGTTGCTCAGATTGTTAGCACAATGGCTTTAATTTTTCCCCACTTTTTAAATTAATTCTCAGCACCATTGGCAAGGCTGGCATTTATCATCCAGAGAAGGTGGTGGTACAAATGAAAGGGTTTGCGCGGTCACTTCAGAGAGCAGTTAAAAATTAACTGGAGTTACATGTCGGCCAATGAGGCAAAAATGAAAGGTTTCCTTCCCCAAGGACATTTGTAAACCATTTACCCCTAAAAAGAGGACAGTCGAGAGTTTCATGGCTATTTATATTTTTACCAGCTTTTATTTTCCGGTTATTTTAAAAGCCAGATTCAAAATGACCACGGTGATTTTAGAACTCCTGCCCCATATCTCTCAAGACTCTCGGTTATTGGTTCAGTGATGCAGGTACGTTACCACACCAGTGACACTTTTGTAAACCATATCACTAGGTACTTCAAATGTATTTAAAAAAAGGTTAGTGCCTTTCATCAGGTGAAATATCCACTAAAACCGACCAGGAACTGATCTAGACTGGTCACTATAAATGATTACTACAGGCAAGGTAAAGTCGCCGTAGTCTGATTGAAATTTATTTTTTTTATTTGTTCATGGGACGTGGGCATCGCTGGCTGTGCCAACATTTATTGTCCATCCCTAATTGCCCTTGAGGGGGCAGTTAAGAGTCAACCACATTGTTGTGGGTCTGGGGTCACAGCTGCTTTCCTTCCCGAAAGGACATGAGTGAACCAGATGTGTTTTTATGACAATCAGCAATGGTTTCACGGTTATTAGAATTTTAATTCCAGATTTTCAAATTCGAACCCAGGTCCCCACAGCATTACCCTGGGTTTCTGGTTTCTAGTCCAGTGACAATAATATTACACCACCACATCCCCAATCGACAGGCCAGGGAGAAGGCAAGTGCTGAGAGGTGGTTATGATCGGTCGTGTATCACGGTTTTGGAGTTCTTTGAAATGTTCTCTCCATCGAATGCTGATGTTTTCTCTGTCGCCCAAAAGGGTTCCATCCTTACTCCGCAACGGTTTGAGGCCTAGTGTTGGGACTATATATTGCTTTGGTCGCAGTGAAACAGCCCCGGGTGCCGTGACTGTCGGCGAAGAGTTGCAGCTGCTTCCTCATTTCACCATTGTTTCATGAGTTCTTCATCTTGCCTTGCTGGTGATGTTGTTTTGCCAGTGCAGAGAGCTCTCTTCTTCTTCATGAAGTTTTCAATGGTGGGGCCATTCTCATCCAACCAGTCTTAGTGTTTCCTGGTCTTGTAGCAGATGGTTTCTACAGAGCTTGAGACGACGGCTGTCTTCAGCTCTTTCCAGTTTTCTTCCACTCCATTAGAATGAAGGATTTGGAGATTTTGGTGAAGGCATTGTTTGCTCACATGGTTGGCTCCTGAAGCTGCTCAAAGTCAATCTTTTTTCTTCATCTTCCACTGGAACTTGTGGGCATACAGGAGCGCATGAGCAAGTGATTTGTCCAGCAGTCATCTGCACTGGTCATCACTTTGGTGAGGAGTGAATCCTTTTGATCACGGGATCGGACGACGACAGTCAATCAGGTGCCAGTGCTTTGATCATGGATGTCACCAGGAATTCTTGAACTTGCCTTTTTGGGGGAAGTGTGTTAGTGATGACAAACTGGTCTCAGGTTCGATCCCGGCTCTGGGTCACTGTCCGTGTGGAGTTTTCACATTATCTACGTGTTTGCGTGGCTTTCGCCCCTACAACCCAAAGATGTGCAGGTTAGGTGGATTGCCATGCTAAACTGCCCCTTACATAGAGCATACAGTGCAGAAGGAGGCCATTTGGCCCATCGAGTCTGCACCGACCCACTTAAGCCCTCATTCCACCCCATCCCCGGAACCCCTCCTAACCTTTTTGGTCACCAAGGGCAATTTATCACGGCCAATCCACATCTTTTTACTGTGGTTGGAAACCGGAGCTCCCGGAGGAAACCCACGCAGACACGGGAGAACAAGCAGACTCCGCACAGACAGTGACCCGGGGGAATCAACCTGGGGCCCTGTGAAGCCACAGTGCTATCCACTTATGCTACCTTAATTGGAAAAAACAAATTGGGTACTCTAAATTTATTTTTAAAATAACTTCAAGTTGGGAATGAGGTTTGAACCCCAACTTTGCCACTCAGGAGGCAGTGAGACAAGCTGATACTTGTTGCAAGGTTTTTAAAAACCTTTGTACCCGACTCAAAGATTCCATGATTCCCTAATGAACAAACTGCCCACAATTGCTTTACTCTTATTTGTCCTTTGACTCCTTGCAAGAGAAACACATGAGAGGAGGAAGAAAATAATCAGAAGAGCAATTCAAGTTCACAATGTCCCACTGTGACATTTGTGATTTTATACAAATTTTCAGTTGAATAATTGCAGAACTATAAAAACCCACATACTATTATCTATACAGCAAAATATGGAGATGGGGCCTCAAAAGATTCACTCAGGCATGTTAATTTGATGTTTTCTTAATGTTTCAACTATTTACCTGAATACAATGTTCATGGTTGGTTTTCATATCACTATTCCTGTGGTATCAATTATGAATATTCAAGAATGCCAACAAGATTGCAAACGAATGCAGGATCCCGAGGATTAGCCACGTATGGTTACAATCTTCTTTGATGTATCGATTCCACAGGAGTGCGTCTTAAAAATGTTGAAATAGCTGAGCATGATCTTTGCCAGAATATTTAAGCACAAACTCAGAGCCTATTATCTCCTGCTTTAAACAGAGTTATTGGCAGCACATTAGCATAGTGGTTAGCACTATGGCACCAGGATCTCTGGATCGATTCCCATCTTGGGTCACCGTCTGTGCGGAGTCTGTACATTTTCCCAGTGTCTGCGTGGGTTGCTTCCGGGTGCTTCGGTTTCCTACCAAAAGACGTGCTATTAGGTAATTTAGACATTCTGACTTCTCCCTCAGTGTATCCAATATGGCAGAGTTTCCAGGTGAGCTACTAGCGCAGCATCAGTGTATCAGAGTTCTCTGCTGCTGTAGTTTTTGTCTTCACTTTCAGGCTGGACAGATTGTAGACCTATTATGCAGGTAAATCTCCAAATTTGCAGGGAAGGCAAAGGGCAGGAGTGTGGAGCAGATAATACCAAAGCAGGGGCTAGGACACAACTCTGCTCCATTCGCGGATGAAGTAGAAGAGCATTGATGGAGAGTCAATTCTCCCCAAAATGCTTAGAGTCCTGTTGACAGTGTTGAAGGCTTAGTGAGATTTATGAAAGAAAGGTAAAGTTCCCTACACTTGTAGCATGAAGATGATCGTTTGCAGTGTCGATCCACCAACATGGAAACCTCACTGCGCTTCTGGATACACTCCATATGCAAGCGCGGCCCTAGCAACGAGTCAGAATACAGGAGAGAGCTGGAGAATCTAGTGGAGTGGTGCAGCGATAACAATCTCTCCCTCAATGCCAGCAAAAATAAAGAGCTGGTCATTGACTTCAGGAAGCAAAGTACTGTACACACCCCTGTCAGCATCAACAGGGCTGAGGTGGAGATGGTTAGCAGCTTCATATTCCTTGGGGTACATATCGCCAAAAATCTGTCCTGGTCCACCCTCGTCGACACTACAAGAAAACACAACAGCGCCTATACTTCCTCAGGAAGCTAAGGAAATTTGGCATGTCCACATTAACTCTTACCAACTTTTACAGATACACCATAGAAAGCATCCTATCTGGCTGCATCACAGCCTGGTATGGCAACTGCTCGGCCCAAGACCGCAAGCAACTTCAGAGAGTCGTGAACACAGCCCAGTTTTGCCCGGGTGTTCCGGTTTCCTCCCACTGTCCAAAGATGTGCAGATTAGGGTGATTGGCCATGATAAATTATTCCTTAAGTATTCAACGGTTAGGTGGGTTACAGGGATAGGGTGGTGATTGGGCCTAGATAGGGTGCCACATATGCAGTGGTTATCAGGGGGTTGGTGCAGACTCATGTGGCCTACTTCTATAATGTTAGGATTCTATGAATGCCTTTATTCCTGATGATGTGCAATGGAAATCACTGCTTTACTGAAACGATTTCTTCATTTTCTAAATGGATATTGGCAGATAAATCTACATTAAATTATTGGAGACGAGTTGTAATGGACTTTTTAATATTACCGTTGTAAGTTGGTAATTGCCTTGATCACCCCGTTGGGAGTCTCTGATCTTATAATTAGGCATGTGCACAATGGAAATATTAATTTAGTCTTAGTAACTTCTGAACGTGCATTCCAGAACAAATTTAAAAGATATTTATACTCATGAAGTATAGAATTTTTAACTGTACATATATTCCAATCTATGCTGGCAAATTCCCACTCTCGTTATTTGATTCTTTAGATTAGCTAGCAAAGTTGTCTCCATTTAGATTGTTTTCAGGTCAGGTCAGCTCCACAAATCTACAGCAGTATTGTATTGGTAAAATTTAGCAATAAGCTTTTTAATATCAGTCAAAAATCAAAACATTATACGGAATTAAGGCAACTGTAAATCAAATCTGACCACTGCCATGCTGGTCACCAAGCATAAAATGTGTTTTAAACGCGAGTCCAGACAGAGTTTTGCACATAATAATCTTTCTCATAGCGGCTTTATTTTGTTACTTCAAGAACAAATTGTTTCATTTTACAAACAAAACCAGACTCCCTGGAAACTGTTTCATACTATCTTAGTAGTTAATGCAAGACTTGAAAGATGTGCGATAATTGGCTGGACTATTTCTAAATTTTCTGGGTGCGGCATTATAACCACACACAATACAATCACAGAACAAGTTCAGCAACCTGATATGTAGATTGGATAACAATACACTGAACTGTGTCAAAGAACTATGGGCACAAAAACAATGCAGAACTGTACACAGAACAAGAGTGCAATTACATAAAGAAATAAAATGAATTAATTGTTCACGAGAAACAACTTCTCAACTGGCTCACAATAGGTATGAACCTCTGTCTCTCCAATTCTCCATTTCTTTTGCAATTTTAAAATGTTTTATAAGCCTGTGTGTTGTGTAACTATTGTCACCAATCATTCTCGAATTCTAGTCAAGGTTGGTAACACTATCACATCCCCATTTTAAAATTTGTTTACATTTGAGCATTTTCTTTTAAGGACTCCTTTTCAAGTTTTAGAATGACTAAATTCTGACAAACACAAAAATACAATTCTCAAGACATGGAACCTGGAGTAACCATAAAAGGAAACTTTGCAACTGAATTGGGAAACTGGTCTTCCTGAATCAGTGTCAACATTGCGTTTTCTGCCTAAACAATAAACACAAATATACTGCACCTGCATGAATAATAAATTTACCCAACAGTCAAGGCCCTAAAAGACAGAGTATTTCAAACAGGGACTGAATTAGTTGATGTTAGCACCCTAGGAACTAGAAGCATCTAGAAATACAATGGAGTTTCCATGACACCAGATCCCAAAATAGTAAAAATGGCAATGAAACCCAATATGCTGGGCATAAAAGCAATAAAATCTATTCAAAAAGCAGTGAAATATTACTTTCTTCCACCATCATTAAGACTTGTCGGATTTGGGGCACAGAGATTATAGAGCAAAGACCTCGAGCATAAATTAGAATGGCTAATAACATGAAACAATAACCTACAAAAAGAACCCTCCCGCACAAGCAGAATAATGCAACTTTTAAAACTTTGTGGGAAGGAAATATAATCGGATCTTTCTGTGGCATAAGATCCTTTGGCCTTGTGCTTGCGCCAGGTCTTTCAGAGAGCTATCCAAAGAGTCGCATTCCCACACACTCGACCATCACTTGCAGGTGACTGACATCACATTTAATTATATATTCAATATACAAATATCCACTGCATGGTGTCAGAACCAATTAAGGTCATATCAGTAAATCTGTTACAGTAGTCTAGCCAAGTGACAAAAGTGTGCACCAATCTGAGACAGCAACAATTGCTGTATTTGTTGGAGGTTAAAAGGGCACAAAGAGGGCTGGTTCTGAACTATTAGCCTGTAAATAAACACATAATTAACTCTAATTAAATGAGAAACATTTGGAGACAAGTAGTTTCAAATCTAGAGGCTTTCAGAGTTCTGTTGTTGTGGCAGGACAGAGTAACTTACTATTAACCAATGCAACAGCACAATTAGTGAGAATTGTAAAGATTTAATTCCAGGCAGCCAGTTAATTCTGTTTCGACACAAGGGCTCAGTTATGGATGCCTTGCTTTCATCATTGTATATCAATGATTTAGACATGCATGTAGTTTGTATGTACTATATGCACATGGATTTTGCAGGCGACACAAAAATTGGCCATGTTACTGATCGTTAGGAACAACGCTGTGGACTGTAGGAAGGTATCGATGGGCTGGTTAGTTTGCCCGTAGTGTCCTAAAAAGTAAGGTTAAGGAGTGGGGGGTTGTTGGGTTACGGGTATAGGGTGGATACGTAGGTTTGAGTAGGGTGATCATGGCTCGGCACAACATCGAGGGCTGAAGGGCCTGTTCTGTGCTGTACTGTTCTATGTTCTAAGTGTATAAATTTGGTTAAGACAATAAGGGACACTTTCCTTTCTTAGCAGAGGACAAGAGTAGAAAAGCAGGCAGGCAATGCTAGAACTGTATAAAAGAATTAGGCCAGAGTTGCACAATCTAATGACTGCATTACAGGACAATTGTGCTCAGGCTAAACAGACTACAGAAGATTTCACTGAATTACAATAGTTACAGTGCAAAGAGGGGTTATTTGACCCATCATGTCCATACCAGCTTTGCACCACACTCAGACGGTGCTAAGAAAGGAACGTGTCCCTTATTGTCCAGATGATAACCTCTCACTGCGAAAACGTTCTTCCTCATGTCGCCATTGCCAGGGCTCTCTTCTGCCATTTGCCTCAACTAGATGTCCTCTGGTTCCCGATCCTTCCACCAACAGAAGGTTTCTCCCCATATATTCTACCACTTCTCTGTTCCTGCAATCTATTCAAGTAACTGAAGTTTCTCATCCCAGAATCACTCATGTGAATATTTTCTGCAGCCTCTCCAATGCCTTTGTTGACAGGAATGGACAATTTTAGTTACTTGGGAAAGATCAGATAGACTGCATTTGTTTTCCTTGAAAAGGTTAACTGAGGCTGTATATAGAGATCATGGACAGATACAGAGCAAAGGGATTACAGGCTGCATGATGGCACAGTGGCTGGCACTACTGCCTCATTGCACCGTGGACCGGGGTTCAATCCCAGCACTGGGTCACTGTCCGTGGGGAGTTTGCACGTTCTCCCCGTGTTTGTATGGGTCTCACCCGCACAACCAAAAGATGCGTAGGGTAGGTGGATTGGGCACACTAAATTGACCTTAAGTGGAAAAAAAAAGAGAATTGGGTACTCCAAATTGATACTTAAAATTGCTCTAGCAAAGAGCAAACAGACAAACTAAATTATGAAAACTTCAACTATGTGAAAGTTAATATTTAAATTACCCAGATTATTTAGACAAAAGTGCTTTGTTCGCAAAAAGCCACAGCATTGGCTTCTTCCGGATTAACTTGCAAAACATTTGACATAAAACTTGTCTAAATTGCTTTAGCCGGTTTGGTCTGAGGTGCAACACTACTGGGAAAAGTCACACCCAAAAAATTTGCACTCAACGCAATACAAAAGCAGCTACAATGATAATTATACAGCGCAAACATTATAATAATCAAGGCCAAGTTATTATCTTTACCCTCTTTGCAGTCAGCTGAACTGTCCAATGCTCTCTCAAGAGGTTTGGCTGGAGCTGTGGGTCATTCGCAATAACACTGCACACATCCCACATACTCAAAGCATAACCCTATGCCCCACCACACATACTCAGAAAGCATAACCCTACCCCCCACCACACAAACCTCACCTTCAATAACCCCAAACACCTGCTCAGGTAAGGTCTAGCACACACATTGCCTCCCTGCTGCCTTACCTTCCCGTTCTGGGCGAAAGGCGACTTCACGAAGCCGTTCTTCCTGGCCGTCACCTTGCCCTCAGAGTGCGCCTTCTCCATGAACCCGTTGACGGTGCTGTAGATGTCCCCGTTGGGCGCCAGCTTGCTCTCCATGCTGTCCCGCACCCACACACTCCACCCTACTCGGTCCGCTTTGCCGTCGTCCCTACTCGGTCCGCTTTGCCGTCGTCCCTACTCGGTCCGCTTTGCCGTCGTCCCTACTCGGTCCGCTTTGCCGTCGTCCCTACTCGGTCCGCTTTGCCGTCGTCCCTACTCGGTCCGTCTTCCCTCAACAGCTGCTGTCCCTACTCGGTCCGCTCTTCCACCTCCTGCCGTTACACTTCTCGCCGTCTTGTCTTTTCCTTTCCTCCTGCCAATAATTAGTTACGTTTTATTTTTTTTCCTCCCCTCCGCCGGCCGGGCCGTTACCCGCGGAAATGCCCACCACAGCGGCCAGCACACGGAAGCGAACTAAGGAGTGCGGCTGTTCGACAAACACCGGAAAGACGTCACGTCCCAGGCTTCCACCAACAGCCGACCGCGTTCCGGCGTCACGTGAATCCGCGGTGACGTAAGGCGGGCGGGGCCTCGCACTCCCTGACCCCGCCCAGCCAGCCCCGCCCATGAACTCCAGTAACCTCTGGCTGCCCCAGGTTGGCAGTCATTGAATAAGAGCCAGATAGCCATTGAATAAGAACCAGATATCCCATCCTGGGCCAACACCTAAATATCCCTGGCCATATTTTTTTCAGTAAGAAGTCTTATAACACCAGGTTAAAGTCCAACAGGTTTGTTTCAAACACAAGCTTTCGGAGCACTGCTCCTGACCTGAGGAAGGCTTGTAAGACTTCTTATTGTGCTCACCCCAGTCCAACGCCGGCATCTCCACATCATATTTTTTTAATCTATTATTTCAGATTTCCCAGCATTTGCAGTAATTTTTCTGTAAAATCACATTACAGGATGCCAGTGGTGGAGGGGATTTCCTTAGCTTTGCTTTAGTTCTTGCACGTAGGAAAACATTTTGTTCCGGATATAACATCTGCTGCTGTTCTTCCCAAGCTTTCTTCTCATTATCTTCAGTTTCCTGTTGTTTTCTCAGAGTCCCTTCCTCGCTTGTGTTTTTTGTCCCACTTCACCTTTTCTAAAAATCCTGAAGTTGTTGACAGTAAACCAAATGTACCTGGCCCTTAAAGGAACACAACTAATGGAGGGGGGGGGGGGGGGGGAGGGGGGGGGGGGGGGGGGGGGAGGAATCTCAATTTAAATTAAGTATCCGGCAACAACAAAAAAAGGCATTTGAAATAAAATTACAACATTATTCCAGTCATCCATTTGAGACGGAACCTTTCCATTCATTGCAACAGCGACTGCATTTCAAAAGTACTGCATTGCCTGTTGAGTGCTTTGAGTTGGTCATGAAAGGTGCTATGCAAATGCAAGTCTCTCTTTGTTCCAGTTTCTGCTGGGTTTTGGTTTCCTTGACTTCCCTCGGACTGATTAATTCAACAGGCCAGTTCATACAGCCACAGCCTGGGTTAGATGAGAATATTTGCAAGAATTAATTATTTCCTCCTCAGAGGTTTCATTTTCTTTTTTTTAAATATTTTTATTCTCCTCCTTTTTCACAATTTTTCTCCCGAATTTACACCCAACAACAATCAATAACCAACAACAAATATCTCAAACCCCATAACAGTAACAATGATCCCATCCTCCCACCATGCCCAGACATCAGCCTGCATGTTAACATAAACAAATGACAAAGAAAAAAAAGGAATCAGGGATTACCCATAGCCATCTTTAACATACACAGCCCCCCTACTGCCACACCCCACCCACCCTCCCCCCCAACTAATGTTCGATGTTATCCAGTTCTTGAAAGTGCATAATAAATAGTGCCCATGACTTGTAAAACCCCTCCGAGCTTCCCCTCAGTTCGAACTTAACCTTCTCAAGGGTCAAGTATTCCAACAGGTCCCCCCACCACGCCAGGGCACAGAGTGGAGAGGCCACTCTCCATCCCAGCAGGATCCGCCTTCGGGCGATCAACGAGGCGAAGGCTATGATATCTGCCTCCGCACCCGTTTCCAAGCCTGGCTGATCCGACACCCCGAATATGGCCTCCCGGGGACCCGGGTCCAGCTTTACATGCACCACCTTGGAAATTACCCTAAATACCTCCTTCCAGTACTCCCCAAGCTTTGGACAGGACCAAAACATATGAACGTGATTAGTGGGGCCCCCCTGCAACGTTCACACACATCTTCTACCCCTTCAAAGAATCGGCTCATCCTTGCCCTCGTGAGGTGTGCCCTGTACACCACCTTCAGCCGTATCAGCCCCAACCTCGCACACGAGGTCGAGGCATTCACTCTCCAGAGCACCTCACACCAGACCCCCTCCTCTATAACCTCTCCCAACTCTTCCTCCCACTTCGCTTTGATCCCCTCCAGTGGTGCCTTATCCTTTTCCAACATAGCTCCGTATACCGCTGACACTGTCCCCTTCTCCAGTCCACTTGCCGCCAGCACCTCCTCCAACAACGTGGAGGCTGGTTCCTCCGGGAAACTCTGTATCTCCTTCCTGGCAAAGTCCCGAACCTGCATATACCTAAACACTTCTCCCTGCTCCAGCCCATACTTCGCTTCCAGCTCCCTCAATCCTGCAAATCGACCCCGAGGAAACTAATCTTTTCGAGTCTTAATCCCCTTCTCTTCCCATTTCTGAAAGCTTCCGTCCCACCTCCCTGGCTCAAATCTGTGGTTCTCCCGGATCGGCATTTCCCTCGACCCTGCCCCCAACCTGAAGTGTTGGCGAAACTGCCTCCAGATTTTCAATGAAGCTATTACTACCGGACTCCCTGAGTATTTCCCCGGAGCTATCAGGAACGGGGCCGTTGCTAGTGCCTTCAGCCCCGACCCCCTGCACGAACTCTCCTCCATTCTGACCCACTGGGAATCAGTCCCCCTGACCCAGCTCCGCACCTTCTCCACATTCGCCGCCCAGTAGTAATATATCAGGTTCGGGAGACCCAAACCCCCTGCCTGCCTTCCCCTCTGTAGCAGCACCTTCCTCACTCTGGCCACCTTCCCTCCCCATATAAACAAGGTAATCCTTCCCTCAATCTCCCTGAAAAAGGACTTTGGCAGGAAAATCGGTAGGCATTGAAAAATAAACAGAAGTCGCGGCAACGCATTCATTTTAACCGCCTGCACCCGACCCACCAGTGACAGAGGGAGACCATCCCACCTCGCCAGGTCAGCTTTCACTCTCCCCACCAAACTAGTGATGTTGTATCTGCGAAGCCTTCCCCACTCCCGGGCAACCTGCACCCCCAAATACCTAAAGTGAGTCCCTACCCTACGGAATGGCAGCCCCACCACCCCTGCCCCCACCCCCGGTTGAGACACCACAACATACTCACTCTTGTCCAAGTTCAGCTTGTACCCCGAGAAAGACCCAAATACCTGCAGCAACTCCAATATTCCTCCTATCAACACACGCGGCTCTGACACATACAGCAGCTGCAGCAGCAGGTCGTCAGCATACAAGGACACCCTATGCTCTATCCCCCCCCCTCACTATTCCTTTCCATGCTCCCGAACTTCTTAATGCGATGGCCAACGGTTCAATCGCAAGCGCAAACAGCAGGGGGGACATAGGACATCCCTGCCTCGTCCCACTGATATTGTTTGTGCGGACACTCATCTTCGGCTCCTTATATAATAACTTTACCCATATCACAAATCTTGGTCCAATCCCAAACCACTCCAGCACTGCCATCAGGTACCCCCATTCCACCCGATCAAACGCCTTCTCGGCATCCAATGCCACCACCATCTCTGTTTCCTTCCCTTCCACCGGTGCCATAATGACGTTCAAGACCCTCCTAATATTCGAAAACAGCTGCCTCCCTTTCACGAACCCTGTCTGATCCTCACCTCGGGAGGCACCCCTCCAGCCTACCCGTCAGTACCTTTGCCAATACCTTTGCGTCTACATTGAGAATTGAAATGGGCCTATACGACCCACAATCCTTCGGATCCTTATCCTTTTTAAGCAGCAGTGAAATCGATGCCTGCCCCAAGGTTTGCGGCAGCACTCCCTTCCCTATCGCCTCTTCAAACATCCCTACCATCAGGGGTGCCAACTTATCCTTAAATTTTTTATAATATTCCACCGGAAACCCATCCAGCCCTGCCACCTTCCCCGACTGCATCCTCCCAATCGCGTCTTTTATCTCCTGCTCCAGTATTGCTCCTTCTAATGTAACCTTGTCTCCCTCACCTAGCCTCGGGTACTCCAAACCATCCAGAAATTCCAGCATCTCACGGTCTCCCCCGGATGGCTCTGACCTGTACAACCTCTCGTAGAATTCCTCAAAAACCTTGTTAATAGGGCAGCACGGTGGCCAAGTGGTTAGCACAACCGCCTCACGGCGCTGAGGTCCCAGGTTCGATCCCGGCTCTGGGTCACTGTCTGTGTGGAGTTTGCACATTCTCCCTGTGTCTGCGTGGGTTTCGCCCCCACAACCCAAAAATGTGCAGAGTAGGTGGATTGGCCACGCTAAATTGCCCCTTAATTGGAAAAAATAATTGGGTAATCTAAATTTATAAAAATAAAAAATTAAAAAATTAAAAAAACCTTGTTAATCAGCTCCGGAGCCACCACCAACTTCCCGGCCCTATCCCTTACCTGAAGAATTTCCCTTGCTGCTGCCTCCCTCCGGAGCTGACCCACTAACATACTTGTCTCCATGTTCATAAACTGCACCCCTCGCTCGCCTCAGTTGGCACACCGCCTTCCTGGTGGATAGTCGGTTGAAGCTCGCCTGTAGTTCCTTCCTCTTTCCCAGCATCGCTGGGTCCCCATCCTCCGCAGAACTCCTATCTGCCTCCAACATCTCATCTATTAGCCTCTGCTGCTCCAACCTCTCCTCTTTGTCCACCCTGGCATTAAACAAAATTACCTTACCCCTCACTACCGCCTTTAGAGCCTCCCAGGCGACTGCCATTGACATCTCACCCGTACAGTTGAATCTTACATATTCCTTAATTACCTTTTCAATTTTTTTCACAGAATACTTTGTTCCCCAAAAGCCCCACATCCAGTTTCCACCCCGGCCTCTGCACTACCCCCTTCTCCAGCACCATATCCACCCAATGTGGCGAGTGATCTGACACAGCAATTGCCGAGTATTCCGACCCCTTGACTCCAGCCAGCAAAGCATTTCCCACCACAAAAACGTCAATCCGAGAGTATACCCTATGGACTGCTGAGAAAAACGAGTACTCCCGTTCCCCTGGGTGCAGGAACCTCCAAGGGTCCACCCCTCCCATTTCCACCATTAGCCCAGCTAGCGCCTTTGCCCCCCCCCCCCCCCCCCCCGATGGGACCAGCGAGCGCGGCCGTGATCTGTCTAACCTTGGGTCCTGCACCAGGTTCCAGTCCCCCCCCTACAATCAGCTCGTGTATGTCCAAATCAGGAATGGCTCCAAACACCTTCCTCGCAAATCCCGCATCGTCCCAGTTGGGACCGTATACACTTACCAGCGCCACTAATCTCCCGTCCAGCGCCCCGGCCACAATCACATATCTACCCCCCTGATCTGCCACTACCTTCTCCATCTAGAAGTGTACCCTTTTGCTGACCAACACTGTGATGTACCATCAATTGAACGCGAGACGAGTTGCTGGACAAAAGTATGGCTTTAATCTGCTAGATGTTAGCCCTGCAGTCGATTACAGTAGAAGGACGACCGCCGGGAGTACTGGCTATTTATACCCCACCCTGGAGGCGGGGTTAACTCAGCCTCTCGACCAATCGGGGAGCCGTCACATGACTGGTCTCAACCAACTGGTCGAGAGGCACATGACCAACCAGGGCCAATGGTAAGCTGGTGTTCTGCACCAATGGCAGGCAGCTATGCCAATCATACCACCACATTCACCCCTTGCGGAGAAAGAAGCCGGGGGTGGGGGGGGGGGGTGTTAACGAGAGCTTGGGGGGGGGGGAGAACTGGTGGTATGAGTAGTAAGGAGAGAAGGAAAAAAAATGTATCCTTGGCTTCCCACTGGCCCAGACATGTAGCAACAGCACATAGTGTCCATACAAGGTCCATGGTGGTGTTGAAAGTTAAATGGACTCGATCAGCCTTTTCATTGCCCGTGACGTCCTGGCAGACCACCGCAGTGGAGTTGGTGACGTTGGTTCAGCCGATGGTGGTGGTTCAGTTGATGTCCTGGACTCCGGGAGCGATGGTCCTTGAACTGTCTCTGTAACCTGGGCTGGTGGGGGAGACGCCATGGATGGGGGAGGGGCGGCCTGGGTGGGGTGCTGGGGGAAAAAGGACAGTGGGGGGTGTCTGTGGTGAAGGGGGGGAGGGCCGCACGCCGGCGGGTGCCAGGTCCCGGAGGGAGACCGTGTCCTGCCGACCGTCGGGATACTCCACGTACGCATACTGCGGGTTAGCGTGGAGTAACTGGACTTGTTCCACCAACGGGTCAGACTTGTGCACCCGCACATGCTTCCGGAGCAAGATGGGTCCGGGGGCGGCCAGCCACGTCGGGAGAGGGGATCCGGAGGACGACTTCCTGGGGAAAACAAGAAGACATTCATCAGGTGTCTGATTTGTTGTGGTACAGAGGAGTGAGCGGATAGAATGTAGGGCATCGGGGATAACCTCTTGCCATCGGGAAATAGGGAGATCTCTGGACCGGAGGACCAGTAGTATGGTCTTCCAGATGGTACCATTCTCCCGCTCGACCTGTCCGTTACCCCGGGGGTTATAGCTGGTCGTCCTGCTAGTGGCAATGCCCCTGCTGAGCAGGAATTGACGCAGCTCGTCGCTCATAAAGGAGGACCCCCGATCGCTGTATATGTACGTGGGGTAGCCGAACAGGGAGAAGATGGAGAGGAGGGCCTTAATGACGGTCGATGTGGTCATGTCGGGGCAGGGAATGGCGAAGGGGAAGCAGGAGTATTCACCGATTACCGTCAGGAAGTAAATGTTGTGGTTGCTAGAGGGAAGGGGCCCCTTGAAGTCTATGCTGAGATGTTCGAAGGGGCGGGATGCTTTGATCAGATGCGCGTGCTCGGGGCGGTAGAAGTGCGGTTTGTACTCTGCGCAGATGTGGCAGTCACGGGTTACTGTCCTGACTTCCTCGATGGTGTAAGGCAGGTTGCGGGTCTTTATGAAATGATAGAAACGGGTCACCCCTGGATGGCAGAGGTCCGCGTGGAGGGAGCGGAGGCGGTCTATCTGCGCGCTGGCGCAGGTACCACGGGACAGGGCACAGGAGGCCCATTGAGCTTCCCAGGACAATACAAGATATCATAGTTGTACGTGGACAACTCGATCTGCCACCACAAGATCTTGTCGTTCTTAATCTTGCCCCTCTGTGTATTATCGAACATGAAGGCTACTGACCGTTGGTCTGTGAGGAGGGTAAACTTCCTGCCGGCCAAATAGTGCCTCCAATGTCGCACAGCTTCGACTATGGCCTGGGCTTCCTTTTCCACTGAGGCGTGGCGGAGTTCGGAATCCTGGAGGGTTCTGGAGAAGAAGGCCACGGGTCTGCCCGCTTGGTTCAGGGTGGCCGCCAGAGCTACTTCTGATGCGTCGCTCTCGACCTAGAAGGGGAGGGACTCGTCGATGGCGCGCATCGTGGCCTTTGCGATGTCCGCTTTGATGCGGCTAAAGGCCTGGCAGGCCTCTGACGACGGCGGGAAGGTCGTGGACTGAATGAGGGGACGGGCCTTGTCGGCGTAATTGGGAACCCATTGGGCGTAGTATGAGAAGAAGCCCAGGCAGCGTTTAAGGGATTTGAGGGTATTGGGGAGAGGGAGTTCCATCAGGGGGCGCATGCGTTCGGGGTCGGGGCCTATCACTCCGTTATGCACTACGTAGCCGAGGATGGCTAGACGGTCGGTGCTAAACACGCACTTATCCTTATTATAAGTTAGTTTAAGGGGTTTTGCGGTTTGGAGGAATTTTCGGAGGTTGGTGTCATGGTCCTGCTGGTCGTGGCCGCAGATGGTGACATTATCGAGGTACGGGAAGGTAGCCCGTAATCCGTACTTTTTTTTTTTGAAATAATTTTTATTGAAAAATTTTGAATTTATACAACAATAACGCACCATAGTAAAATACCAAAAGTAACAATAATATTAACAATCATAAACATTCGCCCCACCTCCATGAACAACACAGCATTTTAACAACAATGCAAATTAACACAATATAAAGTTACAGAATAGACACCCCCCCCCCCCCCCCCCCCCCCCACCCCCCCGGGTTGCTGCTGCTATTGACCAAGTTACCCATCTTTGAGCCAGGAAGTCCAGAAAAGGCTGCCATCGTTTATAGAACCCTTGTATTGATCCTCTCAGGGCAAATTTGACCCTCTCCAATTTTATAAATCCCGCCATGTCACTGATCCAGGTCTCCACACTTGGGGGCCTTGCATCCTTCCACTGTAGCAGAATCCTTCGTCGGGCTACTAGGGACGCAAAGGCCAGGACACCGGCCTCTTTCGCCTCCTGCACTCCCGGCTCTACCGCAACTCCAAAAATCGCGAGTCCCCACCCTGGTTTGACCCTGGGTCCAACCACCCTCGACACCGTCCCCGCCACCCCCTTCCAGAATTCTTCCAGTGCTGGGCATGCCCAGAACATATGGGCATGGTTCGCTGGACTCCCCGAACATCTGGCGCACCTGTCCTCACCCCCAAAGAACCTACTCATCCTAGTCCCGGACATGTGGGCCCGGTGCAGCACCTTAAATTGGATGAGACTAAGCCTCGCACATGAGGAGGAAGAGTTGACTCTCTCCAAGGCATCTGCCCAAATCCCATCCTCTATCTGCTCCCCAAGTTCCCCCTCCCATTTAGCCTTCAGCTCCTCCACTGACGACTCCTCCACCTCCTGCATTACCGTATAGATGTCAGACACCTTCCCCTCTCCGACCCACACTCTGTCCATCGTCCCCCGCGACGGCAGCAGACCCCGTAATCCGTACTTGTCGACCATTCGGTCCATCTCCCGTTGGAAGACCGAGACCCCATTTGTGACACCGAATGGAACCCTGAGGAAGTGGTAGAGGCGCCCATCAGCCTCGAACGCGGTCACTCGCGCGGATGGGGAGCTGGTGATAAGCGGACTTGAGGTCCACTGTGGAGAAGACTTTGTATTTCGCAATCTCGTTTACCATGGCGGAAATACGGGGGAGAGGATACGCATCCAGTTGCGTAAACCGGTTGATGGTCTTGCTGTAGTCGATGAACATCCGGTTTTTCTCCCCAGTCCGGACCACCAGCACTTGGGCTCGCCATGGACTGTTGCTGCCCTCGATGACCCCTTCCTTCAGCAACCTCTGGACCTCGAACCTGATGAAGGACCGGTCCTGGGCGATGTATCGTCTGCTCCGGGTCGCGACGGGTTTGCAATCGGGGGTGAGGTTAGCAAACAGGGAGGGAGGGTCCACTTTGAGGGATACGAGGCTGCAGACAGTGAGGGGGGGTATAGGGCCGCCGAATTAGAAGGTCAAGCTCTGCAGGTTGCACTGGAAGACCAGTCCTAGGAGTGCCGGTGCACAAAGGTCGGGGAGGATAAGGAGTTTATAATTTTTAAAAACCTTCCCTTGGACCGTGAGGTCCACGATGCAGCACCCGGTGATGCGGACGGAGTGCGAACCTGAGGCTAACCCGATTTTGTGTTTTACAGGGTGGACAGGGAGCGCGCAGCGTCTTACCGTGGCAGGGTGAACGAAGCTTTCTCGTGCTCCCGGAGTCCAGCAGGCAGCCCATCTTGTGCCCGTTGAGGTAGACTTGCGTTGTCGTCTTGGCGTGCGTGCGTGGACGTGACTGGTCGAGCTGAATGGCTGCGAGCCGTGGAGAAGATCCATCGTCATCGTCGTCGTCGGCTGAGTGGGTGCTGGCAGGACCTTGTGTGCCAGTCCAGGATGGCGGCGCCCAGGATCCGCACGTGGAGCCGGGCCCCCAAGATGGCGGCGCCCAGGACCCGCATGTGGCGTCCGGGGCCCATCATGGTGGCATCCGCAGGACCCTTGTGGTTGCTGGGGGCGGGGTTAGCGGTGCCGGCGGGCCGATCGGAGCGGCTGAGAGCGGGGGCAGAGAGGCGCGCAGGCCGGGCTCAGGGGCCCGGGGGAGGGGGGGGAGATTGGCGCGGTGCGCTGGAAGGGCCCGGAAGGACCCGGAGGAGGAGATCCCCAGTCGCTGCGCGGGACAGCAGCGACTGATTTGGCCTGGCAGACCGACGAAAAATAGCCCTTCTTCCCGCAGCTCTTACAAAGGGCGGAGCGGGCCGGGTAGCGCAGGCGAGTGTGTTTGGCGTACCCACAGAAATAGCAGCGGGGCCCCACGGACTTGTCGGGGCGTCCCACGGCGCAGGCCTGAGGGGGTCGGGAGTGGCAGATGGCGGTGGGGAAGCGTGCCAGGAGGCCCAGGGTGGTGCAGCGCGGCTGGGGACATAGGCGCGGGCGTTTAAGTCGGCGACCTCCAGGGAGGTGGAGAGAGTACGTGCCTCAGTTAGGCTGAGGTCGTCTTTTTCCAGCATCCGCTGGCAGATAGCGACAGACTGCATCCCAGCCACGTAAGCATATCTGATCAAAAGTTCCATGTGCTCAGTGGCTGAAACTTGGAGGCAGGCGCAATTCCTCCCCAGGACAGTGAGGGCCCGGTAACAATCGTCTAAGGCAGGGGTGGGCAAACTTTTCCGTGCAAGGGCCGCATTCAGAAATTCACAATTCACAAAGGGCCGCATAGTATATTAAGTAAAATAATTACTTCACCCGGTTATGATTCTGGGCGCCTCATATAGAACATAGAACAGTACAGCACAGAACAGGCCCTTCGGCCCTCGACGTTGTGCCAAGCAATGATCACCCTACTCAAGTCAACGTATCCACCCTATGCCAGTAAGTAATCCAACAGCCCCCCCACCCATTAACCTTTAAAAAAAAATTTTTTTTAAAAAAAAAAATTTTTTTTAGAAATTTTTTTTTTTTTTTTTTTTAATGACTTGGTGGGCCGCAGAAATACCTTTGGCGGGCCGCATGCGGCCCGCAGGCCGTAGTTTGCCCACCCCTGGTCTAAGGACTCACCGGGGAACTGTTGTCTGGTAGCCAGCAGATGTCGGGCGAACACTCGGTTTACCGGCTTAAGAAACTGTTCTTGTAGCTTATCCATGGCCGCGTCGTATTCCTTTTCTTCCCCTATCATCGCGTAGGCCGCCATGCCCATGCTGGAATGGAGAATATGAAGCTTCTGTGCCATGGTGGGGGGGCTGCTTGCGGTCGCCAGGTAGCTATCGAAACACGCCAGCCAGTGCTTGAAGTTTTCCGATGCGTTTGGAGTTTGCGGGCTGATGCGGAGGCATTCGGGCTTGATCCAGAGCTCCATCTTCAAATTTCTAGCAGATTAAATTGATGTACCATCAATTGAACGCGAGACGAGTTGCTGGACAAAAGTATGGCTTTAATCTGCTAGATGTTAGCCCTGCGGTCGATTACATTAGAAGGACGACCGCCGGAAGTACTGGGTATTTATACCCCGTCCTGGAGGCGGGGTTAACTCAGCCTCTCGACCAATCGGGGAGCCGTCACATGACTGGTCTCAACCAACCGGTCGAGAGGCACATGACCGACCAGGGCCAATGGTAAGCTGGTGTCTGGCACCAATGGCAGGCAGCTATGCTAATCATACCACCACACACTGCTACCCCTCGAGGCCTTCCATCAAATCCAGAGTGAAACACTTGGCTAACCCAATCCTTTTTAAGTCTCACCTGGTCCTTCACCCTCAAGTGAGTCTCCTGCAGCATTGCTACATCGGTTTTCAGACTTTTAAGATCCGCAAGCACCCTTGACCTCTTGACCGGACCTCCTAGCCCTCTCAAGTTCTCAGAGGTTTCATTTTCTATGGCTGTTTAGTTGGAAACCATTAGCAGTGTTCAACTAACTGGGACGTTTCTAGCTCTGAATGTCAGCAGGGTTCTTGCAAAATGGTTGTATTCAGCAAAATATTATGGGTACATTTTGTTAAGTGCCTGCCTAATGGTAAAAATTGGGTGGTGTACATTCTTCCTTCACTCTGTAATCTAGGACTAGTTGTTAATTTATGCTTGGTTAGCGACTGCACAATTATTCATTGTCAGAAAACAGGAAACATTTTAAATTGATTCTTGAGGTATGGTGTCACTGGCATGACTGAAATATAATGCCCAACCCTAATTTGCGCAAGAGCAATTGGTGTTGAACCTCTTTCACCAGCCTATGTGATGAAGGTACACCACCAATGCTATGACGAATGGCAATATAAAACCATAAGACATTGGGGCAGAATTAGGCCATTTGGCCCATCAAGTCTGCTCCGCCATTCAATCATGCCTGACATATTTCTCATTCTCCTGCCTTCTCTCCATAACCCCTGATCCCCTTATTAATCAAGAACCTATCTATCACTGTCTTAAAGACACTCAGCGATTTGGCCTCCGCAGCCTCCTGCGGCAAAGAGTCCCACAGATTCACCACCACCTGGCTGAAGAAATTCCTCCACAACTCCGTTTTAGAGGATCGTCCCTTCAGTCTGAGACTGTGTCCTCTGGTTCTAGTTGTGCCCAAGTCAGGATGGAGTGTTTCCTGAAATGGAACTCTAGGTATTCCCACATCACAATCGGACAGTTGTCTGGCCAGCTGCTTTTACTGAAACAATTCCCAGATGGCCTCATTATGAATGTTTGGTTCATCTCCAAGACTCACACATGCATTAGCTCAGCAGGGGATTCTGTTTGACAACTGAAGTGAAGTGTTTACTTTGCTTGATTGACATTTTTATGTGGTTCTAATATTTTTTCTGTGATGTCTTTTTGCCAATGTCTGAATGTGTATTTGGACAAGATTAAGAGGTGTGAATTAGTTAAAGCTTATATTGTTGTTATTGTAATTGTAAGCACCTGACTGACACTTTTATAGGTTTGTAGGAACAGCAGATGTTTTTCAAAGGCTCCTGAAACGTGTGTTTATTTCAGCATTTTGATACTTGCTTTTGTGCTGTCCATCCTCTGTCTCGCTCGATGTTTCCCAAATTTAGGTGATGTCAGGAAGGAATTCCAGGAGATATTTTTGCCCCAATTACAACGTTCCAGAACACTTTGTTCAACTAACCAATAATTCTAAAGCAGCGGACGCTCAGTGGAAAATTCCTACACACAAACATCGGAAAATATATTCCCGGGGATAGTGACTGCAACATCAATAGATTACAAGGTATTATGATAGCCATATAGGGTTAACTTTACTTTTCTGGATCCCAAACCTTGGGTGGGGTTCCAGCAGTTTATGATTTATTATATGCAATGCTCTATGAAAACAATAACTCAGCTCCTGTATATGAAGGTGAGGTTGCCCAGTTTTCTGTACAATACTGTAAGGATTGGGGAGAGGTTGACACACCTTAAACTGTCTTAATCCGCTTTGTCTTTGTTTTCACAGGAAGATAATTTGGTTTCATGTGAGCACTAGTTTTCCAGGTTACAGCAAACTGGATGGTTAACTATTGAACTGGGTTCTAATTTTGAGAACACTCTGAGAGAGGCAGAGGCACCAAAGTTAATACTTTAAAAAAAATTAAATTTAGAGTACCCAATTAATGTTTTCCAATTAAGGGGCAAATTAGCGTGGCCAATCCACCTTCCCTACACATCCTTAGGTTGTGGAGCGAATGTGCAAACTCCACACAGACAGTGACCCAGAGCCGGGATCGAACCTGGGACCTCGGTGCCGTGAGGCAGCAGTGCTTTTTTTTAATAAATTTAGATTACCCAATTATTTTTTCCAAAAGGGGCAATTTTAGCATAGCCAATCCACCTACTCTGCACATTTTTGGGTTGTGGGGGCGAAACCCACGCAGACACGGGGAGAATGTGCAAACTCCACACAGACAGTGACCCAGAGCCGGGATCGAACCTGGGACCTCAGCGCCGTGAGGCGGTTGTGCTAACCACTAGGCCACCGTGCTGCCCGAGGCAGCAGTGCTAACCACTGAACCACCGTGCTGCCACCAAAGCTAATACAATACTATCATGATAATAAGGTGAGAGGGCCTTTATATACTCATCTGGCTCATTGGGGGTAGGTTTGCTGTGGTCAACAGCCAGGGGGCATTGATGTAAGGTAATGGGCAGGAGATTTAGACGGGATTTGAGGAAAAATCTTTCACTCAGAGGGTGGTGGGAATCTGGAACTCACTGCCTGAAAGGGTGGTAGAGGCGGGAACCCTCACAACATTTAAAAATATGTAGATGAGCGATTGAAACGCCACAGCACACAAGGCCAAGTGGTGGAAAATGGGATCAGAATAGATAGGTGCTTGATGGCCGGAACAGACAAAATGGGCCAAAGGTCCTCTTTCTGTGCCTTAAATCTCTATGACTCCATGCGATAATGTAAAAAATTGAATACTACTATACCAATCAGACACCCAGACCCAGATTTTCATTTTCTGGTCCTCCCCAAAGTCTATGGACTGCCCTGTTGAATTTTCAGGCAGGACGGGAAAGTCGCGGCCACTATTTCCAAACACTCTTATACGAAACAAATTGTGTTTGGTTGGTGCCCAACACATCCGAATCCTGGGCCTCTTTGCGCTTGGCGATGGCAACTGGCAAATTGAGTTGTCCTTTTAAGGTTGCTGATTTTTTTCCCCCTTGTGACGCTCACCTTTAATTTTGTTTCTCTGCAAATTTTTTCTCTCTCAACCACACATCATCTCCATTCCCACTTAGGTTTGCACTTGAGCTTGTGAATAATGACCCAAATGAGGTTAAACCAGAGAATGGAGTGCCATTCGTACTTGAGATCAGATGACATTGGCACTAGTTCTAAACAATTTAGCATTGGTTTACACCTATAGGAGGTGAAATGCACCTTGGCTGGCTAGCCCACCCACCGGTATAGTCCCCATAATATGGTGGGTGGGTAAGGCACCCACTAGGCTGCCGGTCCTTAGGCCTATTGAGGCCCTTAACTGCCTGATTAAGTGACAATTAATGGTCTCATTCCACCTCCCTGAGCATGAGATCAGGCGTAATGCCTGGATCTGGTATGTCTCTCTTGTGGGGTCCATGAATTGGACTCAATTTAAATTGGTTTTTGGAGCAGGCAAGGAGCTGGATTAGGGTTTGCCCCTGTCCACACTCTGGCTCTGTCTTTGTAACTCTGATAAAGTTATTAAAAAAATACATTGAGCAGGAGACGATAGATGAGAATGGGAAGCCCGTTTTTCTAATAATCTTTATTATAATAATCTATAATAATAACAATATTGTCACAAGTAGGCTTACATTAACACTGCAATGAAGTTACTGTGAAAATCTCCTAGTCACCACACTTCAGCGCCTGTTCGGATACACAGGGGGAGAATTTAGAATATCCAATTCAGGCTGGGGCTGATACAGCTGAAGGTGGTATATCGAGCGCACTTCACAAGGGCGGGGATGAGCTGGCTCTTTGAAGAGGTAGAAGATGTGTGTGAACGTTGCAGGGGGGCGCCCGCAAACCACGTTCATATATTTTGGTCCTGTCCAAAGCTGGAGGATTAGCATAGTGGTTAGCACAATTGCTTCACAGCTCCAGGGTCCCAGGTTCGATTCTGGCTTGGGTCACTGTCTGTGCGGAGTCTGCACATCCTCCCCGTGTGTGCGTGGGTTTCCTCCGGGTGCTCCGGTTTCCTCCCACAGTCCAAAGATGTGCGGGTTAGGTGGATTGGTCATGATAAATTGCCCTTAGTGTCCAAAATTGCCCTTAGTGTTGGGTGGGGTTACTGGGTTATGGGGATAGGGTGGAGGTGTTGACCTTGGGTAGGGTGCTCTTTCCAAGAGCCGGTGCAGACTCGATGGGCCGAATGGCCTCCTTCTGCACTGTAAATTCTATGATCTATGATCTATGATTACTGGAAGGAGGTTTCTAGGGTAATCTCTAAAGTGGAGGGCAGCACGGTGGCACAGTGGTTAGCATTGCTGCCTACGGCGCTGAGGACCTGGGTTCGAATCCCGGCCCTGGGTCACTGTCCGTGTGGAGTTTTCACATTCTCCCCGTGTCTGCGTGGGTTTCACCCCCACAACCCAAAGATGTGCAGGGTAGGCGGATTGGCCATGCTAAATTGCCCCTTAATTGGAAAAAAATAATTGGGTACTCTAAATTTATTAAAAAAAAGTCTCTAAAGTGGTGCACGTGAAACGACCTGGGCCCTCGGGAGGCCATATTCGGGGTATCGGACCAGTCGGGGTTGCAAACGGGTGCGGAGGAAGATGTTATAGCCTTCGCCTCGTTGATCGCCCGAAGGCGGATCCTGTCAGGATGGAGAGCAACCTCTCCACCCCGTGCCGTGGCGTGGCGGGGTCACCTGCTGCAATTCGTGACTCTTGAGAAGGTCCCGAACCTGGGACCCTGGCACTGTGAAACAACTGTGCTACCGTCCCACCCTACTGTGCTGTACTGTGAGAAAACGGCCCATTTCCTCTCCACCTGTGGTGAAAAAGCAGGAAGGAAGGGGAGGTATCTCCTTCAAGTGCTCTGCATGCAACGGGGGCACCCTTCCTCGTTGTGCCAATCCCCATGACACCAAATCCCAAACCCTGGCCCCCTCCCTAGAGTTCCAGATCCCACCCCTTCCAAAAAAATCTGGACTCATCTCACCCCAGCATCCATGGTGTCTTCTTCGCGAGGCTGCTTGCAGTTCCGGCTGCGACCACTACTGGCACTGAGGAGATTGCGAGAGCTGCCAGCCAATCGGATTGCAGGTCAGAGGGCAGGCCTTCCTTCCACCGAGGGCCGGAAGTCCCACTCCCTGCTTATTAGGACCGTCCACAGCCTAACAGCACCGCGGGATGGCATTAAAAAAAAAATTGGCCTGTTTGCAACCCGTAAAATTCACTCCATGAAATAGGAGCAGGAGTACTGGGGTAGGCCACTAGGCCCCTCGAGCATTCCCATAAGATCATGACTGATCTTCTACTTCAACCCCACCTTCCTGTCCGAACACCAGGTCCGGTCCATGAGGGGTCCTGTCCAAAGCTGGAGGATTAGCATAGTGGTTAGCACAATCGCTTCACAGCTCCAGGGTCCCAGGTTCGATTCCGGCTTGGGTCACTGTCTGTGCGGAGTCTGCACATCCTCCCCGTGTGTGCGTGGGTTTCCTCCGGGTGCTCCGGTTTCCTCCCACAGTCCAAAGATGTGCGGGTTAGGTGGATTGGTCATGATAAATTGCCCTTAGTGTCCAAAATTGCCCTTAGTGTTGGGTGGGGTTACTGGGTTATGGGGATAGGGTGGAGGTGTTGACCTTGGGTAGGGTGCTCTTTCCAAGAGCCGGTGCGGACTCGATGGGCCGAATGGCCTCCTTCTGCACTGTAAATTCTATGATCTATGATCTATGATTACTGGAAGGAGGTTTTTAGGGTAATCTCTAAAGTGGAGGGCAGCACGGTGGCACAGTGGTTAGCATTGCTGCCTACGGCGCTGAGGACCTGGGTTCGAATCCCGGCCCTGGGTCACTGTCCGTGTGGAGTTTTCACATTCTCCCCGTGTCTGCGTGGGTTTCACCCCCACAACCCAAAGATGTGCAGGGTAGGCGGATTGGCCATGCTAAATTGCCCCTTAATTGGAAAAAAATAATTGGGTACTCTAAATTTATAAAAAAAAAGTCTCTAAAGTGGTGCACGTGAAACGACCTGGGCCCTCGGGAGGCCATATTCGGGGTATCGGACCAGTCGGGGTTGCAAACGGGTGCGGAGGAAGATGTTATAGCCTTCGCCTCGTTGATCGCCCGAAGGCGGATCCTGTCGGGATGGAGAGCAACCTCTCCACCCCGTGCCGTGGCGTGGCGGGGTCACCTGCTGCAATTCGTGACTCTTGAGAAGGTCCCGAACCTGGGACCCTGGCACTGTGAAACAACTGTGCTAACCACTGTGCTACCGTCCCACCCTACTGTGCTGTACTGTGAGAAAACGGCCCATTTCCTCTCCACCTGTGGTGAAAAAGCAGGAAGGAAGGGGAGGTATCTCCTTCAAGTGCTCTGCATGCAACGGGGGCACCCTTCCTCGTTGTGCCAATCCCCATGACACCAAATCCCAAACCCTGGCCCCCTCCCTAGAGTTCCAGATCCCACCCCTTCCAAAAAAATCTGGACTCATCTCACCCCAGCATCCATGGTGTCTTCTTCGCGAGGCTGCTTGCAGTTCCGGCTGCGACCACTACTGGCACTGAGGAGATTGCGAGAGCTGCCAGCCAATCGGATTGCAGGTCAGAGGGCAGGCCTTCCTTCCACCGAGGGCCGGAAGTCCCACTCCCTGCTTATTAGGACCGTCCACAGCCTAACAGCACCGCGGGATGGCATTAAAAAAAAAATTGGCCTGTTTGCAACCCGTAAAATTCACTCCATGAAATAGGAGCAGGAGTACTGGGGTAGGCCACTAGGCCCCTCGAGCATTCCCATAAGATCATGACTGATCTTCTACTTCAACCCCACCTTCCTGTCCGAACACCAGGTCCGGTCCATGAGAGGTTGGTTTAGCACAGGGCTAAAGAGCTGCTTTTAAAGCAGACCAAGGCAAGCCAGCAACACGGTTCAATTCCCGTACCAGCCTCCCCGAACAGGCGCCGGAATGTGGCGACTAGGGGCTTTTCACAGTAACTTCATTTAAAGCCTACTTGTGACAATAAATGATTTTCATTTCATTGACTCCCATCGTGTCCAAAAACTATCGATCTACGTTCATAGCACTCATCGACTAAGCATCTACTGCCCACTGGGGTGGAGAATTTCAATGATTCATAACCCTTTGAGTGAAGACATTTCTCCTCATCTCAGTCCTAAATAGTTGACCCCTTTTCCCGAGAGTGCCTCTTAGTTCTAGACTCTCCATCCCCCCGGGGAACATCCTGTCAGCATTTACCCTGTCAAACCGTCAAAGAATTTAATACTTTTCAGTAAGATCACTTCTCATTCTTCTAGGATCCAGAGAATATAGTCGCAGTCTACCAAGTAGGAACATGGGCAGCACGGTAGCATTGTGGATAGCACAATCGCTTCACAGCTCCAGGGTCCCAGGTTCAATTCCGGCTTGGGTCACTGTCTGTGCGGAGTCTGCACATCCTCCCCGTGTGCGCGTGGGTTTCCTCCGGGTGCTCCGGTTTCCTCCCACAGTCCAAAGATGTGCAGGTTAGGTGGATTGGCCATGATAAATTGCCCTTAGTGTCCAAAATTGCCCTTACTGTTGGGTGGGATTACTGGGTTATGGGGATAGGGTCGGGTGCTCTTTCCAAGAGCCGGTTGGATGGGCTGAATGGCCTCCTTCTGCACTGTAAATTCTATGAATTGTCCATGAATTAACAGGTAGTTTAATATGACTTGCTGTAAAATAAAAAGTTCTTGAAGTATATGTATATTTTTAAAATTTAGTGTACCCAATTATTTTTTCCAATTAAGGGGCAATTTAGCGTGGCCAATCCACCTAGCCTGCACATCTTTGGGTTGTGGGGCTGAAACCCACGCAGATACGGGGAGAATGTGCAAACTCCAAACGGACAGTGACCCAGGGCCGGGATTCGAACCCGGGTCCTCAGCGCCGTAGGCAGCAATGCTAACCACTGTGCCAACGTGCTGCCCGTATTTCTGTTATCTTGATCATTTTTTAATATACTGACCTTTGTTCTTATCTCTTTTTCTTCCCAAACTTTAGCTTACTGTTTCCATGCAGATCCCACCCCCCCCACCCCCCGTATTGGTTTTAAAGTTCTTTGTGCAGCTCCACTTACCTTTCCGAGAGGGGTGACGTTTGAAGGGGAATGCTCGCACATGTAAGTGAGGTGTTGCCATAAAAGCCTTCACTTCCCATTCACAATGCTGGGGAGGTGGGGTGGGGGGTGCGGAAGTTCCGCCCCATGTATTTTTACAGTCAGACATAATTACCCCCAAATTTATTTTTTTTAATGATAAATTTAGAGTACCCAATTCATTTTTTTTTTCAATTCAGGGGCAATTTAGCCGGGCCAATCCACCTACCCTGCACATCTTTGGGTTGTGGGGGCAAAACCCACGCAGACACGGGGAGAATGTGCAAACTCCACACGGACAGTGACCCAGAGCCGGGATCAAACCTGGGACCTTGGCGCCGTGAGGCAGAATGCTAACCACTGCGCCACCGTGCTGCCCTCTAATTACCCCAAAACGCCGGGTACTGTATTAACAATGGTACATATGTATTTGAAAGGATCCCTGAACCCATCACCAATGTGTTCAAGAATAGAGGGGGCTCTCCCACTCTCAGAATGCACTGTGGTCATATGGGTTGTCGCTACATTGTCACTAGTATCTCAGTTTGTAGCATCAGAAACAGAAGGCTGTGTAGGCGAGTCCCACTCCAGGGACATGAGTCTGTAATCTAGGCTGACACTCGGAGGGCTGCTGAAAGAGTGCAGCATTGTTGGGGGTGCCAATGTTTGGATATGATGTTAAACCATGTCTGCCCTCTCAACTGGATGTAAAAACTCCCCATGGCGTTGTTTTGAAGAGAAGCAGAAGAGTTCTCTTGGCTATCCTGTCCAATAGTTAACCGTAACCAACATCACTAGAAGCAGATTATCTGATTATTAGCCCAGTTACCATTTATGGGGTCTTGTTGTGCACAGATTGGTGCCGCATTTCCCACACCACTTCAGTCACCAAACTTCAAGAGGATTTCATTAGCTGGGAGACTTTGGAATGTCTCCAAATTATGAAATGCACGGTAGCACAGTGGTTAGCACTGTTGTTTCACAGTGCCAGGATCCCAGGTTCGATTCCCATCTTGGGTCACTGTCTGTGCGGAGTCTGCACGTTCTCCCTGTGTCTGCGTGGGTTTCCTCCGGGTGCTCCGGTTTCCTCCCACAAATCCCGAAAGACATGCTGTTAGGTGAATTGGACATTCTGAATTCTCCCTCTGTGTACCCAAACAGGCGCCGGAATGTGGCGACTGGAGGCTTTTCACAGTAACTTCATTGCACTGTTAATGTAAGCCTATTTGTGACAATAATAAAGATTATTATTAAATGCAAATCTTCCTTTCATTTTCCGATATTTACCAAATAATACAGTCTAATGAGGAATAGCTGCAAGTCACCATGATTCCTTCCTCATATAGCAATCTGTGATACCACTGAGTGTAACTAACTATTGAGAAAGTAAAGCTATGCACTGAAGCCATGTCTTATTCCATTGAGACACGCACAGAGAAGATATCAAAAATAATGTGCACAACTATCAGGAGGAAACCATGTGAGGAGGTACAGCAGTGGCAGGGGCTGTTTAGCTCACTGGGCTAAATCGCTGGCAGGTCAGCAGCACGGTTCGATTCCCGTAACAGCCTCCCCGAACAGGCGCCGGAATGTGGCGACTGGGGGCTTTTCACAGTAACTTCATTTGAAGCCTACTCGTGACAATAAATGATTTTCATTTTTCATTTCAAAGTAATCATGTGATACCCTGATATGCAGTGTTACCAACTGCGATTAAATGTATTCCTGGAGGTTTTACTTCTTAAAAAAATCTTTTTATTGGCGTTTAAAAAAATTATGAACAATTATGTACATTGCTGGCTGTGTTCATCTGGAGGTTTTATTACATGACTGTCCCCTTATCCCCTTTAGTCAGCCAACACATCCGTCCTTATGATGCACTACCTTCTGACGTCAATTGAAAAGCAAAAAGACTCATTATCCAGTTGAGAATAGTTTAAAAAAAAGATGGAATAAAGCAACCTTTTTGAATCCTCTGATGATTTTTCTCCAGGGCTGCACAGAGCAGTGTCCTGGGGATTGCTCTTCATTCCCTGGAGACTCCAGGCCCATCCTGGAGGGTTGGCAACCTGACTGATGTCAGCAGTGAGGAAAAGGAGCAGCAATGATTTTCTCAAACAGGTTTCAAGTCCACGTAGGTTCAAAGTGCATTTTGCTGCAATGTTTGTTGTCCTTGGTTAGGGTTGTGGCTGATTGGAGTGCTGATACTTGAGCCATAGAGTGGGAATGTGGTGATGTGCATCACTGTAAATACACAAGGAGTTAATGTAAATACAAGTAGACTAGTTAGACACCAGAGGGAGCACCAGAGACATCACACACACACACTCAACCAATAGATCAGTTAGATAGGACACGACCAATGGGCATTCACAATACACACAGAGGTGACACGGCCACAGAAGGGCATTACACCAACTCATATATAAAGGACACCACACACATGATCTGCCTCTTTCCAGTGGAGACAGTCAGTGAGTACAGACACAGGGTTGATTTGATATCACTCCCACCACGTGGATTGAAGCAATCTGGTTAGTCAGTCTGAGTAGCTATAGTAGGATTAACACTAGTGTTGAACCTGAGTTATAGAAGTGTATATAGTTTAATAAACGTGTTGAAGTTATCTCCACGTCTGAACCTTCCTTTGATAAGTGCACCACAAGGAAGCAGCTTATGCTACACTTAGAGCATAACAAGACAGGGAATACTTCAGGATCCCGCTTCCAACCCTCCATATTGGGAGTGACTAACCCACCCAAGGGAGGCTCAGAGGGAAGTCAGTGAAAGATCGAATCACCCTGGCGAGTGACAGATTCCAATGGGAACAGGTTTCTTAATTTCTGTACTCGAGGTGGGAAAGGTGGTTGCTAAAACCAGACAGACAAATCTGATAAAGAAATTGTTACCTGTCCACCACAAAAAGAAGGATACTGCGGGAAATCTGAAACCAGAAAAGAAAATTGGGACTTTTTCAGGATTTGGCCATTTTGGCACTTATCACATGGGCGGTACGGTAGCACAGTGGTCAGCACTATGGTTTCACAGCTCCAGGGACCTGGGTTTGATTCCCGGCTTGGGTCACTGTCTGTGCGGTGTCTGCACATTCTCCCAGTGTCTGCATGGGTTTACTCCGGGTGCTCCAGTTTCTTCCCACAACCCGAAAGACGTGCTTGTTGGGTGAATTGGACATTCTGAATTCTCCCTCCGTGTACCCGAACAGGCGCCGGAGTGTGGCGACTAGGGGATTTTCACAGTAACTTCATTGCAGCGTTAATGTCAGCCTACTTGTGACAAAGATTATTATATTAAAACAAAACAGAATTCCAAAAGGGAATTGTCAATCTGCCGTGGTGAGGTTTAAACTCATGTTCCCTGGTTTACTAGTCCAGGAAGGTAACCATTACACGGTCAAAGGGTTATATGTAGAGTATTGAATTTTTTGTCTTTTCCTCTCAGGCACTCAGGGCTATCTTCCACTGAATAAAACTCGAATAAGTGATGAATGGTAATCCATTGCCATCTACTGGCAATGGAGGAGTTGTTCAATGATTAGTGATATATACTTCAATGTGAGGAGGTCCCTCCCCTACATTTAACTATTTATATGTACAGCGAACAGCAGAGGGGCGAGTACTGAGCCCCACCGGTGGAAACAGCCTTATAGTCACAACAAGACCTATCGACCATTACCCTTTGTTGCCTGCCGCTGAGCTAATTTTGGATCCAACTTGCCACTTGAAACCCCGTGGGCTTTTAATGTTCTGACCAGTCCACCATGTGGGACCTTGTCAAAAGCCTTGTTAAACTCCTTAGATGGCATCAGGGGCTGGTTTAGCACAGGGCTAAATCGCTGGCTTGTAAAGCAGACCAAGGCAGAGCAGCAGCACGGTTCAATTCCCGTACCAGCCTCCCCGAACAGGTGCCGGAATGTGGCGACTAGGGGCTTTTCACAGTAACTTCATTTGAAGCCTACTCGTGACAATAAGCGATTTTCATTTCATTTCATCTGTATGGTTTGGTTAGATCAGGAAATTTTTCTCTCAATGAATCAGACATCAAGAAGCTATGTAGCAACAGCAACAACCTGCATTTATATTGCACCTTCAACATAGCAAAATGTCCCAAGGTGTGCCACAGGAATGTTATCAGATAAAAAACAAAACCACACCACATCCTTGGGATATGGTGTTGTTGTGGTAACGCCACTGGACTAGTAATCCAGGGGCCCAGACTAATGGTCAGGGGCTATGGGATCAAATCCCACCATGGCAGTTGATGGAATTTAAAATCAGTTCATAAAATCTGGAATGTAAAGATGATGACCATGATTGTTGTAAAAACCCATCTGCTTCACTAATGCCACTGTATAGAAGGAAATCTGCTGTCCTTACCCGGTCTGGTCTACATGTGACTCCAGCTGGAACTGCCCCTGTGGCGATATGCCTGATATGCAGGTGGCCATGTACTCAGCAGTGTAACCTCCCACCAGCAGGTGGCCATGTACTCAGCAGTGTAACCTCCCACCAGCAGGTGGCCATGTACTCAGCAGTGTGAAATCCCACCAGTAGGTGGCCATGTACTCAGCAGTGAGACCTCCCACCAGCAGGTGGCCATGTACTCAGCAGTGTAACCTCCCACCAGCAGGTGGCCATGTACTCAGCAGTGTGGCCTCCCACCAGCAGGTGGCCATGTACTCAGCAGTGTGGCCTCCCACCAGCAGGTGGCCATGTACTCAGCAGTGTAACCTCCCACCAGCAGGTGGCCATGTACTCAGCAGTGTAACCTCCCACCAGCAGGTGGCCATGTACTCAGCAGTGTAACCTCCCACCAGAAGGTGGCCATGTACTCAGCAGTGAGACCTCCCACCAGCAGGTGGCCAAGTACTCAGCAGTGTAACCTCCCACCAGCAGGTGGCCATGTACTCAGCAGTGTAACCTCCCACCAGCAGGTGGCCATGTACTCAGCAGTGTAACCTCCCACCAGCAGGTGGCCATGTACTCAGCAGTGTAACCTCCCACCAGCAGGTGGCCATGTACTCAGCAGTGTAACCTCCCACCAGCAGGTGGCCATGTACTCAGCAGTGCAACCTCCCACTAGCAGGTGGCCATGTACTCAGCAGTGTAACCTCCCACCAGCAGGTGGCCATGTACTCAGCAGTGTAACCTCCCACCAGCATGTGGCCATGTACTCAGCAGTGTAACCTCCCACCAGCAGGTGGCCATGTACTCAGCAGTGAGACCTCCCACCAGCAGGTGGCCATGTACTCAGCAGTGTACCCTCCCACCAGCAGCTGGCCATGTACTCAGCAGTGTGGCCTCCCACCAGCAGGTGGCCATGTACTCAGCAGTGTCACCTCCCACCAGCAGGTGGCCATGTACTCAGCAGTGTACCCTCCCACCAGCAGGTGGCCATGTACTCAGCAGTGTGGCCTCCCACCAGTAGGTGGCCATGTACTCAGCAGTGTAACCTCCCACCAGCAGGTGGCCATGTACTCACCAGTTTAACCTCCCACCAGCAGGTGGCATCAGATATAAGTCAGGTGACATCCGGCTACCACCAGAAGGTTCTAAGGCATACGTGAGGATATTCGCACATAAGGGTAGTTCCAGAAGAGTCTAATGTAACTCCACGATAACTTGGTCTGATTGTTACCTGACCTCGTGTACATTAATAAATCCTAGTTCTGGCTAAGTCACCAGCAGTTCTGTAGAATCACGGAACACAACTCAGGCCACTCAGTTCATGGGCAATTAGGGAAGGGCTACAAGTGCTGGCCCAGCCCAGCGACGCCCACACCCCTCGAAACAGTAAAGGAAAAAAAAAACACAAAGATTTTAGGACCGGCGTCCAAAGGTTTGACCGCAGAGGGAGGTTTTAAGTAGCAACTTAAAGAAGAAAACAAGAAACAGATACAGAAAGGTTTGGGGCCTAGCTGGAGGCCTGGCCAACAATGGTGGAGTGATGAATATCGGCGAAGTATAAGAAACCAGAGCTGGAGGAGCATTGAGCTGGGTGAAGTTACAGGGATAGAGAGGCTGTGGAGTGTTCAGAGTGAGAACAATAGGCCAGAAGCCAGTGTAAGCATCAAACAGGAAACCCCAGCCCTCCAACACAGAGTGTGGAACATCATTAGGATGTTCCGCAATACATAGAACGTAGTTAAGCATGAATATGACAAATGAATAATGCAAGTTAAGCATGGATATGACAAAAACAGATATAGTTTTAACTCCTCTGTCAAGTTTAATTGCTTCTTGCCAGAGGAATGGCCGAGCTGGGATCAGAGGACTGGATCCGGAGAAGCCAGCAGGATTGAAATCAGACAAGTAAATACTTGATTTACTATGCACAGGTGGCAGCGCAGAGGGTATACTGCCAACATTTGGCCTGCTGGACTGTAAATAACAGGGCACAACGATGATAAAGTTTGATTTTACCATCAAGAATGATGTGATTTATCAGAGGCCTGACTCTCATAAAGAAAACAGCAGCAATGCCAGCCTCCCAAAGCATTTATCGATGAACACTGTGAGCCAGGATGGATTTGTCCAAGTGGGGCATCATCGTGGGCATGGGAATGCCATCACCGACCACTCCCCTTCCACGTTACGCAACATTGTGACTTGGAAATATGTCTCTGTTCCTTCACGGTCGCTGGGTCAAATTCCTGGAGCTTCCTCCCTAACAGCACTGTGGATGTACCTGCACCGCAGGGACCGCTCACTTCCACCCTTACAAGGGCAACCCTGGATAGCAAAGAAATGCTGGCCTCGCTGGCGATGTCCTCATCCCTGGGATGAATGAGAATAGAAGTGGGAATGCTCGATAAATCCTTGAGGGAGCATCTGATGCCACGTACGTGCGACGTTTGAGAACATGATGCGGGGCCGGCGCAGTGGTTAACACTGCTGCCTCACGGCGCTGAGGACCCGGCTTCGATCCCGGCTCTGGGTCACTGTCCGTGTGGAGTTTGCACATTCTCCCCGTGTCTGCGTGGGTCTCACCCCCACAACACAAAGATGTGCAGGCGAGGTGGATTGGCCACGCTAAATTGCCCCTGAATTGGAAAGAAATAGAAGAAAAAGAGAATCCGATGCAGTTGGATGGGATAGCCTAAGATATTCTATGAAATGTGAGTTACGACACTGTAACATCAAAGTGTGTGGTGACGAGACTTCAACCTCGCGTTATTCTAACTGCACACAAACAATCAATCAGTCAAGCGTTATATCGTGGAAAAAAAAAGACAAAATATTCCAAATAGGAGCATTGTCATCACCTCAAAGGTTCACAATATGATTTTGTATATGCTTACCACTAAAACTCTCAGTAACTGGGCTGAAAGAACACAGCCTCACCATATGTTGCACAATTTTGGTATAACGATCTGATGGGACAGCAAAATTAGTGTTTTTCGGGTATATTTTGGCATCTGATTAACGTCAGACGATGCTGGAACAGTCATTAGAACTGCTGCCTCACAGCGCCAGGGTCCCAGGTTCGATTTCCTGCTGGGTCACTGTCTGTGTGGAGTCTGCACATTCTCCCCGTGTCTGAGTGGGTTTCCTCCTGGTGCTCCAGTTTCCTCCCACAGTCCAAAGATGTGCAGGTTAGGTGGATTGGCCATGTTAAAATTGCCCCTTCGTGCCCAAAGATGTGCAGGTTTGGTGGGGTTAGGGGGAAAGGCGGGGGAGCGGACACAGGTATAGTGCTCATCAGACTCAATGGGCTGAATGGCCTCCTTCTGCACTGTCGGGATTCTATGGGTTCAACGGAAAGTGCCTGAGAGAGCAGTGGTAATAGTGAAAATGAAAATGGCTTATTGTCACGAGTAGGCTTCAATGAAGTTACTGTGAAAAGCCCCTAGTCGCCACATTCCGGCGCCTGTTCGGGGAGGCTGGTACATGAATTGAACCGTGCTGCTGGCCTGGTCTGCTTTCAAAGCCAGCGATTTAGCCCAGTGTGCTAAATCAGCCCCTGCAGTTTAGCTATAATATAATGAGTATTTGTACATCATTGTGCAGTGTTTAGATCCTGAAAAGGGTAGAAGGGATCCTGGATTTGCCGTGCCTCTCAAATGGAGGAATTTTTGGTACACCATGGTATTTGGGGAAACCTGACCAGAACTCCTCACTCTCATTCCAAAATTGCACCTTGGTAAGTATTGGGGCTCCAGCTCTTTGATCAGAACGGTAAAGAAATCAGGTACTGATTGGACAAGTTATACGCCCCGCCCAAAGCAACAGGGGCATCTTGACAAATACATGAATAGGATGGGAATAGAGGGATACGGACTCCGGAAGTGTAGAAGATTTTAGTTTAGATGGGCAGCATGGTCGGCATGGGCTTGGAGGGCCGAAGGGCCTGTTCCTGTGCTGGACTTTTCTTTGTTCTTTGTTCAACAGAGTGAAATGTAACTCTCCATCCCAGTAACCATAGCACAGAAGACCTGGAGTTTAAAAAAAATGTAATGACAGCAGAACAGCAAAACCTCACCTGTAACTTTGAGATGTCGAACACAGAACGTCTTCCTTCGGAAAATGCAGAGGAACAAATCAGATCCCATCGGCGAAATGCCGGAGACTGGAAAAGGCAGGAAGACAAGGCGACAGTCTCAGTTGGGAGTGCTGTAACTTATGAGTTGTAAGTGTGAGGGTTCACCTCCCCCCCCCCCCCCCCCCCCCCCACCCCACCCCGCTCCACAGACTGGAGCCCAGAATCCCGACTGCCAGTCCCAGAGAGGCGCAGGCTGCATTGTCGCAAGTGGCATCTTTCAGATGAGGCATTAAACTGAGGCCCCATCAGCTCCCTCAGGTGGGCATCAGTTACCCATTTCGAAGAAGGCTGAGACAAGTTTGCAGAATCACAGAATAATGCTGTGCAGAAGAGGCCCTTCGGCCCATCGAGTCTGCACCGGCGCATGAAGAACGCCTGGCTTGCCAAGACATGGCCCTGCGGAGGGTGACTGCGTCCTCGCCATCTGCGACGTGAAGCCTCATCCAGGTTAAGGTAACAGGACGCCTATGACGATAGCAAGGACGAGTAGGTTCTTTGAGGGGGGTAGAGGACTGGTGTGGGAGGTGCGCGGGGTCAGGCCCACGAATCACGACCACATGTTCTAAGCATGTCAAAGGCTGACGGGGGTCTGCCAGGGCCTCACGGACGCAATGTCCGAGGTGCTGGGGGTGGAGGTGGTCCCGAGACAACCGGGGGTATCGGAAGACCCGGAAATCCAGGGAGTGAGAGGACGATGTTCTGGCCTTTGCCTCCTTGACAGCCCAGAGACGGATTTTGCTTGGGTGGCGGTACTCGGAGCCGCGGAAAGCGGGCGTGTGAGTGAGTGACCTGGCGGAATATCTGAGGCTGCAGAAGGTCAGGTTTGTCTTGAGCAAGGGCAGCATGGTGGAGCAATGGTTATCTTCCTTGATTTTTCCCCCAAGATAGCCAGATATGTAGTGTTGACAAAGAATATAAAAATAAGGGGTGGAATTCTCCCGGAGAATCACTGGGGGGGCAGCGTGAATCCCACCCCCGCCGGCTGCCGAATTCTCCGGCGCTGGAGATTTGGCGGGGCGGGAATGGCGCCGTGCCGGTCGGCGGCAGCTGATAGCGGACCCCCCCGGCAATTCTCCGGCCCGCGATGGGCCGAGTGGCCGCCGATCCCGCTGGCGTAAATTAGAGTAGGTCCTTACCGGCGGGACCTGGCTGTGCGGGCGGCCTCCGGGGTCCTTGAGGGGGGGGGGGGCGCAGGGGTATCTGGCCCCTGGAAGGTGCCCCCATGGTGGCCTGGCCCATGATTGGGGCCCACCAATCCGCGGGCGGGCCTGCGCCGTGGGGGCACTCTATTCCTCCGCCATGGCCGACACGGAGATGAAACCCCCCCACTGTGCATACACCGGGATGACGCCAGCACACACTGGCGCTCCCGCACATGCGCCAACTTGCACCGGCCGGCGGAGGTCCTTCGGCGTCGGTTGGCATGGCGCCGGCCGGTGGGGCGCAAACCACTCCGGCGCTGGCTAGGTGCGGACCTTTGGGGTGGCCCGACGCCAGAGTGGTTCACGCCACTCCTTCCCGCCGGAGTTGCCCGCCCCGCCGATTACGGCAGAATCCCGCCCAAGAAGTTTGAATCAAAACAAATTTATTTCCCACTATTAAACAAAATGAAGTTCGCACACTCAACTGAGTTACAGATACTAAGCTAATGATACTGAATCTGTAGTACAGCAATCGACATTCTATATCACTATTAAACTGCACTATGACTTGACCTCGTGCTATATCTCCACATTTCAGTCTCACTCTCATCATTTCTCTTCAGCTTCTCCCAGAATTCCTAGAGATGCTGTCTTATATACAGTGAATTAGTAACGCCATCTAGTGTTTGATTTACACATAGTTTCAGATGTTAACCCTTTACTACACTGGTTCTAGACATATCATTACAGTTAGCACTGCTGCCTCACGGCACGAAGGTCCGAGGTTCGATCTCGGCCCCGGGTCACTGTGTGGATCTGGATTTTGTTTATTGTCACATGTACAGTGAAAAGTATTTTTCTGCAGCAGCTCAGCAGATCATTAAGTCAATGAAAAGACAAGAAACTAAAAGACAATACATAATAGGGCAACATAAGGTACACAATGTAACTACATAACACCGGCATCGGGTGAAGCACACAGGGGTGTAGTGTTAATGAGATCAGTCCATAAGAGGGTATTTTAGGAGTCTGGTAACAGCGGGGAAGAAGCTGTTTTTGAGTCTGCTTGTCCGTGTTCTCAGACTTTGTATCTCCTGCCCGATGGAAGAAGTTGGAAGAGTGAGTAAACCGGGGGGAGGAATCTTTGATTATGCTGCCCACTTTCCCCAGGCAGCGGGACGTGTAGATGGAGTCAATGGATGGGAGGCAGGTTTGTGTGATGGACTGGGCTGTGTTCACAACTCTCTGACGTTTCTTGCGGTCTTGGGCCGAGCAGTTGCCATACCAGGCTGTGATGCAGCCAGCTGGGATGCTTTCTATGGTGCATCTGTAAAAGCTGGTAAGGGTTAATGTGGACATGCCAAATTTCCTTAGTTTCCTGAGGAAGTATAGGCGCTGTTGTGCTTTCTTGGTGGTAGATTCGACCTGGGTAGACCAGGACAGATTTTTGGAGATGTGCACCCCTAGGAATTTGAAACTGCTAACTATCTCCACCTCGGCCCCGTTGATGCTGACCAGGGTGTGTACAGTACTTTTCTTCCTGAAGTCAATGACCAGCGGGAGTATGTACATTCTCCCCGTGTTAGCGTGGGTCTCTTCGTCACAATCCAAAAATATGTGCCGGGTAGGTGAATTGACTGCGCCAAATTGCCCCTTAATTGGGAAAAAAGGGAATTGGATACTCTAAATTTAAATTTAAAAAAAGTTTGTCGTGAGGGGGTTGGTAGAAGGGTTTACTTGGAGATGGAAGCCGTTTATTGATTTGTTTAAGGAGATCTGAGGGGTGTGGTGAATTATAAACCTAGTAATTCACACTGTGTTGTATCATATGTATTGTGTCCTTGTGGGCTCTGTATCCGAGCCGCTGCGCGGCTCTGCCCATAGGGGGAGATGAGGAGTTTGTACTGGGCTCCACCCTTGGCTCCGCGCATGGCTCCACCCATGGCTCCTCCCACTAACCGGAAGTATAAAGATCTGCAGTCGTGAGCCTGCTGCCAGTTCATCTCGCCGCAGGCAGGCTCAGTTGTAAGACTATTAAAACTACTGTTCACTTCCAATCACGTGTCTTGTGAATTGATGGTCTCATCAATGGGTCTGGGGGGGGCGGGGGGGGAGGTATGGGGTTAAAATGGGGAAGGCGGGTTGTGAGAAGGGGAGGTATTAAGGGAGCAGGGGGAGCGTGGGTGTTGGTTGTTTACAATGTTGTTTCACTGTTGTGCTTTTGTTTATTTACATGAAAATGCCTTGAATAAAATATTAAAAAAAGAAAAACACCTGACCTGTCTACCTGATCCCATTTTCCAACATTTGACCTTGAATGTTATGATGTGCCAAGTGGTCATCTAGATATTTCTTAAAGGGTGTGAGGCCTCGAACACATCTTCCCAGGCAGTGCATTCCAGACCATCACCACTCTGGGTAAAAAAGATTTCCCTCAAATCACCCTTAAACCTCCTGCCCCTCACCTTGAACTTGTGGATAGCACTGTGGCTTCATAGCGCCAGGGTGCCAGGTACGATTCCTGGCTTGGATCACTGCCTGTGCGGAGTCTGCACGTTCTTTCCGTATCTGCGTGGGTTTCCTCCGGGTGCTCCGGTTTCCTCCCCCCAGTCCCGAAAGACGCGCTGTTAGATAATTTGGACATTCTGAATTCTCCCTCTGTGTACCCAAACATGAGCCGGAATGTGGTCACTAGGGGCTTTTCGCAGTAACTTCATTGCAGTGTTAATGTAAGCCTACTTGTGTCAAAAAAGATTATTATTATAACTGACTCTTCAACCAAGGAGAACAGCTGGTCCCTATCCACCCTGTCCATGATCCTCATAATCTTGTACTCCTCGTTCAGGTCACCCCTCAGTCTTCTCTGCTCCAGTGAAAACAACCCAAGCCTATCCAACCTCTCTTCATAACTTAAATGTTCCATCCCAGGCAACATCCTGGTGAGTCGCCTCTGCACCCGATCCAGTGCAATCACATCCTTCCTGTAATGTGGTGACCAAAATTGCACACAGTACTCCAGCTGTGGCCTCACCAAAGTTCTACGCAACTCCAACATGACCTCCCTGCTTTTGTAATCTATGTCTCGATTGATAAAGGCTGGTATCCCTTATGCCTTTTTCACCACCCTATTAACCTGCCCTTCTGCCTTCAGAGATCTATGGATAAACACTCCAAGGTCCCTTTGTTCCACGGAAATTCCCAGTGTCAGGCCATTCATTGAATACTTCCTTGTCACATTACTCCTTCCAAAATGTATTACCTCACACTTTTCAGGTATAAATTTCACCAGCCACTTTTCTGTCCATTTGCTCATCCTGTCTATCTTCCTGTAACCCAAGACACTCAACCTCAATGTTAACCGCCCGGCCAATATTTCTGTCATCCGTAAACTTACTGATCCTAACACCCCCCCCCCCCCCCCCCCCACACACATAGTCATCCGTCGTTTATATAAATGACAAACAATTGGGGACCCAGCACGGATCCCTGTGGTACGCCACTGGACACTGCCTTCCAGTCACTAATGTTATACTGGCATCCTGCTGAATATTTATTCCTCATCCAACATAAGCAGATGATTTGGTCATTATTGCCTTGCAGTCTGCAGCCGCGTTCTGTGCGTAAATTGGCTGCCATGTTTCCCACAACACTTCAAAAGTATTTCATTAACCGTGAAGTGTTTTGTGATGTCCCGAAGTGGTAAAAGGCGCAGGTCTTTCTTTACTACACAACACAGTTTGACAGGTTGGTATGTAATCTCACCCTTCAGGAATTATATATGTTGACGCTGTAATTAGATTTGTGATTTTTATACATGTTGTATTACTGTACACCTGATCTTCCTTTGTTCACTAGATGCAGAGACACTGGGCGTTGATTTAATCTGAGTGTTATATGTTGAGGTTATTATGGTGTTGTCACATTTAGTTAACATCGTGCTTTCAGCCAGAGAGAGCACAGGCTCACATTTTATCCACCCAGATGGGGGCGAGACTACTGCACAGAGATTACATTCAGTTACCAAGGTGATGGCGGAGCCAGGATGTGAAATAAAAATCAACGAATGTAAACACCATGGAGGTAGTTTGAACAGGGAGTGAGAGAGAGAGAGAGAAAGAGACAGAAAAGTCACTCTGCGTACAATAAATTGTTGGGGGGAGATTTTTTCCTGTGAGGATCTGAAGTCATAGAATCTGTCACAAACTCCAATCCCGAGCCAAGGACTCCATCCCTCGGCCTGGTCACTGAGGCTGAATTGAATACTGCCTCTTTATTTGACCCCAGGATGACTCCTGACCACATATCCATTCCAGTACCCAGATCATCTCTATCTCTGCTTGTTACCTCAGATGTGGAGATGCCAGGGCAGCACGGTGGCACAGTGGTTAGCATTGCTGCCTACGGGCTGAGGACCTGGGTTCGAATCCCGGCTCTGGGTCACTGGCTGTGAGGAGTTTGCACATTCTCCCTGTGTCTGCGTGGGTTTCACCCCCACAACCCAAAAGATGTGCAGGGTAGGTGGATTGGCCATGCTAAATTGCCCCTTAATTGGAAAAAATAATTGGGTACGCTAAATTTATTTTAAAAAAAGATGTGGAGATGCCGGCGCTGGACTGGGGTGGGCACAGTAAGAAGTCTCACTACACCAGATTAAAATCCAACGGGTTTATTTGAAATCACAAGCTTTCGGAGCGTTACTCTTTCTTCGGGTGAAGTCCAATCAACACCTTGTTGTCTTGGCAACTATTAAAAATCTTTCAAAAATAGGTATGACCAGGTTCATATCTTTTCACAGCGAAACTTTGAAACTTGCCTTTTCTATCTGTACCAACTCTCCAAGTTACATTTTATTTCTATTTGATCCTCTTTCCAGATCTGCACAACTGCATGATTCAAAGGAAAGTCTTGTGATTACTTTAAAAAAATGTTTGAACATGGAACATAGAATCCCTACAGTGCAAAGGAGGCCATTCAGCCCATCGAGTCTGCACTGACGCTCTGAAAGAGCAACCCTACCTAGGTCCACTCCTTCTGCCTTTCCCCGTCGCCCCCACATAACCTGTACATCATTAGACACTAAGGGGCAATTTAGCATGGCCAATCCTCCTAACCTGCACGTCTTTGGACTGTGAGAGGAAACCGGAACACTCGGAGGAAACCCACACAGACACGGGGAGAACGTGCAGACTCCACGCAGTCACCCAAGGCTGTCGTTCCTGATCGCTCCAACACAGCTTTTTCCATTCTGAATTAGCATTCAATCTCTTTTCCAACTCTGTGTATTCCAGGGGCACATTTTTAAAATATAAATTTAGAGTACCCAATTATTTTTTTTTCCAATTAAGGGGCAATTTAGCGTGGCCAATCCACCTACCCTGCACATCTTTGGATTGTGGGGGTGAAACCCACGCAGACACGGGGAGAATGTGCAAACTCCACACGGACAGTGTCCCAGGTCTGGGATTCGAACACGGGTCCTCAGCGCCGTAGTCCCGGTGTTAACCACTGCGCCACCGTGCAGCCCTGCCAGGAGCACATATTGATTCATCGATACAAATGCAATTTTTTTTTTTTTTTTTATAAATTTAGAGTACCCAATTCATTTTTCCAATTAAGGGGCAGTTTAGCGTGGCCAATCCACCTAACCTGCACATCTTTGGGTTGTGGGGGCGAAACCCACGCAGACACGGGGAGAATGTGCAAACTCCACATGGACAGTGGATACAAATGCAATTTGACATTTTTACACACTTTCTCACAATCAGGTGCCATGCTTGACAGAAAGAGAAGGTGTATAACCAAACCGGGAATGAGCCAGGGCGGGATTCTCCCGCAATCGGCGGGACGGCCCATACCGGCACCAAGAGCGGTGTGAACCACTCCGGCGTGGAGATGCCCGGAAGTTGCGGAATCCTCCGCACTTCCGTGGGCTAGGCCGGCACTGGAGGGGTTGGCGTTGAAGGGCTGCCGCGGGCCGGCGCGAATTGGCAAATGCGCAGGACTGCTGCCGTGTTCTGGCGCATGCGCAGACCAGCCGGCGTGTTTCCTGCGCATGCGCAGAGGGTTTCTTCTCCGTGCCGGCCATGGTGGAGCCTTACAGAGGCCAGCGCAGAGGGAAAGAGTGCCCCCACGGCACAGGCCTGCCCGCAGATTGGTGGGCCCCGATCGCGGGCCAGGCTACCGTGGGGCCTTCCCCGAGGCCAGATCCCTCTGCCCCCCCCCCCTCCCCCCCCCCCCCCGAGGACTCCACAAGCCCTCCTCCAAACCTGGTCCCGCCGGTATGGACCATTTCAAGCCGGCGGGACTGGCCGAAAACGAGTGGCCGCTCGGCCCATCGGGGCCCAGAGAATTGCCGGGGGGCAATTGCCAACGGCCCCCGACCGGCACGGTGCGATCCCCACCCCCGCCCGAAAACCGGCGCAGGAGAATTAGGCATCCGGCGACGTAGCGGCGAGGGGGTCGGAGAATCCCACCCACAGTTCAAAAGGAACTTGGATAAATAGTTGAAAAGGGTGAATGTTTGCAGAACTATGGGGGAAGAGTAGGACTAATTGGACAGCTCCTTCAGAGAGCTGTCACATGGAGTGGGATGGAGAGGGGCATTGGGAATGATGACGGGGTGGAGTGGGGCATTGGGAATGATGGCGGGATGGAGTAGGGCATTGGGAATGATGGCGGGATGGAGTGGGATGGATTGGGGCATTGGGAATGATGGCAGGATGGAGTGGGATGGATTGGGGCATTGGGAATGATGGTGGGATGGAGTGGGATGGAGTGGGGCATTGGGAATGATGGCAGGATGGAGTGGGATGGAGTGGGGCATTGGGAATGATGGCAGGATGGAGTGGGATGGATTGGGGCATTGGGAATGATGGTGGGATGGAGTGGGATTGAGTGGGGCATTGGGAATGATGGCGGGATGAAGTGGGACATTGGGAATGATGGCGGGATGGAGAGGGGCATTGGGAATGATGGCGGGGTGGAGTGGGGCATTGGGAATGATGGCGGGATGGAGTGGGATGGAGTGGGGCATTGGGAATGATGGTGGGATGGAGTGGGATGGAGTGGGGCATTGGGAATGATGGTGGGATGGAGTGGGGCATTGGGAATGATGGCGGGATGGAGTGGGGCATTGGGAATGATGGCGGGATGGAGTGGGGCATTGGGAATGATGGCGGGGTGGAGTGGGGCATTGGGAATGATGGCGGGATGGAGTGGGATGGAATGGGGCATTGGGAATGATGGCAGGATGGACTGGGATGGAGTGGGGCATTGGGAATGATGGCGGAATGGAGTGGGATGTAGTGGGGCATTGGGAATGATGGCGGGGTGGAGTGGGGCATTGGGAATGATGGTGGGATGGAGTGGGGCATTGGGAATGATGGCGGGATGGAGTGGGATGTAGTGGGGCATTGGGAATGATGGCGGGATGGAGTGGGATGGAGTGGGGCATTGGGAATGATGGCGGGATGGAGTGGGGCATTGGGAATGATGGCAGGATGGAGTGGGATGGAGTGGGACATTGGGAATGATGGCGGGCTGGAGTGGGATGGATTGGGGCATTGGGAATTATGGCAGGATGGAGTGGGATGGATTGGGGCATTGGGAATGATGGTGGGATGGAGTGGGATGGAGTGGGGCATTGGGAATGATGGCAGGATGGAGTGGGATGGAGTGGGGCATTGGGAATGATGGTGGGATGGAGTGGGATTGAGTGGGGCATTGGGAATGATGGCGGGATGGAGTGGGACATTGGGAATGATGGCGGGATGGAGAGGGGCATTGGGAATGATGGCGGGGTGGAGTGGGGCATTGGGAATGATGGCGGGATGGAGTGGGATGGAGTGGGGCATTGGGAATGATGGTGGGATGGAGTGGGGCATTGGGAATGATGGCGGGATGGAGTGGGGCATTGGGAATGATGGCGGGATGGAGTGGGGCATTGGGAATGATGGCGGGGTGGAGTGGGGCATTGGGAATGATGGCGGGATGGAGTGGGATGGAGTGGGGCATTGGGAATGATGGCAGGATGGACTGGGATGGAGTGGGGCATTGGGAATGATGGCGGGATGGAGTGGGATGGAGTGGGGCATTGGTAATGATGGCGGGGTGGAGTGGGGCATTGGGAATGATGGTGGGATGGAGTGGGGCATTGGGAATGATGGCGGGATGGAGTGGGATGTAGTGGGGCATTGGGAATGATGGCGGGATGGAGTGGGATGGAGTGGGGAATTGGGAATGATGGCGGGATGGAGTGGGATGGAGTGGGGCATTGGGAATGATGGCAGGATGGAGTGGGATGGATTGGGGCATTGGGAATGATGGTGGGATGGAGTGGGATTGAGTGGGGCATTGGGAATGATGGCGGGATGGAGTGGGACATTGGGAATGATGGCGGGATGGAGAGGGGCATTTGGAATGAGGCGGGGTGGAGTGGGGCATTGGGAATGATGGCGGGATGGAGTGGGATGGAGTGGGGCATTGGGAATGATGGTGGGATGGAGTGGGATGGAGTGGGGCATTGGGAATGATGGTGGGATGGAGTGGGGCATTGGGAATGATGGCGGGATGGAGTGGGGCATTGAGAATGATGGCGGGATGGAGTGGGGCATTGGGAATGATGGCGGGGTGGAGTGGGGCATTGGGAATGATGGCGGGATGGAGTGGGATGGAGTGGGGCATTGGGAATGATGGCAGGATGGACTGGGATGGAGTGGGGCATTGGGAATGATGGCGGGATGGAGTGGGATGGAGTGGGGCATTGGGAATGATGGCGGGGTGGAGTGGGGCATTGGGAATGATGGTGGGATGGAGTGGGGCATTGGGAATGGTGGCGGGATGGAGTGGGATGTAGTGGGGCATTGGGAATGATGGCGGGATGGAGTGGGATGGAGTGGGGAATTGGGAATGATGGCGGGATGGAGTGGGATGGAGTGGGGCATTGGGAATGATGGCAGGATGGAGTGGGATGGAGTGGGGCATTGGGAATGATGGTGGGATGGAGTGGGGCATTGGGAGTTATGGTGGGATGGAGTGGGATGGAGTGGGGCATTGGGAATGATGGCGGGATGGAGTGGGGCATTGGGAATGATGGCAGGATGGAGTGGGGCATTGGGAATGATGGTGGGATGGAGTGGGGCATTGGGAATGATGTTGGGATGGAGTGGGGCATTGGGAATGATGGTGGGATGGAGTGGGATTGAGTGGGGCATTGGGAATGATGGCGGGACAGAGTGGGACATTGGGAATGATGGCGGGATGGAGTGGGGCATTGGGAATGATGGTGGGATGGAGTGGGGCATTGGGAATGATGGCGGGATGGAGTGGGATGGAGTGGGACATTGGGAATGATGGCGGGATGGAGTGGGATGGAGTGGGGCATTGGGAATGATCGTGGGATGGAGTGGGGCATTGGGAATGATGGCGGGATGGAGTGGGATGGAGTGGGGCATTGGGAATGATGGCAGGATGGAGTGGGGCATTGGGAATGATGGCAGGATGGAGTGGGATGGAATGGGGCATTGGGAATGATGGCGGGATGGAGTGGGATGGAATGGGGCATTGGGAATGATGGCGGGATGGAGTGGGGTGGAATGGGGCTTTGGGAAGGATGGCGGGATGGAGTGGGATGGAGTGGGGCATTGGGAATGATGGCAGGATGAAGTGGGATGGAGTGGGGCATTGGGAATGATGGCACCCACGCACACTTCCATACACACCCACACACACCCAGACACACCCACACACCCCCACACCCACCCACACACCCACACACACCCACACACACTTCCATACACACCCACACACACCCACACACACTTCCATACACACCCACAAACACCCACACACACTTCCATGCACACCCACACACACCCACAGACACCCACACACACTTCCATACACACCCACACACACTTCCATACACACCCACACACCCACACACACTTCCATACACACCCACAAACACCCACACACACTTCCATGCACACCCACACACACCCACAGACACCCACACACACTTCCATACACACCCACACACACTTCCATACACACCCACACACAATTCCATACAGAACCATACACACACACTTCCATACACACACACAGACTTCCATACACACACACCCACACACACACTTACACACATACACACACACACACTTCCATACACACCCACACACACATTCCATACACACCCACACACACACGCACACCTGCATGCACATACTCCCCACACACACACATGTCCATACACACCCACACACCTCCATACACACCCACACACACTTCCACACACACCCACACACACACACACACCCACACTTCCATACACACCCACACACTTCCATACACATCCACACACACAAACACTTCCATACACACCGACACGCACCCACACTTCAATACACACCCACACACACTTCCATTCACACCCACACCCACACACGCACACACTTCCATACACGCCCACAGACACTACCATACACACCCACACACACACTTCCATACACAAACACACACCCACACATACACACTTCCATACACACCCACACACACTTCCATACACACACCTACACACACACACCAACACATGCACCCACACACCCACCCACTTCCATATACACACACACACTTCCATATACACACACACTTCCATACACACCCACACACACACTTCCACACACAACCACACACACACACTTCCATACACACCCACACACACACTTCCGTACACACACACATACACAAACACTTCCATACACACCCACATATACACAAACACTTCCATACACACACCCACACACACACCCACACACACACACCCACAAACACACACACACTCCCCTACACACACACACCCACACACACTTCCATACATTTCCACACACACCCACACACACTTCCATACACACCCACACACCCACAGTCACACACACACTTCCATACACATCCACACAGTTCTATACACACCCACACACACCCACACACACTTCCATACGCACTCACACCCACCCACACACACTTCCATGCACACCCACACACACCTCCATACACACCCACACACACGTCCATACACACCTACGCACACCCACACACACCCCCTCACACACACACACTTCCATATACACCCACACACACTTCAATACACACCGACACACACACACATCCACACACACCCACACACACACCCACCCACACACAATTCCATACACACCCACACACACCCACTTCCATACAGAACCACACACACTTCCATACACACACACATACACACACTTCCATACACACCGACACACACATTCCATACACACCCACACAAACACCCACACACGCACACCTGCATACTCATACCCCCCACACACACACCTCCATACACACCCACACACTTTCATACACACCCACACACACACACACACACACACACTTCCATACACACCCACCCACACTTCCATACACACCCACACGCACACACACTTCCATACACACCGACACACACACACTTCCATACACACCCACACACACTACCATACACACCCACACACACACTTCCATACACAAACACACGCACACACACTTCCATACACAAACACACACCCACACACACACACACTTCCATACACACCCACACACACACTTCCATAACACCCACACACACATAAACACCCCCCCCCACACACACCCACACACTCACACTTCCATGCACACCCACACATACACATAAAGACCCCCCACGCATACACATAAACACACCCCCCACACACATCCTCACACACACATAAACACCCCCCCATACACACACATAAACACCCACACTGAAACATAAACACCCACACACACGAACACCTCCACACACACATTTCAACACCCGCACCCCACACACATACATTCAAATTTAGAGTACCCAATTAATTATTTTTCCAATTAAGGGGCAATTTAGCGTGGCCAATCCACCTACTCTGCACATTTTTGGGTTGTGGGGGCGAAACCCATGCAGGCACGGGGAGAATGCCACACACATACATAATCACCCCCTCCACACACACATAAACACCCACCCACACACAAACACCCACACAAACACCTCCACACACACATACATAAATATCCACACACAGACACAGACACACATAAACATCCACCCACACACACATACACCTCACCCAACACACACACAGACACATAAACATCCACCTTCCGCACACACATAAACACCCCCTCCACACACACACACATAAACACACATAAACATCCACACACACCCACACACACACATAGACACCCACCCACACACACAAACCCTCCCCCACACATACACATAAACAACCCCGCCCCCACACACTTAAACAACCCCCACATACACTTCCATGCACACCCACACATAAACATTCACATACACACACACGCATAACCCCCCCACACACACACACACACATAAACACCCACCCACACACACCCAAACACACACACACATAAACACCCACACACACACACACAAACACCTCCACACACACCCACACAAACACATCCACACACACATCCACACACCCACAAACATATATCCACACAGACACACACACAAGCACCTACACACAAACACCCATACACAAACACCCACACACACATAACCCCAGCCACATGCCCACAAACACCCCCCCCCCCACACAGTCATACACACACACACCACAAACACCCACACACAGACACCCCCCACACACACATATAAACACACATGCACACAAACACCCACACAAACATCCCCCCCCACATACACACATACATACAAACACCCCACCAAACACACACACCCACAAACACCCCCACACATAGACATCCACACACCGATACATACAAACACACACACCACAAACACCCACACACAGACACCCCCTCCCCCCACACATATATAAACACCCACATACAAACACCCACACACATATATAAACAACCCCACACACATATATAAATATCCACACACAAACACCTACAGACATATATAAACACCCACCCACCCACACATAAACACCCACACACACATCCACACAAACACTTCCACACACACCCACACAAACATCCCCCACACAAACACTGCCACACACACATCCACACACCCACAAACTGATATCCACACAGACACACACAAAAAACACCCACCTACACAAACATCCCATCCACGCATACATAGACACACCAACACAAAAACATACACACACACAGACCCCCCCCCCCCACTCAACCACCCCCACCCACACACATACACCCCCCACATACACACATACCCACACACACACATATCCACGCACATACACAAACATCCACACCCACAAACAAACATCCACACACATACACAAACACCCACATACACAAATACCAACACGCACAAACACACAGACCCACACACAGACCCGTAAACAAACACGCACACAAACACGGACACAAACACGCAAGCAGATCCACATACCCCCGAAACAAAACCCTCACACACCCCACTACACACACACACACACCTACACACTCTAAGGACCCTTCCTGTGGATTCTCTTATTTTCTCTTTCTTTATTTTTGCTGTTATCATTTTGATCCATGGATGCTTCGTGGACATGTACCATTACGCTGAGCAGGGGAAGAAAGGAACTCAAAGGTTATGAAAGAGAATACTGTGCTAACTTTTGAACAGCAGAACCCAGACTTTGTGGCACCCGAGAGACGGGGTGGGACTTGGTTGGCTGGTGGCCAAAGGTCAAAAGGCCGTAATCTGCCCGGTAACAGGCGGTGATTGGGTCCTGCCTGAGTGAGATGATTTTCAGAGAGCCGGGGGAAGAGCAGTTGGGGTCCTGGATGCTCCGAGGAAAGAAGCCGCGCTCTCTCCCCCTCATGCTTTCTCCAGGAAAGCTGCATAGCTGTGCACAGAATCTGAATGAATCTTCAGTGAAAACCTTGAACTGAAAGCCTAGATTGAAGAAAGGTGTGCTGGAAACAACCACCTGAAACAAAGGCCTGGATTCTCTGCTGTCGGGATTCTCCGTCCCTGGTGTTATGAAGCAACAGTGCTAACCATTGTGCATCCATGCCTCTACTGACACATTCCTTGAGAACCCCCTGTAAATATTGTCACACACCCTGGGATTCCCCTGTAAATATTGTCACACACCCCGGGATTCCCCTGTAAATACTGACACACACCCAGGGAACCCCCTGTAAATACTGACACACACCCCGGGATTCCCCTGTAAATACTGTCACACACCCCGGGATTCCCCTGTAAATACTGACACACTCCCCGGGAACCCCCTGTAAATACTGACACACACCCCGGGAACCCTCTGTAAATACTGACATGCACCCAGGGAACCCCCTGTAAATACTGACACACACCCCGGGATTCCCCTGTAAATACTGTCACACACCCCGGGATTCCCCTGTAAATACTGACACACTCCCCGGGAACCCCCTGTAAATACTGACACACACCCCGGGAACCCTCTGTAAATACTGACACACACCCAGGGAACCCCCTGTAAATACTGACACACACCCAGAGAAACCCCTGTAAATACTGACACACTCCCCGGGAACCCCCTGTAAATACTGACACACCCAGGGAAACCCCTGTAAATACTGACACACGCCCAGGGAAACCCCTGAAAATACTGACACACACCCAGGGAAACCCCTGTAAATACTGACACACTCCCCGGGAACCCCCTGTAAATACTGTCTCACACCCCGGGAACCCTCTGTAAATACTGTCACACACCCCGGGATTCCCCTGTAAATAAGGACACACACCCCGGGATTCCCCTGTAAATACTGTCACACACCCCGGGATTCCCCTGCAAATACTGTCACACACACCGGGATTCCCCTGTAAATACTGTCACACACCCAGGGAACCCCCTGCAAATACTGTCACACACCCCGGGATTCCCCTGCAAATACTGTCACACACCCCGGGAACCCTTTGTAAGTACGGACACAAACCCTGGGATTCCCCTGCAAATACTGTCACACACCCCGGGATTCCCCTGTAAATATTCTCACACACCCCAGGAACCCTCTGTGAATACTGACATATTCCCCCAGGAAACCCCTAGAAATATTGACACATTCCCGAGGAAGCCCCTGTAAATACTGACACCTCCTTATAAATACTGACACACTCCCTGTAAATACTGACACACTCCTTATAAATACTGACACACTCCCTGTAAATACTGACACATTCCCCGGGTACTCCCTGTAAATACTGACACATTCCCCGGGTACTCCCTGTAAATACTGACACATTCCCCGGGTACTCCCTGTAAATACTGATACACTCCCTGGGAACTCCCTGTAAATACTGACACATTCCCCGGGTACTCCCTGTAAATACTGACACTCCCCGGGAACTCCCTGTAAATTCTGACACACTCCCCGGAACTCCCTGTAAATACTGACACACTCCCCGGGAACCCCCTGTAAATACTGACACACACCCCGGGAACTCCCTGTAAATACTGACACACTCCCCGGAAATCCCCTGTAAATATTGTCACAACCCCCAGGAACCACCTATAAATATTGACACACTCCCTGGGAACTCCCTGTAAATACTGACACACTCCCCGTGAATTCCCTGTAAATACTGACACACTCCCCGGGAACTCCCTGTAAATACTGACACACTCCCCGGGAACTCCCTGTAAATACTGACACACTCCCTGGGAACTCCCTGTAAATACTGACACTCCCCGGGAACTCCCTGTAAATACTGACACTCCCCGGGAACTCCCTGTAAATACTGACACACTCCCCCGGGAACTCCCTGTAAATACTGACACTCCCCGGCAACTCCCTGTTAATACTGACACTCCCTGGGAACTCCCTGTAAATACTGACACACTCCCCCGGAACTCCCTGTAAATACTGACACACTCCCCCGGAACTCCCTGTAAATACTGACACACTCCCCCGGAACTCCCTGTAAATACTGACACACTCCCCGGGAACTCCCTGTAAATACTGACACACTCCCCGGGAACTCCCTGTAAATACTGACACACTCCTCCGGAACTCCCTGTAAATACTGACACACTCCCCCGGAACTCCCTGTAAATACCAATACACTCCCCCGGAACTCCCTGTAAATACTGACACACTCCCCGGGAACTCCCTGTAAATACTGACACACTCCCCGGGAACTCCCTGTAAATACTGACACACTCCCCCGGAACTCCCTGTAAATACCAATACACTCCCTGGGAACTCCCTGTAAATACTGACACTCCCCGGGTACTCCCTGTAAATACTGACACACTCCCTCGGAACTCCCTGTAAATACCAATACACTCCCCCGGAACCCCCTGTAAATACTGACACATTCCCCGGGAACTCCCTGTAAATACTGACACACTCCCCCGGAACTCCCTGTAAATACTGACACTCCCCCGGAACTCCCTGTAAATACCAATACACTCCCCGGGTGATCCCTAAATGTGGCGCACTGCCTGGGAACCCCTGTCAATATTTCACATACTCATTTATACAATGCTTCTGATTTCCATTCCCATTTGAATTGAAAATCACGTGACAGCTATATGGTTCAGTATCATCCCGTATACATTATACATATATATACATATCCCATAGACAGCTATATGGTTCAGTATCATCCCATATACATTATTCATATATATACATATCCCATAGACAACTATATGGTTCAGTATCATCCCATATACATTATTCATATATATACATATCCCATAGACAGCTATATGGTTCAGTATCATCCCATATACATTATACATATATATACATATCCCATAGGCAGCTATATGGTTCAGTATCATCCCGTATACATTATCATCAAAGTCTATGGGCGTGATTTAACAGGAACAAAAGAGTCCAGTTTTGGGCGTATTTATGGGTGTTTCTCCACCCCTGACTGCAGCCTCCGGACCCCCCAATGTACAAGTAGGAGGTCCACGACACCACTCACCCCACCTCATAAGGACAGGACACCCCTGGACCCGATCCCCGGCAACCTGGCATCCAGGCAGTGCCTAGGTGTCCGTGTGGCAGTGCCAAGGTGCCAGGCTGGCAGTGTCAAGGTGCACAGATGCCAGCAGGAGAACCAGGGTACAATCCTGCCCAGACTCCGGCCATCCGGGTGCCTCCAATGGCCTGGGAGGGGAGGCCCCCCCCCACACCCCCCCCCCACACCCCCCCCCCCCCCCCCCCCACACCCCCCCCCCCCCCCCCCCCCCCCACACACCCCCAGATGCCATTACGGCTTGTCCACGGCTAAACAACGCCACGGCCAGGTCACCCAGGTGTGGGCGTCCGATCACGGTCCTTTTGAGACCCCGGCGCAGACATATTTAAGTGAGGCTAACTTAAATATTCAAATCTGGATCCCACCCAGTGAGGGCGAGATCCAGATCGCGACGTCTTGCGAAATAGCGTTAGATCTCGGGAGGCGTTTTGAGTGTCGCCAATCTCGCAAGATTTAATGGCCTGTCGTGTTCCAAATCGGGGGTGACGAGGCCATAGGATCGCGCCCAGAATTAATCATGTTGACTGTTATACAATTCCAGGAAATACCCACCAGATCGCAACAACATGTGAAATTCAATAATTCAAGAAAGAATGAAAAAGAAGCCGAAAATATGAGTACAGAGACTCTGCTGACAATAAACACCATGACCCATTCCAGACAGACATCCGTCCGATGGCCCCACAATCTCTCTTGCATCCACTGTCAGCAACCAGTGTGAAAGTCTGTGACCATGCAGTGTGTGGGGTGAATTTTATGGAGGCAGTGGGGGTCTTGGTTGCTGGCTGGAGATCTGACGACAGACCCGCCTTGCCTCCTTCGAGGAAGGCCCCAGCAAATTACAAACCAATCAGGCAATCAAAAGGCTACCGGCAGGCCCTCCCCAGGATCAGGACCCTGGTGGCGGGAAGCTTCCGCCTGGCAACAGCTGTCGGCCAATCAGAGGCCGGCAGCTTCCACGCTCAGAAGGCAGGGGCTGCTGTCGGAATGAGTCCCATTGGAGACCCAAGGTCATGAAATTACCCCCGCCAAAGGTGACTGATAGTTGGTGGGTGGGGGGGGTATGTTCCAGTGGTGGGGTTGTAGTGCCATTGATCATCAGCAAGGGCATGTGGCGGAGGGGGGGCAAATGCTGGCCAGGCAGTACCTCTGCTCAGAGGAACGAAAATAGGGTAAAATATTTCAGACCGATGATCTTTGGCCAGGACCTCAGAATATCCCACAGTGCTTCACTTCCAGCTGAGATGTCAGTCACGGTGTGTTAGCGAGCGGCAACTGCCACGAGTTTCCCCATGTTCGGCCTGGTGAGGCCGTCACCCCAATGAAACGTTAATTGGTCCACTTAACGATGCCCCCCCACAGGCTTCTTGCCACAAATCATGGTCCCGCCGGCTGATTAACCGGGACCCCCCCCCCCCCCCAACGAGGGAGAGCAGCACTTAAACCACTCCTGCACAGCCAACCCCACACAGCTCACAGCCATGTTGCCGAGGAGACCAGCCCCACGATCCGGGGATGCCGGTCTGGGCAGGCTGCTGGAAGCGGTAGAGGCCAGGCGGCTTCCCTGTTTCCCCTGGGTCAGCCACAGGGCAGCCAGTGTCGCCTGGGAGGAAGTGACAGCAGCCCTCAGCTCGGGGAGCGTGATCAGAGGGCCCGGCACCCAGTGTCGCAAGAAGGTCACGGGATGCGATAAGCAGCAAACTGACTCTCCACCTCTGATGTGCATCCTGGGAACAAACCTAGACATAGCAGTAGAGCACGGATGGCACATCAAGGATCATTGATTGATATTTATTGTCAATGTGCCAAAGTACAGTGGAAAGTATTTTTTGGTGGCTGAGGGAATGTACACAGTACGTACATAGTAGACAAAAAAGAATAATCGACAGGGGACATTGACAAATGGTACATCGACAAAACAGCGATTGGTTGCAGTGTGGAGCAAGGGGCCAAACAAAGCAAATACATGAGCAAGAGCAGCATAGGGAGTCGCGAATAGTGTTCTTACAGGGAACAGATCAGTCCGAGGGGGAGTCATTGAGGAGTCTTCTGGCTGTGGGGTAGAAGCTGTTGCTGTGTCTGGATGTGCGGGTCTTCAGATTTCTGTACCTTCTGCCTGATGGAAGGTTCTGGAAGAAGGCAATGTCTGGGTGGGAGGGGTCTCTGATAATGCTGTCTGCCTTCCTGAGGCAGCGGGAGGTGTAGACAGAATCAATGTGGGGGTGGCAAGTTTGTCTGATGCGTTGGGCTGAGTTCACCACACTCTGCAGTTTCTTCCGATCTTGGACCGAGCAGTTGTCATACCAGGCTGTGACTCAGCCGTATAGGTTGCACTCTATCGCACCGTTATAAGTAGAGACGTTGTTGGGCTATTTTGACTGTTGCACAATGTGAGTGGACCAGGACAGACTGTTGGTGATGGTGACCCCAGGAACTTAAAGCTATCGACCATCTCCACTTCGGAGCTATTGATGCAGACGGGAGTGTGTGTCGTGCTACGCTTCCTGAAGTCGATGATCAGTGCCTTGGTCTTTCCAACATTGAGAGGACACTCGAAGGAGAGAGGATAGGGGGTCAGAGAGTAAGGGGGCACTGGGGGAAAGGGTGAGGGGAGGGTCTGGGAGGGGTGGAGAGAGAGGGGCAGCACTATCAGAGAGTGGGTGACATTTCTGTAAATGATTAAAATCTGTTGACCTCGATCCGTTGGCCTCTGTCATTTTATTCCGCAATGTGGGGCGAGCAGCAATCCCATGCCCCTTCTCCCTGGACATGGAGCCTCCCCCCCACGGCACACAGTGTTCAGCTAGATAGATAGATAGAACAGTACAGCACAGAACAGGCCCTTCGGCCCTCGATGTTGTGCCGAGCAATGATCACCCTACTCAAACCCACGTATCCACCCTATACCCGTAACCCAACAACCCCCCGCTTAAACATACTTTTTAGGAAACTACGGGCAATTTAGCATGGCCAATCCACCTAACCCGCACATCTTTGGACTGTGGGAGGAAACCGTAGCACCCGGAGGAAACCCACGCACACACGGGGAGGACGTGCAGACTCCGCATAGACAGTGACCCAGCCGGGAACCAAACCTGGGACCCTGGAGCTGTGAAGCATTTACGCTAACCACCATGCTACCGTGCTGCCCCAGCTGATGGGTGGGAGCGAGCACTCAGCAGACAGATGGGGGTCAGACTATTGCATCATGTGAGGAGCTCCAGCGCTCAACTCTCTGCGGGTCATCATCACCCCCTCGCCTCGACTGTGACCCGCTGACAGTGTCCACACAGTCCCATGTTACACAGGGAGGGTGGGAATTAGGGGCGGGGGAGGATGGTGTTGGGAGAAAGGGGGAAGATGGAGGAGGGGGGGGTGGGATTGGGGGAGGTGTTGCGGAGAGGGGGAATGTCAGACGAGGCCACGTCCTATGTGAAGAGGGCAAGGATGAGGTCCCCCCTGGCCCTCTAGGCTTGCTGAACCCTTGCCGTTCCTGCCTGTACTCCATCCTCCGGATGGTCATGTGGGTCCTCCCCGGGTTCATTCTCCAGCCCCTTCTGGTCCCGCGCCTCCTTGTCCTTCTCCCCGGAGGTGGCCACATATTCCTCCCCCTCCATCACATTGCCCTCCAGCTGTGCCCTGCTGTGGAGGACGCAGCAGACCACCACAAAGCGGGCAATCCTCTGGGTGGGGTACTGCAGGGCATCACCAGAGCGGTCGAGGCATTGGAACTGCATCTTGAGCAGTCCGATGCACCGCTCAATGACAGCCCAGGTGGCCACATGGGCCTCGTTGTACCGGGTCTCTGCGTCCGTCACCACCCTCTGTCTTGTTATGCTCTTGGTGTAGCATAAGCTGCTTCCTTGATGTGCACTCTGACAAAGGAAGGTTCAGCCGTGGAGATAACTTCAACACATTTATTAAACTATTTACAATTCTCCTACTCGGGTTCGCCACTACTGTTAATCCTTCTATAGCTACTCAGACTGACTAACCAGTCTGCTACAATCCACGTGGTGGGTGTAATATTGAATCAACCCTGTGTCTGTACTCACTGAGTGTCTCCACTGGAAAGAGGAAGATCATGTGTGTTGTGTCCTTTATATATGAGTTGGTGTAATGCCCTCCTATGGTCGTGTCACCTCTGTGTGTATCGTGAATGCCCATTGGTCGTGTCCTATCTAGCTGTTCTATTGGTTGAGTGTTTGTGTGTCATGTCTCTGGTGCTCCCTCTAGTGTCTAGCTAGTCTACGTGTATTTACATTAACCCCTTGTGTATTTACAGTGATGCACATCACCACACCTTCTGTACTGGCGTTATTAGCCAGGTCCTCAGTGGGTACTCCTTATCCCCAAGAGCCAGCCGCCCAGGCTGGGGTGGTCCTTGAAGAGACCGGGGATGTCTGACTGCCCCTGGGTGTAGCTGCACTGCACACTCCCTGGAAAGCGTGCACACACGTGCATGATCTTCATGTGGTGGTCGTACACGAGCTGTATGTTCAGGAAGTGAAACCTTTTTCTGTTGTTGTAGGGCACTCCCAGCTGGCCCCGCTGTGCACAATTTGACATGCCTGCCATCTATTCCCCCCCCCCCCCCCCGGACCTGGGGCATCCCATTGATGGCGGGGAATCCTTCTGCCCGGGCACCTTGTTGGGCCTGGTCCATGTCAACATTTATATAGTTTTCTGCCTGGGCAAACAGGCCATTTGTGACTTCACGGATACACGAGTGGGCTATCGCATGTGAGATGCCACACATGTCCCTGCTAGAACCCTGTGGAGATCCTGTGGCATGAAAGTTCAGATCTGCGGTGACCTTCATGGCCATCGGGACGGGTATCCTTCTCCGCCCCGTGGTGCCAAGTCCTCAAGGGCATGGATAGGCACCGTTCCCTTGTTGAGGCAGAGCCTTCTGCAGCACATGCTATCTGACATCTGTCTGAAAGATTAGCGACGCCTGTACACCCTGGGCTGCCATGGGCCTCTTCCTCTGGGTCCCTCCCTGGCCTGATGCAGGGGCCTGGTCCTCAGGCTGTTGACGCTGCTGCTGCTGTCTCCTCCTGGGTCTAGCCGCCTGTCCTGTCAGCAGCACCACCAGGGCATGTTCCGCGGGATCTAAGATATCGTCCATCACATGCAATATCTGTAAGGAATGGGTGAGAGTGTGAGACTGACAGTGGCGTCTTCCAGCCCGGTAACCTTCAGTCCCACTATTGCTCCTTCCCCTACCCCATCCCCATCCAACATGCCCTGCCCACAGCGGAGGGCCCTGCCTACCAGACCCCAGACCCTGTATTCCAGGCAGCTGCACATAACATTACCTGGACTGGGCACTGCCCCCCTCCCTGGTGCACACACCCACCCTCTGGTCACGGAAATGTCCCCGGTGCTGGGGCCCAGCCCCTGGCTGTTCAGATGTTGGCCGCTGTGTCCTAGTTGTTCCCTCCCGCAGTTTCCAGGCATCACGGTCTGATTGAGATGCGCGGCAATAATCCCCATATGCTACACGACCCGTCCACCCACGGGCATCTACTTGGGATGTGTGAAGTGCTCACTTAGCCACGATTGCCAATTCAGCAACAGCCTTCAACCACACGGCCAGAGGCCTCCGCGATCAGTATCTCTGGCAGCAGCGCACCCCTCCCCAATGAACTCAATGCATTCTATGCTCGGTTCGAGCAGGAGACCAACGATCCGCTGTCAATTGCCCCAGCAGCCCATAACACACCCATACCCACCATCACAGCTCCCGAAGTCAGATCGGCCTTCCTGAAAGGAAGGCGACGGGTCCGGACGGGATCCCTGGTCGTGCACTCAGAGCCTGCGCGGACCAGCTGGCAGAGGTATTCACAGACATCTTTAACCAGTCCCTACTCCACTCCGAGGTCCCCACCTACTTCAAGAAGACCACCATCATACCGGTGCCAAAGAAGAACCAGGCAACGTGCCTCAGTGATTACCCTCCGGTGGCCCTGACATCGATCGTAATGAAGTGCTTCGAGAGGTTGGTCATGATGCACATCACCTCCATATTCCCAGGATGCCTAGATCCACTGCAATTTGCATACCGCCGCAACCGGTCCACAGCAGACGCCATCACCCTGGCCCTCCCCTCATCCCTGGAGCATCTCGACAACTAGGACTCCTACATCAGACTCCTATTTATTGACTACAACTCCGCCTTCAACACCATAATCCCAGCCAATCTCGTATCAAAGCTTCAAAACCTAAGACTCGGCTCCTCACTCTGCAACTGGATCCTTGACTTTCTGACCCATAGACCACAATCAGTAAGAATAAACAACAACACCTCCTCCACAATAGTCCTCAATACCGGGGCCCCACAAGGCTGCGTACTTAGCCCCCTATTATACTCACTATACACACACACGACTGCATGACAAAATTTGGTTCCAACTCCATCTACAAGTTTGCTGACGATACGACCATAGTGGGCCGGATCTTGAATAACGACGAGTCAGAATACAGGAGTGAGATTGAGAACCTAGTAGAGTGGTGTAACGACAACAATCTCTCCCTTAATGCCAGCAAAACTAAAGATCTGGTCATTGACTTCGGAAAGCAAAGTACTGTTCACACCCCTGTCAGCATCAATGGGGCTGAGGTGGAGATGGTTAGCAGTTTCAAATTCCTAGGGGTGCACATCTCCAAAAATCTGTCCTGGACCACTCACGCCGACGCTATCACCAAGAAAGCACAACAGCGCCTATACTTCCTCAGGAAAGTAAGGAAATTAGGCATGTCCACATTAACTCTTACCAACTTTTACAGATGCACTATAGAAAGCATCCTATCTGGCTGCATCACAGCCTGGTATGGCAACTGCTTGGCCCAAGACCGTTAGAAACTTCAGAGAGTCGTGAACACTGCCCAGTCCATTACACAAACCTGCCTCCCATTGACTCCATCTACACCTCCCGCTGCCTGGGGAAAGCGGGCAGCATAATCAAAGACCCCTCCCACCCGGCTTACTCGCTCTTCCAACTTCTCCCATCAGGCAGGAGATGCAAAACTCTGAGAACACGCACAAACAGACTCAAAAATAGCTTCTTCCCTGTTGTTACCAGACTCCTAAACGACCCTCATTAACACTACACCCCTGTATACTTCAGCCGATGCTGGTGTTATGTGGTTATATTGTGTACCATGTGAGGATGGCTCCTCACCTCCTCGGGCCCCCGCAGCGGCCCTTCTGCCAGCTTCACGTTTGTAAAAAGATGTACTAATTGGCGTCCACCTGGCCACTTGCTGGGGAGGCGGTTTGATCGCGGTATCATGACATGCAGACACACACATAATGATATACAGACAAGCAGCTAATGGACACAGAGAACAGGACATGACCAATAAGCAGGCAAGACACTCAGGGGTGGGATCTGACTATAAAAGGCACGAGGCACTCACACTCCGCCTCTTTCCACTGATGAACATCTAGAGAGTCAGTCAAGGGTGTTATTACAATCTCACACCTCCAGCACGTGGCTAAGAGCTAGTCTGGTTCAGTCAGACAGAGTAACCACTGTCGTGTTAGCTACACTGGTCTAACGCTGGCTGCAACTGGATGCAGCTTAGATCAGAAAGATACTCCAGACCTTGACGTTAGTTCAATCAGGTTTATTGAACTAATAGCCCAGTTAGCACAGTTCTCTGACAGAATTCACAGACAACTGTGCTAACTCCTGATTTCGCCAACGGGAGCGTGCCGGTTAGATCGCAAACATATTGGCACTCGGCGCGGTTCTCGATTTTGGCCTCTCCCATGGTTTAACAGCCTCGCCGTGCTCTCGCTTAAGTGCAACACGGGCATTAAATCACGCCCGTGGTCTCTGGATAAAATAGGAAACACAGCGGCCAATTTGTGCACAGCAAGCTCCCACAAACAGCGAATGTGACTAAAATCAGGTCATCTGTTTTCTGTGCAGGTCAGTGACCAGAGACACTGGGCGGTATTCTCCGCTAAGGCCAAAAATCGCGGAGGCCGTCGTGAACTCGGCCGTGGTTCATGCCGGCCTCGGGGCCCGCTCCCCGCACCTAATTCACCGCCACCCGGAGGGCTAGGAGCGGGCCCCCGTCGTTCCCGGCCGCGACCTCGGCTGCCAGATGTGACGCGTGAACGGCGCTTTTCATGATGTCATCCGCGCATGCGCGGGTTGCCCGGTTCCAACCCGCGCATGCGCGGATGACATCACCCGCGCAGACGGCACGAACCCTCGCATGCGCGGTGCCGTCTTTCTCCACCGCCGCCCGGCAAGACCTGGCGGCTTGATCTTGCCGGGCGGCGGAGGGGAAAGAGTGCATCCGTTTTGGATGCAGGCCCAACGATCGGTGGGCACCGATCACGGGCCTGTCCCCCTCCGGAGCACAGTCGCGGTGCTCCCGTCCAAATCGGGCCCCTGGATGCCCCAAACGGGCATCTGGCGCCCGTTTCGCCAATGCAGCGACCAGGTGTGGTGAAACGGGCGTGAAGAACCGGCCGCTCGGCCCATCGGGCCTCGGAGAATTGCGTTCCCCGTGAAAAACGGCGAGCGGCGATTTTTCCGAGAGGAGGGTGGGGGGAGAATCGCGCCGGTTGGGGGGGGGGGGGGGGGGGGGGGGGGGTGGGGGGGGGAGGCAGGGGGGGTCAGTCATACTGCAGCAGGCAGCAGCGAAGCACTGCAATCCTTGCCAAGCATATCCATGGACTGACGCACAGTGGCCCATGGTCGCCACTGTCCTTTCAGGTCACGGTACCTGAAGAGAGAGCAGAATGCTGGCAGGATTTTTCCTCGAAACCAGCCCACTCTCAGCACATGCCGGGCACGGCACCGAATGGCGATGGGCTTTTGCACTGGGTCCTGAATCGCAGCGGGGGTCCCACAAGACGGGGGCCAGGAAATCCCCGGCCTGTGTGTGCCGAAGTAGACCACCAAAGGGTCAGGCCGATCGTTGGGTAAGTGCATCAACCACAAAGGCAACAACTCTCACAGTGCCTACGCTGAAACATCAGCCTGCATCATTATGATATATATGTGCTTGTGTCTCTGGGGGGGGGGGGGGGGGGGGGGGGGGGGGGGGGGGGGGGGGAGATAGGCTTGAACCCTCGACCTGCTGACTCAGAGGCAGAAGTACTACCCACAGGGCTGCAGGTGACACCTCACCGTTCACTCCCTTGACAGGCTTTATAGCTTCATTAGAGCAATTACAATAATTAAGATGGGATCCAGGCACAGTTGCATCAGCTCTGTCAAGGGCGGACTCTGCGAGGTGTCAAACAAAACTCAGTGGGCAGCACTTCTGCCTCTGAATCAGAAAATCGTGCGAACGAGCCTCATTCCAGGCACTTAGACACGCTGATGTTTCAGCGTCACTGGACAGTAAGATCAAACACTCCACTCCACACTGATTCAGAATGATTCTTATTACCAGCAGACCAGGAACAACGTATAGATGAGAATGACAGAAAATAATACCCTGACATTAGCAATATGCTCCCCACCAGAGCTGCTCTGCGAAGTGATACCATTCATTAGGAAGACAGGGAGAGGTAATATCATAGAATTTACAGTGCAGAAGGCGGCCACTCAGCCCATCGAGTCTGCACCGGCTCCTGGAAAGAGCATCCCACCCCAAGGTCAACACCTCCACCCTATCCCATAACCCAGTACCCCACCCAACACTAAGGCAATTTTGGACACTAAGGGCAATTTAGCGCGGTCAATCCACCTAACCCTGCACATCTTTGGACTGTGGGTGGAAACCGGAGCACCCGGAGGAAACCCACGCACACACGGGGAGGATGTGCAGACTCCGCACAGACAGTGACCCAAGCCGGAATCGAACCTGGGACCCTGGAGCTGTGAAGTGATTGTGCTATCCACAATGCTACCGTGCTGCCCCAATATGAAATAAGGATACAATTCTAAAGTGGGCTGAGGGGCTGGGGGTATCTGTGCACAAATCATTGAAGGCAGGAGAGCAGGTTGAGAAAGTGTTTAAAAAGACACGTGGAACCCGTGCTTTAAGAACAGAGACAAGGGAGTTATGATGAGTTATTATCAAATATTGATTTGGCCTTGGCTGGAGTATTGTGTCCATTCCTGGGCACTGCACTTTAGTAAGGATGTGAAGGAAGGAGTAAGGGCAGAAATATATTCATAAGAATGGTTCCAGGGATACCTGGGTAGATTGGAGGAGCTGGGTTTGAGAGAGGCAGATTTTTTTAATCAGTAAGGGGAGTCAAAGGTTTACGGGGAGAGGTCAGGAATGTGGAGTTGAGGATTATCACATCAGATCAGTAATGATCTCATTGAATGGCGAAGCAGACACAATGGGCCAAGTGTCTTCTCACACACACACAAATGGTGGGACAAGGGGAGAGGGTGTGGCAGAAAGGGCAGAAGAACTTGGGGAAAATAAGACTGCAGAGCACCATTGTTCAGACACGGTGAAAGCACATCTACTCTCTGCGGGTTCAGCAGTACTGTTAGTTATCATTATCGCCCAAACAAATGATAGTGACAGAAAATAATACACTGACATTAGCAATAAGGACTTTCATATCTCCTCCCCAGCGGAGCCGCTTGTTGACAACAACACAGCAAAGTGACACAATGAGGTTTATAAGCACAGATTTTTTTTCACACCTTTAATAACTATAATCTGTTATATCCATAGCAAGAAATTAAATCTGGATGTCCTTACAAATCAGCCAGCCAATGACATCTTTTTCCTGCTCTCTTGTTGCATGCTGTTATTTGAAACGTCAGCTCCACATGAAACCTTGTATGGGCAAATACATTCTGCCACTTCAATACTTAGATTCAAAATATTTTAACCATTTGTCATAGAGTCAAAGTGCTTTTACAGCACAGAAAGAGGCCATTTTGGCCCATCGTGTCTGTGCCGGCCATCAAGCACCTATCCTAATCCATTTGTCCAGCACTTGGCCTTGTGTGCTGTGGCGTTCAATCGCTCAGCTAAATGCTTCTAAATGTTGTGAGGGTTCCTGCCTCTTCCACCCTTTCAGGCAGTGAGTTCCAGATCCGCTGGGGGAAAAGGTTTCCCCTCAAATCCCTCTCAAGTTTCCTGCCCCTGGCTTTAAATCTATGCCCCCCCCCCCCCCCCCCCCCCCCCCGGGTTATTGACTCCTCTACTAAGGGGTAAAGCTTCTTCCTATCCACCCCGATCTATGTCCCTCAATCTTATGAAATGAAATGAAAATCGCTTACTGTCACAAGTAGGCTTCAAATGAAGTTACTGTGAAAAGCCCCTAGTCACCACATTCCGGCGCCTGTTCGCAGAGGCTGGTACGGGAATTGAACCGTGCTGCTGGCCTGCCTTGGTCTGCTTTAAAAGCCAGCGATTTAGCCCTGTGCTAAACCAGCCCCTATACACCTCAATCAGGTCCCCCCCTCAGCCTTCTCTGCTCCAAGGAAAACAACCCCCAGTCTAACCAGCCTCTCTGGCTAGCTGAAAGGCTCCAGCCCAGGCAACATCCTGGTGAATCTCCTCTGCCCCCATCTCTAGTGAAATCACATCCCTCCTTTGGTGTGGCGACCTGAACTGCACACAATACTCCAGCTGTGGCCTGACCAGCATTTTCTGAAGCTCCATCATGACCTCCCTGTGCTTACATCTATGCCACAGTTAATAAAGGCACGTATCCCATGCGCCTCCTATAACCATCTTATCTACCTATTCTGCTGTCTTCAGGGATCTATGGATCTGCACCCCAAGGTCCCTCTGGTCCTCTGTACTTCCTAGAGTCCTACCGTTTATTATGTATTCCCTTGCCTTGTTAGTCCACCCAAAATGCATCACCTCTCACTTTTCAGGGTTAAATTCTATTTGCCGCTGCTCTGCCCATCTGACCAGCCCGTCTATATCGTCCTGCAATCTGAGGCTTTCCTCCTCACTATTTACCACATTAACTTGGGGAGTGATTGATGCGCTAACAATTGCACACAAAGACACGAATCGATACAAGAAAGGCTTTATTACCGTGAGATGTTATTCCCTCGACTGCAGCTGTAGAATGGCAGCTCAGGAGAGCTCATGAATATTTACTGTGCAATCTGATTGACCATATCAGATATGCGAGGGAGGGGGTATGCGTCAAGCTGCATGTACCGGTTGATGGTCTGGCTGTAGTCCACGACCATCCTGTTTCTCCCCAGTTTTAACCACCACCACTTGGGCTCTCCAGGGACTGTTGCTGGCCTCGATAATACCCTCCCGAAGCAGCCGCTGGACTTCGGACCTGGTGAAGGTCTTGTCCTGGGTGCTGTACCGTCTGCTCCTGGTGGCGACGGGCTTGCAATCTGCAGTCAGATTGGCAAAGAAGGAGGGAGGGTCAAACTTGAGGGTCGTGAGGGCCGCAATGGTGAGTGGGGGTAGGGGTCCGCCGAATTTGAGGGTGAGGCTCTGGAGGTTACATTGGAAGTCCAGGCCCAGTAAAAGTGTCGCACAGAGGTTGGGGAGCATGTACAGGCGGAAACGGCTGAATTCCACGCCTTGTACGGTGAGTTTGACCAGACAGAAGCCCTGGATCGGGACAGAGTGGGATCCGGAGGCCAGGGAGATCCGCTGGTTGGCGGGATGGACCGCGAGGCAGCAGCGCCTTACCGTGTCCGGATGAATGAAGCTATGGGTGCTCCCGGAGTCAAGTAGGCAGTAGGTCGCGTGGCCGTTGATGAGCACCATCGTTGAAGCGGTAGCCAGGTTGCGAGGACGGGATTGGTCGAGAGTCATGGAGGTGAGAAGCGGGCGATCGACCGAAGAGTCCGAAGAGTCCGATGAGTAGCGGCAGCGACCCGGGTCCCGTGGTCCAGTCCCGAGGGGAGGACAAAATGGCGGCGTCCGAAGTACCTGCGGGGAAGAAGATGGCGGCGACCATGGAGCGCATGTGGAGTTGGGGGAGGAAGATGGCAGCGGCCATCGTGCGCACATTGCGGGGGTGGCGAAAGATGGCAGCGCCCACTGGTCGCACGTGGCCCCGGGAGCAGCGGACGGCGGGCCCATTGCATGATCGGCTGGGGGGAGGGGGAGAGTTTAGGCGCGATAGCGGCAACTGCGCAGGCCTGACACACCGCTGCAAAGTGGACTTTCTTGCCACAGGATTTGCAGGTCGCGGTGTGGGCCAGGCATCGCTGGCGGAGGTGCTTCTGCTGGCTGCAGAAGTAGCAGCGGGGACCCCCAAGGTGCGCGGTGTGGCGAGCAGTGCAGGCATACTGCGCGGGAGTGGCCCCAGTCAGGGGGGGTCGGTTGCGGGGTCCACGAGGGGTAGGATGGGTGGGCCGCGCGGTAGGATGGGTGGGCGGGGTAGGATTGCACATTATGGGAAGCGACCGTCATAGAGAGTGCTAAAGTCTTTGTCGCCACTAGATCGAGCTTGGCCCCTTCCAACAGTTGTTGCGGGATGGGGTCCGATGCAATACCCGTCACAAAGGCATCTTGCATGAGGAGGTTGGAATGTTCCGTGGCCGTGATGTCCTGGCACTCGCAGTCCCGTACTAGAGGGATAAGGGCCAGCCCAAAGTCCTCAATCGACTCACCCGGTTGCTGGACACGAGTGGAGAGTACATGCCTCGCAAACAGAGTGTTCGTCAACTGGACGTAATTTTCTTTGAGCAGTTCCATAGCACGGTCGTAGGTCGGTGCGTCTGTATCAGCGGGAACACGCTGGAGCTCGACCTTGAGTAGAGTAGTTGAACTTTCTGAGCTTCCGATGGTGTAGGGTCCACAGAGGTGATGTATGCCTCGAAGACAGCCAGCCAGTGGTTAAAGTCTTTCCTGGCGTTCGGCGATTGTGGATCCAGCTGCAGGCGGTTGGGTTTAATTCTGATGTCCATGATTTGGAAATCTCACGGTAATAAATTGATGCGCTAACAATTGCACACAAAGACACGAATCGGTACAAGAGAGGCTTTATTACTGTGAGATGTTATTCCCTCGACTGCAGCTGTAGAATGGCAGCTCAGGAGAGCTCATGAATATTTATACTGCTCCCTGTGGGCGGAGCTAGCCGGCAGGGGCTTACCGACAAACCTGTAATACAGGTACTGTTGTACATCCCCTAATACAGGCACACACATATATATACAGTGGTGGATCACCACAGTGATTTACCACATTAACTCGGGGAGTGTGAGGAGTCCCTGGGATGTAATAGACAGAAATTTCATAAATACGGTTCTCGTAAATACTTTTGCCAGAGCATTTTGCTTTCCGTCCCACTGACTGTTTAGTTTCCTTTCAGAGCAGAGTCACCCTGTAGCACTCCCACTGATGAATCAGCAGGTTTGGGCTGAGGCACCACTCCAGGGCTTAGGTATATCTGTTAGACTGACAATTCATTGGGACATCAGAACAGGAAAAGTCCTCAGGCCATTTAATGAGGTTATGGTTGATCTATATCTTAACCCCATCTATTTGCCTTAACCACTGCCTATCAGAAACCTACCAAATTCGGGCAGCATGGTGGCGCAGTGGTTAACACTGCAGTCTCACGGCACCGAGGTCCCAGGTTCGATCCCGGCTCTGAGTCACTGTCTGTGAGTCACTGCCCCTCAGATTTAACAATTATTTGGGGAGGAGACTTCATTCCACAACCCTTTGTGAGAGGAAATACTTCCTGACACCATCCCTGTGGAGCCAGTTCCAAATTTAAGATGATGTCCCCCCGCCCCCCCCCCCCCCCCCCCCCGCCACTCTTTATTGGGATTCATCCATGGACAAAATGGTTTCAATCAATCTACTTGATCATGTTGATGTCAACTCTTTAATTACCTTAAACAATTCAATTAGATCAACCCGTAGTCTTTTACATTAAAGGAAATGCAAACCTAGCCCGTGTCATCTTTCGTACCTTAATGCTTTTAGCTGTGGCATTGCCGGCTTGTGGTCAGGAGAGCAGAAATAAACTGAAACCCCAATTGCATTTCCTTACATTCAGTATGATTGCTTTGGAAAGGTGAATATGTGTGTTCCCCAACCCCCCTTTTTTTTAGCCTGTGATCAATTTAAATATCCAGCAGCAGACTTTTGTGGGTTTAAAAATAATGAAGGTGATTTAATTGCAGACTCATCCGAATCTACGCCAAATCAGTCACACACCATACAAGCAACAAAGATACAATTAAAGAAGACGGTGAACTTCTGCATGCGTTAAACTAGCTTGTTGTCAGTCATTGTGGGCCCATTGGAGAAAGGAGTTCTTTTCCACTCTTGGATTGTCGTTCTGGTGGATTCAAAAAGCCAAAGACAGACATCCGGGGCGGGATTCTCCCAGCCTTGGGCTGGGCCGGAGAATCCCCGCGAACGGGCCACGCCGCCCCGACGCCGGCACGCGATTCTCCGCAGAGCGGAGAGTTGGTGCTATTGCCGGCGGCGTGGTTGGCGTGGCGCTGGTCGCGGGCCGCTATCCGCGGCTGGCCCACCGATTCACCGGCCCGAATGGGGCGAGTTGCAGTAAGAAAAGAGCCGAGACCCTCCGGCGCCGTTCTAACCTGCCCTGAGCCAGCGGGACCTCGGCGTTGAAGGTCGGGTGGTGGCCTGTGGGGGTGGGGGGGGGGGGGGAGTCCGACCCCATGGGGGGCCTCCGATGTGGCCTGACCCGTGATCGGGGCCCACCAATCGGCGGGGCGGCCTCTGTGGCTGAGGGCCTCCTTTCCTATGCGCCGGCCGCTGTAGTCTTGCGCCATGTGGTGTCGGGGCCGGCGCGTTGAAGGAGGCCACTACGCATGTCCTTGTTGGCGCCGGCGCAATCGCGCATGCGCGGATCCCGCGGCGCACAATTCGCGCTGGGATCAGCGGCTGGAGCAGCGCGAACCACTCCAGCGCTGTGCTGGCCCCCTGTAGGGGCCGGAATTAGTCCTGGGAGTAGCCCGTTCACGCCGTCGTAAAACCCGATGGCGTTTACGACGGCGTGGACACTCTGCCGCAGGATTGGAGAATCCTGCCCCTGGATTTTTGCAGGATTCCCTTGAAGAGATGAAGGTTCAGCAGGTCATGAAATAATGCACATGGGAATTTTATATCACGAGATCCAATTTCTTCACACATGGACTTGCGTTTAGGAATCAGTCTTGGGGGTACTTTTAAATACTTTACAGCTTCCAAGGATGAAACCGCCTTTCCCGCAGCCACTGTCTCTTTTTTTTAACAAAGTTACTGTGAAAAGCCCCTAGTCGCCACATTCCGGCGCCTGTTCGGGTACACAGTGGGAGAAATCAGAATGTCCAATTCACCTAACAAGCACGTCTTTCGGGACTTTTGGGATGAAACCGGAGCACCCGGAGGAAACCCACGCAGACACGGGGAGAACGTGCAGACTCCGTACAGACAGTGACCCAAGCCAGGTATCGAACCTGGGACCCTGGAGCTGTGAAGCAACAGTGCTAACCACCGTGTTACCATGCCACCCACTCATTTGATGACTTCTGCAGACTGCCCAGGTCTCTCTCTGGATCTTTAGACAATCCGCATTATTTCCAGCTGGTTTTGGTCACGTGAACAATACTGATGTTGTCCAATCAGAGCGGTTTCGAAATCCAAGGATATGACTACACAATAGCAGATAGATGCTGGTCCCTTACACTTAACATGTGGATAACTGGTCTTATCAGCTCTCTTTTGCGAATTTGCAAACTTTCAACAGATACCGGGGAGATCTTCCAGGATGGTTAGCCCTAGTTGGGATTTCTGCTGGCCTGTTGAAGCAAGCATGAGGCCCAAAATGGGATTCTCACCAGGCATCGAACCTATAATGTGTCCCCTGTCCCGTTGCTCTTGGCAAGACCAGGAAAGAAGATCACTTGGAAACAGTGAGAACCTGATCAGACCTTATTGGCATCCAATTCAGTCTCATTAGTGAGATTGAACTGGAATGCTGTGGCCTCATGGGAGGCTCCTGTTCGTCACCCCGCCCACCCAGCTGGAAGTCCCGGGGGTATGATTCAACACTGGTCCCTCAAAGTGTGGATCAGGCACTAGGGGCACTGATGGGGAGTAAGGGGTGTCCACCCTCTCTACATTTACCTCAAGGGTGCAGAGGTGGGGGAGTCTTTCAGGAGATCTGGGAACTGGAGGAGCTTTGTGTGGGCTAAAGGGTCTGAGGCGGGGGTCTTACCCAGGATACGGTCCATAGCAAGTCTACCCCATGTAGCCTCAAAAACCTTTCAAAATGGCATGCTGGGAGAAAGTTTAATGATCTGTGCGATGAAGGTAAACGTCTTCCTTTGTAGCCACCTGGGATGGCCACTTCCAGAACACAGAATGGATGTTTGCAAAGACTACAGGGAAACATAGCACAAACAAAGCAAGGCCAACGGCCACCTAAGACACGCCCAGCCATCAGGGCACCCACCCCTTTATTGGTCGAGATCAATACCGATGATCAAGATGTGGTCCAATTAATTGGGGCCAAGTTCAAGGCCCGCCCAAAGCGGGTCAAGCCCCGTTTGGGTATAAGAAGAAGCTCCCGAGAGAGAATCGCTCTATGGACTCTGCTCTCGAAGCGGAGAGACCCGTCCACCAGCTGCACCAGAAGCAAGTAAGTCCAAGGTCAATGCTCGCCATCAGATGGATGACCTTAGCTGTTCTCCTGTTACACCTTCGCACCCAACAGCCTCAGATCCGAACAACGGCCATTGTTCCTCTGACTGGGTGGGCACCCGAAGTTAAGTATAGGCGTTAGCATGAGAGATAGTTTAGTTTGTGGTATTTTGTGCATGAGTAGATATTACTGTGTGTGTAAATAAATAGTATTGACTTTGAACTAACTAACTGGTGTATTGGTTCTTTGACCAGTATTCGGGTTTGAACCTTTGCGGCGGTATCGAAAGATATCTGGCGACTCTAGAGCAAACGTAATCAGGATTGAGGAAGGCGGCCATATTGACCGCCATATTTAAAACCAGATAAACAGAGCAACACATTTGATGTGTTGGAAACATTAGAACTGCATTGTTTACATTCAATTTCATGGTCCATTACCTTTCACAAGCCTCTTGATTGACATGTGCAGGCTATTTCAAGGGAGGTTGTAGCTTTGTTTGTTTTTATAGTTCATTGTGGTCCATTAACTCTGAAGTGCTTCCTGGAAAGAGCAAGTGCTATTTCTAACTGCAGTTTTTTTCAAAGAGGCTTGTTCTGAAGTCCTTCCTCGAAAGGTAAGGTGGTCTGTCAGAGTGATTTTTTTTGCTGGGGATTCCTCTTTTCTGAAGTCCTTCCTTAAAAGACCTGGGGCGGGATTCTCCAATAATGGGGCTATGTCCCCACGGCCATGAGAAAACGGGCACGGATCACTCCGGACTTTTATCCTGGAAAGTCCGTTGTGATTCTCTGTTTTCAGGGGAGTTTGCAGGGCCCCGGAGCTCTCAACGCAGCTCCGGCTGCTGATACGGAGCCCTGCAATTCCGGCCACCGGTCCGTGCATGTGCGCGGTGTTCGCCTGCGGCACCGGCCCTGTGCGACATGGCGGTCCCACACAGCGGGCCAGCGCCAAAGAAGTAGCCCCCCCCCTCAGATCACATGTGCCCACCGATCAGTGGCCCCCGATCGCGGGGCTGGCCATCGTGGAGGCCCCCCCCGGTGACGGTCCCTCCGCACCCCCACGACTCCGAGCTCCTGCCGAGTGGAACTATGTTAGAACCATGACGGCAGGAACTCGTCCGATCATCCGTGGAGAATCGCCGCGGGGGCCTCTTTCAATGGCCCCCGACTGCCTCTGCGTCGACCGAGTGCGCGCGACTGGTGATGATTCTCCGGTCGCCAGAGAATCACGCAAAGGCGTCGTGGGTTCGACGCCCCATTCTCCGTCCCTACGCCGAGCGCGATTTCGGCACGGAGGCTGGGAGAATCCTGCCCCAAGTGTTCTACCTGAGTGCTCCCCCCTGGAACCCCGGCAGTGCCAACCTGCGGTGCTTATACGGAGTGCTGGGAGCAGTACTCAGTTAGAGCACCTGGCCCTTCCAGGTTGGCACTGCCATGGGGCACGGCATGAGGGGGGCCCTTAATGGGGGCATTCGGCAAGCTCATGACAGGGTGTCACTCATTTTGAGGGGGGGCTTGCCAGCAATGGGGAACGGGGCCTTGCCAGTGATTGTTTGGGTGGGGGGGGGGGGGCTTGCTAGCAATTGAAGAGGTCTAGCCAGTGATGGGGGTTTGGGCTTGCCAACGATTTGGGGGGCCCTTGCCAGCGATTGGGCAACATTGCCAGTGATTAGGTGGGTGGGTGGGTGGGGGGGGGGGGGGGGGGGGGGGTTGGTTGTAGTGTTATTCTGAGATCAGGGAGCCCCACAAAAATGAGGCTCCGAGGTGGGTCCCATGGTGTGAGTCTCCCTGGCTCCGAAAACACTTCTCAATGTGGCTCTGGATCACGTTGGTCCACTCGACAGGAATCACACCTCGTTTCCCACCGGAGACCACACTTGGAAAGTCTTTGGGAGAATTACACCCAATGACTGACCTGCTGATTCTTACAACAACAATGACACCTTTTTATTTAGATAGCACCGCTAATAAATGAGAATATGCCAAGGTGCTTCACAGGAGTGTTGCAAAACACAGTATGACACAAAGCCACATGAGGAGCATTAGGTCAGATGGCCAAACGCGTGGTCAAAGAGGGAGGTTTTAAGGAGTGTCTGAAAAGAGGAAAGCGAAGGTGAGAGGCAGAGAGGTTTAGGAAGGGAAGTTCAGAGGTCAGGGCCTATGCCCTATGGCCTATGAAGGCTGCTGCCACCAATGGTGGTGCGATTATAATTGGGACTCTACAACAGGGTAGAATTAGAACAGCACATACATTTTGGAGGGTTATTGTGGGGTGGGTGGAGGAGATTACGGAGATAGGGATGGGCAAGTCCACGGAGAGATTTGAAAGCAAAGATGAGAATTTTAAAATCAAGATGTTGCTTGACTGGGAGCCATTGTAGGTCGATGAGCACTGGGTTGTTGGGGGGAGTGGGGGAACAGGACTTGCTGCAAGTTGATGGGCAGCAGAGTTTAGGATGACCTCAAGTTTACAGAGGGTAGAAAGTGGGAGATCAGTCGGGCATGCGTTGAAATAACCAAGTCGAGAGGCAATGAACGCAGGAACAAATGTTTCAGCAGCAGACTGAACTGAGAGGGCAAATTCAATGCCAAGAAATCCGCAAGGTTTCTGTTGCCCTTTGCCTATCTGGATCTTCTTTAACTGTAACCAAACTGGTAACATGAGGTGGAAATCAACTTATACAAAAGGTGGCGGGTTCCACAGATCACATGACTGATTTGGGGCCAATCAAGTGGGGGTGGGTGAACCCGGTCCGATTGGGAGTTTGCGCGGGGTCCCTGGGCAGTATGGACCAGGGAGTTGAAGTGTTAAGACCTGTTGTATTATGTTCTGTGGCTGTTATCTATCTGCCTTTGCCTTTCATCAATAAACCCCTTTGGTAGGGGTCGAGCCATCACAGGTGGGGACAGATTAACAGTTTCCGAGTGGTTTTTGGATCACCTTTGATCAGCTGAAGCAGCAGGGGAGGGATTTTCCAGATTTCTGCCCCTCCAATTTGGCCTGGTTATTTTTAAACCTCTCCTGTGCTCCTGGGAGGAGTGGGAAGTGTACACATTGAAATATACAAGGCATTATTGTAGCACTGGCCGTATGGAGCAGTGAGCCATTTCATAGCTTTGTACCTCGGTGCAAGGGTAACTCCACTCTAACAATAAACCATTGATTGTAAGCTGCTTCGGGAACATTCTGAGGATGTGGGTAACTAAGGTGCGTTTTTCGAAAATTAAGGTACTTTTTTTTACACATATATCTATACTATAAAAGAATGAATATTTTCATTGCTGGACATTCCTGTTGACTGAGGGAAGCTGCAGTGGTATCATGGTTGTGTTTTAATTCATCAACTGACCACTAGGAGTCTCACTAGTATGTAAGTAAACTGGCCTCAGACTGGCTGGAGGAAGTTGAAGAGAGAGGTTGCTTGGCATGATTTTACTTTTTTCATTTGTTGTCTTGTACATAGTTCACCCACAGTTAATGTTAATAAATCATTTATAGCTTTAGCTACAAGTGTTCCTGTAATAAATCAGGCCATCCGACAAGAACATTACAGAAGCGATGGGCAGAGAGCTGTGGAGGGCAGAGAAGATGGGCTTACTGAAGGAAAGTCTTGGTGCGCTTTGTGAGTGGTTATTATTTCTGGCAATCACAGATGAGACAAACTGAGGCTGGGCTTTTTTAGCATGGCCAATCCACCTACCCTGCACATCTTTAGGTTGTGGGGGCGAAACCTACGCAAACACGGGGCGAGTGTGCAAACTCCACACAGACAGTTACCCAGAGCTGGGATCGAACCTGGGACATCGGCGTCATTAAGCAGCAGCGCTGGACTTATGTTGACCATTCCTTCACTGCTGGTGGGTCAAAATCCTCGATCTCTTCCCCCCCACTCCTCCCCCCCATCTCTGCCCCTCCCCCTCTGCCCCTCCCCCACTCTGCCCCTCCCCCCTCTCTGCCCCTCCCCCTCTGCCCCTCCCCCTCTGCCCCTCCCCGCTCTGCCCCTCCCCGCTCTGCCCCTCCCCTCTCTGCCCCTCCCCCTCTGCCCCTCCCCCCTCTCTGCCCCTCCCCCTCTCTGCCCCTCCCTCCCTCTCTGCCCCTCCCCCTCTCTGCCCCTCCCTCCCTCTCTGCCCCTCCCCCTCTGCCCATCCTCCCTCTGCCCCTCCCTGCTCTGCCCCTCCCCGCTCTGCCCCTCCCCATCTCTGCCCCTCCCCCCTCTCTGCCCCTCCCCCCTCTCTGCCCCTCCCTCCCTCTCTGCACCTCCCCCCTCTGCCCCTCCCCCTCTCTGCCCCTCTCCCCTCTGTGCCCCTCCCCCCTCTCTGCCCCACCCCTCTCCACCCCTCCCCCCTCCTCTTCTCCCCTTCCCCCCCCCCCCCCCCCCCCCTCCCACCCCCCACCCCTTTTTAACCACACAAGTTTAATAAATAACTTCTTTCTCAGGACGTAAGGGCTGTTGCTAAGGTCAACATTTGTGTGTCCTTGAGAAGGTGGTAGGGAGCCACCCTCGAGTCCTTTGCAGTCTGTGCGGCATTTTATTTTTCTTTTGTTTATAAATTTAGAGTACCCAAATCATTTTTTCCAATTAAGGGGCAATTTAACGTGGCCAATCCACCTACCCTGCACATCTTTGGGTTGTGGGGGTGAAACCCACACAGGCACGGGGAGAATGTGCAAACTCCACATGGACAGTGACCCAGAGCCGGGATCGGCGCCGTGAGGCAGCAGTGCTAACCACTGTACCACTGTGCTGCCCCTAGTCTGTATGGTATAAGTACACCCACAGAGCTGTTTGGGAGGGAGATCGAGGGTTTTGACCCAACGGCAGCGAAGGAATGGTCAACATAGGTCGTCAAGTCAGGGATGATGCCTGGCTTGCAGGTGGCAGTGTGCCCATGGACCAGGTGCGCGGTCCTTCCAGATGGTAGAGATCGCTGGTTCAGGGAATGTTGTTGAAGAAACTTTCACGCGCTGATATAGTGCGCCTTGAAGATGGTACACACAGTTGCCACTATAGAGCGGCATTTAGCGGAGGCAGTGAACATTGAAGGCCCGTGCTCAGCAGAGTGACAGTAAGAATTGTTGAAAGCTGTTTGGAGTTCTTTCCCAACTGCTATTGGTTTCTGTTTGCTGGTTGCCATCGTTTGATTGGTAGTATTTTTAAACGTTGTGATTGGTTGTTGCCATTCCCACTTGCTTATTCGAGCACGCCAACTGTCCTCAATTTCAATTTGCTGCTCTTTGAATATGAAATTTATGCTAATCACATGCAAATATGATGCAGTTCCATGGTGATGCCTGAGGTGTGGATACGGCTAGACACAGCTACGCATGAGTTTTAAATTTATTGATTATATGCATGTTGTATTTATCCCAAGTAAGAGATTAAATGTTTGAGCAAATGCTGCCAAATGATGGAGAACTTTGCAAGGTTGTGATTGAACGCTGGGCAGCAAATGCATTTTTAATCAAACTTTCGTATGAAATGCTGATTTGTAGTTGCCATGCCTTGTCTTAAAAAAAACAAACCTGTTATTCAAAACAACATTCTTGCCCAGCGGAAGTTGAATTGCCGGCTCCTGTTTGTGTTGACTTTCGCTGAAGATTGCTGCTGCTTTTCTTTTTATAATTACAGAGGCAGAATGTCACTCAAGGAGATTGGTGTCAGCCCCCTGATAACACACAAAAGCGATGGTCTGCGAGATCACAAACGCCTCATTAGTGCCAGCCTCCCAAGGCCCGCATGTGGCAGATCCTGATAAGACTTGAGAGCTGATCAGTATGTGCCAGGTTGAAGGAATAATAGCACAAACAGGACCTCTTTTGCACTTCATTGCTGCTTCACAGTTATTGTTTGAGCTGCTGGTGAAATGTCGAGAGCACAGATTGCTGCACCTTCGAAGGACGCAGCTCTGAGCCACTGAATTCTAAGCGAGCTTGTAGACGAGCTCCCCATTCTTTCTCCTTTCTAAAATAAAATAAAAGAGATAAGAGTCTCTTCCGATATCATGCCTGCACATCGAGGTGTCAAATCAGAATATCATCAAAATAACCAGAGAGGATGTTTCAATCCCTCCAAGAAGGTGTGGAGATGAGGTGATTTTATTTTTGCAATGTGAGTTTCATGATCTGGAATACACTGTGCGAAAAAGTGGTAGAGGCAGATTCAATAATAACATTTAAAAACTAAATTTAGAGTACCCAATTCTTTTTTTCCCCCCCAATAAAGGGCAATTTAGCGAGGCGAATCCACCTATCCTGCACATCTTTGGGTTGTGGGGTGAGACCCACGCAGACACGGGGAGATTGTGCAATCCCACACCGACAGTGACCCCAGGGCCTGGATCGAACCTGGGTCCTCAGCATCATAGGCAGCAGTGCTAACCACTGTGCCACCGTGCTGCCCACACAGTTGATTATTAACCTTTAAACTACACTCATCTACAACTAATCTTTCTACTGATATAAACAATCTCACTCACACTATTTGTACTTCTGACTCTCTCTGACCTCATGACCACCTCACCGCAAAGACTTCCACTTCTGGAACAGCACCTGACTGTGTTCCTGCCTCAAGCCTTCATTGAAATCCTTGCCCATGATTATCCAACTGCAGGGTGCTTGTTTCACGCTCTGATTTTCTTTTTTATGTTTTATGTTTCTGTTCCCTCACTAGAGGTTACTTAACTTCCTCAAAAGTGTCGTTGAAGGCCAGCCCAGCGAGAGCTCGTTCTATCTTTGGGGAGACACAGGACCTCCGTTCCGCCACTGCTTATACATTGTTCCTGATATTCATTTTTGTTGAAGTCAACCGGGAGAGATGGACAACAGGCGACTCAAATGCAATCGCCCATTTCACGGTCAAGTTTCCTCCCTTGTGAGTTTCAGATGCACTTTTGTGAGCCACCTGGACCAGTTTGAATTCACTCAGGCCTGGGCTGTGTCCCTGTTCCACTGCATTACTCCCAGATTTGGCATTCAAACAGCAACAGCCCACTTGCATGAAGAAAAATTCAGTGCTTAAATCCTTTTCTGGAAGAGGCTTCAGGTTGGGAAGCAATTCTGGGAAGGTACTGGGCTTTCACGTGAAGCATCTGAATTGCAAACGTGTGCTTCTACCTTTAGCCTCTCTGCGTTCCGGGGATGCACACTTTCATCTGTCATTCTGTCCCTGGGAAGAGGACCGCGCTGTGGCTGTGGAGAGTTAGGGCGTGGGCATCATTCTCCCTCAGCAGAAACCACAGGAGCCCAACCAAGCTGTCACCCACTGCAGACGGAGCCGGCAGCTGCTCCTACCTCGCATGAGCGTGAACAAGCTCAGTCAGCAGAGATTACCCTGTGCAAACAGACAGCCAGCTGAGCTCAGGTACCTTTAACCAGAAGCTTTGCTGCAGCACAGCACAAAACACAAAGAGATGCTATCATCCTTCTCTGCACTCTCTCCCAGAATGAAGCTTCACTCTCCTGGACAGGACGGAGAGAGAGCAAAGGAAACATTTCACACCGCAGGGAAGAACTTGCCTTTCGCCCATGTCTTCGGGATGTCCCCATCGTCGTCCACAGCCAACCAATTACTTCTGAGGCGGGAAAAGGCAACTGATAATATGTGCACAGCAAACTCCCACTGAAGCACATGAGATGCACTGTTGTGCTGTGATGTACATGTATCTTTAGCGAAGCGTAGCTCAAACTGCTGTCCATTGCTCTCCAGCAGCAGACAGGATGTGATGTATAATCCTGTGGCTCTGTGGCCAGAATACAACAGCAGACCAACATGTTTACATAGCCCCCCCCAGTTAACATTGTCTGAATACAGTTTTATCTTCAAGAAAATAACCCATTTTATTGTTTCACCCATTATTGGTGTATGATTGGTTCCTATGCGATAAATGGGCGAACGCAACAAGCACAACTGGATATCTTGAGGGATCAATGTTGAAAATAAGAGGGGGAAAAGTTTTGCCGCAGCTATAGAAAACTGTGAGAACCTCTTGCGGTGCAGTGGCTTTCCTCTGGGTCAGAGAAGCTTTGAGTTCAGGCCCCAATCCAGGATGTGATGGCTGTGCAAGGTGTGTTTGTAACATGGCAAGGCAGATTATCAGCCTGAAAATCCTTCCAATGTGTCTGCGGGCGGGCAATAAGGGTGGGAGGGTTTCCTGGTTGGCCATGCTGCAGAGTGCAATGGCAAACTACCACAGTACTTGGCCAAGCATAATCGTTCAGCAATCCAATGGAAGTCCATGGTTGCCAACACCCTCTGACATTACGGTATCTGAATGAGGATACAACGCTCGGGTTAGATTGTATCTGGAGTACTTTGTACAGCTGTAGGCACCACACCTTAGAAAGGAGATATTGGTCATGGACGAGTGCAGCACAGATTTACCAGAATGTTGCCAGGGTGCTACTGGTTGAGGAGAGATGGCAGAAAGTAGGTTAAGGGTTGATTTGATTCAGGTTTTTTACAGATCTTGAAGCGTATTAATAGGGTAGAGAGAGAGAACCTTTTTCTGTCAGAGGGGGTGCCTGAGACAAAGGGGTCATAACCTTAAAAATCAAAGAAATAGGGGCAGAACGGCGGCGCAGTGGTTAGCATTGCTGCCTCACAGCGCCGAGGTCCCAGGTTCAATCCCAGCTCTGGGTCAATGTCCGTGTGGAGTTTGCACATTCTCCCCGTGTCTGTTTGGGTTTCACCCCCACAACCCAAAGATGTGCAGGCTAGGTGGATTGGCCGCGCTAAATTGCTCCTTAATTGAAAAAAATGAATTGAGTACTCTAAAAATTAAAAACAAAATCAAAGAAATTAGGAAACACCTCTTCACACACACAGTGGTAGAAGTGCGGAGTGCTCCCCATGAAAAAGTAGGAGATGTTTGCTCAACTACTTATTTTAAATCTGACTTCAATAGATTTTTGCTAGCTAAAGGTATAAAAGGATATAAAAGATGGAGTTCAATCACGGATCAGCTATGTTCTCGAGGGACTGAATGGCCTTTTTTCCAATGAAACAGGCAAATGGGGCCTCAATTAAACACATCAGTCTGTCAATACTCAGTTATGTTGGCTGCCACGATTCTCCCGCTATAACAGTAATTCCACCTCAAAATGTGCCTCATTGGCTGTGCAGCAATTCCTCAGGTTACAAAATGTACTATGGAAATACAGGTGTTTCTATACTGTATTGGAGGTTGAGTTCTAAACAAGGGAGCGCAGGTCTTGAACCTCGAAACCTCCTGAGTCGGAGATTAGAAAACTACCATTGAACCAAGCTGATAATAACAGTGACGTCCTCTTTCTCGTGGTAAAACTGGGACAATAAAAAATTAGATATCGTCCACTTGGATACCCATTCTCTCATCCCACATCCAGAGGGACACAGGGTAGTCAAAGCACATACTTTTATCTGTTTCAGTAGCTTGTTTCTCCTGGAATAATCCACTCGGCTGAAACGAGAGCTTGAGGGGCAACACTCCACATTGCGTTCGGACGAACCAGAGTTCCATGGGCTTACCACCTGTCATGGAGAATGTTGAAAGTGCCTGCAGGCTAATACTTAAACCAGTTTGGCCACGTGATGAACTCATCATCTGTGGGAAACAGGAAGGGACGGTGTCATCCAAACTCCAAACGTTAACTCCTCTATCTCTCCACAGGTGCTGTCATACCTGCTCAGATGGTCCAGTATTTTCTGTTTTTGTTTCAGATTTCAGCATCTGCAGTAATGCGTTTTTATTTAAGTCCTGGAAGGAGTTTTGGGAAGGGTGGGGTTGGCAACTGTCTTGAACTCGGAACTCTGGCTCAGAGACCAGGACACTACCCGCTGCACCACGAGACCACCTCCTGCTCAGTTAGAGATCCCCATTATCAGTTGCCGCGCTGCAGAGAAGGTGACCACTTGCCCCCATTGTGTCATCGACGTAAAACTGAGCAGCACCACGGCCTCAAGAAAAGCACTATTCACAAAATTACATTCCCACATTGCATTAATTCTGATGCACACCTTTAAATGTTTCGCTTATGGTATGACTTGACCCATTACTGGTGAGTCATTAAACTGAAAGGGAATAGGAAGGGGCTGGGTTGTTAATGAATTCAAACTCCCCCTTGTCCATGTTTGACAGTTGAACATAATAATAAATACACGTTGACAAAACGCCATGCACCCAAAGTCATGGTGGATGCTCAGATGGATGTGACTGTATAGTTCAGTGTGAGTTCCTGTTTAATTCTAAGTTCCCTTTAAGTGGAATTCCCCCTCCTCCCAAAGCAATGAGATCTCAATGAGAGGTGCTCCTCACCCTGAGCAATCTCTTACATTCTCACAGCGAGAACAACAGCTGTGACGCCTGCCAGAACCAACATTTGAAGCTTTCTCTTTTCAAGATGAAGCTATGATTATAGTAGTCATAGAATCCCTACAGTGCAGGAGGAGGCCATTCTGCCCATCGATTCTTTAAAAAAAATTTGTAGTATCCAATTATTATTTTTTTTCCAATTAAGGGGCAATTTAGCGTGGCCAATCCACCTACCCTGCACACCTTTGGGTTGTGGGGGTGAAACCCACGCAGACACGGGGAGAATGTGCAAACTCCTCACGGACAGTGACCCAGGGACGGGATTCAAACCCGGGTCCTCAGTGCTGTAGTCCTAGTGCTAACCACTAGGCCACGTGCCGCCCCTGCCCATCGATTCTGCACCGACCCTCTTACAGAGCTCCCTAACTAGGCCCACTTCCCCTGCCCTATCCAGCAAAATTATTGATCCGTTTTTACTTGGGTACTTGGCACTGGGAGATGCACCTTAAACGTACTGGATTCAGCCTCACTGGAGTGAAGCAGTAATGTTGTCAGCAATCACCTGAGATCCCAGTTATCCCGGCGCATTCAGACACGTTATAATGCATCACCTCACACCCTGGGTGTGAAGTAACATCCCTTGCTGCCAAATCTAGATGTTTTGATCGCGTGACAGAATAGACAACAACGCCAGTCAAGGTGGGCAGACACGTATAAATAACTTTTATTGTGATGACAGTTCTTCTCCACAACATTACACCAGGTCCATATCTGCCACACTTTGCAACTCTTGACGTGAAGACCGTTAATATTTGCTGACAACAGTACACTGTGAAGGAATTTGTGTTGAAAGAAAAATTTATGGGCAGCAGAACTTTTCCAAGCAGGCTCGTTACCTGCCTTGAGGAAGCTAAATCCAATGAGTGTTCCAGTCTTTCATGTGATATTAAAAAGTTGCCATAGTCCCAGATGACTATAGGCTGTTTTCCCCTTTGAGGGGAGGAGCTGACGAGGTGGTGATTTAACCTGAGGATCACCACACCCCAGGCGAGGGGGCAAGGTTGAGAAGATCTTCATGAAAAACCTTAGCCAGTACGGGATTTGAACCCACCCTGTTGGCCACGCTCTGCATCACGAACCAGCTGTCCAGCCAACTGAGCTAAACTATATTGGACCAGTGGGCAACACAGTACCACAAGTGGATAGCACTGTGGCTTCACAGTGCCAGGGTCCCAGGTTCGATTCCCCGCTGGGCCACTGTCTGCACGTTCTCCCCGTGTCTGCGTGGGTTTCCTCCGGGTGCTGCGGTTTCCTCCCACAGTCCAAAGACGTGCAGGTTAGGTGGATTGGCCATGATAAATTGCCCTTAGTGTCCAAAAATGTTAGGCGGGGTTATTGCGTTACGGGGATAAGGTGGAAGTGAGGGCTTAAGTGGGTCGGTGCAGACTCGATGGGCCGAATGGCCTCCTTCTGCACTGTATGTTCTATATGTATGTTGAGTAGCTCTCCTTCCCCGATGGGGGTCAGAGGTCTCAATCTTAGATCATCAACTCTGCTTTCAGAGTAAAAGTGCTCCGAAAGCTAGTGTTTGAAACAAACCTGTTGGACTTTAACCTGGTGTTGTAAGACTTCTACTGTGCTCACCCCAGTCCAACGCCGGCATCTCCACATCATAGAAATAATTAGACCAACCGGGTAAGAAAATTAAACGAATAAAATATTTGAGTGAATCTCGTGGAATCAGGTTCAGGATATATTCCCCCCCCTTCTCAAAAATATATTTAAAATTCATCTGATGTCAATTCAAGGGCAGACCAGTGAAAGTCTAGCAAATTACCTATCACATAGACAGCATATGCCTCAGTGATCTTAATGGTAGATGTGACCTATATTCACTCAGAGTGAAACATGCAGTATCTTTGAACAGATTATTAGATGAAGTGTAGCGAGATGGATGGACACAGAGATGAAGTCATTATAAAGAAGCCACTATTTTCTTGAAGACGTGTTTGGCAAATCTTGTTTTCTCTTTGGGGAAAGGAGAATTTTTTTTTTAAACCTCATGGCGTCCCAGATAAATAGCTCCATTAAGATGTTAAATGATATATAATTGGTGGACTTAAAAAATATTGTTTGTACAAACTATTTGCACGGCAGATGCATCTTCTGTGGGGAAGACTCTGAAAATATTTTTCCACCTGCCCGGCCCCGGGTCACTGTCCGTGTGGAGTTTTCACATTCTCCCCCGCGTCTGCATGGGTTTCACCCCCGCAGCCCAAAGATGTGCTGGTTAGGTAGATTGGCCACGCTAAATTGCCCCTTAGTTGGACAAAAATAATTGGGTAATCTAAATTTATAGAAAGAAAAAAAAAGATGACGAGCATGGGAGTTCATAGAATTATAGATCATAGAATTTACAGTGCAGAAGGAGGCCACTCGGCCCATCAAGTCTGCACCGGCTCTTGGAAAGAGCACCCTACCCAAGGTTAACACCTCCACCCTATCCCCATAACCCAGTAACCCCACCCAACACGGAGGGCAATTTTGAACACTAAGGGCAATTTAGCATGGCCAATCCACTTAACCTGCACATCTTTGGACTGTGGGAGGAAACCGGAGCACCCGGAGGAAACCCACGCACACATGGGGAGGATGTGCAGACTCCGCACAGACAGTGACCCAAGCCGGAATCGAACCTGGGACCCTGGAGCTGTGAAGCAATTGTGCTAACCACTGTGCTACCGTGCTGGCCAGTGTCCTGACCAACATCACTTAAAAATAAATTTATCTGATCGTTATCACAGTGGTGTGTATGGGAGCTTCCTACGTGTGAATTGACAGCTACATTTCCAACATTAAAACAGTGGCTACACTTCTGGTACTTGAATGGCTGTAAAGTGCTCTTGAACATACTAAAGTTATACAAAACCCTGGTTAGACCCCACGGGAGTACTGTGAACAGTTCTGGGCACCACACCTTAGGAAGGATATGTAGGCCTTAGAAGGGAGTGCAACGTGGGTTTACAAAATAGTTACCTGGACTACAGGGATTAAGTTACGAGGAGAGATTAGGCCTGTTTTCGGTAGAATTTAGAGGTTAAGGGATGATCTGATAAAGATAAACTATTTCCACTGGTCGGTGTTTCTAAAACTAGGGTGTATAGTCCAAAATACTGGGCCAGATCGTTCAGGCGAGATGTTAGGAAACACTTCTTCACTCAAAGGGTGGTAGAGGTTGGAACTCTCTCCCACAGTTGAATCTGGATCAGCTGTTAATTTTAAATCTGAGACAGATAGATTTTTGTTAAGCAAAGATATGAAGGGATGTGGGCCAAAGGCAGGTATGAAGAGTTAGGTCACGGATCAGCCATGATCTCATTGAATGGCGGGACAGACTCGAGGGGCTGAATGGCCCACTCCTGTTCCAATGTTCCTAAAGTCGTTATATAAACCTCCTAGTGTCCCTGGAATGGGGAGAAAGGAGGCGGCCCATCTCCCTCGGATTGAATAGTGGGATCGCTGCCCATTGCGTCACCTGGCAATGAAATGCAAGCCTGAGACCTTCAGCTTCCCCCAGAATAGAAATAGTTATCACTGGAAATTGAACACATTAGATTTATGAATATAGTGTAATTGATAACATTATTTTTCCATTATAAATGGCTAACTAATGGTTCGGTTTATACAGCTGAGTGTAAAAATTTCAAAACATAAATCATGTTGGCGCAATTACGAGGGCTGGCCATGTTTGAAATATGTGCCTGTGAAGTGTACGGTATAACAAATAACTTGTATCCACGTTGTGGTACAATTTAATTCTCCTGCTGCACATTAAGGATGCAGTTGTCAGACTGGTGCAACCGCACTTTGGGCTGGGTACGAGTCAAGTCAGCGTTTAAACTCCCGAATGTGCTCAACAATAAAAGAGAGGACGTCTCCCAGGGACCGGGTTTGCTGCCCCAGTACTCGGACGCGGGGGAGGGGGCAACCTTGGGATCCAGCTCCAGGTGGGGGTGGACCACCATGGGGGGGCTGGGAGTAGCGGGGATGGGGGGGGGGGGGCTGCGGGGCTGTGGGGGGGGGCATGGACATGCGCGGGCCTGCTGTGCCAACACCTGTGCCAGGGGCAACCCTAGCCCCTGCCTGTCTGCCCCACCAACCACCCATTGACCGCGAATGCCACACTGGCCGTGCAGCTGAAGGCTATTGCTAATAGGGATGGGCCCCAACCCTGGGCTCATGTCCGCAGCGGGTATGCGTGGGCAGGGCGTGTTGGGTGTGGGGCCATGTCTCGGGGGGACGGAACACGGGATTGGCGGTCGGCTGTATCGTGGAACAAAGAGCCAGAGGCGTCATACTGGTTCTGGTGAGGGTACTTTGACGTTCCTCGTACAAGTGTACACCACTGTCCCACTATCCCAATGGCGTCACCTCACTATCTCCACCCTCCCTCCCCTGTACCCCCCAACACGCACTCCACTCCTTACCCCCCTGAGTGCCCTCAGTTATCCTCCATGTGCTTGGCCTTCCTAGCTCTACCTCCACGTCTCGGTGTGACCCCAGGATGCATTTCACAGGTGGAGGCAGCCAGCTGCGTACCACGTCCCTGGCCTTTGATGCTGATGGCTGGCATCCTCTGGGGGCTCTGGGGCCATAGGGCCCCATCGTACCTGTGGGCAGCACATGCAAAGCCGTGCCACCTTGTTCCGGGTGCTGGCTGCGGGATGCAGCCTCACCAGAGGTGGAACGTGGGGGAGCTGGTGGCCACTTTCGGCAGTCCATAGGACGGATCCGGGTTGCCAACCAGCGCCGCCTCCTTCTGGTCGGTGCCCGTAGGGCCCTGGCGTTCAGCTCGGGACGGAGGAGCAGCTGGTTTGAGCCCCGGCCAGCCCTGGCGGTTCCTCAATGTCTGCGCCATGGTGTCAACGCTACGGTGATGCTCCTCTGTGATTGGGCCATGCTCTGCAGTGACTCGACAATGCCCATCTGAGAGCGGGACATGTCCCGCAGCACCTCATCAAAGTCAGCCTGGTGACTTCCCCAGTGAGTTGGACATTCTGCCGAGGCCCTCTGCTATGACCATCACCGACTACACCATGCCTTGGAATCCTTGCTGCTGACACCTGCGCCAGGCCCTCCACCGCCATGCATTGCCGGTGGCATCTCCTCCGCCCGTAGTCTCTGGGGCTCCTCCAATCGGCTATGGACCTGCTGGAGGGTGGCTGACATCTCCCTCTGGATGTTCCAGCCGCTCCCGATGGTCTCCATCAGCTCTGGGATAGCCTGTTCCAGAGGCTCAGCAGCTGACTGGGACCCAACTGGGACCTGGGATCCTACAGACCTCCGACTGCTGCCTCGCCTGGGGGTTTCCTGCCTCCACCTGCTGTGAATCAGCAGCTGTGTGGTGCTCATCACATTGCGCCCCAGAATCCCGAACACCGAGGTGCGTGTATCTGCACTGGTAGGGGGTGGGGATGACAGCTGTGACACATCGACTGTGGCATCCTCGGAGCTCTCCTCTGAGGTGGTCTCATGGGAGGCTGGTGAGGGGGGCTACCCCAAATGGGCCAGTGCCGTCAGCTGGAAGGCCTGCGGGCGAATGAACACACGGTCAATGGGAGGGATACGGCATTGACAACTCACGTGTGACAGTCCATCCGGGTGGGGCCGTATGGATCCTCACCTCTGCGGCATGCGCCAACTTCTGCATCGGTGACCATTCTTCCTCCCCATAACTTCCAGGGCCCGTTCCTCGAAGGATGTGAGGAATCTTACATCCGGCACCCCTCCGCTGGTCCGGCGATTGTGGGAGAGCTTCTCCTGTGGAGACACTCTCTGGGCATCGTTAGCCACGTGCGTGGTTCAGATTGGTGGGTGGGAGGGGGCGGGGTGATTGGAGGGTTGGGGTAAAGGGTAGGTTGTGGGGGGGGGGGGGCTGGTCACATTGGGGGGGGGGGAGGTGGGAAGGTTTTTGGGGGGGGGGGGAAGTGGTGGTGGCGTCAACTCACCCATGCTGCCCTGTGCAGGTCGTTGACCTTCTTGCGGCACTGGAAGTCAGTCCTCCTGGTCATGCTGCCCAAGCTCACAGCTGCTGCCACTTCATCCCAGGCGGCACTGGCTGCCCTGTGACTCAGGGGAACAGGACATCCCTCATGGCCTCGACCGCATCCAGGAGCCTCCCCAGGTCCGCGTCTCCAAACCTTGGGGACGGTCGTCTCAGCACCGGGGCTGCGGGCTGAATGGGATTGGCTGTGCAAGTGCTGCTCAACCTTGTTCGGGTGGGGGGGGGGAGTGTGTGTGTTTGGGGTGGGGGGTGGGGTGGAAGGCGCCTGGCCAGCTCGGACCCGGTTAATCAGCTCGAGAGCCTTCCTTTGCAGTGAGGAGCCCGTGAGGTCTCTTTAAGTGGACCAATTAATGTTGAATAGCGTTACCGGCCTCGCCGGGACGAGCGCCGGGAAGTTCGTGGCAGCTCCCGCTCGCAACAGCGCTTCGAAATCTTTCCGGAGAATCGTGCCCTTGGCTCCTGTATCAGTCTGGGAAAAGACAGAGATCCATTCTTGGAACAGGCGGGTAAGAGATATTCCTCATGCTGAATAAAGTGAAATTGGAGGAGGAGGTTGGGGGCATGAGAGGAACACGCAAGGGTTGAGTCAGAGAGGAACTGTCATTGAATACAAGTTTATTTCAAAGCTAGAAAGATGGGAAAATTGGAGGTTGCAGAACCAGCGAGGCGATGGAAAGATACAAAAAGAGAAATGGAGTGAAAGACAACCGGTGAAAGAGAATGAGAGAGGAAGAAACTTTCAAAATCGAGCGGAGTACAGGGGAAGGTGGGTGAGTGAAGTCAAGTAATGTTACGTGGAGGGGAGTGGATGGTGGGCATTGAGTGAATGGAGGAAGCAAAGTGCCGGGAGAGGGCAGAGTGGGTAAAATGTCAACGCTGCCACAGTCCCAGAGGACCGTAGACTGCTCTCTCCTTTAAGAGCTGACTGAAGGTGATTTAAGCTGAGGGTCACCACATCTCAGGAGAGGGTCAAGGTTGAGAAGGCGGGGCCTTCGCGAATTGAGCCTGCCCTGCAGGGGAAGGCGAGGCGGCTGGAGGGGTCAGGGGACGGTGGGCGGGTGGGGATGTGGGGGAGGGGAGGATGGTTGAACACAGGGTGGGTGAGGGGGCAGGGAGGTGGGTGAAGGGAGGTGGAGTGGAGGGGAGGATGAGGGTGAAGGGTAGGCACATGGAGTGGAGGGGTGGGTGGGTGGAGGTGAAGGTGAGGGTGAAGGGTAGGCACATGGAGTGGAGGGGTGGGTGGGTGGAGGGGAGGATGAGGGTGAAGGGTAGGCACATGGAGTGGAGGGGTGGGTGGGTGGAGGTGAGGGTGAGGGTGAAGGGTAGGCACATGGAGTGGAGGGGTGGGTGGGTGGAGGGGAGGATGAGGGTGAAGGGTAGGCACATGGAGTGGAGGGGTGGGTGGGTGGAGGTGAGGGTGAGGGTGAAGGGTAGGCATGTGGAGTGGAGGGGGTGGGTGGGTGGAGGTGAGGGTGAGGGTGGCAAGATGCCAGTGAGGCCACAGAGATCAAATTGTTTCAGCCCTCGAAGTTTGAGAATGGGAGAGGGGTGGGGATCAGATTGTCACCTTTTTTGGCTCCTGGATTCCTGATTCTCTTTGGGAAGTTGAGAATCTGGGATCAAGCCTATGTACTTCGAATTAGCAGACACCTTTCCATATTGTCCCTGAAGAATTCAGGATAAAAATATCCCCTTCCTTCATTGGCCCGAATTCCATTTACACCATCTGATTTAATTCTATTCATTGAGCTGCTCAGATGCTGAGGCAAATGTCTCTATTTAGAGAATTCCCACAACCAAATTGGAGAGAGACAGATTGAGAGATAGAGGAAATTACTCCATTTCATTGACAGGGGGTTAGTAGAACTATCAGCTATGATCCTCCCTTGTCCAATAGGGAGTTCTTACCGCTGGTTCCGAGGAGAGGGAGCGTCTGCTCTTTTCAGAGAAATGTTGCTGCTCAGATCAAAATAAAGATCTTTTTTGGTTGATCCACTGCTTGGAAATGGAAGTATCTTTATTTTCTCTGATGCAGCTCAGGGAGATTATGATTATGATTAAGGGGCATAAATGGATCTGACACAAATTCTTATGAACCAAAATGTAGACTGCTGGAGCTCGGTGATAGGATCATTCTTCATAAATAAGCACTGACAGCGTAGGTTGTGTGCGGGAAAGTGCAATCACAATGCACTGTGAATGGTTACAAGTCCGTAGGTAGTCGCTCGGTTTATGTTGCGCTGAACAATCGGCCCTCTTCACTGAGCTTATTTTGCTATTTTTTTAAACTAACGGACTATTTAGCATGGCCAATCCACCTAACCTGCACATCTTTGGGTTGTGGGGGGGTGAGACCCGCGCAGACGCGGGGAGAATATGCAAACCCCACACGGACAGTGACCCAGGGCTGGGATCGAACCTGGGATCTTGGCTTTGTGAGGCAGCAGTGCTAACCACTGCGCCACCGTGCCGCCCCTTCGCTTTACAGCACTGAACAACAGAGTCAATCGAAACATTCAATGTGGAAGTGGCTGGATTGGTTGAGTAGAGAGTTGAGAGACATTCTCCAGACCCCGACACCGAAATCGCGGCCGGCGACGGAGTGGAGAATCCATTTCCCCGCGCGGAATCGGGACCGGCGGCGGTTGTCGATTCTGCAGGCCCCGAAAAGCGGCGTACACGGAGAGTATGTCACGCCGCATCGTGCCTTCCTGCGGCCATTGCTGGAGGCCAGCCCCGCCATTCTCCGCCCCCGACCGGCCAAAGTCCCGATGGCGTGGATCTAACATGGTCCTGCCGGTCGGGAAACTAATGTGGCGTCTGCGGACTCCCTGGTCAGGGGCGTGCCAATAGGAGGGCAGAGGGTCCTTATATGCAGCCGGGCAATGTTTGGGCGGGCGGTCAGGGTCGGGAATGCGGGGGGGGGGGGGGGGGGGGGGGTCTATTTTTAACGTCCAGCTCCGCGGTCTGTGTCCGCCATGGATCATGGCGTGGCCACTGGAGGCCGTCGCCGTGCACATTGCCAGTCACCGACACGGGAGTGCGGGGGCCCGTATCTGCAGCAAAAGCTGCTAGTTTAAAGCTGATTCACTGCTAGCCCCCTGTAGGGTAGGGAATATGTGGCCCTTTCACACCAGTTTTTCTGGCACGTAAGTCCACAGTTTGTACGACGGCGTGGGGACATGGACCCAAAAACAAATAATCCAGCCCAAGGTACCACAACAAAAGGAATCAAAAAATAGTTCAAATAGGTCATATATGTGGATCCAACTGATTGAAATGATACAAATAAAGTGAATTAGCATTCTCTCTTACCTCACACTCTGTTCCTTGATTGGCGCGGTGGCATAGTGGTGTTGTTACTGGGCTAGTAATCCAGAGATCCGGAATAACGGTACACTTCGCATGCTTCACCCGATGTCCATGTATTTACATTGTGTATTTATGCATGTTATATGTTTTCTGTATGGAACTATCTGCCTGGACTGTACGCAGAACAATACCTTTCACTGTACCTAGGTACTCGTGACAATAAATGTAAATCTAATGCTCTGAAGTCCTGCCACTGAAAATGGTGCAATTTGAATTCAATAAAAGCTCTGGAATTAAAAGTCTAATGATTTTTTAAAATAATTTTAGAATACCCAATTTATTTTTTCCAATTAAGGGGCAATTTAGCGTGGCCAATCCACCTCGCCTGCACATCTTTGGGTTGTGGGGGTGAAACCCACGCAAACACGGGGAGAATGTGCAAACTCCACACGGGAAGTGACCCAGAGCCGGGATCGAACCTGGGACCTCGGTGCCATGAGGCAGCAATGCTAACCACTGCGCCACCGTGCTGCCCTTAAAAGTCTAACGATGACCATGTAACCACTGTCGATTGTCGTAAAAACCCATCTGGTTCACTAATGTCCTTCAGGGCAGGAAATCCACCATCCTTACCTGGTCTGGCCTACATGTGACTTCACACAGCAATGCGGTTGACTCTTAACTTGCCCCCCATTAAAATGGCCAAGCAAGCTACTCAGTTCAAAGGGGCAATTAGGGATGGGCAACAAATGCTGGCCCAGCCCAGCGCCGCCCTCATCCCAAAAACAAATTTTTAAAAAAAATTCTGAGATGGGTTTGGTCCAGTCTGGCACTTTTTGAATGGGGTTTTATGTTTGATTTTTAAAGAAAAATGATTTCATGGGAAGTGGGTGTGGTTGGCAAGGCCAGCATTTAGTTGCCCATCCCTATTTGCCCTTGAGCTTAGTGGCTTGTTGGGACATTTTGGAGGGCAGTTCAAGGAGAATGCTGGAAATCTGAAAGAGGAACAGAAAACGTTGGATAAACCCAGTGGAGCGAGAAATAGCTAACGGTTCGAGTCCAACATGACTCTTCTGTGGAAGTGGAAGAGCCAATCATATTGCTGGAGTCACAGGTAGGCCAGACCAGGTAAGGACAGCGGATTTCCTTCCCAGAGGGCATTAAGTGAACCAGTTGGGATTTTTTGACCATCAATGTTGGGCAGCAGGGTAGCATGGTGGTTAGCATAAATGCTTCACAGCTCCAGGGTCCCAGGTTCGATTCCCGGCTGGGTCACTGTCTGTGTGGAGTCTGCACGTCCTCCCCCTGTGTGCGTGGGTTTCCTCCGGGTGCTCCGGTTTCCTCCCACAGTCCAAAGATGTGCGGGTTAGGTGGATTGGCCATGCTAAATTGCCCGTAGTGTCCTAATAAAAAGTAAGGTTAAGGGGGGGGGGTTGTTGGGTTACGGGTATAGGGTGGATATGTAGGTTTGAGTAGGGTGATCATGGCTCGGCACAACATTGAGGGCCGAAGGGCCTGTTCTGTGCTGTACTATTCTATGTTCTAATGTTAGGTTAATGGTCACCTTTACTGAGACTAACTTACAGTTACAGATTTTTATTAATTGTATGTATTTCTACCAGCTGCAGTGGCGGGATTTGAAGCCATATCATAGAATTGAATAATTTACAGTGGAGAAGGAGGCCATTTGGTCCATCGAGTCTGCACCGGCCCTCGGAAAGGGCACCCTAATTAAGCCCCTGTCCCCACCCTACCCGTGTAACCCAGTGCCCCCACTTAACCATTTGGACGCTAAGGGGCAATTTATCATGGCCAATCTACCGAACCTGCACTTCTTTGGACTGTGGGAAGGGCAGCACGGTGGTGGAGCAGTGATTAGCACTGCTGCCTCACTGCGCCGAGGTCCCAGGTTCGACCCCGGCTCTGGGTTACTGTCCATGTGGAGTTTGCACATTCTTCCTGTGTTTGCGTGGGTTTCGCTCCCCCCACAACCCAAAGACATGCAGGATTGGTGGATTGGCCACGCCAAATTGCCCCTTAATTGGAAAAAATGAATTAGGTACTCTAAATTTATTTTTAAAATCTTTTAACTGCGGGAGGAAATGAAAATCGCTTATTGCCACAAGTAGGCTTCAATGAAGTTACTGTGAAAAGCCCCTAGTCACCACATTCCGGCACCTGTTTGGGGAGGCTGGTACGGGAAGTGAACCATGCTGCTGGCCTGCCTTGGTTTGCTTTAAAAACCAGCGATTTAGCCCAGTGTGCTAAACCAGCCCCTGGCTGGAGGAACACACGCGGACACGGGGAGAACGTGCAAACTCCACACAGTCACCTGAGGCTGGAATTGAACCTGGCTCTATGGTGTTAACCACTGTGCCACCGTACCACCCAGAACATTAGTGTGGATCTCTGCATAATCGGCTAGTGATATTGCCACTGAATCAGTGATAACCACTAAACGTCACTATTGACAAAACAGCAAGTAGGGCAGGGTACTGGGAGGACCACCACACCTGTTATCATGGAAAGAGCGAAGGCCCAGTTTCATTCGACCAGAGCCCTATTCCCACCACAAACCAATGTGCTATTGTGGAATCACAGCCCCTGCCTATTTAGCTCTTAATCTCCTGCAAACATACTTGCTGGTTTAGCACACTGGGCTAAATAGCTGGCTTTTAAAGCAGACCAAGGCAGGCCAGCAGCACGGTTCAATTCCCGTACCAGCCTTCCTGAACAGGCGCCGGAATGTGGCGACTACGGGCTTTTCACAGTAACTTCATTTGAAGCCTACTTGTGACAATAAGCGGATTTCATTTCATTTCATTTCCCCCAGAACCAAGACAATACAATTAACCTGGTGAGAGTATAATGAGCGAGATTTTCTGTACGATCTTTTTCTTTTCCAGGTCAGCTCACAAGTGACCAGGGGGTGGGATTTTCCGGACCTTCCCATCGGCGGGATTGTCCGGCCCCAGGGGGCGACCGGGAGTGGGGTGGGGGCGAGGGTGGGTAGTGGGCGGAGAGTAGACCATTGGCGGGACCGAAAGTTCCCAATGGCAGGAAGGGCTGGAAAAACCCACCCCAGATTTTTGAGCCTAATTCTATTTGCACTACTTACCACCTCGAGGTTGCTAGTCCACTATCATAACAATAATGTTATGCAGCCACATAGCAACTCGAAGTGATGCACGGGTGTAGCACAAGGAGATATGAGTTCAGGTGACCAAAGACTTGGTCAAAGTGGTAGGTTTTGAGGAGCAATGTAAAGAAGGAGGGAGAGAGGGAGAGACAGCGAGGGAGAGAGAGTTGAAGGGGTGAGGAGGAACTTCAGCACTTAACTGCTAACAGCCCCCAATGAAGGAGCCTCTTCCCAGGGCTGTTGTCCACATTTTCTTACAGCTCAGTTTACCGAGAGCTCAGTGGGAGGTGGCACCATAGAAAAGAATATGAAGTGAAAGATTGGACAAGTGCTCCAAGGGTTAATGCTGCCTCGTGCGTGTGAGAGATGCAAAAGCCATTACTCACTGCAGTACCAGTTGTTCAGGCAATGCAATTAACAGGCCATCATACTGGCACCACTTGTCAGGAATATAAATCAGGGTTGTGGTAATGTTTTGACTGAGCGCACACACACGCACACACACACACACGTGATGTGTCTCTCCACACACGCTGTCTGTGAGCTGGAGTCTGTGGCGAGTGACTCAGAAGATAACAGCACTGCCGACCTTTGACATCAATTCCCACATTTCCAACGGCAGTAAATAGGAACCTTAATTTGCGAAATTCCTCAGTGATGTGTACTCCATCTCTGTCTGTGCCTGCGCCCCGTCCAGAGGCGCGTGGAGAAGGTAGCCTGTCTCAGACGGTTCTCCGGCCTGTTTCATGAGGTGGGCAAAAGGCTCTCGGCCTTTGATGAACGTTTTTAAAGTGGACTCGAGGCTATTTTTGTTTTTAAATGAGCAAACTTCGACCCCTTTCCATTTCTTAGCTGCTGACTAATCCAGAAACTTTGTGCATGCCAATTCCTGCTCCCCTGTCAGAACAGCTCTTCTACAAAGACTCTTTTCCCATTTCCTAATCACCGATAGCAACGGGCATGAAATTAGTTTTAGATATAGATATAGAATTTGGATGGGTAGCACAGGACGTGCAATAGACAGACTGCTGCCCATTCCGTCACTCCCGATCTTCCTTTCATTCGTGGACTTGCAAATAGAAATATCCTTCAGTGGAAGGTGCTGGATGGAAGGCAAGATGATTCGAACAAGCTAACCATTGCCCACTGTATTGAATCTGAGTTGTTAAATAGTATTTACCAACACACAGAGGGGCTGTCCAGCCCATGTTGGTGTTTATTGGCCACGTCTCTCCATATCACCCAGTCAATGTATCCTAATCCTTTCTGCCTCATACTTCCCCTTAACTGTCATTATGCCATTCATATGACCCCAGGGAGGGGGGTAGTGGTCATGCCACTGGGCTAGTAACCCAGAGGCCCAGGCTAATTCTTTGGGGACATGGGTTCAATTCCCACCATGGCAACTGCTGGAATTTAAATCCAATTAATAAATCTGAAATCTAGTCTGAAAAATGGTGACCATAACAACTATCGTGGATTGTTGTAAAGACCCCATCTGGTTCACTCATGTCCTTTAGGGAAGGAAATCTGCCGTCCTTACCCGGTCTGACCTACATGGTGACTCCAGATCCACAGCAACGTGGATGACACTTAACTGCCCGAACAAGCCACTCAGTTCAAGGGAAATTAGGGATGGGCAACAAATGTTGACCCTGCCAGCGATGCCCACATCCCGTGAAATAATTTTTAAAAAAAATACCGCTTGTGATATTTGAGGTCCACATTCTCACCGCTCTCCAGGGTTTTCTCCCGAATTCCCTATTGGATATATTAGTGACTATCTCGTAGTTATAATCATCATTCAGGTCTTTCCCTTCCCAATTCTACCTGATCAAACTTCCTCAGAACTTTAAAAGCCTCACCCCACAGTCTCCTCTTTCCCGATAGCTGTAACCTCTCAGTTTTGGTTTTGTCCAATTCAATCAACTTTTTTGCACCTTTTCCAGTGCTTTTATCTCTCTCTGTGTAATGTGGAGACCAGGATTGATAATAGGATACAGAACTCTTGTTCTCAGAGCTGTGGTCTTGCTCCAGTCTATCACAGCAATTTTTTCCAGGCCTAAGCTTTGGCCCTGTGCCCTTTAATCCTCTTTAATCGCCTGCCCACGGTGGCTGAAGAGCTCCCAATGTGGATTCTGCCCACTAAGGTGCACAATGGACAAGCTCCGCAACTACAAGGGCAGCACGGTAGCATAGTGGTTAGCACAATTGTTTCACAGCTCCAGGTTCCGGCTTGGGTCACTGTCTGTGCGGAGTCTGCACATCCTCCCTGTGTGCGCTTGGGTTTCCTCCGGTTTCCTCCCACAGTCCAAAGATGTGCAGGTTAGGGGGATTGGCCATGATAAATTGACCTTAGTGTCCAAAATTGCCCTCAGTGTTGGGTGGGGTTACTGGGTTATGGGGATAGGGTGGAAATGTGGACCTTGGTAGTGTGCTCTTTCCAAGAGCTGGTGCAGACTTGATGGGCCGAATGGCCTCCTTCTGTACTGTAAATTCTATGATTCTATACAAGACAAATGCAGGGAACAGCACAAACCCTTGTACATGGCCTTCTTTAACCTCACAAAGGTTTTGACACTGTCATCTTTTAGGGATTGTGGAGCATCCTCTCCTCCACTTCACTGCCCCCAAAGGTTTGTCACAATTCTCTGCCTGCTCCACGAAGATATGCAAACCGTGATCTGCCCAACGGAATCCACCACAGACCGAATTCACGTTCAGACTGGGGTCCAGCAAGGATGTGTCATCACACTGACGCTCTTCTCGATCTTCCTTGCTGCAATCCTCCATCTCAGCCTCAGCACGCTCCCCACTGGAGCAGAGCTAAACGGCAGAACAAATGGGAATCTGATCAACCTCTGCTGCCTGTGGGCCAGATCCAAGGCCGACCTACCTTCTGTCATTCAACTACAGGATGCAGATGATGCTCGGTCTCTGTGCACACTTGGGACTGAGCTCCAAGCATCTTCACTAAAGTGTACAAAAGCATGGGCCTTGCAGCAAGTAGCTGTAAGACAATGGTCCTCTACCGATCTGCCCTCACCGCACAGTACTACCTCCCGGTTATCAAAATCCACGACGGGCCTTGGACAACGTGGACCACTTTCCGTAACTTGGGAGCCCACTGTTAACGAGGGCAGACATCGACAACAAGGTTCAACACTGCCTTCAGTGTATTAACGCAGCCTTCAGTTGCCCGAGAAAGAGAGTGTTTGAAGTCCAGGCCCTCCGATCTGGCACCTAGCGCATGGTCTATAGAGTGGTTACCATACCCGCCCTCCTGTCTGGCTCAGAGACGTGGACTATGTACAGCAGGCAACTCAAAACCCTGGAGAAGTAACACCAGCACTGCCTCTGCAAGACCCTGCAAATCCATCGACAGAGTAGGCGCACTGTAGGAGGGAAGAAGTGCTCAGAGTCTTTTCTCAACCGCCTGGAGTTGTAAAAAGTTGCGTTGATTCGGAATTGCTGTGTGCACACAGGAGAGGCAAGTTCTGCAGCTCGCCTTCGCACATAAAAGTCAGCTTTGATCATAGTCAGAATTACACGCATATATATTTAAGGTTCTTTCCGATTTACAAGTCGGCATTGACGTCATCAATTCAGTCGGAACAATACAAGGTGATCAGTATGCATATTTTCTGGTCGCTTTTATGGGAAAATGATCAACTAATACAATGCTTCTTTACAATCTCCTGGATTCTGTTCAACATATTTCCCTTACCCTGAACTTCTGGATGTGGTGTTGATGTGTTTTTATCCCCTGCATTGGGCTGGACAATGAATCTCCTACAGACAGGCTGGAGCCATGATTTCTGTGACGTGGGTCCCCTTTCTTATCCTAATGCCCTGTGAGATGATTGAATTTTCTCCAGTGCAGGTGACCTTTCTTCAGGTCCACCATTTTAACCCCTTGCCTGCTGGTTCTCCCCTTGATCTGTGCTGTTATAATACTTGAGACATCTTTATTATTACTTATATCAATTCTGACACACACATAGCAATTTCTTCCGCGAACACACACCAACGTCAGTGTTCTCGCTCACAACAACATCACCAGCTTTGAAATATGAATCACGCTCGATCAGCTCTGCTGGGCGGGCCACGTAGTCCACATGCCTGAGGTGAGACCCCTGAAAGAAACATTCGACTAGGAGCTTCGACGCAGCAAGTGAGCCCCCTGGAGGGCAGGAGAAATGCTGTGAAGCCGTGAAAAAGTGAAACATCCCCATCGACCCCTGGGAATCTCTGGTCTAAAACCGCCTGAAGTGGAGGAAAAGCATCGGGAAGGAGGTGAACACCTTGAGTTTCATCGCCCACGCCAAGTTGAAGCCAAGTTGAAGCGAAAGGAGCGCGTGGCAACCTGGACACACAACCCACCTGCTCCTCCAATCACTGTCTACCCACCTGTGACAGACTGTAGGGCGCACAGTAGATTCCTCAGACGCCTGAGAACTCTTTAGTGTGGAAGCAAGTCATCCTCTGCTCCGCGGGGCTGCCCAACGAGATGAGTCCTCTGACTCCAGCCTCTCGTGCGTAGCTCCTCCCTCTGCTCCACAATTACTGGCAAACCCCTTGGCTGCCTTCACCTCTCCTCCAGAACTCCAACCCCCACCAGCCTTGCTACATTTCTCCTCGTTTTTTTCAAAACCCATCTTTTTGACCTCTTTCTTCGATGACTGCTACGTCTCCTTACTGGAAAGCAGAGGGAAGCAGCTCACAGCTCTCGACTCATACAGTAAAAACAGCCAGACCATGGTGCGAGTCGGTAGGAGTCAGTACCTTGGGGGAAAAAGAAGAGAAAAATGAAGAAAACTGCTCCACAATGCTTATTAGAGGAGGAGGGCATGTCAGGAGCAGCACCAAGCATTCCTAAAAATGATGGAGGAGCCCAGCACATCTGTGCAAAGGATAAAGCTGAAGCATTCACAATAATCCTCAGTCAAAGCTGCCGAGTGATGATCCATCTCGGTCTCCTCTAGAGGTCCCCAGCATCACAGATGTCAGTCTTCAGCCAATTCGATTCACTTCTCCTGATATCAAGACACAGCAAAGGCACTGGATACTGAAAAAGCTGTGGGCCCTGACAATATTCCAGCAACGCTACTGAAGACCTGGGGTGCCACAGTGGTTAGCTCTGCTGCCTCACGGCGCCGTGGACCCCGGTTCGATCCCGGCCCCGGGTCCATTTGGAGTTTGCACATTCTCCCCATGTCTGTATGGGTCTCACCCTCGCAACCCATAGATATGCAGGGTAGGTGGGTTGGCCACGCTGAATTGCCCATTAATTGGGAAAAAAAGAATTGGGCACTTTAACTTTAATGTAAAAAATTGCCCAGGTATGTCCTGTATGCAAGAAATGGGACAAATTCAACCCGGCCAATTATTGCCCCATCACGCCACTCTCGATCATCAGTAGAGTGATGGAAGGGGTCATCGACAGGAAGGGACCATCGATAGCACTAACAAATGGCACTTGCTTAGCAATAACCTGCTCTGTGATGCTCAGTTTGGGTTTCGCTAAGGTTAGTCGGCTCCTGACCTCATCACAGCCTTGGTTCAAACATGGGTAAAAGAGCTGAATGCCAGAGGGGAGGTTGGTGTGACCACACTTCACATCAAGGCAGCATTGATGAGTATGGTATCAAGGAGCCCTAGCTAAACTGGAGTCAATGGGAATCAGGGGGAAAACACTACCTGGCTCAGAGGAAGTTGGTTGTGGTGGTTGGAGGTCAAACATCTCAGCTCCAGGACATCACTGCAGGAGTTCCTCAGCGTAGTGTCCTAGGCCCAACCGTCTTCAGCTGCTTCATCAATGACCTTCCTTCCATTATAAGATCAGAAATGGGGATATTCACTAATGAATGTACAATGTTCGGCACCATTCATGACTCCTCAGATAATGAAGCAGTCCTTGCCCAAATGCAGCAAGACCTGGACAATATCCAGGCTTAGCTGACACGTGGCAACGTACATTCGCACCACACATATGCCAGGCAATGACCATCTCCAACAAGAGACGATCTAACTATTGCCCCTTGACATTCAATGACTTAATCATTGCTAAATCCTGGATGTTACCATTGATCAGAAACTGAACTGGACGAGCCATATAAATACTGTGGCTACAAGAACAGGACAGAGGCTAGGAATCCGGCGGTGAGTAACTCATCTCCTGACCCTCCAAAGCCTGTCCACCATCTACAAGGCACAAGTCAGGAGTGTAATGGAATACTCTCCACTTGCCTGGATGAGTGCAGCTCCAACCACAATCAAGAAGTTCAATACCATCCAGGACAAAGCAGTCCGCTTGATTGCTCCCCCTTCCACAAACATTCAAACCCTCCACCACCAGTGAATAGTGGCAGCGTGTGGACCATCTACAAGATGCCCTGCAGGAAATTACCAAGGCTCCTTAGGCAGCACCTTCCAAACCCACAGCTGTTACCACCTAAAAGGACAAGAGCAGCAGATACCTGGGAACCCCACCGCCTGCAGGTTCCCCTCCAAGTCACTCAGCATTCTGACTTGGAAATATATCGCCGTTCCTACACTGCCGCTGGGTCAAAATCCTGGAACTCCCTCCCTAACAGCACAGTGGGTGTACCTACACCACATGGACTACAGTGGTTCAAGAAGGCAGCTCACCACCGCCCTCTCAAGGGGCCATTAGGGAGGGGCAATAAATGCTGGCCGAGCCAGCGACGCCCACACCCCATGAGCAAAAGAAAATGAGCACAAAATGACAAATCGCTAAGGAGGGCCGTTAAAGATTGGCTGTGTCCACCACAGCATAGTTCCAGACACGTAGGGCAGCCTCTGGTTTTCTAATGGGGAGAGCTTTAGTCTCTCAGCATCTACGGTGTTCCTGGCCACTCACAGAGCGAATCCAAATCCCCTCGGGTACTTGTGGCCACCACCCAGATCTCACATCAGCGCCTCAGGCGCACAAGAAAAAGAAACGCTCGTTTCCTCCCCCACCCCCTCCCTCTCCCAGTCATCTCCACTCGTGCTGGATCGAGCCCAGAGATAGGATTGTGACTTCAGTCCCTCTCCGAACGCCGAGATGGCTAATTATCTGGCAGATAATGAATTGAGCATTAAAGTATCTTTGTTCCTGGAGCACCGACGGGCTGCCCTCAAGATCTCATCTTGCACAGCAGTGCCAGTGGGCTGGGTCCCTGTGGAAAGCACTAATTTCCTGCTCGCCAAGAGCCAGCTCGAAACATAAAATTCAATTTGCTGAAATTACATTCTCTCATGTCGTCGCGCGGGGCGACAGGACGTGACCGCTGATTTGAATTCCTCCTCCTCCTCCGAGGAAAGCAAGTTACACGAAGGGCTGCGTCCACGTGACGTTTGGGCAAACCTGCTTATTTTTTAATCAATACGCCGGTATTGATTGTGGGCTCTGGGAACAAGAGAGTGCTTGATGAGGCAGAGGGTAATGAAAGCAGATCACGCAGTCAGGCAGGCCAATTAGACTAAAAGGATCCGTTAAAATGAATACCGAACACAAACAAAGCCAAATAGATGTCCAGACAAATTTAATACAACTTCTCTCAGATGATTCATGTGACATTCAGCTTGTGGCTTGAAATATCGAGGGACAGCAGGCTGCACAGACAGGTTCCCGTCAGCTTTTGATGTGTGAGGCAAGAAACATTTGCATTTACATATAGCCCTTTTCATCAACTCTGGAAGCGTCAAAACCCTTTTGCAGCATTTTGAAGCACCGTCGCTCGTGTAACACGGGAAATGCAGCAGCCCATCTTTACACAACAAGCTCCCACAAACAGCCACGCATTAAATGACCGGGTAGTCTGTTTTTCTCTGTTGTTGATCGAGGGATGAATATTGTGCAGTGGGTCATCAGAGAGAACACCCTACTCTTCCTGGAATTGTTCTATAGGGTTATTATTCTTCTGTCCGGTCCTTGTGGTGTAAGTACACCCACAGTGCTGTTAGGCAGGGAATTCTCGATTTTGACCCAGCGACAGCGAAGGAACGGCGATATATTTCCAAATCAGGGTGGTGAGTGGCTTGGTGGGGAACCTCTAGGTGGTGGGGTTCCCAGGTATCTGCTGCCCTTGTCCTTCTAGATGATAGCAATCATAGGTTTTGAAGATGCTGCCTAAGGAGCCTTGGTGGGTTCCTGCAGTGCATCTTATAGATGGTACACACCAGCTGCCACTGTGCATCATTGGGGGAGGGAGTGAATGTCCATGGATGGAGTGCTAATCAACTGCGCTATTTTGGCCCAGATGATGTTGAGCTTCTTGAATGTTGTTGGAGCTGCACTCATCCAGTTAAGTGGAGAATATTCCATCACACGCCTGACTTCTGCTTTGTAGGCGGTGGACAGGTTTTGGGGAGTCAGGAAGTGAGTTACTCACCACAGGATTCTTAGTCTCTGACCTGCTCTTGTAGCCACAGTATTTATATGAAATGAAATGAAATGAAAATCACTTATTGTCACAAGTAGGCTTCAAATGAAGTCATTGTGAAAAGCCCCTAGTCGCCACATTCCGGCGCCTGTTTGGAGAGGCTGGTACGGGAATTAAACCGTACTGCTGGCCTGCCTTGGTCTGCATTAAAAGCCAGCTCTTTAGTCCTGTGCTAAACCAGCCCTATGTGCCAATCCAGCTCATAGCTGGTTAATGGTAGCCCCCAGGATGTTGATAATGGGAAATTCAGCAATGGTAATGCCATTGACTATCAAGGGGCGGTGGTTAGATTCTCTCTTGCTGGATATGGACATTTACTGGCACTTGTGTGGCACGAATGATCTTGCCACTTGTCAGCCCAAGCCTGGATACTGTCTAGGTTTTGCTTAATTAGGATATGGACTGCTTCAGTATCTGAGGAGTAGCGAATGGTGCTGAACATTGTGCATGTATCAGCATACATCCCCAGTTCTGACCTTTGGCAGGATGGCCATTGATGAAGCCGTTAGAAATGGTAGGGCCAAGGGGCACTGCCCTGATGGACTATGCTGTGATGTACTGGATCCGCAATGATTGACCTCCAACCACCAGAACCATGTTTCTTTGTGCCAGGTATGATTCCAACTAGTCACGCCTGGATGTATCAGAGCTCCGGAGCTTTGATCTGATCTGTTGGTTGTGGGATCGCTTAGCTCTGTCTATCACATGCTGCTTACACTGTTTGGAAAGTAGTTCTGAGTTGTAGCTTCAGCAGTTTGACACCTCATTTTTAGGTATGCCTGCTGTTGCTCCTGGAATGCCCTCCTGCACTCTTCATTGAACCAGGATTGATCCCCTGTCTTGGTGGTAATGGTAGAGTGGGGGATATGCCGGGCTATGAGGTTACAGATTGTGGTTGAGTACAATTCTGCTGCTGCTGATGACCCACAGGATGGCAGTCATGGGTTGCTAGATCCATTCAAAATCTATCCCACTTAGCCTGGTGGTCCTGCCACACAACGCGATGGAGGGTTTTGTCAATGTGAAGATGGGACTTTGTCTCCACAAGGACTGTGCGGCGGACATTCCTAACAATACTGTCATGGATCGATGCATCTGTAGTAGGCAAGTTGGTGAGAATGAGTATGTTTTTCCCTCTTGCTGGTTCCCTCACCACTTGCCACAGTCCCAACCTAGTAGCTATGTCTTTTAGGGCTTGGCCAACTCGGACTGTACGATTCTGGGCCGTTACGGTGCAGAGTCACAGTAAAGTTAGTCCAGTAGAATTGGCGGCATTGTCACTCCCACCGATACTGTGATGGACAGATACATCTGGAACAGGCAGGTTGGTGAGGATAAGATCTAATATACAGGTGAGGGCTGCAAGTATGGAGGTAACCGCTAAGCTAACCTTGATTGAAAGACAGGTTTAAGAATAGGATTGAGGCAGCACGGTGGCGCAGTGAGTTAGCACTGCTGCCTCACGGCGCCGAGGTCCCAGGTTTGATCCCAGCTCTGGGTCACTGTCTGTGCGGAGTTTGCACATTCTCCCCGTGTTTGCGTGGGTTTCACCCCCACAACCCAAAAGATGTGCAGGTTAGGTGGATTGGCCACGCTAAATTGGCCCTTAATTGGAAAATAAATTGGGTACTCTAAATTAACAAAAAAGAATAGGATTTAAGAGGCGTATGTGTGCAGTCTACACTGTGTCCATAGAATCTCACTTTTGATGCCTTCAACCCTTAGATTCCCTCCCATGACCAGCTTCCTGCTGCATCCTAACCCCCCCACCCCTCCCCCTTGACCCTTCACCTGCCTCCCACGTTCAGCCTTTGCGCAGCTGGTCAGAACGGCACCCGATATGAGCCAAGTTATGAGTGGTCCCAAGAAGGTCAAAGCAGCATCTACTCACCTCAAAGTCATGGAAAAGGTGAAGCTCGCTGGGTGCACGACATTTGTATCCAGTCGTAAACATTCTCTTTTATCACTGGCGGAGAATTTAATTTGTTTCGTAGAATTTACAGTGCAGAAGGAGGCCATTCGGCCCATTGAGTCTGCACTGGCTCTTGGAAAGAGCACCCTACCCAAACCCACACCTCCACCCTGTCCCATAACCCAGTAACCCCACCCAACACAAAGGGCAATTTTGGACACTAAGGATAGTTTAGCACGGCCAATCCACCTAACCTGCCCATCTTTGGACTGTGGGAGGAAACCAGAGCACTCGGAGGAAACCCATGCACACATGTGGAGAACGTGCAGACTCCGCACAGACAGTGACCCAAGCTGGGAATCGAACCTGGGACCCTGGAGCTGTAAAGCAATTGTGCTGACCACTATGCTACCGTGCTGCCCAAATTTGGCAGGGCAACTTAATTCCAATGAGTTGTTTATTTAAATTTGCATGCGGGACATGCTAATGTATGTGAAAGGGATTCCCTACATAGTTTATGGAAAGCTCAACCTGTCTTTAACCCACCTTCAAAATCCCAAGAACTTAATTCCCAATGTTTGTTTCACCATCAATTCAGATTTTGAATTGCAAATTCGCTGCAGAGGTTCCATTAAGCACAGGTCACTGAGAGACAAGTAACAGACACCACTCCCAACCCTCAGTCGTACGGGAGGTCCTTTGTTGCTTTTCAGGATCCTATGCAGATAATGTTTGACCGGCTGAAATCCAGCTCCCAGTAGGAATGGACCCACAGCACAGAATTGCCCTTCATCTGGCTTTAATATGGGAAACCACAAGGTAGCCAATTGTCAAAGGAAATACCAACCCATTTGGTGTGCTTTACTGAGTTTGGGAGTGAGAGTCACAGAAACCATAGCAAAGAAACCATTTATACATTTGTCGTTACTGAGGGAGGGTTCTTCCACCTCACTGCTGGTTTCCTCAGCCCTTTCCAAACTCCTCCTTGAATGATGTTATAGATTCTCTCCCAAAAACCAAGCACTCCACGCACTAACGTATTGTTGAAAGAGATTCTTCTAACTTAATTGATACATGGAAGATAGGAGCAAGAGGAGGCCTTTTGGCCCTTCGAGCCTGCTCCGCCATTCATCACGATCATGGCTGACCATCCAACTCAATCGCCTAATCCTGCTTTCTCCCCATAGCCTTTGATCCCATTCTCCCCAAGCCAGCCGCCTCTTGAATATATTCAATGTTTTAGCATCAACTGTTTCCTGTGGTAATGAATTCCACAGGCTCACCACTCTTTGTGTGAAGAAATGTCTCCTCATCTGTGTCCGAAATGGTTTACCCTGAATCCTCAGGCTGTGACCCCTGGTTCTGGACACACCCACCATCGGGAGCATCTTCCCTGCATCAACCCCGTCTAGTCCAGTTAGAATTTTATAAGCCTCTATGAGATCCTCCCTTATTCTTCTGAACTCCAGCGAGATTTCTTCTAACATCCATCCATGGCCCCCTTGGTAAAAAATCTCCATTGTGTTCCAAGTAGAGAGATCTATAAACCTCAACCAGTCTGGTACTGAGCTGGCCACATCTCCTGATCCCCAGGGCGAACGCTCGCCCTTGGTTAGTGATTCTTTAGAAAGAAATGACGGCCCAGAAGGGGCCCGAGGAACACCTCCTTCCAAAAATGGATGGGATTGAACCCCCTGTCAATGGGACTTTCCACAGGAAATGATCAATAATGGGTTGCCAAGGGTTACCAAGGCCGTTGCACCATCAGAATTGCCCTCATGGGATAACTCTCTCACTGTTAGCTACTTGAAACTACTTTGTGGTTGAGCAAAAAAACCCTTCCTACAGCTTAGATCACTGACTGAATATAAAAATAACACTTGCAATTATAGAATGCTTTAATGTATCAATAGCTCTCAAAGTGCTTCCCATATTAAATTAGATGAAGTGCACTAACGGTTAAGAAGGCAGGCTTGAGGTGACTCGAATAATTCTCCCCCAAAAACCTGTCGTCAAGTACTCCGCGTGCTGACTTATTGTTGAAAGGTATTCTTCGAATTTAACTCCTTCCCCCAACATCCACCCATGGTGAAAATCTCCATTGTATTCCAAGCAGAGAGAGCTATAAAGTGAGCCCCTGTTTTCCAGCAATGGTTTGACCCCAAGCATATTGTTCATCAGAACAATAGGTACAGTACCGATCAGATCAGGTGCTGCAATTTGCAACTCTCACCTTTTGGCAACAAGGTTAAGATGTCAGCTGAAGCCCAGGCAGTGGCTCTGAATCAGAAGGTATTGTGGGTTCAGTTCCCACTCCAAACATTTGAGCCTGAACTCTAGCCTGACACTCCAGTGCAGTACTGGGGGAGCGCTACACTGTCAGAGATGCTGGGCGGGATTCTCTAATAATGGGGCCATGTCCCCCCCGCTGCCAACCACTCCGGTGTCAACAGTCTCCGAAAGTGAGGAATTCCCCCCTTCCTAGGGGGCTAGGTTGGCGCTGGAGTGGTCCCCGCAGCTCCAGTCGGCGCGGAACGGCCGGCGCAGGTTCACGCATGTGCGGAACGGCAGGCATGCGCGCTACAGCCGGCGTATTTGGGCGCATGCGCGGGGGTTCCCTTCTCCGCGCCGGCCCCCGGGCAATATGGAGGAGCCCTACAGGGGTCCGGTGCAGAGTAAAATTGGCCCTCACGGAACCAGCCTGCCCGCCGATCGGTAGGCCCCGATCGCAGGCCAGGCCAGCGTGGGGGCACCCCCCCCCCCCCCCCCCCCCCCCCCCCGGGGTCGTAACCCCCACCCGGGGATTCCCCGACCCAGCGCCGGGTCGGAGAACCCCGGCCGCTGTCTTTTGAATAAGATTGTAAACCAAGACTCTGTCGGCTATCTCAGGTGGATGTGAAAAAGCCTATCGGACTATTTTGAAGAATAGAGGGGCTGTTCCCCCTAGTGCCGTGGCGAACATTTATAGGAACATAGTAATTAGGAGCAGAAGTCGGCAATTCAGCCCTTCGAGCCTGCTCCGCCATTCAATCAGATCATGGCTGATCTCTTCCTGGTCTCAAATCCACCTCCCTGCCTGTTCCACACATCCCTTTAACATGTTTTTAAATCAGAAATATATCTATCTCCTTCTTGAAACCATTTAATGACTCATATTCCACCGTGCTATGGGGCAGCGTGTTTCACAAATTGACCACCCTCTGTGAGAAGTAGTTCCTCCTCATCTCAGTTCTAAACCTACCGCCTCTCAACCGATATCTGTGACCTCTCGTTCTAGATTGCCCCACAACGGGGAACATTTAATCTACGTTTAGTTTATCAATCCCTTTTAGTATTTTATATATTTGATCAGATTCCTGCTCATCCTTCTAAACTCCAATGAGTATAAGCCCAAACTGTTCAATCTCTCTCCATACATCACTCTTTCATCCCCGGAATCAATCTGGTGAATCTCTTCTGATGTCACCACATCCTCAAATAAGGGGACCAAAATTGGACACTATACTCCAGATGTGGTCTCACCAATATTCTATTCAATTGCAACAACACCTCTACTTTTATGCTCCAATTTTTTTTTGTGCAATAAACGTTAACATTCCATTTACCTTCGGGGCAGCACGGTGGCACAGTGGTTAGCACTGTTACCTCAGGCGCCGAGGACCCTGGTTCGATCCCGGCCCCGGGTCACTGTCCACATGGAGTTTGCACATTCCCCTCGTGTCTGCGTGGGTCTCGCTTCCACAGCCTAAAGATGTGCAGGCTAGGTGGATTGGCCACGCTAAATTGCCCCTTAATTGGGGAAAAAAAGAATTGGGTAAAAGAAAACATTCCATTTACCTTTTAATTACATGCTGTACCTGCATACCGACTTTCTGCGATTCATGAACAAAGACACCCAGATCCCTCTGCCCAGATGCATCTTGAATCTGCTTTTCATTTAGATAATAATTTGCCTTTCTAATTTTTGGATAATCTTGTCTTATCTGAACTTATCTACATTAAACTCCATCTGCCAAATTTTGCCCAATCTCCTAGCCTATCTATATCTGTCTGTAAAATCTGTATCTCCTCTTCACTGCCTGCTTTCCCGCCTATTTTAGTATCGTTCGCAAATTTGGCTATGTTACATTCTGTCCCTGCTCGCAGATCATTTATACAGATTGTAAATAGTCGAGGTCTGAGGACTGACCCCTGCGGCACCCCGCTAGTTACAGTTCACCAGCCAGAGAAGGACCCATTTATCCCGACCCTCTGTTTTCTGTCAGTCGACCAATTCTCAATCCAATCCAGTCCCCTGTGATCTCTCCTTCTGGAGCAGTCTTTTATGTGGAACCTTGTCAAACACCTTCTGGAAGTCGAGATATACCACATCCACAGGTTCCCCATTATCCACCTAGCTGGTTACGTCCTCAAAGAACTGAAGCAAATTTGTCAAGCATGACCTACCCTTCATAAAACCATACTGACAATGGTGGATTGAGCTTTGTCATCTCCTCCAGTTGATTCCAGCAACTTCCCCACCACAGAAGTCAAGCTAACCAGTCAATAGTTTTATACTTTTTGCCTCTTCCCTCTTTTTGAATGGAACATCACATTAGCGTGTTTCCAATCCACCGGGACCCCCTCCAGAATCCAGGGAAGTCTGAAATATCATAACCAATGCATTCACCATCTCTGCTGCCACCTCCTTTAATACCGTAGGGTGCAGGACATCAGACCCTGGAGACTTAACTACCTTTAGTCCCATTAGTTTATTCAATACCTTGTTCATAGTAATAGTTATTGTACTACGTTCCTCTGCATCAACTGCAGTTTTTGGAAAATTATTACCCTCTACCGTGAAGACAGGCAAAATATTGGTTCAGTGCCTCCGCCATCTCTGTGTTCCCCAATATTACCTCACCAGTATCTTCCTCTAAAGGGCCAACATTTACTTTAGCTATTCTCTTCCTCTTTATATACTTATCATAGAATCATAGAATTTACAGTACAGAAGGAGGCCATTCGGCCCATCGAGTCTGCACCGGCCTTTGGAAAGAGCTCCCTACTTAAGCCCATACCTCCACTCTATCCCCAGAACCCAGTTATCCCACCTACCCCTTTTGGACACTAAGGGCAATTTATCATGGCCAATCCACCTAACCTCCGAGGAAATCGGAGCACCCGGAGGAAACCCACGCAGACACGGGGAGAACGTGCAGACTCCACACAGACAGTAACCCAAGCCGGGAATTGAACTTGGGACCCTGGAGCTGTGAAGACACTGTGCTAACCAATGTGCTACCGTGCCGTGCCGCAGAAGCTTATAGAAGCTTCTTTTTTTTTAGAATTAGAACAGTACAGCACAGAACAGGCCCTTCAGCCCTCAATGTTGTGCCGAGCAATGATCACCCTACTCAAGCCCATGTATCCACCCTATACCAGTAACCCAACAACCCCCATTAACATTATTTTTTAGGACACTTAGCATGGCCAATCCACCTAACCTGCACATCTTTGGACTGTGGGAGGAAACCGGAGCACCCGGAGGAAACCCACGCACACACGGGGAGGACGTGCAGACTCCGCACAGACAGTGCCCCAGCCGGGAATCGAACCTGGGACCCTGGAGCTGTGAAGCATTGATGCTAACCACCATGCTACCATGCTGCCCCCTGGTATTAGTGTTTATGTTTTCTGCTAGTTTCCTTTTGTAGTTCATTTTAGCTCTTTTGAAGTTATTTTTAGTAGCCTTTTATTGCACCTGAAAGTTCTCCCAATCCTCCAGCTTATCACTAGTGTTTGCAATAGGGTCTGCCCGAGTTTTTGCCTTCAGGTGTTCCTTGACTTCCTTGTTTAGCCATGGAACATTTTTCTTCCTTTTACAATTCCTCTTCCTCTCAGGAATGTACTTTAATTGAGAGGTACTTAAAAAAAAAATAATTTTTTTTTACAGTACCCAAATCATTTTTTCCAATTAAGGGGCAATTTAGCATGGCCAATCCACCTACCCTGCACATCTTTTGCTTTGTGGGGGCGAAATCCACGCAAACACGGGGAGAACGTGCAAACTCCACACAGACAGTGACCCAGGGCCGGGATTCGAACCCGGGTCCTCAGCGCCGTATGCAGCAATGCTAACCACTGTGCCACCTTGCTGCCCAAAATCATTTCTTAATACAGCCTTGATGCCATCTTTAACCAATAAAGCAACGCCACCTCCTGTTCCATCCTGTCTATCCTTTCGGAATACTGCGTATCCTCGGATATTCAACTCTCAGTCCCGGTCCTCCTGCAACTATGTTTCAATAATCCCCACCAAATCATACCCATTTGTCTCTAATCGTGCCGTCATAAGCTCATTGACCTTATTCCGAGTACTGCATGCATTTAGGCACAAGGTTTCTGAATATGTCCAACAGATTTGTCTTTCCCTTGCAGGATTTGCTTGTGCACTACGCTTTTCACACATTCTGACCTCCTTTATTAATCTCTGATAACACTCAGCCTCATCCCTAACTTTCTCTCCAACAGTCTCCGTACATTTTGATTTTTCACGTGACCCTCCATAGTGGTTAGACTGGCCCCACCCATTCATCCTATTAACCTCTACCATCTGCTCATATGCTGATCTGCTGCTTTGGTTCCCATTAACCATTATACTGCTTGTAGCACACCCCCCCCCCCCCCCCCCCCCCCCCCCACCACCAATTTCCTAGAAACGTATGATCTGGTCACTTAACTCATTGCTATTTTGGGACCTTCCTGTGTACAAATTGGTCTCCCAATGTTTCCTACATTTCCTTCAGTGACCATAACTCAGAATGATGCCATTGGCTGAATAATGGTTTGAGAAGTCTTGGGACTGCGAAATGCCATGCAAAAGGAGGCAATTCAGCCTTTGTATACTCTTTGAATGGACTATTATCTTTCCCCAGAGTCCTGCAAACATTTTATCTTCAACCACTTATGCAATTCCCTTTTGAATATTACCATTGAATCTGCTTCCATCACCCAGATGGATAAATTTTCGTTCTCATCACATCGCCTCTGATTCTACTGCCAATCACCTTTACTCGGGGTCCTCTGTCAGAGCAAACAGTTTCTCATTGTATCAGCACCTCTTATCGGAATTCTCTGTATGTTTCCATGGTCAGCGGATAAAATCCCAGCTTCTCCTAATTACCCCAAATAACCAAAGTCCCCCATGTTGCCATTCTAAATACAACAGAAGATCATAAGAACATAAGAACATAAGAACTAGGAGCAGGAGTAGGCCATCTGGCCCCTCGAGCCTGCTCCGCCATTCAATTAGATCATGGCTGATCTTTTGTGGACTCAGCTCCACTTTCCGGCCCGAACACCATAACCCTTAATCCCTTTATTCTTCAAAAAACTATCTATCTTTACCTTAAAAACATGTAATGAAGGAGCCTCAACTGCTTCACTGGGCAAGGAATTCCATAGATTCACAACCCTTTGGGTGAAGAAGTTCCACCTAAACTCAGTCCTAAATCTACTTCCCCTTATTTTGAGGCTATGTCCCCTAGTTCTGCTGTCACCCGCCAGTGGAAACAACCTGCCCGCATCTATCCTATCTATTCCCTTCATAATTTTAAATGTTTCTATAAGATCCCCCCCTCATCCTTCTAAATTCCAACGAGTACAGTCCCAGTCTACTCAACCTCTCCTCATAATCGAACCCCTTCAGCTCTGGGATTAACCTAGTGAATCTCCTCTGCACACCCTCCAGCGCCAGTACGTCCTTTCTCAAGTAAGGAGACCAAAACTGAACACAATACTCCAGGTGTGGCCGCACTAACACCTTATACAATTGCAACATAACCTCCCTAGTCTTAAACTCCATCCCTCTAGCAATGAAGGACAAAACTCCATTTGCCTTCTTAATCACCTGTTGCACTTGTAAACCAACCTTCTGTGACTCATGCACTAGCACACCCAAGTCTCTCTGAACAGCGGCATGCTGTTCAGATATCGTTTAAATAATAATCCCGTTTGCTGTTATTCCTACCAAAATGGATAACCTCACATTTGTCAACATTGTATTCCATCTGCCAGACCCGAGCCCATTCACTTAACCTATCCAAATCCCTCTGCAGACTTCCAGTATCCTCTGCACTTTTCGCTTTACCACTCATCTTAGTGTCATCTGCAAACTTGGACACATTGCCCTTGGTCCCCAACTCCAAATCATCTATGTAAATTGTGAACAATTGTGGGCCCAACACGGATCCCTGAGGGACACCACTAGCTACTGATTGCCAACCAGAGAAACACCCATTTATCCCAACTCTTTGCTTTCTATTAATTAACCAATCCTCTATCCATGCTACTACTTTACCCTTAATGCCATGCATCTTTATCTTATGCAGCAACCTTTTGTGTGGCACCTTGTCAAAGGCTTTCTGGAAATCCAGATATACCACATCCATCGGCTCCCCGTTATCTACTGCTCTGGTAATAGAACATAGAACATAGAACAGTACAGCACAGAACAGGCCCTTCGGCCCTCGATGTTGTGCCGAGCAATGATCACCCTACTTAAACCCACGTAACCCGTATACCCGTAACCCAACAATCCCCCCATTAACCTTACACTACGGGCAATTTAGCATGGCCAATCCACCTAACCCGCACATCTTTGGACTGTGGGAGGAAACCGGAGCACCCGGAGGAAACCCACGCACACACGGGGAGGACGTGCAGACTCCACACAGACAGTGACCCAGCCGGGAATCGAACCTGGGACCCTGGAGCTGTGAAGCATTGATGCTAACCACCATGCTACCGTGAGGCTCCTCAAAAAATTCCACTAAATTAGTTAGGCATGATCTGCCTTTTACGAACCCATGCTGCGTCTGCCCAATGGGACAATTTCTATCCAGATGCCTCGCAATTTCTTCCTTGATGATAGATTCCAGCATCTTCCCTACTACCGAAGTTAAGCTCACTGGCCTATAATTTCCTGCTTTCTGCCTACCTCCTTTTTTAAACAGTGGCATCACGTTTGCTAATTTCCAATCCACCGGGACCACCCCAGAGTCTAGTGAATTTCGGTAAATTATCACTAGTGCATCTGCAATTTCCCTAGCCATCTCTTTTAGCACTCTGGGATGCATTCCATCAGGGCCAGGAGACTTGTCTACCTTTAGCCCCATTAGCTTGCCCATCACTCCCTCCTTAGTGATAACAATCCTCTCAAGGTCCTCACCTGTCATAGCCTCATTTCTATCAGTCGCTGGCATGTTATTTGTGTCTTCCACTGTGAAGACCGACACAAAAAACCTGTTCAGTTCCTCAGCCATTTCCTCATTTCCCATTATTAAAACTCCCTTCTCATCCTCTAAAGGACCAATATTTACCTTAGCCACTCTTTTTTGTCTTATATATTTGTAAAAACTTTAACTGTCTGTATTTATATTCTGAGCAAGTTTACTCTCATACTCTATCTTACTCTTCTTTATAGCTTTTTTAGTAGCTTTCTGTTGCCCCCTAAAGATTTCCCAGTCCTCTAATCTGTCCCAGATTTCCCAGTCCTCTAAACAAGATCAAGACCCCCCCAACCAATCGAGGATCCAGAACCTTGAGTAAGAAAGCAGTGCAACATGGAGGCATAAGTTGACTTACATGAAGTGTGGATTGCAGGAGGACTTATTTCAAGGGATGTGGGCATTGCTGGCTGGGACATCATTTATTGTCCATCCCTCATTACCCGTGAGAAGGTGCTGGTGAGCTGCTTTCTTGGATCACTGCAATTCATGTGGTGTAGGTGCACCCACATTATTAGGGAGGGGGTTCTGGGATTTTGCCCCAGGGACGGTGAAGGAACGGCTGATCTATTTCCAAGTCAGGATCTAGTGTGGCTTGGAGGGGAAGTTGCAAGTGGTGGTGTTCCCATGCGTCTGCTGTCCTCGTCCCTCTGGATGGTAGAGATTGCAGATTTGGATGGTGCTGTCGAAAGAGTCTTGGTGAGTTACTACAGTGCATTTAGTACACAGTACGTTGCTGCCAGTGTGCATAGGTGATGGGGGATTGAATGTTTGTGGATGGGGTGCCAATCAAGTGGGCTGCTTTGTCCTGAATGCTGTAGAGCAGGGGTGGGCAAACTACGGCCCGCGGGCCGCATGCGGCCCGCCAAAGGTATTTCTGCGGCCCACCAAGTCATTAAAAAAAAAAAAAAAATTTTTTTTTAAAAATTTTTTTTTTTTTTTTAATTTTTTTTTTTAAAAGGTTAATGGGTGGGGGGGGGCTGTTGGGTTACTTACTGGTATAGGGTGGATACGTTGACTTGAGTAGGGTGATCATTGCTTGGCACAACGTCGAGGGCCGAAGGGCCTGTTCTGTGCTGTACTGTTCTATGTTCTATATGAGGCGCCCAGAATCATAACCGGGTGAAGTAATTATTTTACTTAATATACTATGCGGCCCTTTGTGAATTGTGAATTTCTGAATGCGGCCCTTGCACGGAAAAGTTTGCCCACCCCTGCTGTAGAGCTTCTTGAGTTTTGTTGGAGCTGCACTCGTCCAGGCAAGTGGACAGTATTCCATTACACTCCTAATTTGTGCCTTGTAGATGGTGAACTGGCTTTGGGGGGAGTCAGGAGATGAGTTACTCATTGCAGAATTCCTAGCCTCTGACTGCTCTTGACGCCACAGTATTTATATGTCTGGGTCCAGTTCAGTTTCTGGTCAATGGTAACATTCGGGATTTTGAGGGTAGGGGATTCAGTGATGGTAATGCCATTGAATATGAAGGGGAGACGGTTAGATTTTCTCTTGCTGGAGATGGTCATTGCCGAGCGCAAATGTTATTTGCCATTTATCATCCTAAGCCTGAATCTTGCCCAAGTCTTGCTGCATTTGATCAGACTGCTTCAGTATCTGAAGAGTCGCGAATGAAATTAAATGAAAATCACTTCTTGGCTTCAAATGAAGTTACTGTGAAAAGGCTCGAGTCGCCACATTCCGGCGCCTGTTCGGGGAGGCTGTTACGGGAATTGAACCGTGCTGCTGGCCTGCCTTGGAATGCTGTCAAAGCCAGCGAATTAGCCCAGTGTGCTAAACCTGCCCCTGTGTAGCTCCAACGAGTGCAGCTCCACCAAAACTCAAGAATGGTGCTGAACATCGAACCTCTACCAATACCTGATGGTGTCACCAAACACAGTTGGAGAAAAGATAGTTCTTCATTGCCTTCACCTCCATACTATCGATAAATGTGAACAAATCCCACCTGTTTCCGCAAAGGGAAGCTAACTCACTTGAATTGACACAACTCACTTGTGTATCTCTGGCCTCCCTCTGTCGCTTGAAGCCCGATGTTCTCAAGAACTTTGTGAACAGACTTTGTCCCTCATCTAGGGCAGCACGGTAGCATTGTGGATAGCACAATTGCTTCACAGCGCCAGGGTCCCAGGTTCGATTCTGGCTTGGGTCACTGTCTGTGCGGAGTCTGCACATCCTCCCCGTGTGTGCGTGGGTTTCCTCCGGGTGCTCCGGTTTCCTCCCACAGTCCAAAGATGTGCAGGTTAGGTGGATTGGCCATGATAAATTGCCCTGAATGTCCAAAATTGCCCTTAGTGTTGGGTGGGGTTACTGGGTTATGGGGGTAGGATGGAGGTGTTGATCTTGGGTAGGGTGCTCTTTCCAAGAGCCGGTGCAGACTCGATGGGCCGAATGGCCTCCTTCTGCACTGTAAATTCTATGATCTATGGTCTCACCCTTCCTCCCCAGCAAATCATCCACAAGGACACTGGGGGTCTCCCAGCAGCTTGGAGAAAGTCCAGTAGTAGACAGTCTATAAGTGCCTGCACTAAGCTCGTCAAAGATACGATCAGGAGGATGTTCACTGCCATTAGTTAAGCTCCCGCGAGAGTAACTATCCATTTATTCAGTCACACTTACGCATCCATTAAACATCTCATAAATCAATTGCAAGAAACTGTCGATTTTACTTTGTCTGCTACCATTTATAATACGTTAGATCTTCCTGTCTGCAGACCTTACTTCCTCCTTGTTTTTGTCACACTTTGTTGGTCAACTATTCTCCATTGGAAAATAATAATAATAATCTTTATTGTCACAAGTAGGCTTGCATTACCACTGCACTGAAGTCACGGTGAAAAGCCCCAAGTCACCACATTCTGGCGCCTGTTCGTGTTCACAGAGGAAGAATGCGGAATGTCTGAATTACCTGACAGCACGTCTTTCGGGACTTGTGGATGGGACCTTCCTGTATGTAAACATGCCACACTGTACTGATACACTGCTACTAATGGCGGCACTATAGCTCAGTCTGTGCTCCGCAGAAACCCCTCCATAACTCTGCTTTCCACTTTACTGTACGTTTTTTCAGTTTCACGAGAAATGATGATATAAAAATATGTGAAGCATATAGCCAAGTAGGGATCTATACCTTTCAAATCCAATGTCCTGGCCTCCTGCACCTGGCTTAAGAGGGACACTGCACTCAAAGTGCCTCGAACAGGAGATGAAAAATGAAAATCGTTTATTGTCACGAGTAGGCGTCAATGAAGTTACTGTGAAAAGCCCCTAGTCGCCACATTCCGGCGCCTGTCCGGGGAGGCTGGTACGGGAGTTGAACCGTGCTGCTGGCCACCCTTGGTCTGCTTTAAAAGCCAGCGATTTAGCCCAGTGTGCTAACCAGCCCCTGATTGACCAGATGAAATGAAAAATGAAATGAAATGAAAATGGCTTATTGTCACGAGTAGGCTTCAATGAAGTTACTGTGAAAAGCCCCTAGTCGCCACATTCCGCCGCCTGTCCAGGGTGGCTGGTTCGGGAGTCGAACCGTGCTGCTGGCCTGCCTTGGTCTGCTTTAAAGGCCAGCGATTTAGCCCAGTGAGCTAAACCAGCCCCTTGACCAGTGAATGAAAGACCTGTATTTATGTAGCATCCTAGTACCTCGTAACCATATCACAGCTAGTCCAAATACATTTTTAAGTGTGAGAAATTGTAGAAAGCTCGGTCCGACAAGCAGCAATGTTACAATGACCCCCAACAACCTGGTTCAGGTGTTGGCTGATGGATAAATGCTGGCCAGGATATCAGGCAGAACTGATCTGCTTTTGTAGTGCCACGAGATCTTCTGCATTCACGTGAAATAGAAGTCGGATCCTTGGTTTAACGTCTCACCCGGGCGGCGGCGGGGGGGGGGGGGGGGCGCAGTGGTTAGCACTGCTGCCACAGTGCGCAGAGGACCCGGGTTCGATCCCGGCCCCGGGTCACTGTCCGTGTGGGGTTTGCACATTCTCCCCGTGCCTGCGTGGTTCTTACCCCCACAACCCAAAAGATGTGCAGGGTAGGTGGATTGGCCACGCTAATTTGCTACTTAATTTGCTACTTAAATTGCTACTAAATTGCTACTTAATTTGGAAAAAAAACAAACCAAAAAAAAAGTCTCGCCCAAAAGTGGCACCTTAGACTGTGCGGCGCTCCCTCAATGTTGCATCGATGTGTCAGCTTGAATTGTGTGCACAAGTCTCTGCAGTGGGATTCGAATCCAAATGAGCCACAGCTGGCTCCTCGCATAGTGTCTAGTTAGAAGAAAATTGTGAACTCGGGGTGGGTGGGGTTAAGGTTAGGGCTATCACTGTATGGCGGCTGTCGAGTTTCAGTGCCAGGTCTCGGTTTAAATCGTAGAATATTAGAAGTTACCATGCAAAACAGGCCATTTGGCCCATCGAGTCTGCACCATCCCTTGGAAAGAGCACCCAAGCCTACACCTCCACCCTATCCCTGTAACCCAACCTTTTTGGACACTAAGGGCAATTTAGCATGGCCAATCCACCTAACCTGCACATCTTTGGACTGTGAGAGGAAACCGGAGCATCCGGAGGAAACGCACGCAGACACGGGGAGCACGCGCAGACTCCGCACAGACAGTGACCCAAGCCAGGAATCGAACCTGGGACCCTGGAGCTGTGTAGCAACGATGCGAACCACTGTGCTACCGTGGCCCCCCCGGCTCCAAGGGCAATACAAAACGAGCAGGGGCAGACTTTCCTCGTGGTGTCAGGAAGCCGGCCGAGCTGGAGAAAGGCGAGCCGTGTGTGGAAAATTGATTTTTCTTTTTTCTTCAACTGAGGAAAGATCGCACTGCCTCACTTGGCATGCACGAGATGGCGGGGCAATGGAGGGTGAGCTGACCCGGGCGTGTCTCTCCTGTTACAAAACGACAAGGAGCCCGAGCACGTCGGCCAGACAAGGTTGCTTGTGTATTCATGCTCGGTTGCAGGAAATCAATAACTGCCCGACAGCAACCTCGTTGCTGGCTGTATAATCATTGTGTGTCTGCATTTTACATTCATTCACTGCTCCCTTCACAAGGAGGTCTATAGACTTCGAGAAAGCGTCTATATTGACTGAGCAGTGGCTGACTGCTTTCCTCCAGTGCTAACAAATCTATCACCAAGTCACCACCGGCGCTATTCCTCATTTAAAGGTGCAATATTCGTCAGCAGTCTTTACCCCCCCCCCCCCCCCCCACCAATCCCACCCCGGTACACAGCCACCCCCCCCAAGTAATAATGAGCCACCTTTAAACTGGCTCTACGTGAAGTCTTTTGTAAAGGGTAAGAAGTCTGACAACACCAGGTTAAAGTCCAACAGGTTTGTTTCAAATCACTAGCTTTCGGAGCACTGCTCCTTCCTCAGGTGAATGAAGAGGTTTGTTCCAGAAACGTATATATATAGACAAATTCAAAGATGCCAGACAATGCTTAGAATGCGAGCATTTGCAGGTAATTGAATCTTTACAGATCCAGAGATAGGGGTAACCCAAGGTTAAAGAGGTGTGAATTGTCTCAAACCATTCGCCTGAGGAAGGAGCAGCGCTCCGCAAGCTAGTGTTTGAAACAAACATGTTGGACTTTAACCTGGTGTTGTCAGACTTCTTACTTTGTTAATACAGAGCAGGCTGCGAGTCATTTCCCTCGCTCCCTCTTCTTTGTGTGAAAAGACAGCTGCCTTTGTTATGCTCTGCTTATCTTGTTGATATTAACTAATGCCCTTTGAAAGTCAGCAAACGCAGAGCTGCTAGATGCAACGATACCTTTCAAACTTGACCAAGGTTACCAGCATGCCTTCTGATTTTGGCCAAGCTCCCATAGCCCTTTGCTCCAGTGGTACTTTAATAATAATGGCCCATTTCCTCAGTAAGTTATTGATCACAAACAGGCCTGCCTGTATCTCCATCTGAGATGAAATGAAAATCGCTAATTGTCGCAAGTAGGCTTCAAATGAAGTTACTGTGAAAAGCCCCTAGTCGCCACATTCCGGCGCCTGTTCAGGAAGGCTGTTACAGGAATTGAACCGTGCTGCTGGCCTGCCTTGGTCTGCTTTCAAAGCCAGCGAATTAGCCCTGTGCTAAACATCTCGATTGTGATTGAATGCAGGTGCGTTATCCACCATTCTCTGTCCTCACTATAATCCATCAATTTACACAGGCAGACCAAGCTCCTTAAGCAGCAGAACCCTGGTCATTAGTCTCTATTGTGAAGGGGTTAACCTAGCTTCAGTTTCACAGTCGGCCCTGAATTACAGTAGAACGCTTAATGGAGAGATGTCAGCCATGTTCTCGCGCTACTTCAAATGGTGAAAGATAAAACCACACCTGACAACTGCAAAGAGGCTATATTATTTTGTCAAGATTTTTTTTACAAGTGAAGAGCATAACATGTAGGAGCAGAGGTAGGCCATTCGGCCCATCGAGTCTGCTCCGCCATTCAATGAGACAGTGACTGATCTGATATAATCCTTAACTCCCGCCTTATCCCTATAACCTTTGACACTCTTTACTGACCAAAAATCGGTCTCTCTCAGCCTTGAACACACTTAATGACCCAGCCTCTATGGCCTTCTGCGGTAAAGAATTCCACAGATTCACTACTCTGAGAGAAGAAATTCTCCCTTAAATGTCTTGAATGGGTGACCCCCTTACTCTGAGATTTGCGCTCTGGTCCGAGACTTTCCCACAAGAGGAACCATCCTTTCAACATCTACCGTCAAGCCCCCTGAGAATCTTACATGTTCCAATAAGTTTACATCTCATTCTTCTAAAATCCAATCAGTACAGTTCCAACCTACTCTCTTCATAAGAAAATCGCTCCATACCTGGGATAAACCTAGTGATGGACCATCAATTACGGCGAGACGAGAGTAATCGAGGCTTTATTAAGCAGAGATGGGTAGCCTCCTGCAGCTGCTACCAGAAATGGGAGCAGCTCGGTGTGCACACACATTTATACTCCGCCTACTGGGCGGAGCCAGCAGGCAGGGATCTACCCCCATACCTGTAGTACAGGAACCTTACCGTATTACCTCTAATACAAGTATTATACAAACAGTGGCGACTACCACACCTACTGAACCTTATCTGGACTGCCTCCAGTGCCGGTGTATCTTTCCTTAGATAAAGCGACCCAAGGGCAGCACGCTGGTGCAGTGGTTAGCACTGCAGTCTCACAGCGCCGAGGTCCCAGGTTCGATCCTGGCTCTGGGTCACTGTCCGTGTGGAGTTTGCACATTCTCCCCGTGTTTGTGTGGGTTTCGCCCCCACAACCCAAAGATGTGCAAGGTAGGTGGATTGAACATGCGAAAGTGCCCCTTAATTGGAAACGTGAATTGGGAACTCTAAATTTAAAAAAAGAAAGATAAGGGGACCAAAACTGTTCACAGTATTCTGTATGTGGTCTTTCTAGTGCTTTGTACAGTTTGAGCAAGACTCCCCTTTGAAATAAACTTTCCATTTGGCTTCCCCATTATTGGGTCTTATTGAATAGGGGCTGGTTTAGCACAGCGGGCTAACTAGCTGGCTTGAAACGCAGAACAAGGCAGCAGCATGGGTTCAATTCCCGTACCGGCCTCCCCGAACAGGCGCTGGAATGTGGCGACTAGGGGCTTTCACAGTAACTTCATTGAAGCCTACTTGTGACAATAAGTTATTCTGATTATTACCTGCTGAATTTGCATGCTAGCCTTTTGTGCCCGACAGTGCCTTCCCCGTAAACTTCCTTTATACCCTCTCGAACGGGATCACATCCTCCCAGTAATTCAGCGACACAGAACTGTACACAGCATTCCAGCTGTGATCTAACTGGTGTTTTATACAGTGTGATCTGTGCACTCCAAACTTCCTCTGCTGCACTACACTCCTCATCCTACTTGTTGATGATTCCCACGCCTTGTTTGTCCGCCGTAAATGCTTCACCTCACGCTTCTCAGGATTAAATTCCATTTGTCACTTTTCCACCCAGCTGACCAGTCCATCGATATCTTCCAACAGTCCACATCTTTCTTCCTCATTCTCACCGATACAGTCTAATTTAAATTTTAAAAAAAGTACCCGATTATTTTTGCAATGAAGAGGCAATTTAGCGTGGCCACTTCACCCACCCTGCACATCTTTGGGTTGTGGGAGTGAAACTCACGTAGACACAGGGAGAATGTGCAAACTCCGCACGGACCGGGGGCTGGGATCGAACCTGGATCTTCAACGCCATGGGGCAGCAGTGCTAACCACTGCGCCGCCTTTCGGAAGTCTAATTGGTCATGTCATCTACCTTTAAATCTCAATCATTGATATGTACCACAAACAACAAGAGACCCAGTACTGAGTCCTGTGGAACTCCACACTGTAAACAGCCTTCCAGTCATAACAACACTCAGCAATGATTACCCTTTGCTTCCTGCCATTAAGCCCACTTTAGATCCAACACTACCTCCCCTTGGATTCCATGGGTTTTAGTTTTCTGACCAACCTGCCATATGGGTCCTTGACAAAAATCTCGACAAAATCCCATAGTACTTCAGACTGGTCATAGGAACGTAAGAACAGGAGTAGGCCATTCAGCCCTTCAAGCCTGTCCTGCTATTCAATGAAATCATGGCTGATCTGTGACCTAACTCCATATACTTGCCTTTGGGCCACATCCCTTAATCCATTGACTACATCAAATGCACTCCACCTATCAACCCTTCTTGTTGCCTCCTCAAGAGCTAGTAAATGAAGGGCCAAAAGGCCTCCTCCTGCTCCTACCTTTTATGTATCTATGTAAACAGTAGACCTTTCCCCCACAGCGTTGGAGATCTGGTCCGGCTGGTACCGGGGGCCATGGGAGATCTGACAGCATCAAAACCTCCGATCCTGGTCACATTCCAAGCGGTAAGATGAAGCAGAGAGTTTTAGCTTCTTGTCAAACCACGGCGGCTGATCAAAGGGCTTTGTGCTCAGCTACAGTTTTCTCCTTTCTAGTACGGTCGCTGTTATTGTTGCAGCGTGGCTTAACGTGGCGGCCGGGTGCGCATAGCAAGATCCCAGGAACGGGAAATGCGAGAAACAGCGGTCGATATTTTTGGCTGTGTTGGTTGAAGGCAGGTAGCCGGGTTTCTCCACTTTGTCTGGACACCATTCAATCTGGCCGCTGAGGCTGAGCATAGTTCATCCAAATCTTTGCCTGCGGTGCAGCGGTTAGAACATAGAACATACAGTGCAGAAGGAGGCCATTCAGCCCATCGGGTCTGCCCCGACCCGCTTAAGCCCTCACTTCCAACCTATCCCCGTAACCCAATAACCCCTCCTAACCTTTTTGGACACTAAGGGCAATGTAGCATGGCCAATCCTCCCAACATGCACGTCTTTGGACTGTGGGAGGAAACCGGAGCACCTGGAGGAAACCCACGCAGACAGGGGGAGAACGTGCAGATTCCGCACAGACAGTGACCCAGCAGGGAGTTGAACCTGGGACCCTGGCGCTGTGAAGCCACAGTGCTAACCACTGTGCTACCATGGTTAGCGCTGCTGCCTTCCGGCGCCGAGGACCCGGGTTCGATCCCGGCTCTGGGTCACTGTCCGTGTGGAGTTTGCACATTCTCCACCGTGTCTGCATGGGTCCCAACCCCACAACCCAAAGATGTGCAGGGTAGGTGGATTGGCCACGCTAAATTGCCACTCAATTGGGAAAAGAAATTACTGTCTGGCATGACTTGTGTGAAGGGCTGGACCCAATGATAACTTTAAAAAGGGAACTGGATAAATACTTACAAAGGAAAACATTTGCAGGGTTATGGGGAAAGAGCCAGGGGATTGGGATAGTACTTTCAAGATGCGATGGGCTTAATGGCCTCCTTTTGTTTTGAGATTCCATGATATGAACTTTGTCCATGCAGTACTGAATATGACCACCAAGGGGCAGCCTGTGTCCAGTAGATGGCTGGAGCTTCACCAACCCTGGAGTTGAAGAGGAAGCCATTCAGGGAACTTGCAACATTCCGATTTCATATAAGCTCCCTCTTTGCACAAGAAAAGCAATTCCATCCTCAATTTTACAAATCAAAACAGTGCAGTTGCATACCCTGTGGAAATAATGAACAGGGATTAAATGAACGGAGACAGAAGAACAAGGAGCACTGATACAGCGGTAGATAGGGAGAGAAATTCCATTTAACTGTACTCAGGAGAGGCAAGGAGAAGAAGAAACATAAAAGGGAACTGGGGAATGAGAGAGATGGGTCGTGAAATTCATTCGCCCTGATATGTGGGTACGGGGCTGTGCTATGTGACCCTTGCATTGGATTCTTCGGGTGGGGTTTAACTAAATGGGAACCAAGTCCCATAGTGGGACACTGCATTAAAGGGATAGGTACACCGCATTAAAGGGATGGTGCAGAGGTACACTGCATTAAAGGGATGTTGTAGAGGTACACTGCATTAAAGGGATGGGTACACTGCATTAAAGGAATGTCGTAGCGGTACACTGCATTAAAGGGATGGTGCAGGGGTACAATGCATTAAAGGGACGTCGTAGCTGTACACTGCATTAAAGGGATGGTGCAGAGGAACACTGCATTAAAGGGATGTTGCAGCGTTACACTGCATTAAAGGGATGGTGCAGAGGTACACTGCATTAAAGGGATGGGTACACTGCATTAAAGGCATTTTGTAGCGGTAAACTGCATTAAAGGGATGGTGCAGGGGTACACTGCATTAAAGGGATGTTGCAGAGGTACACTGCATTAAAGGCATGTTGCAGGGGTACACTGCATTAAAGGGATGTTACAGAGGTACACTGCATTAAAGGCATGTTGCAGGGGTACACTGCATTAAAGGAATGTTACAGCGGCACACTGCATTAAAGGGATGTTGCAGGGGTACACTGCATTAAAGGGATGTTGTAGCGGTACACTGCATTCAAGGGATGGTGCAGAGGTAAAATGCATTAAAGGGATGTTGCAGAGGTACACTGCATTAAAGGGATGGGTACACTGCATTAAAGGGATGGTGCAGAGGTACACTGCATTAAAGGGATGGTGCAGAGGTACACTGCATTAAAGGGATGGTGCAGAGGTACACCACATTAAAGGGATGGTGCAGAGGTACACTGCATTAAAGGGATGTTACAGCGGTACACTGCATTAAAGGGATGTTACAGCGGTACACTGCATTAAAGGGATGGTATAGAGCTACACTGCATTAAAGGGATGGTGCAGAGGTACAATGCATTAAAGGGATGTTGCAGAGGTACACTGCATTAAAGGGATGGTGCAGAGCTACACTGCATTAAAGGGATGTTGTAGAGGTACATTGCATTAAAGGGATGTTGCAGAGGTACACTGCATTAAAGGGATGTTACAGCGGTACACTGCATTAAAGGGATGTTACAGAGGTACACTGCATTAAAGGGATGGTGCAGGGGTACACTGCATTAAAGGGATGTTGCAGAGGTCCACTGCATTAAAGGGATGGTGTAGAGCTACACTGCATTAAAGGAATGTTGCAGAGGTCCACTGCATTAAAGGGATGGTGCAGGGGTACACTGCATTAAAGGGATGGTGCAGGGGTACACTGCATTAAAGGGATGTTGCAGAGGTACACTGCATTAAAGGGATGGGTACACTGCATTAAAGGGATGTTGCAGAGATACACTGCATTAAAGGGATGTTGTAGCGGTACACTGTATTAAAGGGATGGGTACACTGCATTAAAGGGATGTTACAGCGGTACACTGTATTAAAGGGATGTTGCAGAGGTACACTGCATTAAAGGGATGTTGTAGAGGTACACTGCATTAAAGGGATGTTGCAGAGGTACACTGCATTAAAGGAATGTTGTAGCGGTACACTGCATTAAAGGGATGGTGCAGAGGAACACTGCATTAAAGGGATGTTGCAGTGGTACACTGCATTAAAGGGATGTTGTAGCGGTACACTGCATTAAAGTGATGGTGCAGAGCTACACTGCATTAAAGGGATGGTGCAGAGGTACACTGCATTGATGGGATGTTGTAGCGGTACACTGCATTAAATGCATGTTGCAGAGGAACACTGCATTAAAGGGATGTTGCAGTGGTACACTGCATTAAAGACATGTTGTAGCGGTACACTGCATTAAAGGAATGTTGCAGGGGTACACTGCATTAAAGGAATGGTGCAGCGGTACACTGCATTATAGGGATGTAACAGAGGTACACTGCATTAAAGGAATGTTGCAGGGGTACACTGCATTAAAGGGATGTTACAGCGGCACACTGCATCAAAGGGATGTTGCAGGGGTACACTGCATTAAAGGGATGTTGTATTAGTACACTGCATTAAAGGCATGATGTAGCAGTACACTGCATTAAAGGGATGGTGCAGAGGTAAAATGCATTAAAGGGATGTTGCAGAGGTACACCGCATTAAAGGGATGGGTACACTGCATTAAAGGGATGGTGCAGAGGTACACTGCATTAAAGGGATGGTGCAGGGGTACACTGCATTAAAGGGATGGTGCAGAGGTACACCACATTAAAGGGATGGTGCAGAGGTACACTGCATTAAAGGGATGGTGCAGAGGTACACCGCATTAAGGGATGTTGTAGAGGTACATTGCATTAAAGGGATGTTGCAGAGGTACACTGCATTAAAGGGATGTTACAGCGGTACACTGCATTAAAGGGATGTTACAGAGGTACACTGCATTAAAGGGATGGTGCAGGGGTACACTGCATTAAAGGGATGTTGCAGAGGTCCACTGCATTAAAGGGATGGTGTAGAGCTACACTGCATTAAAGGAATGTTGCAGAGGTCCACTGCATTAAAGGGATGGTGCAGGGGTACACTGCATTAAAGGGATGGTGCAGGGGTACACTGCATTAAAGGGATGTTGCAGAGGTACACTGCATTAAAGGGATTGGTACACTGCATTAAAGGGATGTTGCAGAGATACACTGCATTAAAGGGATGTTGTAGCGGTACACTGTATTAAAGGGATGGGTACACTGCATTAAAGGGATGTTACAGCGGTACACTGTATTAAAGTGATGTTGCAGAGGTAAACTGCATTAAAGGGATGTTGCAGAGGTACACTGCATTAAAGGGATGTTGTAGAGGTACACTGCATTGAAGGGATGTTGTAGCGGGACACTGCATTAAAGGCATGTTGCAGCGGTACACTGCATTAAAGGAATGTTGTAGCGGTACACTACATTAAAGGGATGTTGTAGAGGTACACTGCATTAAAGGAATGTTGTAGAGGTACACTGCATTAAAGGGATGTTGTAGAGGTACACTGCATTAAAGGGATGTTGTAGAGGTACACTGCGTTAAAGGGATGTTGTAGCGGTACACTGCATTAAAGGAATGTTGTAGCGGTACACTGCATTAAAGGGGTGGTGCAGCGGTACACTGCATTAAAGGGATGGTGCAGCGGTACACTGCATTAAAGGGGTGTTGTAGCGCTACACTGCATTAAAGGAATGTTGTAGCGGTACACTGCATTAAAGGGATGGTGCAGCGGTACACTGCATTAAAGGGATGTTGTAGAGGTACACTGCATTAAAGGGATGTTGTAGAGGTACACTGCATTAAAGGGATGTTGTAGTGGTACACTGCATTAAAGGGATGTTGTAGAGGTACACTGCATTAAAGGGATGTTGTAGCGGTACACTGCATTAAAGGGATGGTGCAGAGGTACACTGCATTAAAGGGATGTTGCAGGGGTACACTGCATTAAAGGGATGTTGTAGTGGTACACTGCATTAAAGGGATGGTGCAGGGGTACACTGCATTAAAGGGATGTTGCAGAGGTACACTGCACTAAAGGGATGTTGCAGAGGTACAATGCATTAAAGGGACGTTGCAGAGGTACACTGCATTAAAGGGATGTTGTACCGGTACACTGCATTAAAGGGATGTTGTAGCGGTACACTGCATTAAAGGGATGTTGTAGAGGTACACTGCATTAAAGGGATGTTGTAGCGGTACACTGCATTAAAGGGATGTTGCAGAGGTACACTGCATTAAAGGGATGTTGTCGCGGTACACTGCATTAAAGTGATGTTGTAGAGGTACACTGCATTAAAGGGATGTTGTAACGGTACACTGCATTAAAGGGATGTTGTAGCGGTACACCGCATTAAGGGATGGTGCAGAGGTACACTGCATTGAAGGGATGTTGCAGAGGTACACTGCATTAAAGGGATGTTGCAGGGGTACACTGCATTAAAGGGATGTTGTCGCGGTACACTGCATTAAAGGGATGTTGTAGAGGTACACTGCATTAAAGGGATGTTGCAGAGGTACACTGCATTAAAGGGATGTTGCAGAGGTACACTGCATTAAAGGAATGTTACAGCGGTACACTGCATTAAAGGAATGGCGCAGAGGTACACTGAATTAAGGGGATGTTGCAGCGGAACACTGCATTAAAGGGATGTTGTAGCGGTACACTGCATTAAAGGGATGTTGCCGAGGTACACTGCATTAAAGGGATGTTGCAGAGGTACACTGCATTAAAGGGATGTTGCAGAGGTACACTGCATTAAAGGGATGTTACAGCGGTACACTGCATTAAAGGGATGTTGCAGAGGTACACTGCATTAAAGGGATGTTGCAGAGGTACACTGCATTAAAGGGAATGTGCAGCGGTACACTGCATTAAAGGGTTGGCGCCTGGGTACACTGCATTAAAGGCATGTTGTAGCGGTACACTGCATTAAAGGGATGTTACAGCGGTACACCGCATTAAAGGCATGTTGCAGGGGTACACTGCATTAAAGGGATGGCGCAGAGCTACACTGCATTAAAGGCATGTTGCAGGGGTACACGGCATTAAAGGGATGGTGCAGAGGTACACTGCATTAAAGGGATGGTGCAGAGCTACACTGCATTAAAGGAATGTTGCAGAGGTCCACTGCATTAAAGGGATGGTGTAGAGCTACACTGCATTAAAGGGATGTTGTAGAAGTACACTGCATTAAAGGGATGGTGCAGGGGTACACTGCATTAAAGGGATGGTGCAGCGGTACACTGCATTAAAGGGATGTTGCAGAGATACACTGCATTAAAGGGATGGGTACACTGCATTAAAGGGATGTTACAGCTGTACACTGTATTAAAGGGATGTTGCAGAGGTACACTACATTAAAGGGATGTTGCAGCGGTACACTGCATTAAAGGGTTGGTGCCTAGGTACACTGCATTAAAGGCATGTCGTAGCGGTACACTGCATTAAAGGCATGTTACAGCGGTACACTGCATTAAAGGGATGTTGTAGGGGTACACTGCATTAAAGGGATGTTGTAGAGGTACATGCATTAAAGGGATGTTGCAGGGGTACACTGCATTAAAGGGATGTTGTAGCGGTACACTGCATTAAAGGGATGTTGCAGAGGTACACTGCATTAAAGGAATGTTGTAGCGGTACACTGCATTAAAGGGATGGTGCAGCGGTAGACTGCATTAAAGGGATGTTGCAGAGGTACACTGCATTAAAGGGATTTTGTAGCAGTACACTGCATTAAAGTGATGTTGTAGAGGTACACTGCATTAAAGGGATGCATCAAACTCTGCATTAAAGGCATGTTGCAGGGGTACACGGCATTAAAGGGATGGTGCAGAGGTACACTGCATTAAAGGGATGGTGCAGAGCTACACTGCATTAAAGGAATGTTGCAGAGGTCCACTGCATTAAAGGGATGGTGTAGAGCTACACTGCATTAAAGGGATGTTGCAGAGGTACACTGCATTAAAGGAATGTTGTAGCGGTACACTGCATTAAAGGGATGGTGCAGCGGTAGACTGCATTAAAGGGATGTTGCAGAGGTACACTGCATTAAAGGGATTTTGTAGCAGTACACTGCATTAAAGTGATGTTGTAGAGGTACACTGCATTAAAGGGATGCATCAAACTCTGCATTAAAGGCATGTTGCAGGGGTACACGGCATTAAAGGGATGGTGCAGAGGTACACTGCATTAAAGGGATGGTGCAGAGCTACACTGCATTAAAGGAATGTTGCAGAGGTCCACTGCATTAAAGGGATGGTGTAGAGCTACACTGCATTAAAGGGATGTTGTAGAGGTACACTACATTAAAGGGATGGTGCAGGGGTACACTGCATTAAAGGGATGGTGCAGGGGTACACTGCATTAAAGGGATGTTGCAGAGATACACTGCATTAAAGGGATGAGTACACTGCATTAAAGGGATGTTGCAGAGATACACTGCATTAAAGGGATTTTGTAGTGGTACACTGTATTAAAGGGATGGGTACACTGCATTAAAGGGATGTTACAGCGGTACACTGTATTAAAGGGATGTTGCAGAGGTACACTGCATTAAAGGGATGTTGTAGAGGTACACTGCATTAAAGGGATGTTGCAGAGGGAGACTGCAATAAAGGGATGTTGCAGAGATACACTGCATTAAAGGGATGTTGTAGCGGTACACTGCATTAAAGGGATGTTACAGCGGTACACTGTATTAAAGTGATGTTGCAGAGGTACACTGCATTAAAGGGATGTTGTAGAGGTACACTGCATTAAAGGGATGTTGGAGAGGTACACTGCATTAAAGGGATGTTGTAGAGGTACACTGCATTGAAGGGATGTTGTAGCGGTACACTGCATTAAAGGAATGTTGTAGAGGTACACTGCATTAAAGGGATGGTGCAGCGGTACACTGCGTTAAAGGGATGTTGTAGCGGTACACTGCATTAAAGGGATGTTGTAGAGGTACACTGCATTAAAGGGATGGTGCAGCGGTACACTGCGTTAAAGGGATGTTGTAGCGGTACACTGCATTAAAGGGATGTTACAGAGGTACACTGCATTAAAGGGATGTTGCAGCGGTACACTGCATTAAAGGGTTGGTGCCTAGGTACACTGCATTAAAGGCATGTTACAGCGGTACACTGCATTAAAGGGATGTTGTAGCGGTACACTGCATTAAAGGGCTGTTGGAGAGGTACACTGCATTAAAGGCATGTTGCAGGGGTACACTGCATTAAAGGGATGTTGTAGCGGTACACTGCATTAAAGGGATGTTGCAGAGGTACACTGAATTAAAGGAATGTTGTAGCGGTACACTGCATTAAAGTGATGGTGCCACGGTACACTGAATTAAAGGGATGTTGCAGAGGTACACTGCATTAAAGGGATTTTGTAGCGGTACACTGCATTAAAGGGATGTTGTAGAGGTACACTGCATTAAAGTGATGCATTAAACACTGCATTAAAGGCATTTTGCAGGGGTACACTGCATCAATGGGATGGTGCAGCGGTACACTGCATCAATGGGATGTTACAGAGGTACACTGCATCAATGGGATGGTGCAGCGGTACACTGCATTAAAGGATTGGTGCCTAGGTACACTGCATTGAAGGGATCTTGTAGCGGTACACTGCATTAAAGGAATGTTGTAGAGGTACACTGCATTAAAGGGATGGTGCAGCGGTACACTGCGTTAAAGGGATGTTGTAGCGGTACACTGCATTAAAGGGATGTTGTAGAGGTACACTGCATTAAAGGGATGGTGCAGCGGTACACTGCGTTAAAGGGATGTTGTAGCGGTACACTGCATTAAAGGGATGTTACAGAGGTACACTGCATTAAAGGGATGTTGCAGCGGTACACTGCATTAAAGGGTTGGTGCCTAGGTACACTGCATTAAAGGCATGTTACAGCGGTACACTGCATTAAAGGGATGTTGTAGCGGTACACTGCATTAAAGGGCTGTTGGAGAGGTACACTGCATTAAAGGGATGTTGCAGCGGTACACTGCATTAAAGGGATGGTGCCACGGTACACTGAATTAAAGGGATGTTGCAGAGGTACACTGCATTAAAGGGATTTTGTAGCGGTACACTGCATTAAAGGGATGTTGTAGAGGTACACTGCATTAAAGGGATGCATTAAACACTGCATTAAAGGCATTTTGCAGGGGTACACTGCATCAATGGGATGGTGCAGCGGTACACTGCATCAATGGGATGGTGCAGCGGTACACTGCATTAAAGGCATGTTGCAGGGGTACACTGCATTAAAGGATTGGTGCCTAGGTACACTGCATTAAAGGCATGTTGTAGTGGTACACTGCATTAAAGGGGTGGTGCAGCGGTACACTGCATTAAAGGGATGTTGCAGAGGTACACTGCATTAAAGGGATGTTGTAGAGGTACACTGCATTGAAGGGATGTTGTAGCGGTACACTGCATTAAAGGAATGTTGTAGAGGTACACTGCATTAAAGGGATGGTGCAGCGGTACACTGCGTTAAAGGGATGTTGTTGCGGTACACTGCATTAAAGGGATGTTGTAGAGGTACACTGCATTAAAGGGATGGTGCAGCGGTACACTGCGTTAAAGGGATGTTGTAGCGGTACACTGCATTAAAGGGATGTTACAGAGGTACACTGCATTAAAGGGATGTTGCAGCGGTACACTGCATTAAAGGGATGTTGCAGCGGTACACTGCATTAAAGGGCTGTTGGAGAGGTACACTACATTAAAGGCATGTTGCAGGAGTACACTGCATTAAAGGGATGTTGTAGCGGTACACTGCATTAAAGGGATGTTGCAGAGGTACACTGCATTAAAGGAATGTTGTAGCGGTACACTGCATTAAAGGGATGGTGCCACGGTACACTGAATTAAAGGGATGTTGCAGAGGTACACTGCATTAAAGGGATTTTGTAGCGGTACACTGCATTAAAGGGATGTTGTAGAGGTACACTGCATTAAAGGGATGCATTAAACACTGCATTAAAGGCATTTTGCAGGGGTACACTGCATCAATGGGATGGTGCAGCGGTACACTGCATCAATGGGATGGTGCAGCGGTACACTGCATTAAAGGATTGGTGCCTAGGTACACTGCATTAAAGGCATGTTGTAGTGGTACACTGCATTAAAGGGATGTTACAGCGGTACACTGCATTAAAGGGATGTTGTAGAGGTACACTGCATTAAAGGGATGTTGTAGAGGTACACTGCATTAAAGGATGTTACAGCGGTACACTGCATTAAAGGGATGTTGTAGCGGTACACTGCATGAAAGGAATGGTGCAGCGGTACACTGCATTAAAAGGATGGTGCCGCGGTACACTGCATTAAAGGGATGTTGCAGAGGTACACCGCAGTAAGGGGATGTTGCAGAGGTACACTGCATTAAAGGCATGTTGTAGTGGTACACTGCATTAAAGGGATGTTACAGCGGTACACTGCATTAAAGGATTGGTGCCTAGGTACACTGCATTAAAGGCATGTTGTAGTGGTACACTGCATTAAAGGGATGTTACAGCGGTACACTGCATTAAAGGGATGTTGTAGAGGTACACTGCATTAAAGGGATGTTGTAGAGGTACACTGCATTAAAGGATGTTACAGCGGTACACTGCATTAAAGGGATGTTGTAGCGGTACACTGCATGAAAGGAATGGTGCAGCGGTACACTGCATTAAAAGGATGGTGCCGCGGTACACTGCATTAAAGGGATGTTGCAGAGGTACACCGCAGTAAGGGGATGTTGCAGAGGTACACTGCATTAAAGGCATGTTGTAGTGGTACACTGCATTAAAGGGATGTTACAGCGGTACACTGCATTAAAGGGATGGTGCAGAGCTACACTGCATTAAAGGGATGTTGTAGAGGTACATTGCATTAAAGGGATGTTGCAGAGGTACACTGCATTAAAGGGATGTTACAGCGGTACACTGCATTAAAGGGATGTTACAGAGGTACACTGCATTAAAGGGATGGTGCAGGGGTACACTGCATTAAAGGGATGTTGCAGAGGTCCACTGCATTAAAGGGATGGTGTAAAGCTACACTGCATTAAAGGAATGTTGCAGAGGTCCACTGCATTAAAGGGATGGTGCAGGGGTACACTGCATTAAAGGGATGGTGCAGGGGTACACTGCATTAAAGGGATGTTGCAGAGGTACACTGCATTAAAGGGATTGGTACACTGCATTAAAGGGATGTTGCAGAGATACACTGCATTATAGGGATGTTGTAGCGGTACACTGCATTAAAGGGATGTTACAGCGGTACACTGTATTAAAGCGATGTTGCAGAGGTACACTGCATTAAAGGGATGTTGTAGCGGTACACTGCATTAAAGGGATGTTACAGCGGTACACTGCATTAAAGGGATGTTGTAGAGGTACACTGCATTAAAGGGATGTTGCAGAGGTACACTGCATTAAAGGGATGTTGTAGAGGTACACTGCATTGAAGGGATGTTGTAGCGGTACACTGCATTAAAGGAATGTTGTAGAGGTACACTGCATTAAAGGGATGGTGCAGCGGTACACTGCGTTAAAGGGATGTTGTAGCGGTACACTGCATTAACGGGATGTTGTAGAGGTACACTGCATTAAAGGGATGGTGCATCGGTACACTGCGTTAAAGGGATGTTGTAGCGGTACACTGCATTAAAGGAATGTTGTAGCGGTACACTGCATTAAAGGGATGGTGCAGCGGTACACTGCATTAAAGGGATGTTGTAGAGGTACACTGCATTAAAGGGATGTTGTAGAGGTACACTGCATTAAAGGGATGTTGTAGTGGTACACTGCATTAAAGGGATGTTGTAGAGGTACACTGCATTAAAGGGATGTTGTAGCGGTACACTGCATTAAAGGGATGGTGCAGAGGTACACTACATTAAAGGGATGTTGCAGGGGTACACTGCATTAAAGGGATGTTGTAGTGGTACACTGCATTAAAGGGATGTTGTAACGGTACACTGCATTAAAGGGATGTTGTAGCGGTACACCGCATTAAGGGATGGTGCAGAGGTACACTGCATTGAAGGGATGTTGCAGAGGTACACTGCATTAAAGGGATGTTGCAGGGGTACACTGCATTAAAGGGATGTTGTCGCGGTACACTGCATTAAAGGGATGTTGTAGAGGTACACTGCATTAAAGGGATGTTGCAGAGGTACACTGCATTAAAGGAATGTTACAGCGGTACACTGCATTAAAGGAATGGCGCAGAGGTACACTGAATTAAGGGGATGTTGCAGCGGTACACTGCATTAAAGGGATGTTGTAGCGGTACACTGCATTAAAGGGATGTTGCCGAGGTACACTGCATTAAAGGGATGTTGCAGAGGTACACTGCATTAAAGGGATGGTGCAGAGGTACACTGCAATAAAGGGATGTTGCAGAGGTACACTGCATTAAAGGGATGTTACAGCGGTACACTGCATTAAAGGGATGTTACAGCGGTACACTGCATTAAAGGGATGTTACAGCGGTACACTGCATTAAAGGGATGTTACAGCTGTACACTGCATTAAAGGGATGTTACAGCGGTACACTGCATTAAAGGGATGTTACAGCGGTACACTGCATTAAAGGGATGTTGCCGAGGTACACTGCATTAAAGGGATGTTGCAGAGGTACACTGCATTAAAGGGAATGTGCAGCGGTACACTGCATTAAAGGGTTGGCGCCTGGGTACACTGCATTAAAGGAATGTTGCAGGGGTACACTGCATTAAAGGGATGGTGCAGAGGTACACTGCATTAAAGGGATGGCGCAGAGGTACACTGCATTAAGGGGATGTTGCAGCGGTACACTGCATTAAAGGGATGTTGCCGAGGTACACTGCATTAAAGGGATGTTGCAGAGGTACACCACATTAAAGGGATGGTGCAGAGGTACACCACATTAAAGGGATGGTGCAGAGGTACACTGCAATAAAGGGATGTTGCAGAGGTACACTGCATTAAAGGGATGTTACAGCGGTACACTGCATTAAAGGGATGTTGCCGAGGTACACTGCATTAAAGGGATGTTGCAGAGGTACACTGCATTAAAGGGAATGTGCAGCGGTACACTGCATTAAAGGGTTGGCGCCTGGGTACACTGCATTAAAGGCATGTTGTAGCGGTACACTGCATTAAAGGGATGTTGTAGCGGTACACTGCATTAAAGGGATGGCGCAGAGCTACACTGCTTAAAGGAATGTTGCAGGGGTACACTGCATTAAAGGGATGTTACAGGGGTACACTGCATTAAAGGGATGGTGCAGAGGTACACTGCATTAAAGGGATGGCGCAGAGGTACACTGCATTAAAGGGATGGTGCAGCGGGACACTGCATTGCATAAGAACATAAGAACTAGGAGCAGGAGTAGGCCATCTGGCCCCTCGAGCCTGCTCCGCCATTCAATTAGATCATGGCTAATCTTTTGTGGACTCAGCTCCACTTTCCGGCCCGAACACCACAACCCTTAATCCCTTTATTCTTCAAAAAACTATCTATCTTTACCTTAAAAACATGTAATGAAGGAGCCTCAACTGCTTCACTGGGCAAGGAATTCCATAGATTCACAACCCTTTGGGTGAAGAAGTTCCTCCTAAACTCAGTCCTAAATCTACCTCCCCTTATTTTGAGGCTATGCCCCCTAGTTTTGCTGTCACCCGCCAGTGGAAACAACCTGCCCGCATCTATCCTATCTATTCCCTTCATAATTTTAAATGTTTCTATAAGATCCCCCCTCATCCTTCTAAATTCCAACGAGTACAGTCCCAGTCTACTCAACCTCTCCTCATAATCCAACCCCTTCAGCTCTGGGATTAACCTAGTGAATCTCCTCTGCACACCCTCCAGCACCAGTACGTCCTTTCTCAAGTAAGGAGACCAAAACTGAACACAATACTCCAGGTGTGGCCGCACTAACACCTTATATAATTGCAACATAACCTCCCTAGTCTTAAACTCCATCCCTCTAGCAATGAAGGACAAAATTCCATTTGCCTTCTTAATCACCTGTTGCACTTGTAAACCAACCTTCTATGACTCATGCACTAGCACACCCAAGTCTCTCTGAACAGCGGCATGCTTTAATATTTTATCGTTTAAATAATAATCCCGTTTGCTGTTATTCCTACCAAAATTAAAGGGATGTTGCCGAGGTACACGGCATTAAAGGGATGTTGCAGAGGTACACTGCATTAAAGGGATGTTGCAGAGGTAAACTGCATTAAAGGGATGTTGCAGAGGTACACTGCATTAAAGGGAATGTGCAGCGGTACACTGCATTAAAGGGTTGGCGCCTGGGTACACTGCATTAAAGGCATGTTGTAGCGGTACACTGCATTAAAGGGATGTTGCAGGGGTACACTGCATTAAAGGGATGGTGCAGAGGTACACTGCATTAAAGGGATGGTGCAGAGGTACACTGCATTGAAGGGATGGTGCAGCGGTACACTGCATTAAAGGCATGTTGCAGGTGTACACGGCATTAAAGGGATGGTGCAGAGGTACACTGCATTAAAGGGATGGTGCAGAGCTACACTGCATTAAAGGGATGGTGCAGAGCTACACTGCATTAAAGGAATGTTGCAGAGGTCCACTGCATTAAAGGGATGGTGTAGAGCTACACTGCATTAAAGGGATGTTGTAGAAGTACACTGCATTAAAGGGATGGTGCAGGGGTACACTGCATTAAAGGGATGTTGCAGAGATACACTGCATTAAAGGGATGGGTACACTGCATTAAAGGGAGGTTGCAGAGATACACTGCATTAAACGGATGTTGTAGCGGTACACTGTATTAAAGGGATGGGCACACTGCATTAAAGGGATGTTACAGCTGTACACTGTATCAAAGGGATGTTGCAGAGGTACACTGCATGAAAGGGATGTTGCAGCGGTACACTGCATTAAAGGGTTGGTGCCTAGGTACACTGCATTAAAGGCATGTCGTAGCGGTACACTGCATTAAAGGCATGTTACAGCGGTACACTGCATTAAAGGGATGTTGTAGGGGTACACTGCATTAAAGGAATGTTGTAGAGGTACATGCATTAAAGGGATGTTGCAGGGGTACACTGCATTAAAGGGATGTTGTAGCGGTACACTGCATTAATGGGATGTTGCAGAGGTACACTGCATTAAAGGAATGTTGTAGCGGTACACTGCATTAAAGGGATGCATTAAACACTGCATTAAAGGCATTTTGCAGGGGTACACTGCATCAATGGGATGGTGCAGCGGTACACTGCATCAATGGGATGGTGCAGCGGTACACTGCATTAAAGGATTGGTGCCTAGGTACACTGCATTAAAGGCATGTTGTAGCGGTACACTGCATTAAAGGCATGTTGTAGTGGTACGCTGCATTAAAGGGATGTTACAGCGGTACACTGCATTAAAGGCATGTTGTAGTGGTACGCTGCATTAAAGGGATGTTACAGCGGTACACCGCATTAAGGGGATGTTGCAGAGGTACACTGCATTAAAGGGATGGTGCAGAGGTACACTGCATTAAAGGGATGTTGCAGAGGTACACTGCATTAAAGGGATGTTGCAGAGGTACACTGCATTAAAGGATTGGTGCAGAGATACACTGCATTAAAGGGATGTTGCAGGGGTACACTGCATTAAAGGGATGTTGTAGCGGTACACTGCATTAAAGGGATGTTGCAGGGGTACACCGCATTAAAGGGATGTTGCAGGGGTACACTACATTAAAGGGATGTTGCAGAGGTACAGTGCATTAAAGGGATGGTGCAGAGGTACACTGCATTAAAGGGAATGTGCAGCGGTACACTGCATTAAAGGGTTGGTGCCTGGGTACACTGCATTAAAGGCATGTTGTAGCGGTACACTGCATTAAAGGGATGTTACAGTGGTACACTGCATTAAAGGCATTTTGCAGGGGTACACTGCATTAAAGGGATGGTGCAGAGCTACACTGCATGAAAGGAATGTTGCAGGGGTACACTGCATTAAAGGAATGTTGCAGGGGTACACTGCATTAAAGGGATGTTGCAGAGGTACACTGCATTAAAGGGATGGTGCAGAGGGTCACTGCATTAAAGGGATGGTGCAGAGGTACACTGCATTGAAGGGATGGTGCAGCGGTACACTGCATTAAAGGGATTTTGTAGCGGTACACTGCATTAAAGGGATGTTGTAGAGATACACTGCATTAAAGGGATGCATTAAACACTGCATTAAAGGCATTTTGCAGGGGTACACTGCATCAACGGGATGGTGCAGCGGTACACTGCATCAATGGGATGGTGCAGCGGTACACTGCATCAATGGGATGGTGCAGCGGTACACTGCATTAAAGGATTGGTGCCTAGGTACACTGCATTAAAGGCATGTTGTAGTGGTACACTGCATTAAAGGGATGTTACAGTGGTACACTGCATTAAAGGATTGGTGCCTAGGTACACTGCATTAAAGGATTGGTGCCTAGGTACACTGCATTAAAGGCATGTTGTAGTGGTACACTGCATTAAAGGGATGTTGTAGCGGTACACTGCATTAAAGGGATGGTGTAGAGGTACACTGCATTAAAGGAATGTTACAGCGGTACACTGCATTAAGGGGATGTTGCAGAGGTACACTGCATTAAAGGGATGTTGCAGAGGTACACTGCATTAAAGGATTGGTGCAGAGGTACACTGCATTAAAGGGATGTTGCAGGGGTACACTGCATTAAAGGGATGTTGTAGCGGTACACTGCATTAAAGGGATGTTGCAGGGGTACACCGCATTAAAGGGATGTTGCAGAGGTACACTACATTAAAGGGATGGTGCAGAGGTACACTGCATTAAAGGGAATGGTAAGAAGTCTTACAACACCAGGTTAAAGTCCAACAGGTTTGTTTCAAACACGAGCTTTCGGAGCACGGCTCCTTCTTCAGGTGAATTAAAGGGAATGTGCAGCGGTACACTGCATTAAAGGGTTGGTGCCTGGGTACACTGCATTAAAGGCATGTTGTAGCGGTACACTGCATTAAAGGGATGTTACAGTGGTACACCGCATTAAAGGCATGTTGCAGGGGTACACTGCATTAAAGGGATGGTGCAGAGCTACACTGCATGAAAGGAATGTTGCAGGGGTACACTGCATTAAAGGAATGTTGCAGAGGTAAACTGCATTAAAGGGATGTTGCAGAGGTACACTGCATTAAAGGGAATGTGCAGCGGTACACTGCATTAAAGGGTTGGCGCCTGGGTACACTGCATTAAAGGCATGTTGTAGCGGTACACTGCATTAAAGGGATGTTGCAGGGGTACACTGCATTAAAGGGATGGTGCAGAGGTACACTGCATTAAAGGGATGGTGCAGAGGTACACTGCATTGAAGGGATGGTGCAGCGGTACACTGCATTAAAGGCATGTTGCAGGTGTACACGGCATTAAAGGGATGGTGCAGAGGTACACTGCATTAAAGGGATGGTGCAGAGCTACACTGCATTAAAGGGATGGTGCAGAGCTACACTGCATTAAAGGAATGTTGCAGAGGTCCACTGCATTAAAGGGATGGTGTAGAGCTACACTGCATTAAAGGGATGTTGTAGAAGTACACTGCATTAAAGGGATGGTGCAGGGGTACACTGCATTAAAGGGATGTTGCAGAGATACACTGCATTAAAGGGATGGGTACACTGCATTAAAGGGAGGTTGCAGAGATACACTGCATTAAACGGATGTTGTAGCGGTACACTGTATTAAAGGGATGGGCACACTGCATTAAAGGGATGTTACAGCTGTACACTGTATCAAAGGGATGTTGCAGAGGTACACTGCATGAAAGGGATGTTGCAGCGGTACACTGCATTAAAGGGTTGGTGCCTAGGTACACTGCATTAAAGGCATGTCGTAGCGGTACACTGCATTAAAGGCATGTTACAGCGGTACACTGCATTAAAGGGATGTTGTAGGGGTACACTGCATTAAAGGAATGTTGTAGAGGTACATGCATTAAAGGGATGTTGCAGGGGTACACTGCATTAAAGGGATGTTGTAGCGGTACACTGCATTAATGGGATGTTGCAGAGGTACACTGCATTAAAGGAATGTTGTAGCGGTACACTGCATTAAAGGGATGCATTAAACACTGCATTAAAGGCATTTTGCAGGGGTACACTGCATCAATGGGATGGTGCAGCGGTACACTGCATCAATGGGATGGTGCAGCGGTACACTGCATTAAAGGATTGGTGCCTAGGTACACTGCATTAAAGGCATGTTGTAGCGGTACACTGCATTAAAGGCATGTTGTAGTGGTACGCTGCATTAAAGGGATGTTACAGCGGTACACCGCATTAAGGGGATGTTGCAGAGGTACACTGCATTAAAGGGATGGTGCAGAGGTACACTGCATTAAAGGGATGTTGCAGAGGTACACTGCATTAAAGGGATGTTGCAGAGGTACACTGCATTAAAGGATTGGTGCAGAGATACACTGCATTAAAGGGATGTTGCAGGGGTACACTGCATTAAAGGGATGTTGTAGCGGTACACTGCATTAAAGGGATGTTGCAGGGGTACACCGCATTAAAGGGATGTTGCAGGGGTACACTACATTAAAGGGATGTTGCAGAGGTACAGTGCATTAAAGGGATGGTGCAGAGGTACACTGCATTAAAGGGAATGTGCAGCGGTACACTGCATTAAAGGGTTGGTGCCTGGGTACACTGCATTAAAGGCATGTTGTAGCGGTACACTGCATTAAAGGGATGTTACAGTGGTACACTGCATTAAAGGCATTTTGCAGGGGTACACTGCATTAAAGGGATGGTGCAGAGCTACACTGCATGAAAGGAATGTTGCAGGGGTACACTGCATTAAAGGAATGTTGCAGGGGTACACTGCATTAAAGGGATGTTGCAGAGGTACACTGCATTAAAGGGATGGTGCAGAGGGTCACTGCATTAAAGGGATGGTGCAGAGGTACACTGCATTGAAGGGATGGTGCAGCGGTACACTGCATTAAAGGGATTTTGTAGCGGTACACTGCATTAAAGGGATGTTGTAGAGATACACTGCATTAAAGGGATGCATTAAACACTGCATTAAAGGCATTTTGCAGGGGTACACTGCATCAACGGGATGGTGCAGCGGTACACTGCATCAATGGGATGGTGCAGCGGTACACTGCATCAATGGGATGGTGCAGCGGTACACTGCATTAAAGGATTGGTGCCTAGGTACACTGCATTAAAGGCATGTTGTAGTGGTACACTGCATTAAAGGGATGTTACAGTGGTACACTGCATTAAAGGATTGGTGCCTAGGTACACTGCATTAAAGGATTGGTGCCTAGGTACACTGCATTAAAGGCATGTTGTAGTGGTACACTGCATTAAAGGGATGTTGTAGCGGTACACTGCATTAAAGGGATGGTGTAGAGGTACACTGCATTAAAGGAATGTTACAGCGGTACACTGCATTAAGGGGATGTTGCAGAGGTACACTGCATTAAAGGGATGTTGCAGAGGTACACTGCATTAAAGGATTGGTGCAGAGGTACACTGCATTAAAGGGATGTTGCAGGGGTACACTGCATTAAAGGGATGTTGTAGCGGTACACTGCATTAAAGGGATGTTGCAGGGGTACACCGCATTAAAGGGATGTTGCAGAGGTACACTACATTAAAGGGATGGTGCAGAGGTACACTGCATTAAAGGGAATGGTAAGAAGTCTTACAACACCAGGTTAAAGTCCAACAGGTTTGTTTCAAACACGAGCTTTCGGAGCACGGCTCCTTCTTCAGGTGAATTAAAGGGAATGTGCAGCGGTACACTGCATTAAAGGGTTGGTGCCTGGGTACACTGCATTAAAGGCATGTTGTAGCGGTACACTGCATTAAAGGGATGTTACAGTGGTACACCGCATTAAAGGCATGTTGCAGGGGTACACTGCATTAAAGGGATGGTGCAGAGCTACACTGCATGAAAGGAATGTTGCAGGGGTACACTGCATTAAAGGAATGTTGCAGGGGTACACTGCATTAAAGGGATGGTGCAGAGATACACTGCATTAAAGGGATGGTGCAGGGGTACACTGCATTAAAGGCATGTTGCAGCGGTACACTGCATTAAAGGGATGGTGCAGCGGTACACTGCATTAAAGGCATGTTGCAGAGGTACACTGCATTAAAGGGATGGTGCAGAGATACACTGCATTAAAGGGATGGTGCAGGGGTACACTGCATTAAAGGCATGTTGCAGAGGTACACTGCATTAAAGGGATGGTGCAGCGGTACACTGCATTAAAGGCATGTTGCAGAGGTACACTGCATTAAAGGGATGTTACAGTGGTACACCGCATTAAAGGCATGTTGCAGGGGTACACTGCATTAAAGGGATGGTGCAGAGCTACACTGCATTAAAGGAATGGTGCAGAGGTACACTGCATTAAAGGGATGGTGCAGAGGTACACTGCATTAAAGGCATGTTGCAGCGGTACACTGCATTGCGGTGCTGAGGGAGGAGTGTGACACAATCGGGGAAGGAGACGGCAGCCACCAACCCCTCCACCACTGTCTTAATGACACCACCCTGGACACACTCTGCAAAAGGCTGGCGGTGGGTTCTCTTCTGCTGCCAACCACAAACCCACCTTCACCGGTCAATAGGCACATTGGGATTGGTAGAGCCACGCACTACAAGATGGGCCTGTCAGTAATGTTGGAAACAGGACCCCTACCATTTGCTCATTTTGCAAGCTTGGTGCAGAAGCCGGGCTAATCAAAGCTATCCCGTGGGACAACAGCTACCCTGACCAGGCTACTGTTCACTGTGACCCGGGCAAACGTGAACATGGTCCAAACACTGCCACTTTCGGACCTGAACAATGCTCGGTCTACTTCAAATGACCCTGGACTGGTGAAGCATCTGAGAAATCTGAACAATGGGTTAAGCAAGCTGCTCCAGGCACTACGATGCAGTGCCTACGCAAGTGGAATTTTCCACCAGCATAATTTTGCTTACCGTCCAAAAAGATATTCTGCCTTTCACACAGTTGAGCAACATTGTGTATGGATTTCAGTGTCGATGTGATGCCAGGTATGGAGGGCTTACCCCTCAACGATTGGCTGATCAGATCAGCAGGAGGTCCCTTCGGCTATTTGCAATAGGCACAGTGCAGACTGTACTCGACCAGCTCGCGCTAGCAAAATCCAAAACAGAACGTCTACCATTAGAGATAATATATAATAATCTTTATTGTCACAAGTAGGCTTACATTAACACTGCAATGAAGTTACTGTGAAAATCCCCCAGTCGCCACATTCCGGTGCCTGTTCAGGTACACGGAGGGAGAATTCAAAATGTCCAATTAACCTAACAGCACGTCTTTCGGGACTTGTGGGAGGAAACCGGAGCACCCGGAGGAAACCCACGCAGACACGGGGAGAACGTGCAGACTCCGCACAGACAGTGACCCAAGCCGGGAATCTAACCTGGGACCCTGGAGCTGTGAAGCAACAGTGCTAACCACCGTGCCGCCCGGCAGGTTACATAAACCAGGGAACTACAGGCCAGCGAGTCTCATTACAGTGGTAGGGTAACTATTGGAGGAAATTCTGAAGGAAAGAATCTATCTCCACTTGGAAAGGCAAGGTTTGATCAGGAATAGTCAGCATGGCTTTGTCAGAGGGAGGTCAGGCAGGAAGGTTTGATCAGGAATAGTCAGCATGGCTTTGTCAGAGGGAGGTCGGGCAGGAAGGTTTGATCAGGAATAGGCAGCATTGCTTTGTCAGAGGGAGGTAAGGCCTAACAAATTGGATTGAATTTTTGAGCATATGACCAGGTGAGGGTAGCGCAGTTGATGTAGGTTACATGGATTTCAGCAAAGCCTTTGACAAGGTCCCACAGAGAAGGCAAATAGCCATGGGATACATGGTAACTTGATAAGATGGATCCAAAATTGGCTCAGCTGTCGGAGACAGAGGGCGATGACAGACGGCTGCTTTCGTGACTGGAAGCCAGTGCCCTGTGGTGTACCACACGGATCTGTGCTGGGCCCCCTATTGTTAGTCATCTATGTCATTTATATAAATGACAATGTGGGGGGTAGGATCAGTGTATTTGCGGGAGTCGGTAAGAGCAATTGTTTGAGTGAAGGGTCCGGTGGCTATGTTAACGGCGTGACCTAGGGCCACTGTCTTGTTTTAAGGCTTTATAGTTTGCTAGATTGCTGATGGAGGGTATTTTTTTGGGGGACTTATTACATACTTGCATTGTTATTTTAACAGTGGTTCAGTTTCCCCCTGAGCAAAAGGAGACCGGGTTATATAAAATTGTTTTTTTTTGTGTGTGAATTCATTCAAAAGAAAGGTGAATGATCAATAGCAGCAATAAAGAGCAAGGTGGACGACTCAATCAGACGGAATGCCCCGTGCCAGTCATCATTACTGCTCTCACAACTGGAGGACCAACACAGCTGAGTAATAAAAGTGAAGGCTCCCATTTGTCAGGGGCGACAGGGAGCGACGGAGGACCAACAATCTGTTCTCAAAATGGGGTCTGATCTGAGCGTTTTGCCTGGCCACTGATTTAAATGGAACAAGAAGTCGATTGGGAAATAAGCAGCTCATCTAGCGCCACGGGGCTGAGTTTTGATTCATGAGGTGGAAGATTCGGAACACGGGAGCACTTTCCGTGGCTCTCTCTATTTATAGAAGGGTTTGCACAGCCTCTCGCAGTCAATGCAGGGCATAGGCACAGGATTTAACTCGGGTGTGCTATGAAACGATGAACCTGAGCCCTTTTCTGGGGTCGGTCGGCCGATCGGTGGTAGTGGGGGGGGGGGGGGGGGGGGGGACATTGTTGCGTTTCGTTCTTTTTTTATAGAACCCTTCAGCTCAGATGCATCATCTTTGCGATTGCTGACTTGTGAGAAAGGGTTGTTGGGACCATGGAATATTATTTGCAAAGTTAGCCAGCCAAGGTTGAACGGTGCTGATTATTTAGCTGAAGTGCTAACATCGGAAAACAGGTACAGGAGGAGGCCATTCAGCCCTTCAAACCTACGGCGCCATTCAATTAGATCCTGGCAGATCTGCATCCTCACTCCATCTACTCACTTTGGATTGTTTGTAACCCTGAATAACCTTGCTCAACAAAAACTGTTTTATCTCAGGTTTGATATTCACAGTCCATTCCCCCCCTCCTCAGCAGTTTTTTTTGGGAGAGTTTCAGATTCCCACCATCTTAGAAAATACAGAAATATTGGGCTGAATTTTCCAGTCCCTCCAGCTGGTGGAATCCTCCAGTCCTGCCGATAGCAAGCCTCCGCTGCAGGTTCCCCTGTGGCATGGCTGGCGGACAATGTAAAAGGCCATTGACATCCAACACCATACTCCTGCCCTCTCCCCATACATACCCCTTGACACCTTGAGAATCTAGAAATCCATCTGTTTCCGTCTTAAATATATTCGGTGACTTGGCCTCCACGGCCTCCTGTGGGAGAACATTCCACAGGTTCACCACCCTCTGAGTGAACAAACGCCTTCTCACCTCATCCCAAATGGCCTACCCCATATTCTGAGATTGACCCCTTGTTCGAGACCACTCCCCCCTTCCCCAGCCAGAGAAAACATCACCCCTGCTTCAAGACTGTCCACCCCGTCAGAATTTTAATGATTCAACTTTCAACATTTTACAAAATTGTCACAAGCAGGCTTACGGTAGCATAATGGTTAGCACTATGGCTTCACAGCGCCAGGGTCTCAGGTTCGATTCCCGGCTTGGGTCACTGTCCGTGCGGAGTCTGCACGTTCTCCCTCCGTGTCTGCGTGGGTTTCCTCCGGGTGCTCCGGTTTCCTCCCACAAGTCCCTAAAGACGTGCTTGTGAGGTAACTTGGACATTCTGAATTCTCCCTCTGTGTCCCCAAACAGGTGCCGGAAAGTGGCGACTAGGGGCTTTTCACAGTAACTTCATTGCAGTGTTAACATAAGCCGACTTGTGGCAATAAAGATTATTACTGTGGTGATTACCATGGAGTGTAGCCGGAAGGGGCAGTTTTGACGTGCCTGATTGGGAATTTGCAATTTTCCCAATTGGGAAGTGGGCAGCATAGTAGCATAATGGTTAGCACTGTGACTTCACAGCACCAGGGTCCCAGGTTCGATTCCCCGCTGGGTCACTGTCTGTGTGGAGTCTGCACGTTCTCCCTGTGTTCGCGTGGGTTTCCCCCAGGTGCTCCGGTTTCCTCCCACAGTCCAAAGACGTGCAGGTTAGGTGGATTGGTCATGATAAATTGCCCTCAGTGACCAAAAAGGTTAGGAGGGGTTATTGGGTTATGGGGATAGGGTGGAAGTGAGGGCTTAAGTGGGTCGGTGCAGACTTGATAGGCCGAATGGCCTCCTTCTGCACTGTATGTTCTATGTAAATTTGTTCCACGATGTCTCACTTTCTTATGGGTTTTCTCCTTTCTGGGATTCTCCCTGTTTGCTTCATGTTGGAACGAACGTTAACTGAGGAAACATGTGGGATTATGAAGAGGCTTAGTGGGGTGGACGTGGAGAGATTGTTCGCGGTGGTGAACAGCGCACAGTCTCAGGTTAAGGAGCCGGTCATTAAGGACTGAGATGAGGAGAAATTATTCACTCAAAGGGTTGTGAATCTTCCGAATTCTCTACCCCAGAGGATTGTGGATGCTCCATCATTGACTACATTTAAAACTGCGATAGATGGATTTTTGGTGTCTCCGGGAATTAAAGGTTATGGAGAGTGGGCGGGAAATTGGAGTTGAAAGCCAAAATCAGCCATGATCGTATTGAATGGTGGAGCTGGCTCGACAAGCTGTGTGGTCTACACTTCTTAATTTTTGTGTTACATAGAACATAGAACATAGAACGATACAGCGCAGTACAGGCCCTTCGGCCCTCGATGTTGCACCGACATGGAAAAAAAAGCTAAAAAAAAACTAAAACTAAAGGCCATCTAACCTACACTATGCCCTTATCATCCATATGCTTATCCAATAAACTTTTAAATGCCCTCAATGTTGGCGAGTTCACTACTGTTGCAGGTAGGGCATTCCACGGCCTCACCACTCTTTGCGTAAAAAACCCACCTCTGACCTCTGTCCTATATCTATTACCCCTCAATTTAAGGCTATGTCCCCTCGTGCTAGCCACCCCCATCCGCGGGAGAAGGCTCTCGCTGTCCACCCTATCTAACCCTCTGATCATTTTGTATGCCTCTATTAAGTCACCTCTTAACCTTCTTCTCTCTAACAAAAACAACCTCAAGTCCATCAGCCTTTCCTCATAAGATTTTCCCTCCATACCAGGCACCATCCTGGTAAATCTCCTCTGCATCCGTTCCAAAGCTTCCACGTCCTTCCTATAATGAGGCGACCAGAACTGTACGCAATACTCCAAATGCGGCCGTACTAGAGTTTTGTACAACTGCAACATGACGTCATGGCTCCGGAACTCAATCCCTCTACCAATAAAGGCCAACACACCATAGGCCTTCTTCACAACCCTATCAACCTGGGTGGCAACTTTCAGGGATCTATGTATATGGACACCGAGATCCCTCTGCTCATCCACACTACCAAGAATTTTACCATTAGCCAAATATTCCGCATTCCTGTTATTCTTTCCAAAGTGAATTACCTCACACTTCTCCACATTAAACTCCATTTGCCACCTCTCAGCCCAGCTCTGCAGCTTATCTATGTCCCTCTGTAACCTGCAACATCCTTCCGCACTGTCTACAACTCCACCGACTTTAGTGTCGTCTGCAAATTTACTCACCCATCCTTCTGCGCCCTCCTCTAGGTCATTTATAAAAATGACAAACAGCAACGGCCCCAGAACAGATCCTTGTGGTACACCACTCGTAACTGAACTCCATTCTGAACATTTCCCATCAACTACCACTCTCTGTCTTCTTTCAACTAGCCAATTTCTGATCCACATCTCTAAATCACCCTCAATCCCCAGCCTCCGTATTTTCTGCAATAGCCGACCGTGGGGAACCTTATCAAACGCTTTACTGAAATCCATATACACCACATCAACTGCTCTACCCTCGTCTACCTGTTCAGTCACCTTCTCAAAGAACTCGATAAGGTTTGTGAGGCATGACCTACCCTTCACAAAACCATGCTGACTATCCCTAATCATATTATTCCTATCTAGATGATTATAAATCGTATCTTTTATAATCCTCTCCAAGACCTTACCCACCACAGACGTTAGGCTCACCGGCCTATAGTTACCGGGGTTATCTCTACTCCCCTTCTTGAACAAAGGGACCACATTTGCTATCCTCCAGTCCTCTGGCACTATTCCTGTAGCCAATGATGACCTAAAAATCAAAGCCAAAGGCTCAGCAATCTCTTCCCTGGCTTCCCAGAGAATCCTAGGATAAATCCCATCCGGCCCCGGGGACTTATCTATTTTCACCTTGTCCAGAATTGCCAACACTTCTTCCCTACGCACCTCAATGCAATCTATTCTAATAGCCTGGGTCTCAGCATTCTCCTCCACAATATTATCTTTTTCTTGAGTGAATACTGACGAAAAGTATTCATTTAGTATCTCGCTTATCTCCTCAGCCTCCACACACAACTTCCCACCACTGTCCTTGACTGGCCCTACTCTTACCCTAGTCATTCTTTTATTCCTGACATACCTATAGAAAGCTTTGGGTTTTCCTTGATCCTACCTGCCAAAGACTTCTCATGTCCCCTCCTTGCTCGTCTCAGCTCTCTCTTTAGATCCTTCCTCGCTTCCTTGTAACTATCAAGCGCCCCAACTGAAACTTCATGCCTCATCTTCACATAGGCCTCCTTCTTCCTCTTAACAAGAGATTCCACTTCTTTGGTAAACCACGGTTCCCTCGCTCAACCCCTTCCTCCCTGCCTGACTGGTACGTACTTATCAAGAACATGCAATAGCTGTTCCTTGAACAAGCTCCACATATCCAACTTGATCTAGATCTACCTACAGTAACCCACTCACCACCTCCTAAAGACAAAAGGACAGGGAGATGGGCAAGAAGAGAAGGTGTGAGGAGAGGAGAGTGGGAGGGAGAGGAGAGAGGGAGGGAGAAGAGGGAAGGAGAGGAAGGAGGTGGGGAGAGGGAGGGAGGGATAGGAGAGGGGGAGAGAGAGTAGAAGGTGAGGGCGAGGAGGGAGGGAGGGAAGAGAAGGAGAGGAGAGGGGAGGGCGAGGAGGGAGGGAGGGAAGAGAAGGAGAGGAGAGGGGGAGGGGGAAGGAGAAGGGACGGACAAAAGAGGAAAGGGGGAGGGAGATGAGAGACAGAGAGTGAGAGAAGAGGTGAGGGGGAGACAAAGGAGAGAGGGAGAAGCGGGAAGGAGGGAGGGACAGGAGAGGGAGATGGAGAGGAGGGGAAGGGGGAGGGAGAGGAGAGAGGAAGGGAAGGAGGGGAGAGGGGAGGGAGAGGAGAGAGGGGCAGGAAAAGAAGAAGAGAGAAGGAGTGAAATTAAAATGAAAATGAGAGGAGAGGGAGAAGGAGGGAAGAGGAGAGAGGGGTCAGGAGAGGGGGAGGGAGAGGAGAGGAGAAGGGGAGGGAGGAGAGAGGAATGGAAGGAGGGGAGAGGGGGAGGGGGAAGGAGAGGGGAGGGAAGAGAAGGAGAGAGGGAGGGAGAGAAGAGAGGGGGAGTGAGAGGAGAGAGAAGGAGGGGGGATAGAGAGGAAAAGGAGAGATGGATGGGGGCGTAGAAGAGAGGGAGGGAGGAGAAAGGATTGGGGAGGAGACAGATGAAAAGAGGGAAGATAGAACAGGTAAACATTTACATCATGATTTATCACATCTTTCTTGGGAAGATGCTAAAGTCCTTTGCATCATTATGACCACAGCAGATGTTAATTGCTGAGTATACCAAACCGCAGAGAGAAACTTGATTTACAAGTCATGCATTTATTTGGCATTCTAAAAACAAGAAGAAATGCACTGATCTCAGTAGAAAGAAGTCCAGCATCACTTTTGGGCTTGAGAAATTAAAGTAAAAGACTTATTACCAATAAGAAAAGAAAACTTAAGCACGCTAGATTATGGTTACACAATTAAAACTAGATTTACAAAATATTCCACCAAAAGACTCTCTACTTGGTTAGACACACAGGTAAACACCTTCCAGGCAACACTCTCTTATAGATGTTTAACTATAAAAATCCACATTATAAAAATCCAGTAATGTAACCAAGGCAAATTGTTATTGCTTTAGTAAAGGTGTACCACACAACTTCTTGAACGCACAACCACTCTAGTGTAGAAATCCAAGAATTCAGAACAAGACTGTTTTTTACGGCCCCTTCACTAGCTTGACTGAATGGCTGATTCAAACTACATCTTCCAACAGCTCAGAGCTGTTTCCTCACACAGACAACAACTAAGCTCTCCTTGGTAACTCTAAAATTCCCTCCCCCCCCACTCTCATCTCAGGTTCCATTGTTCTCATACCTGTTTGAAACTCCAATCCTTCCAAATATCTAATCTTACATGTTCCTATTTTGTCTCAGCTTCTGGGGCAATAAAATGTAATTTACCCTCTGTGGTGAATGTATAATGCGTATAATTCACACTGTGTATCACTGTGTCCCTGTGGACTCTGTCTGTGAGCCGTTGTGCAGCTCTGCCCACAGGGGGAGTTGAGGAGCTTGTACAGGGCTCCACCCTTGGCTCCGCCCATGGCTCCTCCCACTATTGGAAGTATAAAGTGCTGCGGTCTTGTGAGTCTGCCCTCAGTTCTTCTGGTCACAGGCAGGATCAGTTGTAAGTCGATTAAAGCCACAGTTTACTTCCACTCGGGTCTTGAGTGAATTGATGGTCGCATCACCCTCCTCTATTTCCCCATGGAACTCCTATAGGACGCAAAATGTCTCTTGTCACCTTTGACTTCCCTTTGATATTCAAATGAAACCTTTGCAGGGAAAATCCCAATCTAGCTCACAGAATGGAATGTGTTGATGAAACCTGACAGTGTCAGGCCAAGAATAAGATGAGGTTAGTTTGTTTGCATGGCACAAATCTCTCAATGAGGGCAGACAAAGTGTCGGCTATTTCTAGCTTCTATAAACGATGACCAATTTACAGGATGTCTCATCCTTTGTAGTCTTGTGAATAAGAACTGCTGACTGAGCAGTTCCCCCAATTATCACTCAATTTCCAAATAAATCAGCAACTGGGGCAGCCCTGACAGGAACCAGGATTCAAGTTGGATTGTTTATTTGAGATATTTAGAATTTAGAACAGTGATATTTAGAACAGTACAGCACAGAACAGGCCCTTCGGCCCTCGGTGTTGTGCCGAGCAATGATCACCCCACTCAAACCCACATATTTACCGCATACCCTTACCCCAACAACCCATTAACCTTATTCTTTAGGACACTAAGGGCAATTGATCATGGCCAATCCACCTCACCCGCACATCTTTGGACTGTGGGAGGAAACCGGAGCACCCGGAGGAAACCCACGCACACACGGGGAGGACGTGCAGACTCCGCACAGGCAGTGACCCAGCCGGGAATCGAACCTGGGACCCTGGAGCTGTGAAGCATTTATGCTAACCACCATGCTACCGTGCTGCCCAAATAATATCCTTTCTGTCTACTCAACGCCCCAAGGTGCCAACATCCCTGTGGTACTTCACCCGAGTGGCCTTTTGGCATCTGCGATCCCGGACAATAAGAGCCAGGAGGAGCCGCTTCCGTTGTGGAAGTCGACTTGTAGCTCAGATGAGGTCTTGTCTACTCTCGGGGCCTACAGACTGGGAGTCATTGAATTGGATAATGGATTGGACAAGGGTGGTTGGTTGGTGCAGTGAGCTACAAGCTGGTCTTTTACCTCCAAAGATCCAAGTTCAAACTTTCCAGGGTTCGGATTCCTGACAGCTACCCAGTGACATCTGCCGGTGAGTTTCTCTTGGTGGAAACTGGGTAAAAATCAGGATTGGGTTTGGACTATGTTGCCGCCCTCCCACAGTCAATATCCCTGCCAATGCCGGCAATCTTGGTTCACAAGTGAACCACAACTCCTTGGAAAAACCACTCGCTCCTGAGATTGTGGTCCCAAACCCCACTCGGGACTCATGAATACAAACTGCAGGCTAACGTTCCTCCCCAGTACCCAGTGAATGCCGCGCTGCTGGAAGTGTCAGCTTGTGGATGGGATGGTGAACAGAGGCCCCATTTGCTCTCTCGGGTGTTATTTTGAAGGAAGGGAGGGGTGGGGGGTTATTCCTGGTGCCCTGGCCAACACCATTTCCTCAATCAGTGAAGATATCTCGCCATTATTACATGGCCGCTTGTCGGAAATTACTGGGCACAAACATTTCCTCCAAACAACAGTGAGCACATTTCAAAAATAATTGACAACGTAAGAAAAAGGATCTAGCTCTTCGAGCCTGCTCCTCCATTCAGTAAAATCACCTACCTCAACCCCTACTTTCCCACTTTATTCTTAAATCTCTCGATTCCCTTATTCCCTCATTCAAAAATCTATCAATATCTGTCTTGAGTATACTCAATGACCGAGTAACCACAGTCGTCTGGGGTCGGCAATTCTCTTAATCCCAGTGCTAGGAACTAAATGGAGCCCCTCTCATTCTGAGATTATTTCCAGGATGGTTTTTGTGTCTTCCACCATGAGGACATGGGGCGCCATGGTGGCACAGTGGTTAGCACCAGGGCCCTGGGTTTGATTCGGGCCTCGGGTGACTGTCTGTGCGGAGTCTGCACGTTCTCCCCGTGTCTGCTTGGGTTTCCTCCGGATTCCTCCCACAGTCTAAAGAAGTGCAGGTTTGGTGGATTGACCATGATCAATGCGTGGTGTTACGGAGTTAGAGCAGGGGAAGTGGGCCTCGTGCTCTTTCAGAGGGTCAGTGTAGATTCGATGGGCCGAATGGCTTCCTTGTGCACTGTAGAGATTCTATGAAGACACATACAAAGTATTTGTTCGATGTCACGTGGCAGTTACAATCACATTCATTTAAGTCAGTTTACAGCTCAGCATTACATTATAATCCAATTATAATCAAAAAGTGTGCCCCATGACAGGCCATCTTTATTGGACTGAAGTTAGATGGCATTTAAGTTTCTCCAGCATTTCCAACCCTTTTAGCCTTGACAATAGCCCCCACAGCTTTCTCTCCAACAATCTGGACATTCTTTCTGTGTGGTTTCACCCTCTCCTCTGTACAGGGGGGAAGGGATCAAAGATCTACCAAGCCAATGGGTGTAAGGGAGGCTTATTAATTAATGCTCATGGTTAACAGTCCTCAGGGAAGCAAGATCCATTAGACACATGCCATCTAGCACCTTTTTAATCAAAGAAAAGCTGGGCACACAGACTCTAAAAGGCTAACATAAAATGTTTAGTGCTCAAAATGCTTTATTGGAGGAGGGGGGGGGGGGGAAGAATAGGTCAATGAAATATCTTGAAACGTGACATCTGCAATGTAGAATGCACCTGCCTGCTCGAATTTGGGTGAGGGTCCGGTTGGGGGGGGGGGGGGGGGGGGGGGGGGAGGTGGTATGGAGGACATGGGGGAGAGGCTGCCTATGGTTGGACTACAAATCTTCCAACAGTCCCAGAAGCAGCACCTGCTTACGCTTGCCACTGGAGGCACTGCACGTGGAGGTGGGCCCAGGCAGAAGGTGCCATTTGTGACTGCAATCTCGCCTCTTAGGGTTGCTTCACTGCTTGACTCCCAGTTCCAGCTCTGGGTTACAATGCATGACATTACATTCTGCTTTATCTCCCCTCCTCCCAATCGTATGATCTAGAAACTGTGATAACCTGACCAGATAATCCATTTTGTTGTGACGTTAACTGATGAATATTCTTTTTTTGACATTCATTTTTTCCAATTAAGGAGAAATTTAGCGTGGCCAATCCACCTACCCTGCACATCGTTGGGTTATGGGGGCGAAACCCATGCAAACACAGGGAGAATGCGCAATCTCCACACGGACAGTAACCCAGGGCCGGGATCGAACCTGGGACGTCGGCGCCGTGAGGCAGCAGTGCTAACCACTGCACCACCGTGCCGTCCGATTGATAAATATTCTTTGAAATTGTGCCATTGGACCTTTTACATACAGCCAAACAGGTCTCCGTTTAACATGACACACACAAAGCAGCATCTTGCTTTTGGTGCTCAAGCCCTGGAGTGGGGCCTGACCACAGAATCTTATGATTCAGAGGGGCGTACACCACAACTCTGTTCTTGCATTCATTGGTTGGCTGGGCCAGCATTTATTGTCCATCGCTGAGGGCATTTTAAGAGTCTCTCCAGAGTTACATGGAGGCATGTGAAGACTTTAGTGAACCAGATGGGTATTTTTATTTATTTATTTTTTTTTAAAATAATTTTTATCGAAAGAGTTTTTCCATACAGACATTTACCCCTACTAATTTTTAAATTATTTACAACACAATCCCTCTAGGCAAATATCCCTCCCTCGCCCGCCCTCTCGCGCGCCCCAGCCCTCCCCCCCCCCAAGCAACAACTTAACAAACAAGGCAGCCTACAGTTTCAGACATGAGCAGCGAGCAGACTTGCCCGCGTTACAGTCGTGCATGTCCCCCCACGACCATTGCTGCCCCCCCCCCTCCCCTCCCCCTCCCCCCCCCCCCCCGGGTTGCTGCTGCCACGACCCCGTACGCCTATCTCTGATCTAAAAGTCAAGGAAAGGTTGCCACCGCCTGGAGAATCCCTGTACCGACCCTCTCAGGGCAAATTTGATCCTTTCTAGCTGAATATAGCTAGCCATATCGTTAATCCAAGTTTCAACGCTTGGAGGCCTCGCGTCCTTCCATTGAATTAATATCCTTCGTCGAGCCACTAGGGACGCAAAGGCCAGTATTCCGGCCTCCCTAGCCTCCTGTACCCCCCGGTTCTACCCCGACCCCAAAGATCGCAAGCCCCCATCCTGGTTTGACCCTGGACCCCACCACCTTCGACACCGTCCTTGCCACCCCCTTCCAGAACCCTTCCAGCACCGGACATGCCCAGAACATATGCACATGGTTCGCTGGGCTTCCCAGACATCTGACACACCTGTCCTCACCCCCAAAGAACCGGCTCATCCTTGTCCCCGTCATGTGAGCTCTGTGCAGCACCTTAAATTGAATGAGGCTCAGCCTCGCACACGAGGAGGAAGAATTGACCTTCTCCAGTGCATCCGCCCACGTCCCGTCTTCTATCTGCTCTCCCAGCTCCCCTTCCCACTTGGCTTTCAGCTCCTCCCCTGATGCTTCTTCCGCCTCCTGCATTATCTTGTAGATGTCTGATATCTTCCCCCCTCCGACCCAGACCCCCGAGAGCACCCTATCACTCACCCCCTTACTGGGGAGCAGGGGGAACCCCTCCACCTGCCGCCTAGCAAATGCCTTCACTTGTAAATATCTGAACATGTTTCCCGGGGGGAGCTCAAACTTCTCCTCCAGCCCTCCCAGGCTCGCAAACCTCCCCTCTATAAACAGGTCCTTCAGCTGCCGTATGCCCACCCTGTACCAGCTCTGAAATCCCCCGTCAATGTTCCCCGGGATGAATCTATGGTTCCCTCTTATTGGCGCCGCCAACAGACCTCCCATTTCCCCCCTGTGTCGCCTCCACTGCCCCCATATCTTGAGGGTGGCCGCCACCACCGGGCTCGTGGTGTACCTTGTGGGGGGGAGCGGCCATGGTGCCGTTACTAGGGCCCCCAGGCTTGTGTTGCCGCAGGACGCCCTCTCCATTCATTTCCAAGCTGCCCCCTCCCCTTCCATCATCCACTTGCGCACCATTGACACATTTGCCGCCCAGTAATACCCCGAGAGATTGGGTAGTGCCAGCCCTCCACTGTCCCTACTCCGCTCCAAAAAGACCCTCCTCACCCTTGGGGTGCCATGCGCCCACACGTAGCTCATGATGCTACTCGTCACCTTTTTGAAGAAGGCCCTAGGGAGGAAGATGGGCAAGCACTGAAATAAAAACAAGAACCTTGGGAGGACCGTCATTTTGATTGACTGCACCCGCCCCGCCAGCGACAACGGTACCATGTTCCACCTCTTAAATTCCTCCTCCATCTGTTCCACCAGATGGGTATTTTTAATGACAATCGACAAATGGTCACCATTATTAGACTTTTAATTTCCGATCTTTATTGAATTCAGGTTTCACCATCTGCTGTGGTGGGATTTGAACCTGGGCCCCCAGAGCCTCTGGATGACTAGGCCTGAGGCAGTACCACTACGCCATCGCCTCCCCAGCACAAGTCCTGCAGCATATCCTGGCCTGAGATAATTGGAAAGGGGTTTTCCAGACTAATTCCTTCCCTGGTTGGCTTTGGGATTTTCTTCTTTGTATTTTTCCCTGGGCCTCTCTTGTGTGAGAGGCTGTGGCCTATGGCTGTCAGCAGGGATGAGTTTGGATTGTCTGGTCATGCTACGCTCTCCATTACAGTGAAGGAGCAGGCTTGACGAATATGTCTTGCTTATCAATTTCAACTGCTCCTGTCCATTAATTTTTGCCTTTCTAGGCGGGTGATATTGAAAATCAATTTGCAGGTCCGCAGCATCTATAGCAGCAGCTTCTTTTACTTAAACAACGGGAGCCTTTTGAGGTGATCGGATTTCAAAGCGTTGGAATTGCCTGATTGTGGTTAATGTAACTCCGTAATTCACACTGTATTTTGTATACATGAGACCATGCATTTGTAAGCGCAGTTGCGTTGCCCGACCACTAGGGGGAGTAGCGCTGGGAATGCTTAGGAGTTTGTACAGGGCTCCACCCTTGGCTCCGCCCACGACTCCTCCCCCTGGACTGCTGTATAAATACCAATGCTCAGAGCCAGTCGTTCAGTTCATCGAGAGTTCAACACGGAACAGGCTGGCTCTGTTGTAAGTAGATTAAAACCACTGTTCATATCTTAAAGCACGTGTCTAGTGAATTGATGGTTCCATCACTGATGTCTCCATCCGGCCAGGAACAAACTGGCATCAGGAAGCTCGGGTACATCAAAATAAAAATCAAAAGAGTCTGCATTGAATCAGGACAACAGGAATAGATACTCTCCAGTGACAGATGCTGCTGTCTCCCCGGTTACAGTCAGTGCCATTTATGACAGGGCTTATGCAGTGTGCTAACACCATGGCAAAATATCCCTCAAAACATCCCATTCCTTCCCATCACAGAAGCAATATAATCAGCTCCAGTACATTTTGAAACCTGGAAAGGAAGAGGAAGGTGAGATTTTCGTGTGATCAGTTCGGCCTCAATCTAACTCACTCTCAGTTCCTGCAAATCGTAATGACTCGTTGGAGTTTAGAAGGAAGAGAGGGGGGGATCTTATTGAAGCTTGCAGGATTCTGCGAGGCCTGGATAGAGCGGATGTGGAGAGGATGTTTTAGTTGTAGGAAAAACTAGAAGCAGAGGACACCATCTCAGATTAAAGGGACGATCCTTGAAAACAGAGATGAGGAGGAATTTCTTCAGCCAGAGGGGTGTTGAATCTGTGGAACTCTTTGCCGCAGATGGCTGCGGAGGCCAAATCATGGAGTGTCTTTAAGACAGAAATAGATAGGTTCTTGATTAATAAGGGGATCAGGGGTTATGGGGAGAAGGCAGGAGAATGGGGATGCGAAAAATATCAGCCACGATTGAGTGGCGGAGCAGAGTTGATGGGCCGAGTGGTCTAATTCTGCTCCTATGTCTTATGGTCTTATGGTAATACTCCCAAGGCACAAACATCTCTGTGTTTCATGACAAGTGTTTAACCTTCCTCAGTATCAGCTCTTGGATCACATGCACAGTACTGCCCAGAGTGAAAGGTGGTTGAGGTGGACTTTGAACCACTGAGCGAGTTTGCTTATTTTTTAAAAATAAATTTAAAGTACCCATTCATTTTTTTCAATTAAGGGGCAATTTAGTGTGGCCAATCCACCTACCCTGCACAAAAATTTTTTCGTTTGTCGAGGCGAAACCCACGCAAACACGGGGAGAATGTGCAAACTCCACAAGGACAGTGACCCGGGGCCGGGATCGAACCTGGGACCTCAGCGCCGTGAGGCAGCAGTGCTAACCACTGCGCCACCGTGCTGCCCCCTAAGTTTGCTTATTTTTGACTGATAGCTCCTGTGAAGCACTGTAGGGTGAGCTACTACAATAAAGGTGCTATATAAATGCAAGTTGTTAGGCTGAACCATGACTGGTTTAACTGTTTGTTGAAAAGGGTTGGGGGGCGCAGTTTGAGAAGGGTTGCCAAAAGGAAAATGCTGGAAAATCTCAGCAAATCTGGCAGCATCTGTAGGGAGAGAAAAGAGCTAACGTTTCGAGTCCAATGACTCTTTGTCAAAGCCAACAGAGAGAGAAAGTGGGAACTATTTACACTGTGAAGTTTGAAGGGTTGCCCCTTTACAATCGCCCATTTCTTGCCTCCCCTCCTCCCACCCCAGCAGACTAACGAGGAGTTTTGACGAGCCCCCAACCCACCCCCAAATCATCCTCCTGCAACCCTGAACATATAGTGGAGCTCCCCGTGATGGATCAGCAACAGCCCCCCCCCTCCCCGCTGACCCCGGCAATGACACTTTGATTTAATCAGTCGAGTTTCCGTTTGACGTGTTATTTTGGTTGCAGTGGCCCCACCAGGGGGGCAGCCGCCCCCGTCATTATTGTTTAATTTATGGAGAGTTGTTTTATCTTACAAGAGGATAGTGGAGTTCCACAGGGAGCGGTGCTGGGTCCACTGGTCACCGTTTGCAGGAACCAGGTGGTCTGGGAATTCAGGAAGTTAACCTCAAAATTTGCAGGCGACACCAAATTGCGGCAGGCTGTCGTTAATACAGAGGACTGGGATAAGATCCAGGAAGGAGTTAATAAATTTGCAGACTGCGTGTGAGATGAGCAAATCAACTTCGATATCGATCAGTAAGTAGTCTGCAACAAGAAATGTTTTCGATAAATGACCTGGTTATAGAATCACAGAATGGTTACAGCACCAAGGAGACCTGTTGAGTCCATGCTAGCTCGTTCCACTCCCCTGCCAATTCCCCTAGCCGTTGACATTTAACCAAATTGTTTTTGAAAGACACGATTCACACTGGGCTAAATCGCTGGCTTGTAAAGCAGACAAAGGCAGGCCAGCAGCACGGTTCAATTCCCGTAACAGCCTCCCCGAACAGGCGCCGGAATGTGGCGACTAGGGGCTTTTCGCAGTAACTTAATTTGAAGCCTACTTGTGACAATAAGCGATTTCATTTCATTTCATTTCATTTCAATCTGCTTCCACCACACACTCAGGTAGTGTGTCCAGATCTGAACCACTTGCTGCGTTTAACATAAAAAGATTTTCATCACATTGCCCATGAATGGTGGATCAGGCTCAAGAAGCTAAATTGCTGACTCCTGCTCCTAGTTCTTATGTTCTAAGAAAGAACTATTCTGTCTAATTCCACCTTCCAAGCTCTTGGTCTGTAGCCCTGTCAGTAACAGCACCTCAAGCACAAATCTGGTGTTCTTGATCAATAAGGGGTTCAGAGGATACGGGGAGAAGGCAGGGAATGCGGGTGAGGAACATATGCTGATATGAATGGCGGAGCAGACTCGATGGGCGGAATGGCCTAATTCTGTTCCTATATCTTATAAGTGTGAGGGTGAGATGGCATATGTCGGTCAGAAGACTGAGGAGTCACATGCTCCTTGTAAAGTAAGTGTCAAATTCTAGAGGGATCTGGGGGACACAGATTCAGGCATCGGTCAATTAAGCGACACAGGGTATTAAGGCCCTTTCCAGGAAAATGAAGCACTGGGATGCATATCTCGAGGGGTGGAATTAAAAACAGAGACCTTGCATTAATCGTGTATAGAATCCTGGTTAAGCCACTCTTTGAGTGCTGTGAAGAGAGGGATTTAAAAAATAATTCGATCATGGGATGTGGGCGTCGCTGGCTGGGCCAGGATTTATTGCCCATCCCTGAGGACATTTAAGAGTCAACCACATTGCTGTGGGTCTGGAGTCACATGTAGGCCAGACCAGGTAAGGGCGACAGATTTCCTTCCCTAAAGGACAGTAGTGAACCAGATGGGTTTTTAACGACAATCAGCAATGGTTTCATAGTCACCTTTAGACTTTTAATTCCAGATTTTTATTGAACTCAAATTTCACCATCTGGTGTGGCTGGATTTGAACCCTGGTCCCCGGAGCATTACTCTGGTCTCTGGATTACTAGTCCAGCGACAATACCACTAGGCCAGTGCCTGGAGAAGATATTTTTCGCTTGGCGGCAAGACCAGAACTAGAGGTTGTAAATTTGAGACATTCACTGACAAATTCAGTAGAGAATTCAGGAGAAACTTGTTTTGACCAAAGAGTGATTAAAATGTGGAACTCACTGCCAGATGGAACATAGATGGATTGACGAGGAGTCCAGGTAACATGAAGCAGAATCTTCCAGAAGGTAATGTTAATGGGGTTAGATGAAGAGAACTGGGAGGAGACTCATTGAAAGCACATATACCTGTTGGGTTGATGAGCTTGTTTCTCTGCTGTAGATAATTTGTACTTTGTGATACTTTTGAGATAGAAGCTCGAGCCTGCAAGTCTGATGGTAATGGTTTAAAAATAACATGATTGTGTCACGTCATGGGATAACGCTCGCCAGGATCGAAGTCGAGAGACAGTGAATTTAATCGCAAACGAATATGAATTTGCCCAGTTCAGAATCCCAATAGTTAGAACGAGGATCCTGATCAAGTTTATGAACACGGAGCCCCTAGCTGCAGGTGAATTTTATCATAGAATTTACAGTGCAGAAAGAGGCCATTCGGTCCATCGAGTCTGCACCGGCCCTTGGAAAGAGCAGCCTACTTAGGCCCACACCTCCACCCCTATCCCTGTAACCCAGTAACCCCACCTAACCTTTGCAAACATTTCTGTCCAGTTTGGGCTTTGGAAATATCGATTCCACCCCCCACCCCCCCATTCTCCAGGGGGAGCAAACCTAAATTTAATCCCCCAACCAAAAAACTGCTGCCTGTACCCTAACCAGCATCAAGTCCTGTTCACTCATCACCCCTGTGCTTGTTAACCTACATTGAACATAGAACGTTACAGCGCAGTACAGACCCTTAGGCCCTCGATGTTGCGCCGACCTGTGAAACCACTCTGAAGCCCATCTACACTATTCCCTTAACATCCCTATGTTTATCCAATGACCATTTAAATGCCCTTAATGTTGGCGAGTCCACTACTGTTGCAGGCAGGGCATTCCACGCCCTTACTACTCTCTGAGTAAAGAACCTACCTCTGACATCTGTCCTACATCTATCTCCCCTCAATTTAAAGCTATGCCCCCTCGTGCAAGCCATCACCACCTGAGGAAAAAGGCTCTCACTGTCCACCCTATCTAATCCTCTGATCATCTTGTATGCCTCAATTAAGTCACCTCTTAACCTTCTCTCTAACGAAAACAGCCTCAAGTCCCTCAGCCTTCCCTCATAAGATCTTCCCTCCATACCAGGCAACATCCTGGTAAATCTCCTCTGCACCCTTTCCAATGCTTCCACATCCATCCTATAATGGCTCCCAGTTAAACAACACATTGATTTTAAAATTTTCATCCTTGATTATAAATGCCTCCATGGCCTCGCTCTGTTGGGATGGTGTTGGTTTCAGAGAGACCTCTCTTAAAGAAATCTTTGCAGACTTCATCAGGTTAACTGTTAAGCCTTTATCAAGTGTGCAAACTAGTTACACACGTGCAGTAACGGCTACAGGCCATGGGCTTTGACAATGATTAGGTCTAAACCAGTCTCTGCTCAACATCACGCTGACCCCTGGGCCTGGGTCATGTGTCCTCTTACATCAGGTGTAGGTGAATTTTATTCTGGTCTACTTGCAGCTGGAGCTTGTTAATTAGTTAATTGGATTAGGCCAGTTTTCAGAGGCTAGAGTCACAGTATAAAGGTGATCCAGCTGAATTTGGGTGCATTTGAGTGCTATAGTGAGAGTTTGGTGACTGAGGGATATTAAGGGTTCATTTTTATCTAAAGTCTAGTCTTTCTTTTATTTAGTTAATTTACTTAAAAGTTGCTGTTTGCTTTAGACCTTTTATATGGTCTTACTACTCGAATTTAACAAATAAAAAATATTTTTGTTGTGTTTTGCCTTTTTTATTTTTTTGGGTTTTTGTGGTGCTTTTTTTTGTGAATTGATGACCTGTACGTTTATCTACGCGTACACGAGTTAAGCCAGCATCCGCCACTGACACTGACGTGATACTGGATGTGACAACCAAGCAAAAGAACATAAAGTAACTGATGGATAAAACAAAAGAGGGGAGTGCCCCAAAACAACGAGTGGAGCACAGTCCACAAAGAACGAGAAAGGAAACAAAAACTTATCACAGACACGTCCAATTAAATTGTGAAAATTGGGTCGAAAAGGCAATCCAACCCCTGATCCAACCCCTGTGGTGCCCACTGAGCAGGGAAGGCCTCGAGTGTGCCTGTGGGCACTGCATGCTCCCGCTCCAGAGACACCCGGCCGCGTAAGATGGGCAGACAGTCATGCTGGACAACCCCCTCGGTCACCCGCTGCCTGGACCTATAAATGGCAAGTTTGGCCAGGCCCAGGAGCAGGTTCACGAGGTGGTCCTCTGCCCTTCCCGCACCCCCTCTGCACCGGATGTCCCAGTGGGGATCTCCGTCACCGGACGGCAGCGAGGCACGCCAAGGCGTGTCCGGATGGCAGTCGAGGACAAGGAGGTGGAAGGTGTGCAACAGCAGGCCGTACAGTGTGCAACAGCAGGCCGTACACCCTGGGGGGGGGTTCCGGGGTTTAGGACCAATGTGGAATTCCATCCAAGCAGGGGTCCGCTCAGTTCTATGTTCTATCACAGTGTGGGCTGTACTGTCCTCAGTCCCACATTAATCCTATCTGTGACAGACCCTTAAGCTACATGCCCCTTTCTATCTCAGCAATCTCATTCAGATGCATAGTCCTCTGAGATCTCTGCACACTCTAACTCTGGCCTCTACTGTATCCCTGAGTTTAATCATTGGCGGTCTTGCTTTTAGTTGCCTGGGGCTCTGAGGTCTGAAACTGCCCACCCGCTCCTCAACCCACTCTCCAGTTCTCTACCTCACCTTTTCCTTTAAAGATGCTCCTCAAAGCCTAGTTCCTAGGCCAAGGTTTTGCTCACCTGCCTGAATATGGTGACTCAATGTCGTATTTTGTTTCGCAACGCTGCTGAGAAGCACCTTGGGGTGTTTTATTGTGTTAAAGGTGCTACATAGATACAAGCCTCATTTGTACATTGTCACTCAGCGGTGAGACTTTGGAAACTATTTGGAGAGCAGGGAGGTAGGAGGCTATTCAGAATTTAATCATATTTCATATTATTTGCATAATTTGTTACTTGTCCATGAATTCTGATTGTCAACAAAATCAATGTGTCACTAAACACTGATTATGGACAAACATAGGCAGCATGGTAGCACAGTGGTTAGTACTAGTGCTTCACAGCTCCAGCGTCCTAGGTTCGATTCCCGCTTGGCTCACTGTGCGGAGTTTGCACGTTCTCCCTGTGTCTGTGTGGGTTTCCTCTGGGTGCTCCAGTTTCCTCCCACAAGTCCCAAAGATGTGCTGTCAGATGAATTGGATATTCTGTATCCACACCCCGTGTACCCGAACAGGCGCCGGAATGTGACAACTAGGGGCTTTTCACAGTAACTTCACTGCAGTGTCAATGTAAGCCTACGTGTGACAAATAAAGATTATTATTATTATGTACATCAATGTCATAGAGTCACAGGTTGTAATTTAATGCTGTCCCTCGAGGTGAGAATGGGGGCACTTTATCGAGTTATAGGTTGTGAGGTGGGCACCACATTGCTCTATTGCCTCTGCCCTGCTGGGGCGGGATGGCTCTTGGACAGTTCACTGATGTCCTTTAGGGAAGGAAATCTGCCATCTTTAGCTGGTCTGGCCTACATTGACTAAAGACTCGAAGCAATGTGGTCGCCTCCTAATTGGCTTCAGTTCAAGGACAATTAGAACTGGGTCACAAATGCTGGCCTTGCCTTGCATGCCAATGTCCCATGAAAGAATAAAAGAAAACCCCAATCGAGGCCTTTGTGGGCAATTAATGCCCATTTAAAGGTCTCATCCCACCACCTCTGGTATTCAGCCAATGGCAGGGGGGACAGCCACCACAGAGGGAACCTCAAAAGTAAACCCTGCAAGTTCCTGGTGGGTCGTCCCTCCAAAGGAGGCGACACACGGCTCCTTAGCCACCCAGACCGCTCTATGCTCCCCACTACGGTATAAACCTGACCCTATTTCCAGTTCGCTCTAGCTTTGACAAAAGATCATTCAGACTTGAAACGTTAAGTCCCTTCTCTCTCCACAGATGCTGTCAGACCTGCTGAGATAGTCCGGTATTTTCTGTTTTGTGCCATAAAGGTCAAAGGTTGATGACCCCTGCTGCTGCACCAACTGGTCTCTCTGTTTCATGGTTGTTATATTGCCTCAATCTTCTTTCTTTCCCAACTATTTACCTTGATTGAATATTTCAAGGTGTCCTTCCTGTATATTTTAATGTATGTGTACATGCATACAGTTCAGCGCAGTACTTGATCGGGTAGACCCAATGACCTGGACCAAATCCCATGGCATTGTTTTGAAAAAGAGCAGGGGAGTTCTCCCCGGTGTTATGAACAATATTTCTCCCTTGATCAATACCTCAAGAATTGGCCAGTCTCAGGTTGCTGTCTGTGGGATCTTGCTATGCGAACATGATCTGCCTCAGTTCCTACATTACAACAGTGATACTACTTCAACAAGTACATCGTTAGCTTTAACACTGACATTGGGATGCCCTGAGGTGGCGATAGGGATTATCTAAATGCAAGTTTTAAAAAAACTATACAAATGAAACTTGCCTTTAATGTAGTTAAATATCCCAACATGCTTCACATGGGCGATCAGACAGACTCATTCCCAAAGGACACCTTAGGGCAGCTGGCTAAAAGTTTGCGCAAAAGCGGTAGGTTTTAAAAAGGGTCTTACAAGGGGAGAAAGAGGTAGCAAGGAGAGGTTTAGGGATAGAATTCCAGAGCTTAGGCATGGCCATCAACAGCAGGGCGAAGAAAATTAGGGTCGAATAAGAGGCCAGACATGGAGGAGCACAGAATCCTGGAGGGTTGTAGAGGTGGGGGAGGTCGCAGAGTCCGGAAGAGGAGAGACCACAAAGGGGATTGACAACCAGGATGGGGGTTTTAAAATTGAGACGTTGTCGGAGCAGGAGCTAATCTGGGCCAACGAGCTCCGAGGTGCTGGGCTGGCTCAACAGAGGATACAGGCGACAGAATGTTCAACGAGCTCAGGAGGATGAGAGCTGGAAGGGCGGCTGGAGTGACCATGTCAAGAGTTGATAGAGATGTAATGCTGTCCTTGAGAAAATCACCTGTCATGAAGGGCAGAACTTGTGTAAGACACCAGAGAATAGGCAGCAGATATGATACTGCCTCTCAGGAACAGTAGGGGTTAAATATGAGAAAGCTGGGTGGAAATACATCTGCAGAAAAATCAAGTTTTGAAAGAATATAAACTCCACTCTCTATTCAGTTCTCAAACAGCTAGGATCAATTGTATAAATGCCCTGGCAGTGGTGTGCTATTATGGCTGGGATACAACACAACCTGAAGAGTATATTGCTATTGATCTGTATTTCAGGCTGTCAGCACATCAATGTATTTCAGGCTAAAGATATTTCTTTGCCTCGTCAGGCTCCATAAGATCTTTGGCACAAGAAAGACAAACTCTGAATCCCTCAGGAACAGAAGGACATCTGTATAGTTATCATTCAAAGTCGAGTGTTTTTTGAAAGAAAACAATAAAAGGACAAACCGCACTCTCTCGTCCAGTTGCTGAATTCCCCCGCTCTGCATGGCACTGACTAGATTTGTGTCTGCGCGTGGTTGTCAGATTTCAGATGAGTTGGGAATACCGCGTGTGGTTGCTTTGTGGGAGAGGCACGGTGGTAGCATCACAATGGCCCAGGATTCATGTTTCTGATTGCTGTCTATCCAACTTTCCTTCGGTGGAGAGCGCAGCTGGGGTGGCAGACACCAGGTGAAAATGAGGATCAGGGTTGGCTGCGATTCACCCATGTGTTCAAATAGTCCAGTGGCACTGACTATGTGCGTGTACGATGACAGCCGCTGGGGAAAGATTCTCCAGGGTAACCTGGAGCCGTGGAATCCCTTCTGCAGGCCAGGGAATGGAGGAGATTGGAGTGAAAGAGAAAAAAAAGGCAGGATTAATGGAAAAAATATCCACTGAGAATCACTCTGCAAAATAGGAGGTAGTCAACATCAATTCTAAAGGAGTTTTAAATTGCCCAAATTTGTGACCCACAGGACAACCCAAAATGTCTGGCGGTCAACGAAATACTTTTTGTACGAACAAAACATCGAGGTGCTCACCACTTCCCAGCAATATCCTGTAGCACTGTGGAGCTGGACTCCTCCATGGACTTATCTGGTGACTGGACATTATCTGGCACTGTGCGTGTATCCACACCTCAGGGACTGCAGCTCATCACCACCTTCTCCAGGACAACTAGGGACGGGCAATAAATGCTGGCCCAGCCAGCGACGCCCACATCCTGGAAATGGATTTTTTTTTTTTTTAAAAAAGGCGTCCCTTGCCTCAAGCATCTTCTGATGAAAGTTTGGACAGAATGAGCTTCTTTCCACTGGAGTTTAGAAGAGTGAGTGAAGTGTATAAGATCCTGAACGGCACTGACAAAGTGAACGTGTAAAAGATGTTTCCTTCTTGTGGGTGAGCCCACTGTTTTAAAATTAGGGGTCACCTTTTAGGACAGACATGAGGAAAAAAACAATTCTCAGAGGGTTGTGTGACTTTGGACCTCTCTGCCTCAGAAGGAGGTGGATGCGGGGTCACTGAATATTTTAAAATAGATTTTATTATTAGTGATGAACCATCAATCGAACGCGAGACGAGTTGCTGTACAAAAGTTAGGCTTTAATAAGCTAGAAGTTAGCCCTGCGGTCGACTACAGTAAATGGACGACCACTGGGTATTCTGGGTATTTATACCTCGCTCTGGAGGCGGGGTTAGCTCAGCCTCTCGACCAATCGGAGAGCCATCACATGACTGGTCTCAACCAATCGGTCGAGAGCCACATGACCGACCAGGGCCAATGGTAAGCCAGTGTTCTGCACCAATGGCAGACAGCTATGCAAATCATACCACCACATTCACCTCTTGCGGAGAAAGAAGCCGGGGGGGGGGGGGGGGGGGGGGGGGGGGAGAAACTGGTGGTATGAGTAGCAGCCAGAGAAGGGAGAAAAAAAATGTTGGCTTCCCACTGGCCCAGACAATTAACAATAGTACATATTGTCCATACAACGTCCATGGTGTTGTTGAAAATTAAACAGTCTCGATCAGCCTTTTCGTTGCCCGTGATGTCCCACTCCTATGTCTTATGGTCTTATGGTCTTATGTCCTGGCAGACCGCCGCAGTGGAGTTGGTGACGTTGGTTCAGCTGATGGTGGTGGTTTCGCTGATGTCCTGGAGTCCGAGAGCGATGGTCCTTGAACAGTCTCCGTCACTCGGGCTGGTGGTGGAGACGCCATGGATGGGGAAAGGGTGGCCTGGGTGGGGCGCTGGGGAAAAAAAACAGGGGGGGGGTCTGTGGTGAAGGGGGGGGGGGGGGGGGAGGCCGCACGCCGGAGCATGCCAGGTCCAGGAGGGAGATCGTGTCCTGCCGACCGTCGGGGTACTCCACGTACGCATACTGCGGGTTAGCGTGGAGTAACTGGACTTGTTCCACCAACGGGTCGGACTTGTGCACCCGCACATGCTTCCGGAGCAAGATGGGTCCGGGGGCGGCCAGCCATGTCGGGAGAGGGGATCCGGAGGACGACTTCCTGGGGAAAACAAGAAGACGTTCATGAGGTGTCTGATTTGTTATGGTACAGAGGAGTGAGCGGATAGAATGTAGGGCATCGGGGATAACCTCTTGCCATCGGGAAATAGGGAGATCTCTGGACCGGCGGGCCAGTAGTATTGTCTTCCAGATGGTGCCATTCTCCCGCTGAACCTGTCCGTTACCCCGAGGGTTATAGCTGGTCGTCCTGCTAGAGGCAATGCCCCTGTTGAGCAGGAATTGACGCAGCTCGTCGCTCATAAATGAGGACCCCCGATCGCTATGTATGTATGTGGGGTAGCCGAACAGGGAGAAGATGGAGAGGAGGGCCTTAATGATGGTCGATGTGGTCATGTCGGGGCAGGGAATGGCGAAGGGGAAGCGGGAGTATTCATCGATTACCATCAGGAAGTAAATGTTGCGGTTGCTAGAGGGAAGGGGCCCCTTGAAGTCAATGCTGAGACTTTCGAAGGGGCGGGATGCTTTGATCAGATGTGCGCGCACGGGGTGGTAGAAGTGCGGTTTGCACTCTGCGCAGATGTGGCAGTCACGGGTTACTGTCCTGACTTCCGTGATGGAGAAAGGCAGGTTGCGGGCCTTAATGAAATGGTAGAAACGGGTCACCCCTGGATGGCAGAGGTCCGCGTGGAGGGAGCGGAGGCGGTCTATCTGCGCGCTGGCGCAGATACCGCGGGACAGGGCATCAGGAGGCTCATTGAGCTTCCCAGGACGATACAAGATCTCATAATAGTTGTACGTGGACAACTCGATCCGCCACCGTAAGATCTTGTCATTCTTAATCTTGCCCCTTTGTGCATTATCAAACATGAAGGCCACTGACCGTTGGTCTGTGAGGAGGGTAAACTTCCTGCCGGCCAAATAGTGCCTCCAATGTCGCACAGCTTCGACTATGGCCTGGGCTTCCTTTTCCACAGAGGAGTGGCGGGGTACGGAAGCCTGGAGGGTTCTGGAGAAGAAGGCCACAGGTCTGCCCGCTTGGTTCAGGGTGGCCACCAGAGCTACTTCTGATGTGTCGCTCTCGACCTGGAAGGGAAGGGACTCGTCGATGGCGCGCATCGTGGCCTTTGCGATATCTGCTTTGATGCGGCTAAAGGCCTGGCAGGCCTCTGTCGACGGCGGGAAGGTCGTGGTTTGAATGAGGGGACGGGCCTTGTCGGCGTAATTGGGAACCCATTGGGCGTAGTAAGCAAAGAAACCCAGGCAGCGTTTGAGGGATTTGAGGGTATTGGGGAGAGGGAGTTCCATCAGGGGGCGCATGCGTTCGGGGTCGGGGCCTATCACTCCGTTACGCACTACGTAGCCGAGGATGGCTAGACGGTCGGTGCTAAACACGCACGTATCCTTATTGTAAGTGAGGTTAAGGAGTTTTGCGGTTTGGAGAAATTTCCGGAGGTTGGCGTCATGGTCCTGCTGGTCGTGGCCGCAGATGGTGACATTATCGAGGTACGGGAAGGTAGCCCGTAATCCGTACTTGTCGACCATTCGGTCCATCTCCCGCTGGAAGACCGAGACACCATTTGTGACACCGAATGGAACCCTAAGGAAGTGGTAGAGGCGCCCATCAGCCTCGAACACAGTGTACTTGCGATCACTCGCACGGATGGGGAGCTGGTGATAAGTGGACTTAAGGTCCACAGTGGAGAATACTTTGTATTTCGCGATATCGTTTACCATGGCGGAAATACGGGGGAGAGGATACGCGTCCAGTTGCGTAAACCGGTTGATGGTCTTGCTGTAGTCGATGACCATCCGGTTTTTCTCCCTAGTCCAGACCACCAGCACTTGGGCTCGCCAGGGACTGTTGCTGGCCTCGATGACCCCTTCCTTCAACAACCTCTGGACCTCGGACCTGATGAAGGTCCGGTCCTGGGCGCTGTACCGTCTGCTCCGTGTCGTGACGGGTTTGCAATCGGGGGTGAGATTAGCAAACAAGGAGGGGGGGGTCCACTTTGAGGGACGCGAGGCTGCAGACAGTGAGGGGGGTATAGAGCCGCCGAATTGGAAGGTCAAGCTCTGCAGGTTGCACTGGAAGTCCAGTCCTAGGAGTGCCGGTGCGCAAAGGTCAGGGAGGACAAGGAATTTGTAATTTTTATAAACCTTCCCTTGGACCGTGAGGTCCGTGATGCAGCAGCCGGTGATGCGGACGGAGTGCGAACCTGAGGCTAACCCGATTTTGTGTTTTACAGGATGGACAGGGAGCGCACAGCGTCTTACCGTGGCAGGGTGAACGAAGCTTTCCGTGCTCCCGGAGTCCAGCAGGCAGCCCGTCTCGTGGCCGTTGAGGTGGATCAGCATCGTTGTTTTGGCGAGCGTGCGTGGCCGTGACTGGTCGAGTTGAATGGCCGTGTGCCGTGGAGAAGAACCATCGTCGTAGTAGTCGTCGGCCGAGTAGTTGCTGGCAGAACCTTGTGTGCCAGTCCAGGATGGTGGTGCCCAGGATCGGCACGTGGAGTCGGGGTCCCAAGATGGCGACGCCCAGGACCCGCACATGGAGTCGGGGCCCCAAGATGGCAGCGCCCAGGACCCGCACGTGGAGTCGGCACCCCAAGATGGCCGCGTCCAGGACCCGCACGTGGCGTCCGGGGCCCAAGATGGCGGCGCCCGCGTGGCCCTCGTGGTTGCTGGGGGCGGGGTTAGCGGTGCTGGTGGACCAACCGGAGCGGCTGAGAGCGGGGGCAGAGAGGCGCGCAGGCCAGGCGCAGGGGCCCTGGGGCGGCGAGGAGAGATTTGCGCGGTGTGCTGGATGGGCCCGGTTAGGGCCCGGAGGAAAGGGGGAGGCGCGCAGGCTGGGTGCAGGGGCCCGGGGGAGAGGGGGGGGGGGGGAGAGAGATTGGCGCGGTGTACTGGAAGCGCCCACAAGGGCCCGGAGGGGGGATCCCCGGTTGCTGCGCGGTACAGCAGCGACCGATTTGGCCTGGCAGACGGATGAAAATTGGCCCTTCTTCCCACAGCTCTTACAGAGGGCGGAGCGTGCCGGGTAGCGCGGGCGAGGGTGTTTAGCGAACCCACAGAAATAGCAGCGGGGCCCCACGGACTTGTCGGGGCGTCCCGCGGCGCAGGCCTGAGGGAGGTCGGGAGCAGCGGATGGCGGTGGGGAAGCGTGCCAGGAGGCCCAGGGTGCTGCAGCGTGGCTGGGGACATAGGCGCGGGCGTTTAAATCGGCGACCTCCAGGGAGGTGGAGAGAGACCATGCCTCAGTCAGGCTGAGGTCGTCTTTCTCCAGCATCCGCTGGCGGATAGCAGCGGACTGCATTCCAGCCACGTAAACATCTCTAATCAGAAGTTCCATGTGCTCCGTGGCTGAAAATTGGAGGCAGGAGCAATTCCTCCCCAGGACAGCGAGGGCCTGGTAAAAATCGTCTGACTCACCGGGGAACTGTTGCCTGGTAGCCAGCAGATGTCGGGCGAATACTCTGTTTACCGGTTTAAGAAACTGTCCATTCAGCTTAAGCATGGCTGCGTCGTAATCTTTTTCCCTCTACAATCATCGCGTAGCCCACGCTGGAGTGGAGGATGTGAAGCTTCTGTGCCATGGTGGGGGGGCTGTTTGCAGACGCCAGGTATCCATCGAAACATGCCAGCCAATGTTTAAAGATTTCTGAAGCGTTCTGAGTTTGCGGGCTGATGCGGGCATTCGGGCTTGATCCGGAGCTCCATCTTCAAAATTCTAGCTTATTAAATTGATGAACCATCAATCGAGCGCGAGACGAGTTGCTGTACAAAAGTTAGGCTTTAATAAGCTAGAAGTTAGCCCTGCGGTCGACTACAGTAAATGGACGACCGCCGGGCATTCTGGGTATTTATACCTCGCTCTGGAGGCGGGGTTAACTCAGCCTCTCGACCAATTGGAGAGCCGTCACATGACTGGTCTCAACCAATCGGTCGAGAGGCACATGACCGATCAGGGCCAATGGTAAGCCAGTGTTCTGCTCCAATGGCAGACAGCTATGCAAATCATACCACTTATCGAAATAGACACGTGAACAGACGGGGTATAGAAGGATACAGGCGGTTGGTCTGGATAGGGCACGTGATCGGCGCAAGCTTGGAGGGCCAAAGGGCCTGTTCCTGTGCTGTTCTTTGTTCTCCCATTTTAACAAATAATGCAACAACATCCTGAGATCTGCTACAGTATAAATACTTCAGCATGGATAAATACAGAAAAAGACAGGAGAACACCCAACACAATTGGTTCAGCTTAATTATTATAATTGGTGCCTCCGTTTATACAATGAATACAGCCAACGAGAGTACAGGATAAGGTTTTTACGCCACGTTTAAGGACACACTTTCCCCAACTCCAATTAGACCAGAGGTAGCAAGGACAATGGGCTGGATTCTCCATTATTGGGACTATGTCCACACGCCGCCGTCAAAATGGTAGAGTTTTTAACGCCAGAAAAAGTTGGATCAAAGGGACACAAATTCCCAGCCCTGCGGGGGACTAGGAGGGACCCGGAGTAGATCTCGCAGCTTTTGCTGCAGACACAGGCCCCCGCACTTCCGGGTCGGAGGCCGCGTATGCGTGTGCTCCATGGCAGACTCGGACCGCGGAGCTAGACCCCCAAAAGAGACACCCAAATGGCCACTCACCCGGCTCTCAACCCCTGCACCAGCACTCCCTGGCCGCCTAGAAGGCCCCCCCTGGCCTCCGATCTGCCTGCCCGGATCAGGGCTGCCGCGGACTGAGTCCGCAGCCGCCACGCAAGTATCCCGAATGGCTGGAGCACATTAGTTTCTATCCATCGGGACTTCGGCCGGTCAGGAGCGGAGAATGGCTGAACGGGCCTCTGGCAATGGGCCCTGGTAGGTTCTAGGCCGCTTTTTGGGGCCTGCAGAATCAGTGAACCGGCGCCAGTCCTAATTTCTTGTGGGAAAATGGATTCTCCTCCCCTGCGCCGGCTGCAATTTTGGAAATCAGGAATAGTAAGGCGAAAAGGTAACTGATAGGAGTAGTCTATAGGCCACCAAATAGTAACATTATGGTGGGGCAGGCAATAAACAAAGAAATAACGAATGCATGTAGAAATGGTACAGCAGTTATCATGGGGGATTTTAATCTACATGTCGATTGGTTTAACCAGGTCGATCAAGGCAGCCTTGAGGAGGAGTTTATAGAACGTATCCGTGATAGTTTCCTGCAACAGTATGTAATGGAACCTACGAGGAAACAAACGGTCCTAGATCTTGTTCTGTGTAATGAGACAGGATTGATTCATGATCTCATAGTTAGGGATCCTCTCGGAAGGAGCGATCACAATATGGTGGAATTTAAAATACAGAGGGAGGGTGAGAAGGTAAAATCAAATACTCGTGTTTTGTGCTTAAACAAAGGAGATTACAATGGGATGAGACAAGAACTAGCTAAGGTAGACTGGGAGCAAAGACTTCATGGTGGAACAGTTGAGGAACAGTGGAGAACCTTCCAAGCGATTTTTCACAGTGCTCAGCAAAGGTTTATACCAACAAAAAAGAAGGACGGTTAAAAGAGGGAAAATCGACCGTGGATATCTAAGGAAATAAGGGACAGTATCAAATTGAAGGAAAAAGCATACAAAATGGCAAAGATTAGTGGGAGACTAGAGGACTGGGAAATCCTTAGGGGGCAACAGAAAGCTACTAAAAAAGCTATAAAGAAGAGTAACATAGATTGAGAGTAAACTTGCTCAGAATATAAAAACAGATAGTAAAAGTTTTTACAAATATATAAACAAAAAAGAGTGGCTAAGGTAAATATTGGTCCTTTAGAGGATGAGAAGGGAGTTTTAATAATGGGAAATGAGGAAATGGCTGAGGAACTGTACAGGTTTTTTGGGTCGGTCTTCACAGTGGAAGACACAAATAACATGCCAGTGACTGATAGCAATGAGGCTATGACAGGTGAGGACATTGAGAGGATTGTTATCACTAAGGAGGTAGTGATGGGCAAGCTAATGGGGCTAAAGGTAGACAAGTTTCCTGGCCCTGATGGAATGCATCCCAGAGTGCTAAAAGAGATGACTAGGGAAATTGCAAATGCACTAGTGATAATTTACCAAAATTCACTAGACTCTGGGGTGGTCCCGGCAGATTGGAAATGAGCAAATGTGATACCACTCTTTAAAAAAGGAGGTAGGCAGAGAACGGGTAATTATAGGCCAGTGAGCTTAACTTCGGTAGTAGGGAAGATGCTGGAACCTATCATCAAGAAAGAAATAGCGAGGCATCTGGATAGAAATTGTCCCATTGGGCAGACGCAGCATGGGTTCATAAAGGGCAGGTCGTGCCTAACTAATTTAGTGGAATTTTGAGGACATTACCAGTGCAGTAGATAACGGGGAGCCAATGGATGTGGCATATCTGGATTTCCAGAAAGCCTTTGACAAGGTGCCACACAAAAGGTTGCTGCATAAGATAAAGATGCATGGCATTAAGGGTAAAGTAGTAGCATGGAAAGAGGATTGGTTAATTAATAGAAAGCAAAGAGTGGGGATTAATGGGTGTTTCTCTGGTTGGCAATCAGTAGCTAGTGGTATCCCTCAGGGATCAATGTTGGGCCCACAATTGTTCATAATTTACATAGGTGATTTGGAGTTGGGGACCAAGGGCAATGTGTCCAAGTTTGCAGACAACACTAAGATGAGTGGTAAAGCGAAAAGTGCAGAGGGTACTGGAAGTCTGCAGAGGGATTTGGATAGGTTAAGTCAACGGGCTAGTGTCTGGCAGATGGAATACAATGTTGACAAATGAGGTTATCCATTTTAGTAGGAATAACAGCAAACGGGATTATTATTTAAATGATAAAATATTAAAGCATGCTGCTGTGCAGAGACCTGGGTGTGCTAGTGCATGAGTCACAAAAAGTTGGTTTACAGGTGCAACAGGTGATTAAGAAGGCAAATGAAATTTTGTCCTTCATTGCTAGAGGGATGGAGTTTAAGACTAGGGAGGTTATGCTGCAATTGTATAAGGTGTTAGTGAGGCCACACCTGGAGTATTGTGTTCAGTTTTGGTCTCCTTACTTGAGAAAGGACATAGTGGCACTGGAGGGTGTGCAGAGGAGATTCACTAGGTTAATCCCAGAGCTGAAGGGGTTGGATTACGAGGAGAGGTTGAGTAGACTGGGACTGTACTTGTTGGAATTTAGAAGGATGAGGGGGGATATTATAGAAACATATAAAATTATGAAGGGAATAGATAGGATCGACGCGGGCAGGTTGTTTCCACTGGCGGGTGAAAGCAGAACTAGGGGGCATAGCCTCAAAATAAGGGGAAGTAGATTTAGGACTGAGTTTAGGAGGAACTTCTTCACCCAAAGGGTTGTGAATCTATGGAACTCCTTGTCCAGTGAAGCAGTAAAGGCTCCTTCATTACATGTTTTTAAGGTAGATAGCTTTTTGAAGAATAAAGGGATTAAGGGTTATGGTGCTCAGGCCGGAAAGTGGAGCTGAGTCCACAAAAGATCAACCATGATCTCATTGAATGGCGGAGCAGGCTTGAGGGGCCAGATGGCCTACTCCTGCTCCTAGTTCTTATGTTCTTATGTAGGGAATCTAAAATTCTATGAACTGAAGGCGAGTCCCCACCAAAGAAACTTCCCTCTCCATTGACAGGATTCTCTTCCCGCTTCATCCTTTCTCTTTAGGATATCACATAATTCATCAACGTGAGCACCAATGTTCCCAATGCCAGGGAGCCTAGATCATTGTCCACAATTCGCAATGGCAGTCACATTCTCACTCACCAGTGAGCCCACCACCGTGAATTGGGCCCCACCACTGCCATTTCAATCTAACAAGGATTTTCTTGACCTAACTCGGCTCCCCATCGCCAAAATCTAGTCAGGACCTTATGGGATGAGCATCAGGATAACAACAACAATTAAAATATGAGTAGCTCCCGAGCTCATGAAAAGCAGCCACTCCTGCGCTCACATCACGTGAGCCCCATTGAATATTTGTTAGGCGGAACTAGATAGGTTCTTGTTAGGCAAGGAAATCAAAGGTTATCGGGAGTAGATGAGGAATGTGGAACTCAACACAAACAGTTCAGCTATGATCTTATTGAATGGAGCAGGCGCCAAGGGCTGAATGGGCTACTCGTGCTCCTATTGCCTAAGTCCGCAATAATGTTCATCAACATTCTCTGATGGTCTACTCCAATTAGTTCCTCATCTGAGAGACACGCATTAGAACACGCGCGTGGCCTTTCCCGCCAGGGTGTTTGCACATGAGCAGACCTATCTCCCTTTCATGACTGCTCATGCCTGTTGACTCACCAAGTGCAGATTGAGACTGTAAAATAACTTCTAACGTTTGCACCGTGCTGACATCTGAACTGATGACCGGAGTCGAGTATGGTCAAGTGACGGTCATCTTCCACTCTTCACTCACCCTTCCGCCTGACGTTGCAGTGGCTGAGCATCCGACAGTGACTAACTGAAAGCGCTAAAACAGAAGGAGAGCCATGGGGCGAGGGAAATGGAAGGGGGTGCGGAAGGTCATTGGCCTTTGCATCGGCAATTCCCATTTCATGGCACCTTTCAGGGAAGTGAGGATCTGTTTATAATTTATTTAACAATGCAGCCAGGAGGAAAGCTCAGGCATCACTCTGACACTCCAGCATGCTGTACTGCGGAAGGTGCTGTTTTTCAGATGAAACGTTAAGCCGAAGCCCGAGCTGCTTGTTCAGGAGTTGTAAAACAGAGGTAGGCAATCTACGGCCTTGGGTCCACATGCAACCCACCTGTGAGCGGCCCACGAGACATTTTGTTGACCGTTCCCCAGGCACAGGTTTACCTCATTCTGCTGACTTCCGACCACATAGTTGGTTTCCTACCAGTATGACTGAAGTGATACGAAAGTAAAGCGAGGGCAAGTGAAGTAAAGGGAGTTCTCCCCAACGTCCCGGCCAATATTTATCCTTATCTGATCATTATCACATTGCTGTGCACAAATTGGGGTTGCCGTGTTTCCCACGTCACAATAGTGATGACACATCCAAAGGCATCCCACTGGTTGTAAAGCACTTTGAGAATTTTGGTGGTCATGGAATGCACTGTATAATTGCAGGTCTTTTCTTTTGTCTCCATTCCCAACAGGTGCGTGGAAACCATGAATCGTGGCATCCATGCCCAAAGTTCTGGGCACGAATTAAATGCCCAATATCTCCGAACATTGGATCACAGAATCGTTATGGTGCAGGAGGCCATTTGGCTCATCCTGTCTGCACCAGCTATTTTCTGTGTTTAATCCAGTGTTAATAATAAAGTTTGTTTTAATATAACGTATCGCTATTTGTCGGTGGAATCACTCCTGGAGTGAAGTATCCTTTTCCCCACAGTTTTACAAATTAAAAAAGCCTGTTTGGAGTTCTTGTTCCGGTATCCTAACAAACGTTGGGCTCTGGCCCGGGATCTTAACACTTGTGTTATGCAACGTTATTGTTACAGCTGATAGAACAAGGACCTTCGATGTAATGTGTATAAAAATGCAGAAGCGGTCACGTGTTGGCAATATTATTGGCTCAGTAATCCAGGGACTTGGACTAATGCTCCAGGGACACAGGTTTAATTCCCACCATGGCAGGGGGAACTTAAATTCAATTCATTAATGAATCTGGAATAAATAGCTAATCACAAAAGCTCATCTGGTTCACTAATGTCTCTCAGCGAAGGAAATCTACTGTCATAAGCCGGTGGCCTACCGGTGACTCCAGATCCACCGCAATGTGGTTGACTCCTCACAGCTCTCTGAAATGACCCAGCGATCCAATCACTTACATCAAACTGCTGTCGGAAAGTTGAATACACACACCACATGGACTGCCACGGTTCAAGAAGGCGGTCACCTTCTCAAGCGTAATTAGGGATGGACAATAAATGCTGGCTTTGTCAGCGAATTAATAAAAATTCACAGCAGTGTTACTATACAAAATCTGACACAGACACGTAAAAAGACAGGCGAGTAAAAGGTTGGTCAAAGCAATGGATTTTAAGGAGCGACTTATAGGAGTGACACAGTCAGGTTTAGGGTGGGAATTCCAGAACTGCTGTCTTTTCTGTGTAGGGTCTGAAGTATTAAAACTGTAGCAAGATGCAAAATCCTGTTTCCGCAATCATTTGAGAACATGTGATTAAAAACTCAATAAAAATTTTGGAAGTGAATTGGTGGAGTTATATACAAACTGATAGTATTCCTAGAGGGAGAGATAGATAGGCAGGAGTTGTAGCTTCCACCGGAGTGTGATTTTCACCATCGGGCGGGGAGTTGCACGTGGTGGAGAGGAGAGAGAGAGAGAGAGAGAGAGAGAAAAACAGCGAAAGTGTGAGAGAGATGTAATAGATGTCATATGGACACCTGCCCGTTAGCCTGCCTCCTTTTCCCATTCATCCCTGCAGCGAAACATGAACAAGAAATAATAATAAGAAATAATAATCTTTATTATCACAAGTAGGCTTACATTAACACTGCAATGAAGTTACTGTGAAAAGCCCCTAGTCGCCACACACTGGCGCCTGTTCGGGTACACTGAGGGAGAATTCAGAATGTCTAAATTACCGAACAGAACAAAGTCTGTGGTGCTCAAGGAGCGCTAGTAGAAATACCTCCATCTTAGTTGTAAGTTCAATAAACATAACCTAACTATGGTAGAGGCACAGCCCATAAACTACAAATTGTAAAGAGCAATAAAAATTGAATTATGCCGCTCTCTATGTTCCACACTTAAAACCCAGCAACGCTATACTAAAACCATATTTCACTCTGTTCCATAACCGAGAATGAATTGATAGTGCATAGCATGGCAGATGATGAGAGTAATAAAATTCATCAAAGGTTTGTCAGCTTAAACGAGATCCACCAACTGTTTTAAACACATTCAGGTCTATGTCTTGTTATTAGAGAAATATTCTAATGGAGTTTTCTTCCAGTTGCATTGCTTGACTCGGCTGCAAAAAGAGGCTTTGAAGCTGGACTTCAAAGGGGGTTTCGCTAAAAAAAAAAATCTAAGTTGCAAAAGTTTTCATTGCTTTTGAGAATGCGGGTGGGGAATAGAAACATAGCTCATTTCTCTTCTTCAAGCAGAAAGCATTTGGGGCACCAGAAAGATCAGAGTTAGGTCATTCAGGAGAGAAGTTGTTAGGAAGCAATTCTTCACAAAAAAGGTGGCTAAAACGTTGGATTCACTGCCAAACAAAAAGCAGCAAATGCTAGCTCAATTAATAATTCCCATCTGGGATCAGTAGGTTTTTGCTTGTCAAGAGTTTTCGTTGTGGAGAGGGAGGGCTAATTTTACTGTCCCTTTCTTAAAGTCACTATGAATGCTCATTTTCTGTGGACAGTACTCCTTTTTAAAAATAAATTTAGAGTACCCAATTCATTTTTTCCACTTAAGGGTCAATTTAGCGTGGCCAATCCACCTGCCTTGCACATCTTTGGGTTGTGGGGGCGAAACCCACGCAGACACGGGGAGAATGCGCAAACTCCACACGGACAGTGACCCAGAGCCGAGATCGAACCTGGGACCTCGGCGCCATGAGGCAGCAGTGCTAACCACTGCGCCACCCCCTACCAACAGTACTCCTGTTGGTGGGCAGAGGTTGTCTTGGAACAGCAAAAGACATACGTAACCCGTTCAGACCACTATCATCAATGTTTCCGGGTTAGGCGACAATATCAGTTGGTGTAGCGCTGAGTGGGTCAACTCCCTCAGCAGCAAGACGCCGAGACCACTTGTGGGACCATCAGAACACAAAAAAGTATCTGCCACAACCCCACAGTAGTAGCATTTACCGTTGCAAGGCTAGCACTGCTGTTCCTCACAGCTGAACACTGTTAATATGAGCGCCTTAGAATTAGAGTAATAAAGTGGTTATGCATCTGACTCTGTCTTGTTCAATCCTTGGGAGACCCAACACTAAATGAGCTGTTTTATGTAGGGTGAAACAAAGGCCAAATTAGAGTTTAACAACTAATTAGATGTTTTCAACCAGTGGTAGAGTTACTGTCTCTGAGGCTTCAGAAGGGATGGTGGATAAAACACTGGTTATTTTGGTCTCCCCTGTGTTTCCCTCTGTAGTCTACTTTTCTATATTTAGTACATATTTTATATGCTTATAAGGAATCCTGGACTATAGTGGAGGAAATATAGATACTAATTTATCAATCCTGACATGATGCTCAACGCTTAAAGTATTTCAGGCAACAGAGAAACCAATATTCATGTATAAATACTTTACATTATTCACATGGTATAAAACCAGATCTCCCACTAGGTTTGATTATCTTGTAGCAGCTGTTCATTATTTGCATCTCACTTTATCAAAGTCTCCACCTGTTACAGCATATTTTCTCTTTGCAAGTAGAAGGTAACCATTGCAGGCTTTTTCCATGCTACTGCCCAGTTTCACAGATCAAGGCTGCCATAAGTGAAGGGGTACGCTGGACAGCCTGAATGTGGCTGAAGTAAGAAATATGAATGGCGGTTTTGCAATTGGGAGTGCTACTCCAATTGAGTAAAACCTGGAGCATAATGCTGGCTTTACAGTGAGACTGATCTATGCCACACTTGTCAGCTTGACAAGGCATTGCGTATACAACACAGATTGTTCTTCATTCCTCCGCAGCAATTCCTTTCGTCTCTATTTGTGAATACTTGAAACAACCCCAAAACATGGGTACCAATGATGAGACCCATTAAAACTGACACTGACAGGAAGATGCCTGAAAATAGCCGCTGCTGAGGAGGCCCACGAATACTGGCGTTGAGAGGGACAACTCGCACTGAGAGGGAGAACTGGCACTGACAGGAAGATCTGTGAATACTGACACTACGGGAGATTCTTTAGTATTTCCTCAACAGGTTTTCCCAAGCGCGTAAGGAGCAGAAATCTGGCAATGCAGGCATGGCGAGCTAATACATCACTGTTTCTGTGAATCTGCTAGTTCACAAAGCTGCCACCCCTCCAGTGAATGGTTAGTAGGATTATGGAGACTCTGGTGTTTCCAGTTTCTGTCGTTTATGTTCGTGATCCTCACTGGCATCTTGGTGATAAGAGTATGGCTGGGAGTCTGCCATCTTTTCAATGTCCGACACGATTGGGAAACTCTGTCCGATTCCCACCACCTGGCGCACCGTCATGTTTATCCTGGAGCTCTGTAAGTATTTCATACAGATTTCCCAGTCATTTTCATCACTTTGTTGGTAGCTTGTGTCAGCAGAGCAGTTGTCCCTGATCGGCGTGATCTCTAAACAGCTGGGGACTGCCCTACCTTCCAGATTGGGAACAATCCGGGGAACTGCGTGATAGAAAAGACGACTCCTGTCTGACATTATTACGATGTCGCCGCTGTGAATGAACATCGGAAGCGGAGGGTCCTGCCGCTTCAGGCCTCCAAGTAGAAACACAGCCGACTGGCCAAAACTGGAGGAATGAGAGAGAAAAGGAAAACTTGAGGTTAGCAGTTTCAAATACCTTCAGCCTATCCATTTTCTCCCATCCCCTCTTAAAGCAGTAATTTAATGGTGCTACGATTTCACAGGTAGATTATCCTTTGGTACCTCACCCACACCACCATTTTTCAAATATGATGCTTGACAGTATCTATGGATGCTTCCATCATAATGACCCAGCAGCTAGTTTTATCTGACACTGGGGCCCAACCAGCTCAGCATTTCCAAGGACTTGGTGACATGGGAAACTATACAGGCAGCAGAGCTTTGCACGAAGAATAGGGACTATGGATGATGAGAGGGAAACCAGGAGAGCACGAGAGTAACTGAGTCTGGAGGTGACAGAGGTATGAATGAGAGTTTCAATGATAGATGGAATGAGACAGTGGCAGAAGTGGTCTCTCTGTTGCAATGTGGAAGTAAAGTGATCTTTGCGATGAGAGAGGATACAGGATCTGAAACTCAGTATTGCTTTGGCCCTTAACTGGGGATTCTGATTGAGCTCTAGACAATGATTGGAAGAGTGGGGATTGGAGCCAGCGACTAGTCCTGGGGTCGCATTGTCTAATGCATTTTAAACAAATCAAATTGACCTTAGTTTACCCGATTGAGTCCCACAGAAATCAAATTATTGAGGACTTGAAATAATACTTTTCCACATGCATTACCAGGTTACAATGAAAATCTGGCCCAAGATTTTGGCTACTTGTGTTGCATTCATCCACAGCAAAGGTACCTCTCGAAAAACTAACTGACAAAGCTGTAC